>NC_139227.1:23975885-24621848 GCF_055691185.1 Crinia signifera
TCCAAGCAATATCTTTTACAAAATTGGCTAGAGTGTATGAGGCTTTAAGGCTGGATCTGATTTATCTTGAACTCCCCCCCAAGGGGGTTCCATCCGACTTGGTACTCGATGGCCATACTTAACATGCGATAAATCTCATACAATTTATCGCATGTAAAAGAACTGTAGGGGAGCTGCTGGGGGAGGTCAAGGGAAATCGGATGTTGTGCTGCTGATGGTCCGATTCCGATTTATCTTTTGTGCTGCAAATAGGAACTCCAGGATTCAATCCGATGCGCACGGGAACTCGCATTGGATCCAACCTGATGTCAAACACCTCCAATTTGACCAGTTTTCATCTGACACATCGACCCGATCCGGTGGAATCGGATGAAAACAGGGCAAATCGGATCTGTGTATGGGCACCTTAAGAGACGGTAGTTGTGAAATAATTAGAGGATTGATTTGGTGCTGTACTACTAGTACTGGGAACAAAGAATTCTCTAGCATCGTCTTCCATCCAAGAGGCCAAAATGTAATTAAAACTTAAAACAATGTTTTCATTCTTTTCTTGGAACTGTATCTTTTTTTTTTATTATTGGAAAACCATTTACTAATCTGGGGCATAAAATACAGCTAAATGTAACAATTCCTTAGGTGTGTTATATGGTCCATAAAAATGTAAATGTTTCCGCTTCGTTTTCTGCTGCAACCGTGAACAAGGCAGCCGGCTATTCTCCAGCGCTCTCTGCTGTAATGCAGTCAGATTGGTGTGTCTGAGGCACACAATTACACAGTTCTTTTCAGTTGTTTATTTAGCGGTAAATATTTGGGACGTGTCTGTGTTTATACGGCCACCAAGTTTGTTTAACTGTTCGTGTGGACCTCTGGGCCAAATTAAGGATGCACTCTCTGGATTCTCATTTCAGAGATTGCTTCCCCCCCCTTCAGCTAATTAAAGACTTGTGGTGCCAATTAAATGATCATTTCTGCCCTCCTCATATCAGTATTCCTCCCTGCTTTTTTAATTCTCAGAAGTAAAAATCGCATTAAGGAAAATGTCAGGCAAACCCTGTTCTAACACTAATGCTGAACATAGGAAATCTAAGCGGGATGAACGATCACAGTTTATGGAGTACAGATGTGTTAATGTATTCATTTGTAGGAGCTAATAAACGTACAGTAGGTGCCGTTTCACATGTTAAACCTCGCTACTATTCATGTTAGCTTTTATATAGTGTATTCTTATTTTTGTTGTTTTTATGATGTTTAAAGGGTTTGTGTTTAACACTTTGATGGCAGTTCTATATGGCCAGCATACTGGCACTGTGGTTAACATTACTGCCTATTCTTTCCATTCTGCGTGGGTTGCCTCTCCGATACCCCTTTCACATCGCACAAAATTACCGGGTTCATGCTGGTTTCTTGCCGGTCCGACCCGGTAATTGGTGTGATGTGAAAGGGGTTACCGGTTACAGCTAACCGGTTGCAACACGGCAATACAACTGGGTAAAAAGAAGGGTTCTTACTGGTTTGTTGCTGTGCAGTGTGAATGGGTTAATCGGGTCAGGCGACCCATTTTCCATTCACACTATGAAAGAGGCAACGATTGAGCAGCGTTAGCTCTAAGCGCTGCCTACTGCCCCACCCCCGTTGATGCTCCAACGCTCCGCCGCACCCCCACATGACGTCAGTGAACTGGCATGGTTTCTGAAGAACAAACAGAAGCCTCCCTATAAAGCTGATATGAGGACAATTGGTGCAGAATCCCCAGATCAAGTCTTCTATAGTGTGTATTTCATAGCTACAGTACACACAGTTGTTTCATTGTAAGTACCGCCTGATGTGCTGGTCCAGCCAAACAGTCTTGCAGGGTGTGGCCAAGCAACCTTGCCTACCTATTCTGTGCTCAGCTTCCCGGTACACTGAGACCGAGTGGGCAAGCAGCTCTGCATTCCAACACTCTACTTGGCTGTCCAACATACAGAGATTCGGGAGCGTGATGACCCTGATTGTAGATAATAGGTGGATTTGAACACTCCATTTTTTTTCATGCTTACAATATAAATCAATGAAAATCTGATTCACCATATTTAATGTTCACTGTTCGCCGAAAGCGAGCAGTGAATGCCGGCCAGTTCTCCGTTTCATGCTCGCTGCAATTCGCTGATGTATTTCAATGGGGTTTTCACTGGGATTCGCCGAGAGTGTATTCAATGCTAGGATGAAGAACTGCTTTCTCCCTGATTTTTGCCATGATTCACCATTTTGCATTTCAACATCTTTTTAAGGTCAACTGGAAAGTGATCTTTTAAAAGAAAGGTTTTTGTGTTTGTTTTTTGTAGTGTGCTTGAAGCACATTAATATATATTTTTTATTTTTATTTTTTATTGTTTTTCAATTTTTTGTTTGTTTTGTTTTACACATTTGCCGGGAGCCGCTCATTACATATTCATATATTCACTTTACACTGGTCTTGGCTTATTACAAGCGGGATCAGTGAAGCGGCTCCCTACCGCTTTCCCCTGCCAGCTCTCCGGGGGGGGGGGGGGCAGCTTTTGATGCCTGTGTCCCCAGGAGCCCTCCTTCTCACTACAAATTCTGGGGCAGGCAGGGAGGCAGGGAATGCTACAGCCCTCCGGAACCCTGCGAATGTGCAGCGAATGCTAAACAGGATTCGCTGCACATGGAGAAAAGCCGCATTGAGTACTCCCCAGAGATTGCGGTACCCCGTAGAATGGAATAGGTTGTATGATTCTATATGGTTTTGCTGATTCTTCAATTCAGGACATCCTGACAGTCATAACCCTGGCCCATTCCCAGCCCGCTCGTCTGTTTATCGGCGGGCAGGACTAAATGTCCCTCCTCCCGATCTGCAAAAGGGGGTGTGATCGCGTATACGGACGTGGATTGTCGAGATACGTCTGTGATCTCGACAATCCACAGCCGTTCTCGGCAAAACGGGCCAGACAGCTTTTAAAGTCAGGTCAGTTCTGCTGAGATGCATCTTCAGTGCTGTCTGGAAAGATTGAATACCCACCTTAAGGCCCATACACACTGAGCAATTTTGATCTGATAGCCGCTCAAAACAGCAAGTTTGAGCAGCTTTCAGCTCAAATCCGCCCAGTGTGTATGGCCTGGCGATGAGCGCTGCTGCGCACTCCCGCATCATCGCTGGGAAAACCCCTCACCTTCTGGTATTACCAGCAGATGAGCGGCTTTGAGGTCGGCTTTGCTGCGGCTGCGCTATGCTTACAGCGACGGGCAGGGGAAAAATCCCCCCCCAGCGATGATTGCGATCATTGCTGTCCATACGCGCTTGGCATAATCGCCCAGTGTGTATAGACCTAGTGTCTTCTTAGCTTGTCCTGTTATATATTCTATAAATTGGAAATGTTAAAAAAATAAAATAAATGGCTGTCACACATTTGAAAATGTTTCTTTTTATTTATTTATTTTATCAAATAAACTTGTTCCGACCTTATCTTCCAGGAGGTAAGTTTTTCTAGTGTCTCCACCCTCATTAATTTTTCACACACCTGTGATGGATCGTCGTTATTTATACATGTCTGAGGTTTTGTTCTGTAAAGAGGACTCATTTTATAACATTACATATTCATGGCCAGGATAGATGGGATACGGAACTTATTATTAATGTGTCACGGTGGGAAACTCACTCTGCATTTATTTGTGCCCCTTGTTAAATCTGGTCTGGTCAGCAAACAGTAGTGTGGTGGTGTTGTTGTTTTTTCGCGAATTCGTTAGAATCTGTACTAAAGTCCAACATCCCCTCCCCCCCCCCCCCCCCCCCCCCCCCCCCCCCCCGCACCAAAATGCATCTAGGAAGCCCAAGGAGACTGCACTAGTTAATGTGACACTAGTATATTGTGTGTGACTGAATCTGTAAATGGAGCAGCACAGAACTTGTATTAGGGAAAAACTGCTGCTACAGTACATTGTATACTGATTCAGAAACCCAGTCGCACAAAATATATGGGTCATAGCAAATTACACTGGGCAGTCTACTCATGTCAGGTTTTTTCTAAGTGGTACTGATAGTGCGTGCTGCAGGCGCGCGCCAAAAATGGCCATGGTCATGTCTCATGAGGGGGCGTGGTAACACAAAGAGAGACGAGTGGCTACATGACAATACTGTAGGTGCATACAGATACATACACACACACACAGCCCATCCCCTATACTTATATACACATCCCATCCACCCGGGATTCGGCAACGCTGTTCCCTGTCAATGTGACAGGGGCAATCAGCGGCAGCCGGACCAATAATATCACTGGGTGGGTGTGCCGCAGGTGTCCCCCCAGGCCAGCGCTCATGTCGCATGACCTTGTAGCCCCCCCCTTCCCACTGTTATGCCCCTGCTCATGTGTCCTAGTTATTATTATTATTATTATTATTATTAATAACAATGTCTTATATAGCGCACACATATTCCGCATCGCTTTACAGAGAATAGTTGAACATTCACATCTGTCCCTGCCCCAGTGGAGCTTACAATCTATCTTCCCTACCACATGTACATGCACACAGACATTCTATCTAGGGTTAATTTTGTTGGGAGCCATTTAACCTACCAGTATATTTTTGGATTGTGGGAGGAAACCCACGCAAGCACAGGGAGAATATACAAACTCCACACAGTTGGGGCCATGATGGGAATCGCACCCATGACCTCAGTGCCGTGACCAGTAATGCTAACTGTCACACCATCCATGATACCACGTTGTTGTTTCCCCACTTCACATTATGGGGCAGATGTATTAAGCCTTAACAAGAGATAAATTCAAGTGTGATAAGGAGAGAGAAACGTCCAGCCAATCAGCTCCTTACTGACTTTTTTCAAACACAGCCTGTAACATGACAGTTAGCAGGTGATTGGCTTGACGTTTATCTCTCTTTATCACCCTTGCATTTATCTCTTGTTATGGCTTAATACATCTGCCCCCGCTCTGTACAGGTCCGCCGTACATGCTCTGCTACTAGATCACATTAAATACAGCACCGGGCCCCCAGATTAGTGGCAAATTAATTGCATGTGGTACACATAAAGCATCCGAGTGTTGCACCCGAGGACGCAACCTCTCATCACCATCATAATGGTTGTATGCAGCCTATGTAAGCCAAAGCGTTCGATCCGGACACCCCGGTCCAGATAGTCTACATAGGACTACACAGACAGTGCTAGGTGATGTCCCCACCTGAAAATGCAGGCGCATGTCAGCCAGCGATAAAGCAAGACTCATTCTGCACATTTTAAGAACCTGTTTTGCGCCTGCATATACCCCCATCCATCTACTTTGCCTAGGGTAACTTATACCCCAAAATACGAGTGTTGCTCAGTTTGAAGTTGGCATATTTGTGCACTTCCCGTACGTTCCCATGCTGGGGGGATATCCTCTTTAATCACAAGTCCTCTCTGCTTACCTAAATATTGATAGTGGAGGATGCCGGTTTCTACAGTACATGATCAAGAACGTAGCCGTGTGCTCCTTTAAGTGAGATCATTTCCCATTCTGTATCCGCGGCCCTCAGTGCATTCTACTGTACATTGGTTATGGAAATAGCTTCTGTTTGCGAGTTACACCTTGCAATAGAATTGAACATTTTGGTTTTTAATGTACCATTATATGAACTTTTATAGCGAAAAAGTTTAGACAAGGAGAAGATGACATTGTACTGCATTGTAAGTTTTTAATCTCATTAAACGCAGGCTGCTAACAATTTAAACAGTGGAAGAAATTTTAGGAAATGAAACATGAAATCAATTAAGCTCTATCATTATTTTTAGGTTTATATTTACTGGAAATCTCTCCCTAAGGATGGTGGGATATGGGGCAAGTGCACGTTGAGGTTCCCAACTGGAAACCTGGTTGTCGGGTTGGTCTGCTATTGGAAATCAGAAGAGCTGGATATGTCAGGGGTATATATACTAATATGGGATATTGCCCATAGTAACGAATCAGATTCTACTTCCCCAGATTTAGCAGTATAGTGGACCCTAAAGACTCCTATATATAGTCCTAAGGACAAGTCGGACTAAATTGCCCTTAAGCTCCCCCGGCAGCTCCACGGGAGGCTCACTTATGATTTGGCACTTGATGGCCATTTTTACATGCGATTAATCGCATACAAACTCCCTGGGAGCTGCAGCAGCGGTGTGTAGTAGGAGAGCCGGGTGGCAGTGGTGATCTGCGGGGGGGGGGGGGGGGGGGGGGGGGGGGGGGGGGGGGGGGGCAGCTGTTAACTGCAGGTGCCGGTTGGTGGGGCGGGAAGCGGCAGCAGTATTTGCAAAAATATTTTGAAAAGACTAGCCGGACGGTTATTGGCTGCCTGGACCCCGCCCCTGCATTATTTTGATCGCTTTGCTCGGGCCAAAGGGAATGTACCAAACCCTGCCTGGAAAATGGATCGCCGGCAGCGCCCATTTGCACGCCGAATTCGGCTGGCTGGCATGCGAACTGATGTTTTCTGTGAACATCCATTCAAATGCCTGATGGGAACCTCCCCCATCATTCGATGGTCGCCATCCATCAAATGATGTGGGAAGCGCTCACCCATGCACGAGTACATATGAGCAAAGAAAAGCAGGGTTATGGGCGTGCAGCTGACATCTGGTTAAGTCTCATGCACATCACGACTGCATTTCTATACGCACACCCTGCGTTTTCATGGGAATGCCCGTGAAACACATGGCCGGCGCATATGGTAATGACCCTGATCAGGCCGCAATGCCCCTCTCCACCCCCTGCTCGGAAGGCCAGGAGCGACCAGTCGGTGACCTGAATTCTCGTCGAGTCCGCTCGCTCCCTGCGTACAGATATGCGCAGAAATGGTTCTGCGAATGCATATAAGCACAACATTGGTATGCTCCCTGAATTTGCGCCCGAGCGAAGCAATCAGAATATGGACAAATGTGCGTCTGATGGGTCCAATACAATAGATTGAACCTGCAGCAGGTTCAATCTGTAGGGTCCAACCCGATGCGCACGTTACCGCGCATCAGGTCAGATGGGATGTCACACACATCCGAATTGGGCCAATTTCTCTGCCCGATCCGTCGGGATTGGGTGAGATCGGTCCAAATCTTACTAGTGTATGGGGGCCTTAAGATTTCTGTTGCCAGTCCTAGGAATCCGAGCTTGCTGTTCTGTGTTACGTAGCTGGACCCAGGACATCTCCCCATCGTTCTTCTTTAGTTAAATAGCAAGGACACTAACATCATGCAGAAGCTATCATTTGCAAGTTTTTCCGCTAATTGCAATAATTTCTCAGTCTACCGAACTGTGCAAGTTTTTTTTATTATATATATATATATATATATATATATATATATATATATATATATATATATATATATATTTTTTTTTTTTTAACTCTTCCGTTATTTTCTTACACATCTACCTGAGTGATAAAACAAACAAATACAGGTATTAAAATCTTTAGACAGATAGCATGTGTTAAAGAATGTGATGTGAAGGTGGAAATGTGTGTACAGGCTTCAGGATGTAGCAGAGTTTAGTATGCAGCAGATGAATTACTACAAACAGCCCAATTACTTAACCAGCAGAGTGGTTTTATTGATGCTAATGCAGGTTCAACCATACACTCTCAGGTAGATGGAGCTAAATCTTCTGTCAAACTGCTAACTAGCGGTGAATGAATGTAGGTATGTAGGTACACGGTAGCTGTATAGGATACTGGAAAAGCCTCTACGCAGGTAATTGCAGGTCTTACTGGAGCGAAGTGGAAGGCTACAGTCTCAAGATGGTTTCACAAATGCTCAGTAGTGGCCATCTTGGTACAGGGTATGAATATGCCCTGGAGAAGCAACAACAAGAAGTTTTTGCAGTAAAGCATTCCACTTTGTACTCATTTATGCACATTTTCATAAATGGTGATATAAAAAAGTTATAGAAGTAAAATTTTGTTAGACATGGTAAATAGTGTAAAGTGAGAGAGTCCCGAGGGAAGGTAATTGAGCTGGGATATTATTGGTGGAGGGCGTGAATCTTCTGGGGGCATTTTTATTCATACAGTAAAGATACATGTAGACTGAGGCCCCTGACAAATTTGCCCCAGGGGCCTTTCTCCTCACCGCTGGTATGTGGGAAATTTGTAAACTTTAAGTGCGTTAAAATGATCCCTTTTTTTTTTTTGTTGATTGTTCCTGATTTAGTATTTTGGTTAAGAATAGGCGGTCATTCGAAGATCTGTCACCCTATGTGAGTTTTGTGTAAAGCTTCTTTTTTATGTGTATACTATGAAATAATATCCAGTGTAATGTGAATTGACAGTCAAAATTACAACTTTTTTTTTCCGCCTGCCGCAAGGGCGCAACGCTGCCAAGCACTGTAATATTGTTGTAGTAGCGTTCAAGGCTGTCAGCAGTTTTGGGTTTCTCTACAGAGGGCCATAACATCGTGTGGAAGTATGGAGCTTTCCTGTCAGGGGAAATACAATAATTTTGATGTATATTTGTTGGTGCCAAACTGCAATTAAATGAATGTTTGGGGGAAAAAAAAAAAGGTTTATTTTATCCAGGCTACAATTTGTGATTTGATTAGCAAATCACATAATTTATATATACACTTTTTTTTTTTTCTTTTCTTTTCATAAATAGAGCTAGTCATCTGCATTAATAGTGCATGAGATTGCCTTGGAATAAGTCAGACTGTTACTGGATTCCTGTCCCTGACATATTAGTGTAGTTCAAGTGCCTTTCGCACATTTCTCTCACATCTCCGTTCATTTTTAAATATTCCTCCTTCACATGTATTTACTTTTTCAAAGAGTAAGTGACGTCTTCGTATTAATCTGTTGCTGTTATACTGTATACAGTATATCCTTTAACAAGTCAGAAAATATATAGCAATCGATCTATCGTTAACGGATAAAGTTTTGATATTTTGAACTTAACACAACAGCAGTTATATGATCGCGTGAAGCATTTTAGAGCGATAAAGATTTCATCCTTTGACATTGAGGGCCAGATTCTCTAAGCTCCAAAGGTGATAAAATGGAGAGTGATAAACAGCCAGCCAATCAGCTCTTACCTGCTATGTCACAGACTGTGTTTGAAAAATGTCAGACAGGAGCTGATTGGCTGGCTGTTTATCATGCAACAAATAATTTAATTGAAAAGAAAAATGAAATTTATAAATAATACATTGTGTCTGCAAGGACCTCTCCACTGGTGGTCGTGGTGCAATTCTTCTCCGAAAGTGGGAGTGGGGGTGCATGCATCTCCGATGGTGGGTTGGGGGCTTGCATGCCTCTATGTCAGTGGCACCTGTCCTCATCGAAGTGGAGAAGGCACGATGGTGGTGGACGGGGCCACGTGAACGCCTCTTCGATGGTGTGTGTGTGTGTGTGGGGGGGGGGGGGTGCCTCTATGCATGACTCTATGGCAGAGGCTACTATCTCTCCAGAGGAGGTGATGATGCCTCCCGCTCCACCACTGGTTGGGACACATCCCTCGGCCTCACCTTCATTTAAGATGAAATAGAAAATCTAAATACTAAGCTCCGTTCTATGTAAATATCCATTCTAGTCAGGTTTCCACAATAAACACCCACTGAGGCCGCCCTCACAAGAAGTGATCAGTGGTCTACTCATAAGAAAGTTTAAAGAACCCATCCACAATGCAGTATAATGTGGTCACGATTAGGGAAGCCAATCCTGGGGCATTTTTTAATCCCGCGATTCGGGATTGAAAAATGCGCAATCCCAGCGATCCTGGCATTGGCTTCCCTAATGGAAAAAAAAATGCCCTGGCCACCCGCATATATACTTACTTGGGCATTGTGGCCTGGGGGCCCAGCGGTGCAGCTGATATTGAGGTGGGCGAGCAGTGCGGCTGAGAGTGAGGAGGTCTGGGGGATGAGCAGTCTGCGCAGCGTGACCTCTGACACAACGCACTGCAGAGAGCCGCAAAGCCGTGAATGGGAGAAGCTGGGCCGAGTCTGAGCAGGTGCTCAGACATTGTCCGGCCATAGGGGTATTTGCTCGCAGTGCTGTAGTCAACTGCCCCCCCCTCCCTCCAACGCACAAGCCGTTTCCATGCTGCTGGGTTTTTACAGCGATGTGGAAACGGCGTGTGAGGCCGCTAAAACAGTGACGCTCGCAACTAATTACAGCGGGATCCCTGCATTAGCTGAGAGCCTCACTGTTTCTTTGCCATCATCTGACATGGCACAGTGGTTAAACCGCAATGAATACTGCCCATAGACTGCGTGTGTCGCAGTCTAATCCCGAAATCCCGGGATTGGAAACTCTAATTCTAGGATCCCCTCGATCCTGGGATCGGCCACCCTAGTCAAGTTATTCGCACACAAAATTGCATTGCAGCATGTGATTTTATCACTGTAATGTACTAAAGCGTATTCACATGGAATGGGATATGAGTACCTAAGCGGAGGGTTTGACCAGGGGTACTACAGTATGAGAACTTCAGTTAGGGTTATTACATCTCCTTTCTGTCTGTAGCTTCACGCTACATCCTGCATCAGGCTGGTACATGCTCCGTAATGGACAAAATGACATGTTCGTCCTCTTGGCGCAGTCTTTGCTGCGGTTATGACATGTACAGTAGCATCATTGTGATTGTGATCATTGCAAGGTTTCAATGAAAATAAACAATTTGAACTTGTACTGTAGGTTGTAATGTAGGAGTGATTGGTATAGTTACAGACAGGTGATGCTAAGGTTGGATGGTTTAACCCCTTCATTGGTGGGTTCATGTTTTTTCAAACACACCATCGTATGGTTGGTTTTTAAATTAGTGCAGTGGGATCTGTATCCCCAAAAATGCACAGGGATCATCAGTGCTGAATGATTACACAGTTAAGCCTGTCCCTCGGCCAATAGGAGTCCGGGAGGTGGGCTTAAAACGAATGGTTTATTACGATTCTCAGGCGCTGTGCTAATCACACTGCTGGCACTACCCCGGGAGTATAGACACAGCCCGGAAATCTTTCAGGCTGGCCAGTGACATCGGTGCAGCTGGCCCCGAATATTTCTGGGCATACCACCGAAGCTGTTGAGTGTAAAAGAGTAACCCCTTCTCTGGCGAGCACCAGCAATGGGGACTGGGACGCGCGTGCGTCTCACACGCATGCGCGTCCCAGTCTGGCAGCGCATCGGGTCCCTGCCCGTCTCCGCTTCAGGGAGATGGGCATGATTAGGGGGGGGGGGGTCGGGGCGGCACGGGGGAGGCAGCAGGGACCCGGCGGGAGCCGGCCGCTACCGGGGGCTGGCGATAGAATCGCCAGCCCCTGCGAGGATGAGGAGGGCTCCATCTGTACATGCACAGACAGACATTCTAGGGTTAATTTGTTTGTTGGGAGCCAATTAGCTTATTTTTGGATTATGGGGGAAAAAAATCGGACTACCCTGAGGAAACCCACACAAGCAAGGGGAGAACATACAAACTCCACACTAGGTTTTAGGTATATTTAAATTAACGTTAAGTGAAATTTAATGACCAAAACTGTATTTACCTTTATATTTGCAAATATAGTCTAGGAAAAGAAGTAGCACAAGGATGAGCAGTGGAATTCATGTACCGTACATATGATACACCATTGCTGTGTGTTTTCATACAATGTACTGCTACAACAGTATTAGGACAGGAATTAAGGCAGATCGTGCGGGGAAATTGGATGAATCGGATCCGGTGCACGGTACCATGCGCATTGGACTGGAGTCCGAGGTTGGACACATTTGATTCCGTAGGTGAGTGGCAGTGGTGCCTCACCGCTGGCACACACCTATCTGCAGGTCCGATCTCCAGGTTGAAGATTAAAAAAAAAAAAAAATAATTCTAAATAATGGATGGCCACTGATTGGCTGAAAGCTCTTTGTCAATCAGCGTCCACCCATTCATGTAGGGTTATTTGAATTCTCCTGCCCCCCACTACAACTCCCCAGGAGCCTTTTTTGTATTCTCCTGCAGCCCAGCGCTCTCCGTCCGGCTCTCGGCATCCCCCATCCCTCAGTGTCCCCCTGCACGGCTCACTGCTCCCTCCGCCTGCAGCTCCCAGCGAGTTACATTGGATAAATCGCATGCGATTTATTACATTTAAAAAATGGCACGTCAAGTGCCAAATCGTATGTGAGCCTCCCGGGGAGCTGCCGTGGGAATCAGGTCTGACTTGTCTATTTGGCCTAGTATATAGGGGCCTTAACACAGTGTGCGGCGCAAGGCAACATGGTGTTGCAGGTAGTTGTACCCTGCTTTGAAAATCCTCATTGTGTTCACTGCCCATAAGGTTTAGGGCAGGTATGTCCAAACTATGACCCTCCAGCTGTGAAACTACAAGTCCCATCATGCCTTGCCACAGTTTTGCTATTAGGGAATGCTAAAACGATTGCATACCTTCAGACTTTTAGGGAGACGGAGAAGGGACGCGGGAATGTCCCCGAAAACAGGGGTTTTTCGGGACTTTTGGGAGGTGTGCAACTGCAAGGCATGCTGGGTTGTGTAGTTTCAAAACAGTTGGAGGGCCACAGTTTGGACATGCCTGGTTTAGGGCAATAGTAAATATAAATAATCCTTCCGGGGAAACTGCAGCACATATACTGAAAGCTGCAGACAGATAGATATGACTTTGCTTTATAATATATTGTTTTATATATGTATACTGTATGTGTGTGTGTGTATATATATATATATATATATATATATATATATATATATATATATATTTATATATATATGTAAACCTTTAGAACAGTGTGGTGTGTGACAGCGGTGGGTAGTTTCTCTACGTCAAACCATGGCTATAAAAGTAGACAGATTGCCCTCTAAGCTTCATTTTATTGGATATTGTAATTGACATATAGTTGTCATTTATAATCATCTGTCCATTCCTGTGAGTAGGGAGCAGTAAAGTTAATTGTGGCTGCTCATTTGCATTAATCTCACCTCTGAAGGGTACTGTAACCCATTAATATCATGTCATGATGAATTATCACAAATAACATTGAGCATATTGATTAATGATCTCTGAGATTTGTATCTCGTTAAAACATTTTGTTAGCTCCTTAAACTTTTAAGCAGACAGCAATGTGTACACAAGAGATAGTTACAGTTCACGGACGAGGGTAAAGTTGAGAGCTGAAATTTTGGTCACCACTTAAAACTTCCCACTAACATTAGCAATTAAAGCTGTTTGCTGGCTTGACGTTCCCAGGAGAACTTGATGTGAGTTTAAGAAAGGCTGAACGCTTTCTTTGTTCTTCCATGGCACATTACAGACGCAGTCACACAAAGCAACATACGCTGGATCTTCAATGTTCAGTCATTAAACTTGGCATTGCATTTCAAGTGGGTGCTTAGGAATTTGCAATAGTTTTATAATTATGCCTGACTATTGCAAACACATCCAGAAGTACAATGCACTGAGGGCAATGGGCTTTGCATTTTGTTCTTGGAAATACTTGTCATATATTTCATATGTGCTTTAGGTCTACGTCACCCATTTAACCCATGTACTGTATGTAACGGTTTATGACATACTATCTCTGGTAGAGTCATCTAACTTTGCAGTCCAGGCGAATGCAGTTCTCTATGAAGTAAGGTAAAGGCAGAGGGCCTGATTCTTAGGGGGGGATTCAATCTCCCGCCGCTTTTTCTGGTGGGGGAAATAGCAACGGGTCCATATTCAATGTTGTCTTTCCCGACAGCATTGAACAGGGATCTCGGCAGAACGGGCCCGACTGTAGAAGCAGTCGGACCTGTTTTGCCGAGAACGGCCGTGGATTGTCGAGCTCTCGGCCGCAGCCTGACGATACACGGCCACGCCCCCTTTTCAGCGGTTGGCAGGTGGTATGTTAAATCCCGCCTTCATTGAGCCATCCGAGAACGGGACAGGGTCGCGGCTGTTGGGCCAGCCCGACAGCCGTGACCCGGGTTTGAATATCCCACTTAGTTGCAGGAAATGGCAATATTCATGGAGTTGAGTTTGGGTTATGGATTTGGTGCTATTACGCTCACAGGAAAAACTTTAAAGACTGAGGGCCAGATGCATCTAGCTTCAAAAAGTGATAAAATGGAGTTATAACCATCCAGCCAATCAGCCCCTAACTGTCATGTCTCAGGCTCGGTTTGAATAATGTCAAGTAGGAGCTGATTGGCTGTTTGCTTATCACTCACCATTTTATCACTTTTTGAAGCTTGATACATCTGGCCCCCAGTCACAATTATCCAGCCTTAGAATGTTAATGAGACTTATACCTTGTTATCAGAGTGGGGATGTGGTCACTAGGTCTACAACATACTTACCGTCTTTTAAAGTTGTATCTCCAGGTCCGGATGGAGGAGGTGGGGCTAAATTACGTGATTCGTGTAATTGTAGTCCTGCCCCCTCCCCACGGACCCGCAAATTCTGGCATTTGTTTCAGCTGCTCCGTGGGGTGCGGGGGATTTGCGGAGCATACAGCAGACTTGCCCAC
Source organism: Crinia signifera (assembly GCF_055691185.1). Lineage (NCBI taxonomy): Eukaryota > Metazoa > Chordata > Amphibia > Anura > Myobatrachidae > Crinia > Crinia signifera. The sequence continues at coordinate 23,990,340 of NC_139227.1, forward strand.
CTTCCCGGGGGCCCAGGAGGGAGACCCGATTTTTGGGAGCCTTTCCGGGAGGGTAGGCAAGTATGGTCTATAAGCATTAGGTCAGCAGTCACTAGGTTGACACATGAAATAGGTCGTCATTAGGTCAGTATGAAAAAGATCTACATGATTTTTTCATTATTTTTTTTCTACATGGTAAAGGTTGACATTAAAAAAAAAATCATCATGATTTTTTCACGTTTTTTTGTCTGTCGACTTAAGTTGAAATGGACATACTGTAGTATACATGTAACGCTTTGAGCACACTATTATATTCTCACTCCAGACCAGACGTATCAAGCTTTAAAAAGTGATAACATGGAGAGTGATAAACAGCCAGCCAATCAGCTCCTACCTGTCATTTTTAAAACCCAGCCTATAACATGGCAGTTAAGAGCTGAGTGGCTGGCTGTTTATTTATCACTCTCTATGTTATCACTTTTTGAAGCTTGATACATCTGGCCCGGAGTGAGAATATAATGGTGTACTCAACGAGCTACACGTATACTGTGTCCATTTCGACTTACTGTAAGTCAACATTGACACAAAAAAAACATGAAAAACTCATGTTGACTTTTTTCATGTTAACCTTCTCCATGTAGACCTAATGACCCACACGAGAGTGTCATGGTTGGGTCATATATATTGGTTAGCGGCTCATTCGAATGTTGGATGAACTTCCGGTTTTAGATGCAGCTCTGCAATTTTTCTACTGCTCCTTCATCCCATGGGCCATGGAGTTGCAATTGCGATTAAGAAGCAAAATCTCAGAGATGTCTTCAAAAAGTCTTGGGTGTTGAATGACCGGTGGCTATCATGGAATGGTTACAAATGTAGCCACTCAAGTGGTTTACCAGCCACTTGCCCTGTCGGACAAACACTTGTACCCTGGCAGTAAGGGTTTTACTAGCATTAGTAGAAGGCGGCATGCATGACTACGGCAAAGAGGCAAAAAGTTTACACAGGGCCCGAGTTATACACAATGCCGATGTTTACTGAACTGAGCGATTATTTGGGTGACTGCTTATGCGTCAGGTTCACTCTGTGCAGCAATTCCCTAGTGATGGCGGTCACCGAGTATCTATTAACAAAGCAATGGGCAGGCAGGGACAGTTCTGGGAAGCAACCGGGAGTGGTGAGAAAAAGTGAGGCGCATCGCAACCGTCTTTGGGGTGTGCGAATGAATTAGAATAGAACTCTACATCAAGTCCTTAGCTACAGAAAGAAGGAAAAGAGATGTCACCATGCAGAAAGCCTCTTGTTTGGACATTGAGCCTCAAGGCCTTCATACACTGTGCGATTTGGGCTCGTTTTCCCTGGATTCCGGCGTATCGGGCTGAGAAATCGTGTGAAATCGGACCAAATGGCATGTGTATAACATGCGAACCAATGCGAGGTCCCATGTTCTTCGGACCAAAGTCAGAGATCGGGCGGCACGTCCGACCTCCAACTCGGATCCCTCCCCCTCCCGTCACATGCAGAAGGACCGCATTCGATTGTGCCGCCAGGAAAGGTCCCAGGCGGCTTACAGGGCGTCGTATGTGACTTCCCCTCCTGGAGAAGTCACATAGTGTATGGGGGGCATTTACAATGTGCTATACTCTCTCCCTGGTACTTTCCTCCAGGTCTGTCTTCTCTCTTGCTGCAAGAGTGTTTGCAGGCTGCAGATGAAGCCAGTACAGGAAATAGCTTAGTGCAGTATAAAGCTCCACTTGAAAAGCCAAATTGAGCTATTAACACAACATTACAGATACTCTCCAGGGGCACATGGAGGCACCAGTGTATTTGATAAATGGTTAGTGCACAAGGAACTATATTAGAAGTAAAGAAAGCATCAATCCCAACCATAGTGGCAGTTTCTCTTAAACCGGGAATCCTCCACTTAAATAGGTAGAAGATACACCACCACACATTGGCCGCAATCAGGGAGACCATACCCATTCCTCTAAAACACCTACAGTAGGGTTTAGTAGGGGAGCTTCACCTCACAAATGCCGGGTCAGTCCCGGGATGGACCTGTTTCCAACTCTTGGGTGCAACCCAACATTTGTTATGTTCGTAGTTCATTTTTCTATTTGCTTAAGCAAAATCAAATTTGCATTGAAATCAAATGGAAATCGAACGCATTCTAGTTCCATCTGTCTTCTGTGTGTTTGCATGGGGGGGGGGGGGGGGGGCAATTGTAAGCCTCTGCGCATGTTCTCATATATGCATGTGCAGGGCTTCCGTACGGGTGCCCTCGCTGACCTGCACAGTCGGCATGGCGTTTGCATGGGAGGCGAAGGGCCATGGACCGCACTGCTGGCACACACCTTTCTGCTTGTCCGACCTCCGGGCGGCGGGCTGCAGCGGGCAGTGGGAAGTGGGGAGGGCAGCAGGTTCATTCAGTGAGTGCTAGCCGGAGATTTAAATTACAAACAAACCCCTTTCCTTCGATGATGACTAGAGTGGGCGGGGGGGTGCTGAGCGGCAGCGGCGGTGATCGTCGGGATGGCACTCCGGGCAACGGCAGGTATTAGAATTTAAAAAAGTGTCAAATGACTGTCTGGCCTCTGATTGGCTGAGAGAGAGCACTCTCAGCCACCAATCAACGGTCTCCCTTCTGTGCGGCCCCTGATTGGATGAGAGAGCTCTCAGCCAATCAGAGGCCGGCTAGACACTTAAAAAAAAAATTCTAATACCCGTCACTGCCTGGCGTGCCTGTCCTGCTGATCACCACCTGCTGCCGCTCAGCACCCGTTACCCGCCCCACTGCTCCGCACCGTATGTAAATCGAATGTAAACCTATCGGGAAGCTGCCGGGGGGCTCACAGGAGAATTTGGTCCGACTTGTCCTTCAGAAAACTCAGCCTAATGTATGGGGGCCTTTGGTAAAGTATCCCCTAATGTTTGGAAAGTAAAGCTGGAATACAGAGTAAATTTGTATTTGTATTACAGATTATTTATACCATTTGTTACTGTATGTTTGTCTGGAGAATGTTCATTTCTGAAAGAGCAAGAACTATGTGTATACAGTAATTATTAATTTTTTTACATTTGATTAAATTTTTTTAAATTTGATTTTAAAAAGTACCTATGTGCGGTGAGGTTCCTTTATTCTCCTATGCGGCCTTTTGTTTATTTAATTTTATCTGTGTTATTATTAATCGTTACTGTTAAATATTAATTACCCCTTTCTCCCACCAGGAACACTGTATGTAAATCATATAGATAAATGAGCCTTGCTTGGACTGAGCCTCGGAAGATAGCCCAAGTGGATTTTTAAAGTTCACTTGATCTGAAAGAAACTCAGTCATTTTTTTCCCCATAATTAATATTAATACGGGATTTGGCATGTCAAACCAAATGTCTTTGTACTCTACCAGTGTCTAAAATTAGGACATAATCTCACGGCAACATGGCTTCTCAATCAAAGTGACATACGCTCCACCGGCTTACCGAACAAAGTATTCTAATTATACGTTAATCCTTCTTCCAAGCAAATTTGAAAATAGTTGTATCTGTGTCGTTCGCAAACCAGCACGTGGCTGTAACACACCAGGCGGTTTGTATTGGTTATGTAACATGCAGGTGTAACATTGTCAGGTACTTGTTTCCTAGCAGGGCGCCCAGATTTATTACGTACGCAAACGTAGTGAAATCGCATCACATATAGTAGTAGCATGCGATGCGATGCGATTTTCCCGTTCCCGCTCCTATTTAAGTAAATTAGTTATTAGTTAACACATGTCGTCATTACTGTGTCAGCTGTATGAATGTGTTCCTAAAACACCAGCACTATCCACTCCACCCCGAAGCATAGCGAGCGGCGGCGGAACGTGTCCTCCGACCTTTTCATACCCTCACTATACAGTCGGCGTGGAGCTGATTTTATATAGTGTGGCAAGCGATGTGATGCAATTTCACTACGGTGAATAGCCCAGTACGCTAAATGCATACTGGGTGCCCTGCTAGGAAACAAGTACCCATTGTCATTCCACATAACCCACAACAGACCAGATTGTTGCTGGACAGTTAGATATCGGAGAGATAAATTACAATGTGTATGGGCAACTTAACCTACTTTCTGAAATACTGTTCATCTGCCGACATATAATAAGCTACATAAAAAAAGATTGCAAATGTCACTGGCCATCTGTTAAAATCACTTTCCAACTATCAAGAGCAACAATGGGCAATGACGGGTCAAGCCCTTATTTTAATGCTCTACTCCATACTCGCTGACATGTAAAGTCTCCTCTCCGTGAGAAGCCATTAGGGGCCCTACATCATTAAGGCCCCCCCCATTGCAAGCCCCCCCCCCCCCCCCAAATTGCATCAGTATTATAAGACGCAAAGGAGTCCGGGGCCATGTGGGAGGCTTGCCCACCCTTAAGGGTGGCTGGGAGGGGTACCCGTTTTCCTCGAGCCTTTTGCCCATTCTGGAAGAGTATGCCCTACACTCCCTGTGTTTCATATATGTCCTATTGTTAAATATTGGCAGACTCCCCTCTCTTTCACTTCTGTTAAATCATGTGGATCTTCACTGAGAGAATATAGATGGCACTGTAGGAGGCTAATGCAGACTATGCAACGGAATAAACCATGGAGCGAGGATTTGGATACAGATTTGATGGGGTCAGGGTCCTCAGGTCTAATAGATACAGGGCCTAATTCAGAACTGATCGCAGGACACATTTGTTCACAAAATGGTCAAAACCATGCTGCAGTGCTGGTGGGGCAGATGTAACATGTGCAGAGCGTTAGATTTGAGTGAGGTTTTTTATTTGCAGTGTAAATACTGTCTGCTTTATTGTTACACTGCAATTTAGATTTCAGTTTGAACACACCCCACCTAAATCTAACTCTCTCTGCACATGTTATGTAGCCCATGCACTTATATTGCATACAATCACATCTTTCGATAAATCAAATTACTGTATGCACATTTTAGGGACCATGTGATGCGCGGGTCCGCGGGGCGAATGTTGTGTCGATAGATAGTATGTGCTGAACATAATATCTATCGAATTGCTGGAGCGATTGCATGTGGTTTTTAATGACATCCGATCACTTGAATGCGATCTGCATGTGGGGGTCGGAGGGAGTGCATTCGGCGGCGATAGGTTTGGGGAGAGAAGACCGGAGGGACTGCTGGCGGTGTACGTTGGAGAAGCGTAGTGCTGTGAAGGAGCGCTAGAGGGTGATGGAGGTCAGAATACAAAAAAAAAAAAACAGTTAAAAAAAAGTATAAAAAACTGGGTTGCCATCTAATTGGCTGAGAGAGAGCTCAGCCAATCAGCAGCCACCTGAATAGGAGACCTCTGATTGGCTGAGAGCCCAGCGTGTTAAACTGTTTTTTTTTATTCTGCCGCCACTGACCCCCACGCCTGCTAATGCTCCTTCACAGCGCTAAGCTACTCCACCGCCCGCCCTCTTCCAGCACCCGATGCGCCATCACAGATGGTATGCGACATCGGGTGCTGGAACAGGGTACTTTAGGCACCACAAATGCGATTGGATGCGATGAGATAAGTGTATTTACATTGCATTACATTTTCCCTGCGAACAAGTCTGAATTAGACCCACATTGCTGAGATACAAACCAGACTGTGGTAGAAACACAGCAGCAGAGAGCGACACCCCCTGGCAGGGAGGAGAAACTGCACGGATTTTACAAGGTGCAGGGATCTAGAATGCTTCCAATATTGTGAGTGCACTGACCATTCGGCTTCCGATTGGAGAAGCAGCAAAAGCAGCAGGGATCATGACTTTGTGATGGGGTGGGGCGTACAGCTTCTTTTACCTGTGTGCGCTTTCATTCGATGTAGTCCTAAAACAAATACCAAAAACACCATTTTTTTTGTTCCCGCCCCAGAACGCTTGTGGTCATGATTATTTAGCTGCACTCCATTTAATGTAGATCACTCAATACGTCGTGTCATATTCCCAGGCATTAAAAAAAGCAGGTTAACGCTTTCTTCGCTGCCTCTGTTTTGTCCTTCTGCCATTGTCTTATCGATCAGTGTCATGTGTTTGATATATGTAACTGTTTTGGAAACACTAAAGAATACTCTGCACTTTAATGGGTATGTCAGCCACCCTGAATGATTCCGCAATGAATGACGGCACAATCACTCTTAACACAAGAGCGCCCGGCTGTGTTCCATTTTTTTCATGTGTGGCTTTGTTTTGTTTAGTGATTTTTTTTTTCTTGATCATTATTATCCCCCCCCCCCCCCCCAACCCTCTTTTTAACCCAGGGTGGAGATACTTATTTTAACGCTTGGAATTATTTGTGAGCACAATATCCGTTTTTTTTATTCGTTTTTAAAATCTGCTAATGGAAATGCTTCTGTTCAGGTCATTAATCAATTGTGAATTTCATTCCCTTGTTTTGTGGAAGCTGCTGCAATAAATAGTTTTTTTTTTCACAAGGCGAAATTCTTGGAGATGGATTCAGCCGGTGTAATTAATTGTACCCAGTTACAGAAGATCAGCAAGTTTGTAGGATTCACATGCTGCTCTGCCATATGGCTGCCCAGTAGGCGAAAAATTTGATTAATGTTTTGAAGTGGATTTTTTCAGCAATATTAGAGCCCAGATGAGGAATTTTCCCTTTCTAATGGTGATAAACAGCTGATTTCATCCAACGCACCCAAGTAGATGGGTAGATTACCGTTCTGTAGATATACACGTGTCTGTAAGCGTTATATGGACCATGGTTTGCAAAAGTCAGACAGTTCTTGCGAGAGCCTCTGGTTGTCCTTTGCATTCCAGTTTTTCTATCATTGCTATGTCAAGGACTATACGTTGTCATTTATAATACAGGTTGAGTATCCCGTATCCTAGTATCCGTTATCCGAATTATTCCGAAAACCATACATTCCAGAAAGTGACATTTTTTTTTTTTTTTTTTTTGCTAAAAACTCACTGGGGACATTTTTAACATCACTACTGGTGACATGATATGTAACTGGCACTATATATGTGCAAGAAAATGATTGCTTGGCATTCAAATTCAATATCTGAGATAGTACACAAATTTTGTTTCCTGTTTTGAAACCTTGTTTTTTGAACAAATAAAATATATTTGTGTGTATTTTATGTGGTAATAAAATATATTTGTGTGTATTTTATGTGTTTATACAGCATAAATGCAAGATACTTCAAAATACATAATTGAAATATTAAAATATTCCAAAATACGGAATAATCCGTTCCAAAATTCTCCTGGTCCCGAGCATTTTGGATATGGGATACTCAACCTGTATATGTTTTTTTTTTTTTTAAATGACTAAACTTTAAACTTGCCCCTAAATCCTATTATATGGGAAGAGATGATGTACAGCCGTTGTAATTGTTCATACTTGGATTGTTTATTGTTTCATCGCAAAATTGAATTTAATCCGTTTCTATATAAACAAAAAGGGGTTAACTGTTGCGATGACAAAGTACAATGCTGCAATGTATCAAAAAATACAACATGGCATTTTGCCTTCCTAGTGCAGCGAACAGGACGCGCTGTCCAGGTCTGTATTGCTTTTTTTTTTGTAAACTCTCGCTATTTGGCGTATGTCAGAGGAAATCTCCAGCTCACAAGTAAATAGGTTAGCAATAACTTTAACGGTGATATATTTTGTACCTATCTGTGGCATTAAACTTCCCGAAACGCTTCATTATCATTTGGACACAAAACTTTTAGACTCTTTTCACCGCCACAATAACCCGGGTTATTGCCGTGCCGACCCAGGTCAGCGACAGGTGTAAATTGCAGAATGATAAACCCCGGGTACATGTTCCCGGTAATCCTACCGGGGCCTTGACTAGGGTTGAACGCAGGAAGATGCTGTGTAAACAGGACCCCTGGGTCGATGCAACTCGGGACCTGTTCTCTGCAATGGAAAACCTGGTGCTGGAAGATGCGCTCATCTCCCAGCTCTGCCCCAGGTCCCGCCTCGAGTGATGCCGTCAGGTGATGCCTTTTTTTTTTCTATTGCGCATACGCAAAACACCGAGAAAGTGTCCGCCACATTGTCGCTAAGATCTGCGCACCACCTAGTGCTCAGGGGCGGGAATGCGGTCTGATACTGATAAGGTCGACAGTCAATAGGTCACGCACTATTGATCGACACATGAAATTGGATATCATAGCTTAGGTCGACATGGTGAAAAGGTGGACTCCATGCATCTATTATAGATATGCCACTAGATTTATCTGCAGATCTGGCTGGTTGGAACAAAAACATGGTTATGGATGAGTGACAGTTTGTCACTTTTCCAGCATTTCCAAGCAAATGGTCAACTGTTATTTGCTCTCATCCATAACCATGTTTTTGTTCCAACCAGACAGATCTGAAGATAAATCTGCGTGTGTATGGCCACCTTAAGCCTAACGAATTTTCTATGCACTGCATTTCCCAAAACGCTGCTTCTCACCTAACCTCACATTTTCCCCTGTATTCCCTATAGTAGGCCTATTCTCCACTCTTTACTTTAAATGCGGTGCACAAGAGAGTGTTGCTGAGACGAGTATTCATCGTAATCCCCGAAATCGCAGCTTTCATAGTGTCCCTAATATATAAGGTTATTAACCCTTTGAGTTCCGATGTTGCTGTGAGAGTGCTTCAAAATATAAAAAAAAAAAAAAAATGCCGGCGTGTGTGCAGCCTGAAGAAAGTCATGGAGTCGGGAATGGGAGCGAGTAATGAGTGTGGATGAGAGACGCAGATCTTGGGAGGAGCGCAGAGGTCGGTTGGATGATTTTTTGAGATAAGAGAAGATATGTATGTTGGTGTAGTTTGGTTTATGGCTTTGTGTGTAAGTAAAAGAATTTTGTATTGAGCACGGTAGAATACAGGTTATGGGGAAGAGAAGGCAAACCATGGAACTGCAGTAGATGTGAACTGTTTAAGACTTACTAGCAGCATAGTAGATGCTATATAAGGTACTTTAGCAATAATTATATTTACATTAGACAAATGAAAAGGTAATATAAAAATATAGAATACACAATAACCGGCTTTGTTATATTCTGCTCCTGTACGTTTATAATTGTAATAAAAATATACGAAAAAAAAAAAAAAAAAAAATATATATATATATATATATATATAGAATACACAGATCGTTGCAGGGAAATAATATATTTTATCTGTCCTAGAATCCCCCCAAGTTTTTAGGCATGCAGCTCTGGCTCTATGGAACTGAGGGGTAGATGTATGAAGCAGTGATAAGGGAGGAGAAGTGATAAAGTGCCTGGTACTTTATCTCCGGCCAATCAGCTCCTAAGTGTCCCTTTTTAAACCCAGCCTGTAATGTAACAGTCAGGAGCTCATTGGCCGGTGAAGTACCAGGCACGTTATTACTTATCCTCCTTTATCACTGCTTCATACATCTACCCCTCACTTCCCTGCACAGTTTGGGAGGCCCCCCACTCTAGAATCCTTCAAAAACAGGCTAAAGACTTGTTATAATTGTTTCTAAGTAGCTTTTCTGTACTGTACTTCATTGTTCCTGTACTGTTTTATATTCATTTTGTCTGTTAAGCGCCTTGAGTCCTATTGGAGAAAGAGCGCTATATACATTAAAATTATTATTATTTATTCATTGAAAGTATTATGAGCAGAACCATTAGTTACTGGTAAACTCCCTGCAGGTGTGTATGTAATTACTGTTGTTGTAATGAAGGCATAAGGCTTCATGGATGGCGTACACTCCAGAGTACCCGATTGCCCCAGTCGTGTATAATACTTTGTTAGCAAAACTTACCAAATACTATTTATATGGCACATTTTTAACAAAGAGATAATGCACCCAATGAAATCCAGTTCACATGATGTGCGGTGATATATGAAATTCACACCACATATGAGAGAGATTGTCTATAATTATTGAGTCACTCACCGGGAATGGATGGTTATTGCCTTTTTTTGCAAACCGTTTTGGAAGTAATTAAGTGGTGAACATACTAAGTCATTGATGAGCATCGGAATATTGACAGCTAAAGATGCATAAATTGGGTAGGAGGGAAAATGTTTTGACAGATAGAAAGTTAGATTGGGATTTAGCGTCTGTACAGAACAGAGCTGGCCGTAAATACCATAAACGGGACTGTACTTTGGTCCCGTCATTAATTAATTAACGTGCTGCTTAAAATATGGTGGGGGGTGGTGCGTTTAAATGTGTACAGGCTCTGGGATCTCTGATCACAAAGAGGCTGTATAGCTGGCCTTACTCTGCTGCGATGTATCACGGTTGGGGCCACTAGAGACCTTCCCACATGGCATGCGGTCCTTTCGCGTGTGATGTATCGCAGCAGTGTATGGCCATCCGACCCCCCCCCCCCCCGCAAACCGCCGAGATCTTTCCTGGCGGCAGGATCGCATCAAATACATCACATGTCTTCCTTTCACTCACTAGTGATGTATCGCATGTGACCGCTGTTCCCCGCCACCGGGATGGGGGTCCGAGTTGGAGCAGGTACGATCTCCAACTCAGGTCTGATGTGCACCGGTCCGCGCATCAGACCCGATGGGACATCACATGTATTCAATTTGGGTCGATTTCTCAGTCCGTACTCTACGGGAATGGGTGACCAAATCGCTGTAGTGAATGGGGCCTTAAAGGTGCGTTCACACGGGGGAGATATATTGCTCAGTGTCTCCTTTTCATCAGCGACCAGAGATGGTCGCTGATGAAAGGGAACCTCTGCTGGTGGTGCCGCAGAGGTAATCAGCTGGTCGCAGGAGCAAGCTATTAGAATGGGGCTGAAAACGGGAGCGCGCACCTGGCGATTTATCAATTTTGCAATTGACAGAAGATCGACATGCATTTACAAAAGGTCAACACAAGTAAGGTGTCGACATGACAACGGTTGAGTTTTTTACAATTTTTTGGACTTTTTCCATACTTAACCACTGATTAAGTGGACTACAATTAAGAATGGTAAAGTGTACAGGGCAAAGTAAGACACCATGCCCGAAGCATGGCGAACAAAGCACTAATTAATTAGGGGTTGATGTCGACATGTGACGACATTGACACAAAAACCGTGAAAAACCCATGATGACCTTTCCAGGTTGTCCTTCAGTTTGTGTCGATCTTTCACCATGCCACACTAGTGCGTGTCGACAGATTGCCTGTGTCGACATAACGCACATCGACCCTTTGTCTCTATCGATCTATTGCATGTCAACAATTTCACTGTCTACATAGAAACTGTAGACCTGTCAATCCACACCCAGTAAACTACGCGGGAATTCATTTAAAATGTGAACTGCGTCGCAGATAAAGCGCAATAGAACTCGGCGCGAGAAAAAGCCACAATCGCTGCATCATCACACCTCATATACAGATATTCACACACCGATGTACACATATTGCGTAACAGTTTTTATTCTTCCCAGTCTCATGAAGCGGTTCTGTCTCATCGCATTGCAACGAAGACGCACATTCAAGATCCTTGGCGAAAGGGGCTGTTAGACTCCACCAAAGCCATAGTGTAAGAGGCCACATCTGATCATTTTGAATATGTACGTGCCCACATTTCCACAGAAAAAGGAACCATAATACAGCCGTCCTTCTCCATCAATCCACAATATCTAGTTCAGTATAAATTTCAAAACTTAGAATTTTAAAAATATTTTTTTTTTGTATCAAACGACCTGCTCATTTACATAACAAAGGGGAAACTTATGGTAAAATGCCAATTACCAGCGCTAAATACATGGCCAAGGCTGTATCGTTAAAAAGACAAGTCTTCCTGAGTACGAGGGGAACACCCTACTGGCATTGCCATGTGGCGTTCCGTGTTATTACTGTACCATGCGAAATGAGGGCACAGCAGGTGGCTCTGCTGTTTCTTCCGAAATCCCGGTCATCGATATGAGTATCAGCAGCTGCTGAAGTGAAGAGTCAGGTTGCTGGGATGCTGCAGAGAGGAGAGCGGATTTAAATGGAAGTCCTGCTGGGTTTCCATAGTGCTGGGAGGTGAGAAATGACAAGGAAACAACCTGGGCAGGAAAACAGTGCCATTCTGGGCATTGCCGGGGGGCACATGCTGAGGATGCAATGGACTTGTTGGGATGCCAAAGTCATACCAGTCCCTATGAGCTGTGAATTGTTGTATTGTGGCGGAACTTCATGCGTTTATACCCATTACAACACCCTGTGTAGCAGGATAATGGGTTCTACTCGTCACTTGTCCATGAAAAGCCCATTCAAGTGCTAAAATCAATCAACACAAAGGTTTCTGGGTGAATCGAACATTATTCATTGTACGTATACTGTGGGCAGCATTTTCACCATTCACACCCTCCCCATATTTTAATGTATGCAATTTTGCTGAGCCTCCATGTACTTCTCTTTCTTGTCACTGTGGTTAGTTTTGGTTGTTTTTTTTTTTTTGGCTAAGTATTTTTAAATATGTTAGTTATGTATGCAAGTAATACCTGTTTTCCACCAAAATCCCAGGTCAAACCCTGTTATGCCCCTTTCACACCGCACAACTTGGCTCGGACCAGGGTTGTTGCGCGGTTGACCTGGGTCACTGTAAGGTGTGAAAGGGCCTTTTGAAAAAACTACTGCTCAGGATTTAACCTTGCAGTTTCCAGATTAAATAAAAAGTCTCCTATATACATGTGTTTCTCTTTGCCTGTAATACCCCTTTCACACCAGAAAATGCAGGGACCCACCTGGGAATACGGCCCAGGGATCATGCAAGGGCATTCCCGGGTTGGCCCCTTTCACACCAGAAAAGCTGCTGCATTTTCTGGTGTGGGAAGGAGGTGGGGAGGAGGCGGGCAGGACTCAGGAGGCGGGCAGGAAGTGGGATGACGACGGAGGCGTTAAACAGTACTCACCCCGGGTTATATGACTGGTCAGATGGCGGGCGCAGATGACTGGCTGCAGGGAGAGCTGGCTGCCAGAGAGCTGCATCATCCACATCTGCCCCCTGTCCTGTCATCTGCGCCTGCCGCCTGTGTGGATTCCCGGCCTGACCACCCGCACCATGGACCGGCAACTTGGGTTAGTACCCCTTCCACATTCACACCGGCCAGGACCCTGGGTTGAACCCGGGAATTTGGCCCAGACACCTTTCACATCAGCTGGAGAAGATAATAGGTCATGAACTATCCATGTCTGTCCGGAGGCTTTAATAAACCCTTTCTGCTTCGTAAATTTCTTACCCAAGCAGTGAACACCGGAGTCAAGGAAAAGACCCTTTTCGGGGTGCTGTTGGGTCAGTATTTTTCTAAATGGATAAGATTAGTATTCCAGGGGTCCCAATTGCAGTCCTCAATGCCCACTAACAGTCCAAGTTTTAAGAATGGTCATATTTGAGCACAATTTTTGGTACCTCCGTGAACTTAAATGAACTTAAATGTATCGGTTCTTAAGCATAGATGTCACTCAAACCTGAACTGTGCGATCTGAGGACTGAGGTTGGGAAACACTAGAAATTATTTATATACTAAGGTCTAGAGCAGCGGTGGAAATGATCAAAATTTCCATTCTTAAACGTGGCCCTTAATTGCAGAAGATAAACAGTCATATATAATATGATCAATTATGGTACCAGCATGCATTGTTCAGGTAATCCAGACTGTATGTTATTCTATGGTGAACACCTCTTACAAAGTGGAACCACTTTAACTTATTTATATTTTATTTATTTACAGTTCCTTATATAGCGCACACATATTCCGCAGCACTTTACAGAGAATATTTGAACATTCACATCAGTCCCTGCCTCAGTGGAGTTTACAATCTATATTCCCTACCACATGTACACGCACACAATTTGTTGGGAGCCAATTAGCCTACCAGTATATTTTTGGATTGTGGGTGGAAACTGGTGTTCCCGGAGGAAACCCACACAAGTACGAGGAGAATATACAAACTCCGCACAGTTAGGGCCATGGTGGGAATGGAGTGGGTGCTGTGAGGCAGTAATGCTAACCATTACACCATCCGTATTCTAGTATACTGTATTGATATAGGTGGATTATGCTCACAGGAGATGAAACCAATGTCAAGAGGTAGACCTGATCAAGCTCTGGCAAGATGCAAGCCACTTCTCCCAGGGGATCCCACTGTGCAGTTCAAATAGTTTTTGTTTGTTTGCAGTCAATTTTTGATAATTGGCAAGTCTGCCATCAGTGGTGCCTGGAGGGGGTAGGGCAGTATTAATTTCTGGGACTTGTTGGATGGGCCCGGGAAGAGCCCAGGTCCGGGTCAGCTGTTAAAGATATTGTCCCATTTTTGAAGGGGGTGCAGCTTTGCCCCCCCCCCCCCCTCCCTCAGTACCCAAACCTGTTGCCACTCTATGAAATAGTGCAAATATTATAGTACTTGTGCGGTTAAAACTTTAAACATCCTAGTACCAGATGTGTGACCTCTAACATGTATAGCATAACACATTTAATCAATTTATATCAACAATAAATAAACCTGAATTGAAGACTCTGAGACTTAGGTTTGGCAGGAACTGTTAGCTGATTTAATCAAACATTTTTAAGCTAAATTATTTATTATTAATTAATTAAAGGTGGCACAGAAAGAACGACTAATTAACTAAGCTCCACCCCACAACTAGCATACATAATAAAGCCTACCCTATCTAGCGGTATCCGCTCAACCCACTGCATTGACTACCCACCCAGCCGGGTTGGTTTGCTGTCCCCGAACGGGTGATCCAGCGAAGACCTAAGTCAATGAGAGGCGAGCGCACCGAAAACAGACCATATACGCTGCATCATCACTTAATGAAGACTTAAATCCATTACCTGCCGTTCTTTCCCGCCTATCAGCCAACGTGATCAACACCCAACCACCAATAATCCAACCAAGGGGAGGGAGGGTGGGAAAAGTTCTCCAGGAAAAAGAGGAAGACTCCTCCTTTTCCTGTCCCTATATCCAGCTAACTCTGCCTTCCCTGTCACCTTACTGGCTCACAGAGTCACATGTTCCCCAAGGTACACACACAGGCTTGGATGTTTAATTCTCTCCATGCCTATTGCAGTCATTACGTTGATCATCTTTGCAACAGTGCCTGTGAGAATGTCCAGGAGAAGCTACAAGCTCTGCTTTAACTTTTTGACTTTGATTTTTAGATTTTTAAATTACGCAACAGCATTTCATCCTATTCTCTTATTCTACAGAGTGTACAAAGGCAGATATCCTATAAATAATCTATAGAACATTTTCTTTATTATGATGAACGCAGAGGGAGGGTTAAAGTAGACCTTTCACCATAATATGAAGCTATTTCCTATACGGCTAAGATTTTCTCATCTTAAACTTTAATACTTTAAATAATAAATAAAGAAAGAAAAAAGAAATCCTGAAGAAAGCTAAAACACTTTAGTGGCCTCTCTGTGAGCTGCAGGTGGACGCTGCCTTGTTACACGTATTTAGATAATGTCGCATATTGCGCAGTGCTTTACAGAGAATATTGAAGTATATCCTATCAGTCCATACTACAGTGGAGATGATTTATTTACAGTCACTTATATAGCGCAGCATATTCCATTGCACTTTACAATTGGAAACAGTGATTAAACAAATTGGGTAGAAACAAACCTCACATAGAGGTAGGAGGGCCCTGCTCGCAACCTTACAACCTATAGCAGTGATGACTAACCTTGACACTTCAGCTGTTCAAAGTACACATCCCAGCATGCCCTGCATCAGTTTTAGCATTGCCAAATAGCAAATACTGATTCAGGGCATGCTAAGATGTATAGTTCAACAACAGCTGGAGTGTCCAGGTTAGCCATCACTGATCTATGGGGATAATAGGAGGGATACATAAGGATAGGATTCCATAGAATGGCAGTCCCACCAGATTAAAAGACAGTACTAATGGAATGCAAATAGATATGAATGCTGCTGGGGGTTATGTGGGGATTCTGAATATGATAAGCTACTCTGAAGAGGTGAGTTTTCAGGGATTGATTGAAAGTTTGGAGGCTAAAGGAGAGTCTTAATGTGCGTGGGAGGGCATTCCATAGGGTGGGTGCTGCCCGACAAAAATACTGCAAGTGTAATAAGTGTGGATGAGAGCCGCAGATCATGTGCGGAGTGGAGAAGTCTGGTTGGGATATATTTTTTTAACAGTTTCTTATATAGCGCACACATATTCCGCAGCGCTGTACAAAGAATATTTGAACATTCACATCAGTCCCTGACCTCAGTGCTTTGAGGCAGTAATGCTAACCATTACACCATCCGTACTGTCCCATATGTTGAGATAAGTGAAGATATATAAATCGGTATAGTCAGGGTAATGGCCTGGAACTCGCTATTTAAACCTGGACTTGCAATGTAAATATTGCCAGAAGATCTTCTCATCTTTGAGAGTCAATCTCCTGGTTCGGTTTGTATATAGTGTTTCAAATCCTTCCAGATTAAATGAAAGATGAATTTGCTACCCGGAACAGCTCTCAAGAAAGAAGGTAGAGTGGAACTCAATTTGTCTTATGCAACATTTATGGTCTCGGCTTCCTAGTTCAGAAGAACCTACAGTATGCAGGTAGGCCACTCCTGGCTCACTCCAGAAGAACGTGCGATGCTGTTCAGAGAAAACTATGCCTCTGTTGTGCCAGTCCTGGCCATATGCTCAGTTCTTATCTTCTCTTCAGAAATACTTTCTGATTCGATCTTTCTTAATTATATCAGATTATTTTTATGTTATTTTTATACTTCTATAATAAGTATGTATAATTGAACAATGTTTGTGTGTGTGTGTATGGATGTTCCACTATAACTCTCGAATGCTTTACTTAATCATCTTCAATTTTTGCACACTACCTTATCATCTTAAGGGACGATCTAAAGGCCCCCCATACACTATGCGATTTTGGGCCGATTCCCCCGCGACACCCAGAGATGCTGCTGCCAGCCCCCACTATCGCCGCTGCTCACCGGCACCGCCGGTGCCCTGGCCCCCCCCTCCCCCTGCTCCTCACCGCCCGGCAGCTCCCTGGTTTATTTTATATGTGATAAATCGAATGCGATTTATCACATATAAAAAATGGCACATCATTGTATGTGAGTACGTGCCACATTGTATGTGAGCTTCCCGGGGAGCTGCCGGGCATCTCGCAGGAGAATTGGGTCCGACTTGTCCCTAGGACAAGTCGGCCTAATGTATGGGGGCCTTGAGTTCAAAGATGGGCTTAATCGGAAGAGCCCTTAAGGGTGCTGTCATAAGGGTCCATGCTATTTCTGTGGTTTTCATGCATTGTGATATGACGTTGTAAAGCTTATGCCTTTCTGAATACAACACAATAAACAGACTCTCTTAAGCGGACCCTTAAAGGCCTATAAGGGTCCATTAAATGAAAAATGTGCACTTTACAAAACTTTTGACAAACTGAAATGAATAAGCCACTCCTCGGCAGAGTGGTGAATCAAACACTGGAGATATCGTTGTGAAATCCATGTCAGATCGATCCCCAGTCAGTTCTTTTTTCTCTTGATTGCTTATTCATTGAGGGTTTTCGGGATCTTCTGTACCTGCTGCAGCACCTCTTGCCCTGCTGTGGTTGGCAAGGATAGGTGGATAGTTTGAGACTTGCTCTGGCTGCTGCAGCAGCTTCTGTCCTGCTTTGGTTGGTAAGGGAAGGTGGATAGTTGGAGACTGCTCTGGCTTCTGCAGAAGCTTCTGTCCTGCTGTGGTTGGTAAGGGAAGGTGGATAGTTGGAGACTGCTCTGGCTGCTGCAGCAGCTTCTGACCTGCCGTGGTTGGCAAGGGCAGGTTGATAGTTGGAGACTTGCTCTGGCTGCTGCAGCAGCTTCTGCTCTACTGTGGTTGGCAAGGGTAGGTGGATAGTTGGAGACTTTATATGGCTGCTGCAGCAGCTTCTGCCCTGCTGTGGTTGGGAAGGGTAGGTGGATAGTTGGAGACTTGCTCTGGCTGCTGCAGCAGCTTCTGCCATGCTGTGGTTGGGAAGGGTAGGTGGAACAAGTCTTGCATAAGCATAAACTTTCGGCCATCCATCGGACAGACCTTAAGACTAGTTTGTATAATAAAGGTAATTGTTTTTACTGAGACTTTTTTTTTTCTTCTGGAAAGTATGTTATCATACAATTCTCTCTCCACCTCCCTTTTCCCTTTCTCTTAATTAATATATTCTCTTAATTCATATTTCTCTCCCTCTTTTTATCTTATCTCTCTTACTTTATCCCAAGAGGTGTAGTTGGTTGACATGGTGCCTGGAGCAAGGGTATGTTTTGTAATTTTTCCTTCTTATAGTAATGCCCCGTACACATTATGCAACACAACACGTTATGCCGCATACCATAATGCCCCTTACACACTATGCCACACACCGTAATAATCCATTACACATTATGACACACATGTAATAATGCCCATTACACATTATGCTACACACCATAATGCTAGTACACATAATGCCACACACCGTAATATTCCATTAATCATTATGACACACACAGTAATAATGCCCATTTCACATTATGCCACACACTGTAATAATCCATTACGCATTATGACACACACCGTAATATTACCCATTACACATTATGCCACGCACCGTAATGCCTATTACATATTATACTGCACACACCATAATGCTTAACACCACATACACCGTAATGCGTATTACATAATATATCACAGGCCATATTGCCTATTACATATTATTCAGTATCACACACAGTTACAGTATGCTTATTACACATTATGCCACATAGATAAATGTCCCTTACAAATTAAGCGTCACAGTAAGGCTCTAAAATATTGGTTGCCAGAGGTTTCATGGCAAAAGATACAGCCTTCTACATCTTCTCCGGCATTCTCAGCACTTCCGGGTTACGCTTCACATGCATTGGTATAATTAAAATCCCCCCCCCCCCCATGGTATTTTAGTGCCACTTACACACCGAGACCCCTGTAGTGCTGCTTACACACACAGTGCCCCCTGTAGTGCCACTTACACATATAATGCCTGCTCTTAGTGCCGTTTACAAACATAATGCCCCCACTAGTGCTGCTTACATACATAATTAGTAGAACTTGCCACCCTATGAGTGCATTGCCAGGTGTTTCATGCTCATTGCCATGGGTTACATGATCAATACAGATGTAGCGGGCCTTATCCTTGCTGGCGATCCACCAGCAGCATGCTGCTGGCAAATCGCCAGCAACACGGCGCCTCTATCTGACTGAGACGCGCGTGCGTCCCCCACGCACGCGCGTCTCAGTATCTGGGTGGCGGGGCGGCGAGGCGAACGCAATACTGTCCGCCTCCCGCTCGACAGGGCTGGGGGTGACCTCTGGCCACTGTGGGGGGGTGCGGTCCCACGGTGTGGGCACCGGGCGACCAAGGGCAGCACCATCGGAATGGGAAGCACGCGCACCTCGTGCGCGCACCGCCCCTTCCGGCATACAGATGGCGGCGGGGCAGGGGATGGCGATACCAGTACCAGTGGCTAAGTGTGCACACAGTGTGCCAGCATAGTGTTCACTCTAGGATTGTCAGCGGGCCACTGACGTTCACAAGAGGGGCGTGCCCAGGCCACTGACATCATGAAAGAGGCGTGCCCGGGCCGCCGCTGTCATGAAAGGGAGCGGGCCCGGCCGCCACCGTCATCAAAGGGGGGGCCCGGTCCCTCTGAAGCCACTATGCTGCCGGGGAAGCGCCGGTCATCGCCGTCTACAGCGACGCTGGGCTTCCCCATGAGGCTTTTTTATCGGGGCGCTGCGAGAGGGGCAGGGCGCATTTTGCCCTTTAAAATTCGGCCATGGCGCAGCGCCCCGCTGAAACAGCCTAGCGGGAACACTACCAGCATTCCCAGTATTCATCACTTCTGTGTAGCGCTATATGTGCTGTTCTCTTCTGAGTCTGCAGCACAGTATGGCATCATGCTGCCAGAGATTTACAGTCTGGTGCCATTTGGGGTGAGCAACAGCCTCCATTTACCAAAATGTAGGCGTTTCGTCATCATTGTGGGAGATTGTCGAAGCCATGATTTCCATCCAAGGATGGAGATGGCTAGCATCTGCAGCGTTCAGCTAGTTGCCTCTGAAGTCCAGCTTGCACACAGTCGATGTTGCCGATGATCCGATGGGGAGTCCTATGAAGCTACTTGGATCATTAATACATTAGGATAGCATGACGCCTCCTGCTGAATTAGTGTATTAGCGCTATAGTTGCTGCTTCCATGTAATTATCAGCAATAGTTTCTCTGTCCACATCTGAATCAAGCTCAGCGTGCAAGCTCGCTTTTGGCATTCTAAGCCTCCACCTTCATGCCTCTGCATGATACGGCTTTTTGGCAAAGTGCTCAAAGGAGCAAACAACATCAAGGCGTTAGAGAGATTCCTTGTTGCATGGCAGAGAGCAGCGCCAAACATCTAGCCAACCCCGCCACTCCCTCCAAGACGTATGCGCGGTCCTTGGTTTTGCTTTACTCCATAAACACCACTTTTAAGAAGAAAAGTAGAAGAAAAGAACTTCTCCTTGTACTAGTAACTCCAGCATCACGCTTAGACTGCTGTTTTTGGCCTGCATGCCTCGAAGCATGTTTTTTGTTCTTAGAAAACTTTTTCTTTTTGTTTATGCAGCTGAAAGACAAACTGGAGAAGCATCAATTATAGTCCAGTAGTTTTTATAGTTGCCATGGCTGGATTATTTATTCAACGCTGCTAAGGCCTCTTAGCATTGGTGAAATAGGAACCTGTTAGATTTAAGATGAAAAGAAACAGGTTTAGGGGGTTTTAAAAGCTGTTGTTGTGTTACAGTAACTTGAACGGTCTTAAAACAGCCTTATCAAATAAATACGGTGTAAATGGATATAGCAGCCATTAATCTTCCTCTCGGTGTTTCAGAGAATATTTGAGAAGGTATCTGGAAAGTGTTTCCTCCAGTACTCTGCATCTGGTGTTCTCTCTTGGCATCGTACGGAACCCTGACATAAAGACGGCGGCATTGTTTCACCCTGGCTGCGGTTCAGGATTTGCCACTCTTTCAAATAAACAGCATATTTGCACTAAATTGCTGGAATATTTTCTGCAATTACACTTAAAAATCTATTAAAGCTTTTAAGAACTTCAGCAGAAAGGTCTCTTTATTTCATGATTTGTTAAACTTCATGTCTAGAACATGAATGTTTCGATATATCAGATTTATATAATAGTGCATTTGTTTCACCAAGTATATTTCTTTCCCTTACTTTTTAATTTGTTCTCTATCAAGTGTTTTTTTTTAATCTCTTTAAATTGATTCTGTTTGACTCGGTAAGCTGCAAAGTTTGCAGAGTCCTTGAAACGCCGCCCCGGTGAATGCACACACACCTCTCCCCCCGTTCCACCATTTTCACTCACAACAATGTCAGGGCATGTGTCACAAGACACATCCCCATCGCGATTCCCCTGCCTTCAAATTTAAGTCAGTGGAGACTGACTTATATTTGCGGGCAGCTGGATGAAGAAAGGGAGGGCGGCTGATGTCAGGACACACCCGCCCCAAGCACACCTTATCCCACCCGCAGTCCCATGGGAACACCCAGCATGAATGGAGATGGCCGTGAAACTCTGGGCGGTCCCATGGGCGACACCCGGAGCCTGCCGACGCACGCCCACTGGGCCGTACCGCTCTGTGCAAATGAACAGGGACAGGGCAAATCGCCGCGGCCAGTCGCCGTTAGGGTTTGTGCCTGCACAGAAATGCACAAATACCGACCTTCGGGGCAGGGGCGGATTTCTGTTCACTGCAAGTGAACCAGAATCGGCCCTTTAGTGTGGGAAGCCTGTTTGTTTATCCAGAATTTTAGATTTTTAGAAATACTGTCCCAAATCATCCATGTGATGATCATGGTCACTGTAATTGATACATCTCATAATAGCTAACACTGTCCAATAACAGGTAACTATCAGTGAGGTGCGTGGCTGGGGAAGCACTGGCTAATATTCAAACTAGATTTACACATATATTACAAAGATTATATCAATCATACAAATATGATATTATAACTTTTTCCATTACAATACATCGTATTAACAAAACGGTGCCTATAGTATGCACAAGCAGCTTCTGCTGATTAAAATTATATGGAATATGTTCAGTGGCGGCTTCAGGGTTGGGGCTGCAGTACAGTTAACTTCAAATAGGCAAGCCACACCAACTGTCAGTTTGGAATGGCAGTTGGTGTGGTTACCCTATTTCACAGGATCTCAGGACCCCACACGGTGCATGTTTTGCAGGTCCGCTCACAGAATCAAGTGAAATAATTAGCTCCACCTGTGGATCTTTTAAGATGTGTCAGTCAGTAATGAGTGCACCTGTCAGGTTACTTGGAAAATGTAAACTGTGTTGGGGTCTTGCGGAACAAGTTTGAGAACCCTTGCCTAGACCAGTGGTAGCCAACTCCAGTCCTCGAGAGTTACCAACAGTTAACGTTTTCCAGGTCTCCTCAAATAATCATAAGTGAAGTAATTAGCTCCACCTGTGGATCATTTATAATGTGTCACTCATTTATCATTTATAATGAGTGCATCTGTGCCCCAGCTAGGTGATCTAGAAAACATGAGCTGTTGGTAGCTCTGGAGGACTGGAGTTGGCTACCACTGCTATAGACCATCTGTTATGTTACATATTAATACTGTATCCAGTATATACAAAGACCAATTTTCAGGGCTGTTACCGCTCCTCCCGTACTTTCTCCAATGCGCTGCAGAGTGGGAGATTTTGGATTACATTGGAAACCCCCCTCTAAAAACCCTGCGGTTGCCACTGCTTAGTCCAGATTTAGTGAATCAGTGGATCTCACATAATATTTTAGTCAATTATTTAGTCCTAGCTTTGCAGTTTAATGATACTGTAATGGATTTTGCTAAAGATAACTTCTCTATCATTCCCTTAAATACTTTGTATACAGATAGAGCGCCTCTCGCTATTGCTCCGCCAGCGCCAGAATCTGTCCGCTGGCGATCGCCGACTGAGAGGCGCCCCATCTGACTGACACGCGCGTGCGTCTCACATGCACGCACGTCTCAGTTTCCTTCGGCGGGGGGACGGGAACCCTGTCTGTCTCCGCTGCAGGGAGATGGACAGGGCTGGGGGGGGCGGCAAGGCGAGGCGGCGGGGACCCGAGGGAGCCCCGTTGTAAGGTGACCCGCGCGCGTCCCCTTACGGCGGCTGGCGGGGGATGGCGGCTGGCGAATCTTCCGCCATCCCCTGCAATAGCGAGAGGCGCTTCATCTGTACCTTTCACTATGTGTTTCGTAATCTAGGTATTAAACAAGTGCAACACAAATGCTATTTACTACACAGCAGGTCCTTTATTTTCTGCAAATATCAATTTAAGAATGTAATTGTGTATTAAAAAAAAAAAGTTAATTTAAATAATGAAAGAATACAATAAATCACTTGAAAAATACAACCTGCCTGATACAAGTAAGTAGTAGTAGTACAGTACTAGTCTACTGCAAAAAATGAAGCTGTAAGTATGCATATTATAATAGTACAGTAGGTGATTCATCGCGCCCTACGGACACTCTTCACCCTGTCGTAAGGGGCTTGACCCTCTCAACCTGTGAACGGCTTTATTGTGTGAGATGTGGTTACTATTATATGGAGGATTTTCTGTTGTGGTAGCGGGGGTGGTGTGGGTGGGGTAGGGATGGGTGCGTGGGTAGTGTGGGTGGGTGCAGTGTTGTCGTTGCAGGGTGCTGGAGTACTGTGGATTGAGGAGGTCCCTGTGGGGTGCGGGGGCGTGCCGTGGGTGGAGAGGCAGGTGCAGGGTTGCCACAGGTGGGAGAGGGTGTTTGCTGGTGCTGTGGGAGGGTTGGGTGCAGGAGGTGCTAGCGGTGTTGGAGGGGTGGGCGCAGGGTTGGCATATAGTTGATAAGGGAGAGGCCACTGTGGCGTGGTAGGGGCTGGTTTGGGTGTACTGTGGGTGGTGGAGGGGTGGTTGTGGCTTTATTGCAAGTGAATTCAGGGGTGCGGGGCCTGGGTTGTGCGCTCTGCTTACGTAGCTGCATGCTACTGGGCTTGTGGGGGTGAGGGGTGCCGACAGTGTGTATGTTATCTGCTTGGTCGTCCGTGCGCTGAGCTGTTGTCAGCGGTGGACGCCACCTCCTTCTTCTGCTTCATGGTGGCACCTTACACACAGCAGCAGCAGGCAGCGTGGAGGGGGTGGCGCAGGGTTTTTACCGGCTTCCGAACCCGGCACCATGGCATTCTCCTTTGGTGCTGGTTCTGCGGTGCTGTGATGGGCGAGCGAGGGAGGCACAGGGTGGTCGGCGGTATTCTGCCTCCACCTCCACACAGCAGCAGCCAGCGTGGAGGTGGGCGGCAGGTGGCTTTTACCGGCTTTCGGACCCGGCCTTGGCACCACTTTCTAGTGAAGTGGGCAGAAGGCTGAAATAAATACAACATCTGGGGCGACTTAATGACAAGATTATATGCTAATAGCATACTTTTTTTTAGCTTTGCCACTATAATGTTGCAGCCAGGTAGGTAACCAGTGGTGACCAGTGGCGCCGCTTATGGCTGCCTAGGCGCTGTGCCTTCACCCCCCCCCCCCCTTCATCCATGCTTGATGCTGCACTGTAAATCCACAAAAAATTCCTAGTGTGCGCAAGCATACATGGCCAATAAAGTTGATTGATCCAGATTAAAGTCCATTGAGGGCCTCATGATGATTAGCATAGTCCCGACCCCATCGCCACCCACTTGCTTCTCCTTTCTGGGCATCTCCCGGGAAAGGATGAAGTGAATGTCGGCAAGTTTGCCTAAAAGTTCTTGATTAGATTGTCTGGAGCTCAAGTGACTGTGAAGGCAGCCTGGGTAGAGTAATACTTATGTAGACTGTGACTCTTTAACACTGACACAGGGCAAGCTGGATTCATGGCTGCTCCAATCTCTGATCCTAACCATATGCATGGCACAGCAGAAATTCCTGTTCATCAGATTCATCGGACAGGCAATGTGTTTCCTGCCTTCTGCTGGCCAATGTTGTTCTTTCTGTGCCCACTGTAGCCTCAGTTTCCTGTCCTTAGCTGACTGGTATGAAACCCGGAGTGGTCCTTTTGCTAAGGTGCTCCGTACACTTCAATGTTCCATGTGCTCAGAATTTAGGAATGTTCTTCTGCAGACCCCTAGTACAACACATGGTTACCCACACTACTACACATCTGGTGGGAACGATATGAAAGCCCGGCGGTCGGAATCCCGGCATTCAAAATCCCGACGCCGGAATCCAGACCACCAGAATCCAGACAAGGGGAGACGTGGATCACCCCTCCTTGCGGGCTTACTGCGCTCGCCACGCAGCGGGCCCCGGCGCCTCTCTACGCTCGGCACATTAATTTATTCTCAATCTATGGCTGTCGTGGACACCCACGGAGGGAGAAAGTGTCGGGATTTCAGTGGTTGGGATTCCGGCGTCGGGATTTTAACTGCATCCCCATCTGATGTGTAATCTTTCTTTAAGGATCACATTAATCTACAGTGTATTGTACATTGATTTAATGTCTCCCTTCCCAGATCTTAACTTTGTGATTTTTGAATTCTACATTTTCAATAGAATCTATATATTATTTTGAAGATCTATACTTTATCCCAGGGCTGGGCAACACCGGCCCTCCAGATGTTAGTGAACTACACATCCCAGGATGCTTTGCATTAGTTTTGCTATGTGGCCATGCTGAAACTGATGCAAGGCATGCTGGGATGTGTAGTTCACTAACATCTGGAGGGCCGGTGTTGCCCAGCCCTGCTTTATCCCCATGAGTCACGCTGAATGTGCAGATATAACTGAATACAATTGTACATAAGCCAGCTAATATAACAAAGGTTCTTTTCTTTTGCCCCCTAACCTGACTATATTTGCATACTTCCTAAGTCTGTGGCAGTCCGGTTTGAGACCCTGTAGGCGTGGCTTTGTGCTAAGGGGCGTGGAGGCATACCCAGCACTCCAGGAGCTGCTGGCCATGCCCCCAGGGCCTCTCTCCGTGGAATAGATGCTGCGTCTATTCAATTTCTCAACACTTCCTATATCTAACTACTGTCAGGTGGGATCTTATGGATGCAGTCACTATTATGCACCATGTCACCAGTATTATTTCAAGTTATGCCAACACCTTTAAAATGCTTTAAGGAACAATTTTGTACTTCATCATGTAGAAGACACAGTCCAGCTGATACTACAAAGCCGCCAAACCTTGTTGTAGGCAATGGTAACATCCAATCCCTTGTCCAAGACGTTTGAACACCCTACAATAACAGGCATATGAATATAGGTATAATTTTTTTCTTAAACCACACGCACCATGTAAGTCCTCCAGACATAGCATACTGTACCAAATGCAATCATTTATTAACAGGGGTTGTCAAATGCTGGAAAATGTTCTTGTTATGGCACTGATTTGCTCATTTGTAAGGACCTATACAAATAATCTATGCCATATGACTCAAATCTCCAGTCAGTGTAAAACGTCTACATATCAACCACACTCTGAGATGAAATGTTCGAAGAATGAAAGTCCCTGGCAATCAAAACATTAATTTGGTTTCACTTTCCTAGGAAACCGTTTCTCAAAAAGCCAAATCAAAAGTTTATTTTTAGAAAGGATCATGTCAAATATACAGACTTTGCTCACATTCCATTATTCAGAAATAATGTATCTTCTGCCAATTATAACTAGTCTCTATGGTGCCCAACATGTCCCCTTTGCCAGTCATTCTAATGTATTGTTCCAAGATACTTTGGGGGAAATTTACTAAAGGAAATTTGTAAAAAATAGGTGTATTTGTATCCAGAAATACACTTCTTTTTGACATTTACTATCCCGAAAATACGGCAATTCGTATTGATAGCACATCAATACGAATACGAATTGCTGTATTTTCGGGATAGTAAATGTCAAAAATAAGTGTATTTCTGGATACAAATACACCTATTTTTTTTACAAATTTCCTTTAGTAAATTACCCCCTTTGTATTAGGGCAGTTCTGTCCTTTGACAGATTTCTGGAATTCTGGAAGATCATAATCTGATGTTCTCTTTCCTGCCTTGCATTGATTTCCATTTGTGTTGGACTCAAACTTTGTCCCACTGTAATCCTTGGATAAAATTAAGAAAATGAGTAGCAGCTCCACGCCTACCACCCAACTTTAGCCTTCTTGGAATCGGAACCTGCCATGTCAGAGGCGTGGGCAGCCCAAAAAGGGGTGAAGCAACATGATTAAGGGCGAGGCCTCTGGTGGAGGGGTGTGGCCTAGTTCAGTGACCCACATTTTCATATTTTTTGGGGACATGCTCAGCACTTCTGCAAGCAAATAGGCTCCCCTCCCTGTCCTACATTTGGGAGAGGAAGTGATCACTGCCTCTTCAAGCAACACCCACGGGACACTGCGATCCATGGGTGGGACTGTGTCCAATTAGTAAGACTTTCCCGCTGTACTCGGGACAATTAGGAGGTATGGCTCGGCCAATGAATCATTCAACTTTTTTATAGATTTGTATGTTTTTTGTTTTTTTTTTACATTTCTTATTTGTTTGGCACAGTTGCTGTTTATTAGTGTGACGCTGTAGATAATTTGGATCCCTTTATTTCTAGTCTGAAAGGAAAAATATTACAGTGATCAATGCAGTGCTTATTAATACAGAACTGGTTGGTATAACACAGGCTGCATACGACCTTGCCTGTGTCTCCTTAGTGATATCTATCAAAATGACACAATTTGGTGCTCAACTGAAAGAAGAAAAAAATCCCATTTGCATTGAGTCTGACATTTGATACAAATCTCTTAGGGACATTGATTTAAATCACCTAATTTGGTTTTTTAAGAACATATACGGCACGTTTTCTATCTACTGTATACATTTATTAGTCCTGCTAAGCTATTTATGCCCCGATGTACATTTTCTTGCAAGGTATTAGTGTTATAAAATTGTCCATAATATTTAATCATCTGCATCATAATCCTAATCAGATTTACCAGAACAGGGAAGGTCATTTAGGAGGTAAGTATCCCCCGCTCTGCCCCTCCACTGTCTCACTTTGCAGAACAGGCGTACGGGTTTTGCCGCTGAATGGTTAAAGTGTTTCGGGACATTGACTATATTGTCCTAATTTAATTTAGTGTGTGCCGTTATTGTATAGTTTATAATCTGTGATTAATAAGGTTGTTGAAAGTAAAATCTGAAAAAAAAAACATTTAAAGAACAATAACAATTTATTAGGATACATCACAAATAATTTTTAGACTTGTATTAGCCTAAGAATGATCAAATAATTTAAACATTATACACATAAGCCATATTGGGGCAGATGTATTAAGCTTTAACAAGAGATAAATCCAAGGGTGATAAGGAGAAATAAATGTCCAGCCAATTACCTGCTAACTGCCATGTTACAGCCTGTGTTTGAAAAAAGTCAGTAAGGAGTTGATTGGCTGGACGTTTATCTCTCCTTATCACCCTTGCATTTATCTCTTGTTAAGGCTTAATACATCTGCCCCAATGTGTGATATTACAAGGGTTGCACTCTACACTGCCCATTTTACGATCATCTGAGTTATGACCTTGCATTGGCTACAGAACCTGATTGTTTCCTTAACCAATGGTTCTTGAGAATGAGACATAAATGAAAGATTTAGGGACACCAACTAGCCTACCAATAGCATTAAGCAAATAAGATCTACTAGCAAATGGCAGTTTGCAAGTCTTCCCCTGGTTCCTCTACTGTGATCTTTGTAATCCATCACACAGCCCTTGGGAAAATGGTATTTAGTACCCTAGATTATTTTATCTCACCGAAAAATACTTTGAAATAAGATGCCAGAATTGTTTTTACAGTGTTGTTAATAACAATGTTTAATCTAAGCCTACAGCGTTATGAGCCATATTGTTAACAATATTGCCTAGTGCACAGGTTCTCAAGGTCGGTCCTCAGGAGCCCACACAGTGCATGTTTTGCAGGTCTCCTCATAGAATCAAGTGAAATAATCATCTGCACCTGTGGATATTTTAAAACGTGTCAGTCAGTAATGAGTGCACCTGTCTGGTGACCTGGAAAACATGAACTGTGTAGGGTCCTGAGGACCGAGTTTAAGAACCACTGGCCTAGTGTGTACACTCAATATTGTTAACGATGCATTTGCAAATATTTTTAGCCCTAGGCACATGCCTCACATGTCAAAGGGAAAATTTGCCACTGCTGGGTATGGATCTCGTGCAGAAGCTACTGGGAGGGATCTCATGCAGAAGCTACTGGGGGGGGGGGGGGGGATCTCCTGCAGAAACTACTGGGAGGGATCTCGTGAAGAAACTACTGGGAGGGATCTCGTGAAGAAACTACTGGGAGAGATCTCATGCAGACGCTACTGGGGGAGATCTCATGCAGAAGCTACTGGGAAGGATCTCATGCAGAAGCTACCTTGAGGGATCTCATGCAAAAGCTACCTTGAGGGATCTCATGCAGAAACTACCTTGAGGGATCTCATGCAGAAACTACCTTGAGGGATCTCATGCAGAAACTACCTTGAGGGATCTCATGCAGAAACTACCTTGAGGGATCTCATGCAGAAACTACCGGGAAGGATCTCATGCAGAAACTACTGGGAAGGATCTCCTGCAGAAACTACTGGGAGGGCTATTTTTACATCACTCTCCCAAAATGTTTGACGTTAACTATCTGGATCAATTTCTCATGGGCAGTTCCAAATAGACGGTTCAACCTGCACAGACTGCCTGCCTAGAAAATCTGGCATTTTATACTGTATTTGGCAAGAGTCAGGGTAGGACTTACATGGTGCATTTAAATGTCACCTGCTGCTAGATCTAATCCCCCCCTCCCACTGTAAAATTTTACCAATTAGTGCAGCTTTGAGATACATATGATCGCTTTCTTGTTACTTTGCAGTCAGATCGTGCTCTGGAATGTTCCGATTTTGGATTTTCTGTGATTCCAGGTTTGGTGTGTGTTACATTGTCTGCTTGGGAACTAGCCTCTGCCATCTCATTCCTGTGACTAAATAGAGTTGTAAATAAAGTGCCGGGATCTTGAATGCGAAAATCATCCTTTACAATCACGCAGCTATTAGCGCGTTAGATAAATCGCACTGTTGTCATTAAGTGAAAGTAGTCCGTGCAGCTCCGTGTGCTGTGTAACAGTTATTTGATTAGACACAGCATTATTTTGCAAGGCTGCTTCACTGTAGCTATTGTATGATTAAATATTGAGAGTATTGCTTTTCCAATTGTTCTATTGCAGGATTTAATGAGCGCAATTAAATGGAAAAATTGCCTTTTTAAGTGATGATAGTCCATTAGTGTCTATGCCTGTTCTGAAAATCAAAGGAGCAAATTATTGGAATGATAAATGAGTCAAAGTTACCACGGCGATGGAGAGGTGTGATTTCCTTCCACATAATCTTCAATTAGTGATCTTTCTAAGAGGATGTTTTTCAAAAGGGTAATAGAGAGGTAATGAGATCAGAAGGAGGTCATTGCCGGCCTTCTTCGTTTGGCAGCTTGATTAATTTATTTCTCCTCCTTGCACATTGCTCTGGGGGGCTTTTGTAGCCCATGTGTCTGATTCCCCAGAAATGAACTTGGAGTGATTGCTTGCATCAGCCCTTTGAGTGTCACGCCAGTGCGTTGTGGTTATGTAATTGCTGGAGATGTTTGCAGCACACATAGGCCTCTCCAACTGGAGATGTTGGGCTAGGTTCTACAGTTTTACTTCTTATGTGACCAGTATTGAAATGTCCTTGGCTATGTTTATGTTCTGATCCCAGAGTAGCTTAACAGACTGTTTCTCTTTGGATGTATTTATGCCATACTTACCTACTCTGCCATATCTTGCTGGGGAATCCAGTTTTTTGGGGTATTCATCCACACCCCCGTAAAAGTGGGCAACACAAGATACCAAGGCGCAACAGCATTGTGTGACCTATAGTATTCTACCAAAAACTGGTAATCACCTGATAAAAAAAATCTCACACTCTTGCTCCCTTAGGACATTTAAAAAATATGTGGTATAGGCATACTGCATGAATATCCTTGCAAGAAAATGAAGAATCAAATGGGTTGGAGGTTACCTAAAGGTTAAAAAGGACCAGACGAGGTGATTCTGATCTGCCATCAAATTCTATGTTTGTAAATAAAAGCGGATTTCCACCAATATTGAAAGTTGTCTGCAACTGTGCAGCTGCCATACCCAAATACATCAACTCGCCAAATCACCATCATCTATATCAGCATTCATTTCCACTAGCCCTATCTTTGGTGCAAGAGACCTATCTGAAATCAGAAGGCTATCCGGTTATGCTTTCTTCTGAATAGTCCAAAGTCCTGCCACCATGATCATGTAATGTCCTCAGAACATTTAGGTACTTGTTTCCTAGCACGGCGCCCACGATATTCAGTCATATGGCATCTTATGCATTGTATCGCATCGCATGCCATATACCCGCATGCGATGCGATTTTAAATTGTATAAGCACCCTAATGGGTTTTTTCAATGGTAAATGGCCCCCCTATACGATCTTTAATTGTATAAGCACCCTAATGGGTGCTTAAAAAGTTAAATGCACCCCCACGCCACCCCCACTATCAACGCCAACCCGAAGTGTGGCAAGCGCAGCGAGCCTGCGAGGGGCGGCGGTACGCGTCCTCCGACCTTTTCATACCCCCACTATCCACGTCGGCGTGGAGTTGATATTATATAGTGTGGCGAGCGCAGTGAGCCACGAGCCCGAAGCGTGGCGAGTGCACGCTTATTACTTTACATGTATTCCGCGTCCCCTCGCCACGCTTAGGGCTCGGTGGCTCGCTGCGCTCGCCACACTATCTAAAATCAACTCCACGCCGACGTCGATGGGTGGGGTTATGAAAAGGTCAGAGGACACGTAGCGACGCCCCTCGCAGGCTCGCTGCGCTTGCCACACTTCGGGTTGGCGTTGATAGTGGGGGTGCTTTTAACATTGTAAGCACCCATTACGGTGCTTATACAATTAATAATCTTATAGGGGGCCCATTTAACATTGAAAACACCCATTAGGGTGCTTATACAATTTTAAATCGTATACCATTGTATATGGCATACAATGGCATACAATGCGATGGTATACGATTTAAAATTGTATAACATCGGCTGCCATCGCGTAACATCGCATCGCATACCATTGTATGGCTTATGGTATGCGATGCGATGGGCGCTGTGCTAGGAAACAAGACGGGGACGGTTAAAGCATCCTTGAATTTTTTTTTTACTCTGAATCTAGACGCGTTACCGCTGGGGAATGTAAGGAGAGCCAAGCTATTTCAATGGGTGTTTCTGGGTGGTAAATGGGTGTAGGGTGGCTAAAATCAGTCCCCCTGCTGCAACTGATCTTTACACAATATTGAAAATGATCTAACTTGCTGCATGTAGCACCCAGGATGGGATTGTCATTCCCCACAGCAATAGCAAAAATTAAAGAAACTGGTGCTAAACAAATGTAAACACTGTAGTTGTATGGATACGTTTTCAAGATAATTTACAGGTCATTATACGGATATCTGAAAACTGGAATATTTAGAGGTTTGGGGTTTTTTTGGGTGGTGGTGGTGGGGGGGGGGGGGGGGGTTCCCACCCCTGCACTGTTTTTCCATAGACACCTGGTCGCCCAGCATCCATGTGGCCATCCGGTTTGTCTTTAGTGACATCCCCAGTCCCAAGGATGCATTGTGCTGGTGACTTCATTACATCACCGCACACCTACACAATGCGTCCTTGGGACTGGGGATTCCTCTGAGGATGAACCTGATGGCTGCCGTGGACGTCGGGGTATATACCGGATGGGTAAAATGGCTGTTGATGGTGTAGGACAGCATCAGCAGTCTGACAAGCTGTCACAAGTAGAAGCATATATGCGCCAATGGTTAACTGTCTGGGTTTATTTTTCTCCTCTGAGTGTCTGGCTATAAACAGATTTTATATAGGTTCAAACTATAACAAGGAATGTACAATAGCAATGTCTGGGCCGAACACACATTTGTTTGCAATTTTCTCACCAATCAAAATGGGAAACTTTGGACTTAGAATGATCTCAGGTTGAAGGGTGCATTTTACAGCTTTGAAAATTTTGAATGTTGGGAAGTGTATTTATAAGTATACAAAAGTGCAGAAATCAGTGCATTTAGAGGGCGATTCAGGATCACTCGGTGTTATTCGAATTTGTCCCCAGCCCCGATGTTCAGTGTTTGAGCATGTGCATTTTCGCCCATGTGCAAATCCCAACAGAAATTGCAGTGGGGATGGAGGGCCGGGGGCGGCCAGAGCTGGATGCAGGGCTGGACTGGGGAATGCCCAGCATTTTAAGGGCATCCCCATAAAAACGCTGGGGGTTCCTCTGGGGCCGCAGCTGACGGATGATGTCACAGGACGTCACGTCTTTTTTTCTTGGCCAGGTATAAATCTCCAAGGACAACACTCTCAATAGGATAAAAGAATGACCAGTCCAAAAAAATTAATTGGACCGAATCACGTTCCATCGATCACCATGTTTGGTGAAGGTGAAGGTTCCTATCTAGTTCACATGTAAAACAGAATTTCCCAACTATACTGCACCCTCAGATCTGCTGCCCGGTTCCTATCCAAGGAGCACAACTCCTCTACAATAATCAGATATACAAAAAGGACAGTAACCAGGCGCTGATCTATTCTAATAGATGAAAGTCTGTATGTGAATATCTTTCTCCTGGGTCTCCACAGATTTTCTCTAGGAGCTCATGTAGATTCCTACTGGAACACACTGACCTGAGTGTTGGTCCCTATGTGCACGTAGCATTTTCTTTTATTCCGTAACCTCCCATTCAATGGCCATATATGGCACAGGAAGCTGGTGAAAGGCCGTTACTGACCTGAATAATGGTCCCTATATTCACGTAGCAAGTTCTTTTGAATGTAGATTCTCCCAAATCAGGATACCAGAGATAGGGAAAAACGTCATTCCAATACTGTAGTATCGTGGGGCAGGACCAGAATATATGAAAGATGTGACCTACATTACCGCATAATCTCCAGCACATATTGGAACAAGAGGGCCAAGATGTATGGAGTCGGTCAGGAGTGAGGTACAATCTATTTATCAATTTAATATGCATTTCAGTGTGGTTGAGGCACCTGAACACGGTGTAGGAGGATAAGAAAATCTTTTGCCACTGGGCAGGGGTGAGAGTCATGCCTAAATCTAGCTCCCATTTCTTTTGAGCACCAGATTAAGATGACTCATCGGGGGTTGTCAGAATTTTGTACCAAAAAGATATATCAAGTGACCTGAGTTTTGATTCTAGTAATTGATGATGTTTTTTTCTTCGTTTTAAAAGTATAGCTCAGGGGGCAGTTTAAAGGGTGCCCATTAAACATAACATCTGTCTCTTTACCCATAGCATACCTCCCAACATCTCAGCTTCTTAAATCAGGGCTACACACATGCCCTGAAACGGTTAGTGGCCTCTTAGGGAGGGGGCATGGCATTGGGAAATGATTTGTTTGATTTCTTTGCGGGTGTGCCCAACACGTCCGGAAATGTTGGGCTGTCCTCTAAGACTCACCCCACACTGTGTAGATGCAGTACTATACAAAGTAGGGGTGTGTGCACCCCAAACTGTTTATAATCTTTTTTCCCCCTGCACAGGTGGGGCAGTCCTAAAACAGTGGTTCACACAGAGCTAAGGTTATATAAATTGGAATCCTACACCCATAATCTGTAAAAAAAAACATTGATTTGCTGAGGTTGGAGGTTTTCGCTTCTTCTAATATCTGTAGAAAAATATGAGCACATATAAATATTGATACAGGCCACAAGTCAAGGTCATTAAAGACATGTATAGTACACTATTGTAAATCATTTTGTTAGGCTCGGGGAAAAAGAAATAAATGTAAACAAAAAGAAAAAAATGCTACTTGTACCAATTTAAATAAAAAATAAAAAACTTTCTCCTCTTACCCGAAGTTGGAATTAAGTTTTAAGTAATGTGAACATAGGAACAGTATCGTATACATAAGGCAATGGAATGCCATCAATCTTGTGTTTCCTTAGTTTGCTTTAATGCGCCTAGCAGAAAGAGGAAAACATTTCTTTCAACCATCTTTATATTGTTGGATGACGTTCTAGAAAATGACTTAGTGGCGTCTTGTTTCTGCAATAAAATTATTTGTACAATTATCAACATGGGTGAGGAGTTCTCTGGCAGATGTTTATGGTCATTGTATTCCATTCACAGCCATGTGTGCCCAGAGAGTATTTATTTTAGGATTACATTTTGTCGGGGAGGCTCCGCGCTCTTTCGGCTCGCCATTTGCATCTGTCTCGTGGTACGGAATCTGCCTGTACAAGCTGTTGAGTTTCAAAGTAATTTGCACTGAACAATTACTATCTACAGTGCAAAGCCATTCAGAAGGAAATGATTTTTGTTGGCTTGTGATGTAAATGCAAAATAGCTTGCAATCTTTACATTATTTTGTTGATAACTTTGGTGCGCCATCCATAAGCAGTAACTATAAAAAAAAAAAAAAAGATAAAGCGCTATTATTTTAATTCAGAATTTCTCTTAAAGAGACATGGATGTATTTTAAAAATGTGTATTTCTATGTGTTGTTTAAATGGAGCATGACATACCAAAATATTATCCAACAGTTGAACCCATCAAATCTTTAATTCAAATCCATTTTTCCAATTTGTTTTCTGAATCTTTGCCCATGTTTTAGTTTGTTATTGGCGAGTGGCACAAGTGGAGAGGAAGTAGGACTATTATTGGCGAGTGGCACAAATGGAGAGGAAGTAGGACTAAACTAAAGTGGTTTAGTTTCAAACGAAATGTGAATTTAAAGCCTGAATCAATGACACGTGCCTGCAACGGAATCGTGTGCACACCCGCCTTACACCCATTTCTCACTTGCCTAATAGATGAGAAAAGCCCCAAGTTGGTTCTTCTAATTGTGTTATCTGGAAGGAGTAGGAAAAGTCAACATAAAAAAAATAGGAGTCTAACCAATGTATTTGATATTCTGTATTATGGCACAACCATAATTACCCATGACACAATGGGCCTAATTAGGATTGCAGTTGACTGATACTAGAAAGAATGATGGTACTTGTTTAGTTTCATGGCGGCAGATAAATCGCATGCGATGCGATCAGATGCGATTTGATGTGATTGTATACCTGTTCATAACCCCACTATCCACCACGCATGGAGTTGATTTTATATAGTGTGGCGAGCCCAAAGCGTGACGAGCGGACACGGAATACATGTAAAGTAATCCGCATCCCCTCGCGGGGCTCGCTGCACTCACCACGCTTCGATCTCGGTGGCTTGCTGCACTCGCCACACTATATAAAATCAACTCCATGCGTAGTGGATAGTGGGGTTATAAGCAGGTACAAAATCACATCAGATCACATGCGATATAACATGCGATATATCTGCCGCCGTGAAACTAAACAAGTACCAGAATAATTGTCCCATGCAAATATATATGCAAATCCCAGAACGTCGATGAAACTTTGCTGTCTGCGCAAATCTGAGTAGGCCTGAGGCTGTCACTAATCTATGACAGGCTGGAAGTGGTCATCATTGACATCACAGAGCCACTCGTGAAAACACCAAGGCATAATTGCATTTTTTCCTGTCAAAGAATGGCAGGTTTCCGCCCAGGAATGCCAGCTTCCTGTCAGTGAAGCTCTGGTCACATTGCTTTACGATCCATATGAATTTTCAGTCGCTATTACTCCTTGTGCATGCACAATGCGAACGGTATGCGTGCACAGTTGTTCGATAATCGTTCAATTTGCAAATCCTCTAATAAGCAATCCATGCTGAATTAGGCTTTGTGCGAATCCTCCCATCTCCATTACATTCCTGCATTTTGCAGGTTCTTCCCCACCGAAAGTTTGCACTTAAAAGTGTTTAGTTATTTAAATATGTAAAAAAAAAACAGAGGTACAGTAAGTTTTTTTTTTTCTAGCGTTCCCAGTCTCAAAATGTATATATTGCTCTGTCAGGCAATACAGATGTAGCCGCGCTCAGCTTTGTTGCCAAGTGTCCAATACTCGGCAAGTGTGCCTGCGGACTATGACGTGTGCATGCACGTACCGCCATAGCAATACATGGGAGCCACCTGCTATTCTCAGCCTGGGGTGTTAAAGGCATCTATATCATGCCACATGTGCCCTCCATTGGTGCATTGACCCAGTGGCGTAATTGTGTTCCAGTTGCCCGTAGCCAAGATATATATTGGTGCCCCCCCCCCACACACACACACACACACACACACATACATACGTACACACACAACCCTATATAACCTTATATAAAATATATATATTTTGTTCAGAAGATAGATAGATAGATAGATAGATCGATAGATAGATCGATCGATTGATAGAACATACATATATTTCAGAACTCAGCCACAGAAGCAATATC
Source organism: Crinia signifera (assembly GCF_055691185.1). Lineage (NCBI taxonomy): Eukaryota > Metazoa > Chordata > Amphibia > Anura > Myobatrachidae > Crinia > Crinia signifera. The sequence goes on from NC_139227.1 coordinate 24,027,798, forward strand.
GTTGGCTTTTAAATAACTGATTTAAACTTCCAGGGAGAGGTGCCCCTTTGGGAGCAGGAGCCCGGCGGCAGATGACTCCATTGCCTCCCAGAGTTCTGCCTCTGCATTGACCGTGGCTACAACTGTAGGTCTCATTGCAGGTATTACATATATATTTTATGGGGTGGATATATTTGGAAGGGGTGTGGATCTTAGTCTACCAAACTAAGGTTGACATTGGGAAAGTCGATCCATGTTGTCATGTTTTTTGTCCCTGATGTTGACACCAAAAAAGTGCACTGTGTCCCCCTGCATGGCTCTGTACGCTCTCGCAATGCTTCGGGCACACTATTATATTCTCCCTTTACGCCCTAGTGGATGGTTGGCTCAATTTGTTTTTGAAAAACCAATATCGACCTTTTCAATGTCAACCTTCCTAATGTCAACCTTTTGACCCTGTAGACCTTACCCATGTTGACCTTTTTCATGTCTCGACCTATGTCCTGTCGTCTTTCAGTGGTTGACCTATGGAATGTCAGCCTTAATAATGCCGACCTAACGACCGTATACCGTTGGTAGTAAGCACAGCATGCCTAGAATATCAATGTCCAAATAAAGTATTTTTCCACACAAATATAACCAGTCACTGTGTGGTCAGGTGCCAATAAGTATTTCTAGTAAAAAGCAAGATATTGTCCTTTTGGTTATCTGTAAATAGTTGTCCTATCTCTTTACAGTAACCAGTGTAAAAAGCAGACTTAAATCTGGAGTATGGTGCAAATTTTTATTTACCTACAGTAGGATTGCATAAAATAATGGAAATCTCTTCAGTAGACTGAGCCTGGTTTACTTGCCAATGGTAGAGCATAGTAATGTTTATTGTAATATTGTAACAGTTTATGGTCTTCCTGTTACCGTCAGGAAGCAGCCTTTAAGGCGGTCACATCGGCCATTTTGTCTCAACCCTTCTATAGACCTTTTATGAATGACTGATGTCACAGTGTTACACCATCACATCACCATCAGTTGGTGCTATCACCAACTTGTGTAACATTTTGTAGTTTAGTTTACACTGACCTCAAAATAGGAGGATGCTTCTCCACAGAAGTGATGTGGTAGCTTCCAGAGGTGTTACTAGAACTTTGTGGGCCCCATAGCAAAATCTTGAAAGGGCCACACTACCGTTATCCCTATAATACCAGAAGAATGAGGGGTATGAGAGACAAAGAGGGTGTCAGGGGGAAAGATAAAGATGAACAAGAAAAAGAGCCGGGCAGGGAGAGAGCGATAGAGAGAGACAGAGTTTGGGAGTGACAGAGGTAGACAATACCAAGAGGGAAGGGAGGGACAAGAGTAGTGGGAGAGGGATGGGCCCAAAACACCTGGATTCTAGCGCCGGGGTCTACACCACAGGCTCCGTGTCGCCCGATCCTTAGAAGGAGGAGACTCCTGGTGTGTACATGTATGCCTGCTGCACCTCTACAGTGTGGTGGTGGTCTGCACAGCTGGCCTCATCTGAACCTGGTCCCCGCCTCCTTTAGTACAAGGAAGAAGAGCTGCCAGCCCATACTCAGTGTTGCACCGCACTATTAATTAAAGAAATAAAGCTACTTGTGTATTATCACGGCGCCCACGATTTCCATCTCAGGGCATTGTACAATGAAAAATTGCATTGCATCGCATGCGATGCGACGCGACGCGATTTTACCCAATTTTTAATTGTATGGCTTCTGACCATGTTAAATGCCCCCCCAGACCCGATTTTTAATTGTATACCCACCCTCATGGCTCATGAGTATGCGAAATGCCACCGGAAGGGGAGACGCGTGCACCCTTCCAACGGAGGTCCCACCGTGTCTCCCCCCCCCCCCCCCCCGATTGTCGCCTGCACCCCCCCCCCCCTTCCTGCCCATCTCCCTGAAGTGGAGACGGGCAGGGTTTTTGCCCCCCGCCACCCAGAAACTTGGGCGCACTTGCGTCCCAGTCAGATGGAGCACAATCTCGCCATCGGGGCATTCTAGCGAGCCTCAGCACTGGCTGAGAGGCACTCCATCTGTATCTGCAGTCTGCATCAACCAGATCGGGAACTACTGTATGTTAAGGTTGGATAAAGACGAGCATAACAGACTTGGCATATATGAAGAACCTATTTAACACTTTTCTATTTTTTTTATATTTGGCATCACAATAGTTACCTTGCTGCCCAGTGTTGGATTGGGGCAGGAAGGGCCCACCAGGGAAATGTGATGGTAGGGGCCCCTGCTTAGAAGCTTGTCTAACCATTAGTGCATGTTCTGGGCACCTTGATACATTTTTATAGTTAATACTGCTATTGCATGCATGGCAATGTACCAGATTAATAACACCAATGTACTGTAGAAAATACACCATAGTACTGTGCGGTATAATGAGTCTGGAACCTGGTCCTTAGAGGTGGGGGTGGGCACCCAGGCAGTGGAGTCCACCACGGGTTTCCCCTGTTGCTCTGTGGGACAGCCCAACCCTCAGCACTGAGGTCTTGAGTTCGAATCCCACAAACCATCACCATTGGTTCCCAGGCTGATAACCATCACCATCAGATTCCAAGTCGATAAACATCTTCATCGGCTCCCAGTCCAACAGTCTGTTCCAAGGCCGATATCCTACAGTATTGGTTCCCAAGCCGATATACTGTAGTTCTCCATCCGTTCGCTGACCGATTCCTGCTACTCTGTAATATTCAGTTAACAACACCACCATCACTCTCTCTACTCTTCCAGTATCTCCAGTATCAAGTGCATCTGAGACGCACGGCTTGGTGCAAGGAGTCCCAGACAGAGGTCCACGACCTGCCCATCGGGCTCAGTGAAACCCATATCCCCAGTTCCCTGTAGAAGACCACCAGTGGGTTAGACTCCACACATCAGCCCGTCTGCGTTCCCAGGGGAACACCCATAAAATGCTGGGAGTTTCCCTGCTCCAGCCCCCTTTCCGCCCCCACCCATCCCCTTTGAAATGAACAGTTCGGCGAGTGTAAATCTCGCCAAAGCCGGTCACTACAGGGGTTTGCACGTGCGCATAAATATGCATGTGCAAATCCCCACCAAGGGGCCTAATATCATTCATGTACGAAATACCTGTAATAAATAACTGTAAGTGTGGACTTATGACTCCATATTAAGGCCACCCAACACCATTCACAATTGACTGTACTAGATATTAACAATTTAAATGTGATTGTTTTTCCCTGCATTCTTCTGTATTTAAGTGATTTTTTAAACAAACACAATAATTACTTTGTATCTTAGATGTTTCATTTGTTTGCTCTCCACACAAATAACTACCCATGTAATGCCACATTGCGCCATTCATGATCTACCTCTTCATGGGGGATGCTCTGAGCATCTAGATTTAATTTACATACTACAATTCCATTTATCAGAATATTTTTCTGAAAAAAAAAATGAAATTAGATTGTGTACATCAGAGATCGGTCCGTGTTCCTATTATTTGCAGTGGTTAGAAGGTAAACTGCTACTGTATTTTTGTGCGTATGCTCTGTGCTCCATATTGTAAATAATATAGCTGCTAGTTGCTTTTACTTGTTTAATTTAGACAGCCCAAAGTCCCTTTCAAAGATTGGCGTTAAATTGAGGAAACCAGTGAAGTAGTAAATAAGTTAATTTGTTTCTACCCAAAAAGATTAAAATATAGATTTTGCTTGGTTTTGCGCCCAACAGATTGAACAGAAATTTTCTCGTGTTTAATCCAAAGCATTGTTTATAGAATTTTAACCAATTATGTCGATATCACTTTCTCCAATGCTACTTACAAGACACTATTTCAGACATCTGTTTATTTTATTTTCTAATTTCTAGAATACATATAAAATTTAACCGTTTATTGAATAACCTTGGCTGCTTGATGACTGCGAAAATGTTTTTATTTTAAGTTTATTTTAACATTGTTTAATATATAATTAAATATATCTATGCAAATTATTGGAATATTTATTTTAGCTTTAAACATACAGTAGATTCTATTTACTATTTAAATTTAAAAAAATAAAAAGTAATTTAAAATAAATGTGAATGTGTTAGAATTTATTATGCATACTATACATATATCATTGACAGGCAGTTAACTTTACCTTTTAGTTTTCACTTTGGTATATACATACATTTAATGGCAATATTCCTTAACTCCTGGAAATAATAGCTGTAATCATTACCCTTGTTTATGGATACATTTAATATATGGGCTACTTTAAGTATTTATCTTCTGCGAGCTGAGAAAAAAAAAAAAATTAAAACAGAGCAGTAACACATTATCTGGAAATCGTATGCATAAAGCAGCCAAAAAGTAAAGAATATTTCTAATTAAATATTTTTAAAGGTTTTTAATTTAAATCTAGTTGGTATGTAAGATTTATACATGTGTAAAAGACACTGTAGAATAAAGTGTTTTTGTAATTAATATATATATATATATATATATATATATATATATATATATATTTTTGTCACACATTTGCTAAGTTTGACATTTATCCAGAATGTTGTAGTTTTTAAATTGTATATTTATTTTTTTAATTATTTAATTGTTAAAGTTTTTATATTTATTTATTTAATTTTTCACAGTTAATTTTTCAAGCAATTGAGGAAACAAAAATACTTTGGCACTGTGAGGCTACCTGAATAATATTATTTTTAAGGGTGAAATAAAACAGCATAGTATTCAAAGACCATGTTCTTAGAATTGTAAATATTTCATGTGTTTTGCATAATGGGCATCCTTGTTTCTGCTCCGGAAGGTAAATGGAAAGTAAATGTATGTGTATTTTAGACAATAAAAAAAGCATTGCTCTATCCTGCAACCATATAAAGATGCAGATTTGATTCCCACTTTTCTCACGCCATAAAAAAGAAAAGTTTGTAAAGTGGTTAGCCCTACCTGGCAATGTAAATGCACTCGCCTAATGTAATGCTGGAGAAAAATTAAGATAGATGATACTGCATTGCCGCCACAAACTGCGGCTAGTACAAAATTCAGTTTAGTTATTATACCGCCAATGCCTGTACTAAGCCTCCTCTGTGTATGCACAATTTATGTTGAATACAACATGAATCATTTTAATAGACCAAGGAAAAAAAATCCCCAATGTCAATTTTGAAATTTTAAACCTTGGGGAAAAAAAACGCGAAGGCAAAAAATAAACGTCAGTCTTGATGGTAAACTATTAAGCAAGCTGTTAACTGCTTTCCTACCATTGTTGTTCTAGTCTAAACTTGCAGGGAAAGGGTTAAAGTTTTCATTGTCCCCATATGTAGAACTAGATCTTTAGTATAGTCCAGTGCCCGCTCTCTACTACCCTTTTTTTTCATGTAACACGTTTTTATTTACTGTTTTTGTCATTACATGTGATGACAAAAAATTATATAAATAAGTATAGAACAAAAGAAAATAGCTGAACCTAATATATATTTTACAATTACCTATGATAACTATTGCTATTTGTGTTTATTTTGTGGGGGGCGTCAAAGTTAAATCTAATCCGAGTGTTCTCAATAAATCTAATTTTATCTCCAATTCAACGTGATTCCCTTCTTACTGACAGCATGTTTATAACTTAAGAAATAAAATATTAAGCAAATATTGTTCACATCTCTTTCCAGTCATTCAATCTGTTTTCCATTCTTTGCCAGATCATTTTTCTTTTTACCGGCTGCAATGTGTTTATGATTCCTAGATCTCACATTCACAGCTAATAAGAACTTTTTATTAAATCATTTAGATGTAGAAACCAGTAAATTATTTGCTAGTTTTTAGGATTTGTAGGACTGTTTGTCTTTCGTTGTTGCCAATTTTTTTTAATTGTTTCCAGGCCTCAAAGATTTGCAGCAGAAAAACTTTTGGCCATTTAAATGACAATACGGTATTTTTCCAGTATTGAAACATTGTACCGTACGGTTTCTATTCATTTTACATAGTGTTTGTGCCCTGCTGTTCTACAATGCAAAAAACAAACAAACCCACATAATAGGCGAAACATATCATAAGGAGAGCTGTAGCACTGAAAGGTCTGTGATAGAGGGGAGCGAGAAGCGTTAGGTGCACCTGCTTTGCCGCATGCTATATCTAGTAATTACAGCGAAATGCTGATAACTGTAACATCTGCAGGACTTCTACATCTTGCTCATAGTGACTGGCTAAATAAAGTCCTAAGGAAAAATGGCAGTATGTGAAATATGACCACATAGCATGATGACCATATCTGCTACATTTTATCCTTCCTTTCTTTGTTTCTTTCTTTCTTTCTGTCTTTCTTTCTGTCTTTCTTTCTGTCTTTCTTTCTTTCTGTCTTTCTTTCTCTTTCTTTTCTTTCTTTCTTTTTCTAACTCGTTCTTTCTCGTTCTCTCATGTTTTTTCTTTCTCTTTCTCACATTCATTCTTTCTTTCTCTTTCTTTCTTTCTTTCTTTCTCTATCTTTTTCTTTCTCTCTTTCTCTCTATCTTTCTCTTTCTCTCTATCTTTCTCTTTCTCTCTATCTTTCTTTCTTTCTTTCTCTCTCTCATTCTCTTTTTTCTCTTTTTCTTTCTTGCTGTCTTTCTGTCTGTCTCTTGCTCTTTCTTTCTTTCTTTCTTTCTCCTCTTATCTGTTTATTCCGGTGACCAACGTGTTCATACGTGGTAGGAAATTCCCCAGTGATATTTGTTACGGCAGCTCGCTGACTTGGTACACCACACACACCACGCCCATTCTAGAAACACCAATGAGCCTTAGGGCCTGGGTGTTAATACATTTAATAAAGTAGCAGAGTTGCTAAAGAATTACCTATTTTGTTAATTGTTAATCACTGTGGATATCAGTCAAATATTTAAAAAATATTGAAATTATATATTTGAAATACTGATAATTGCTCTAGCCTTTTTTTCCTGACATAGACAAATAATAATAATAATAATAATTGTATTTATATACAGTAGCACCCTTTCTCCAAGAGGAATATGTATTATGTATGTGCACAAATCGGCCATCATATATGTTAAACCAAAATAAGTTCAAGCAAATCATTTCTAGAAATGTTTTTATGGAATTGCTGATCATTAGGCAAACATACAGTATGTATAGTTTAGTTTTTCTACTCAAAGGAAAAAACCATACTTAGTATATTCCAAATACAATACTGGGGATTTTACCGCTTCTATTTGTCTTTTTGTGATTAAGAGCAATATAGAGGTATTTTTTTATTTTAAGTCTGTTTGCGAGCAATTTGTCTTCAGTCCATAGATGCACATTTTCCAATGTGTTCTCATTAGTCTTCTCTAGAATGATCAGGTACATCATGCAAAGGGCAGTAGGAGAAGGTGTGCAATTAGCAAGTTACACAGTTCTGAGCAGAGAATTCAGCCAGGTGTAGAAGAAATTGCATGGTACGTATGAATGGATGTCATTACATTGACAGTTTGATAAATGAACACACCTGCGTTTGGTAGCTAACTTCATTGAGCTGGGCCCTTATTGGTTGGTCAATACAAGGACTTGTGATTTGTACGGAAGCTAGAAGTGGGGGGGGGGGGATTCATATAGAGTAAAACAAGTATATTTTAAGACTTAAATATATGATATGTAATTGTAGATAATAAACTGAATTGTTTATTTTTTTTGCATTTTTGTTTACTCAATATGGACTGCAAATGAACATCCACTTTTAGATTAGCCACGGTATTCTCAAGGGTATGTGTACAGTACCATTACATTAAATAGTCCAGTAGATGTGAGTTTTAAGTCCCCAATGTTCTTCTTGGATTTAGAGGTGGTAGATCTCCTGTTCAGCAGCAGCCTCCTCTCCTCTATGCTGGATAGAAAGGGAGTAACATGTTGTGTGTAATTTTGCATTGCAATCCCTTTCCTCAGGTACAGAATAATTATTGCTCCTTCACCTCTTCCCTGCTAAGGACAAATGGGACTCGTCCCCTGTATATATATATATATATCGCAACTAGGGAGGCCAATCCCGGGATCGTGATCGGCGGGATCCCGGGATTTTGGCCTAAAATCGTCGGGATTTGAATCCCGGGATTGAAGCTTCCAATTCCGGGATTAGTACCCCATGCCAAAAAAAAACCGGGCAGCGCTGAGCACCTTAGAATATGGCTCAGATGCTGCCCGGGTGACTGCTTCTTACCCCCGGTGCCGCTATACCGGAGTCGGGACAGTGCGCTGTACTGACAAGCATGGCAGCGCCCAGCCAGGCTGCACAGCGTGACCCCTGACATTACATCATGCTGCGCAGCCTGGCCGCCGCTATGCCTATACAGCGCACTGTCCCCTGCCCGCTATGCCCCCCGCGATCCCGGGATTGAGCATTTTTCGATCCCAAATCCCGGGATTGAAAAAATTCCCCGGGATTGGCATCCCTACTCGCAACTGCTAAGGACAAGCCCCACTTATCCACACCGAATGCACGCCTCCTGCCCCCCCCCCCCACCGCCGCCCGAATCCCTGCGATGCGATGCCAGCTTATGTTTACTCATACACACTCGCATGCGTCTGTACAGAGATGAAACCATTCGATGTTTACTCACCATCAAATAATTTCTCCTCTATTTGTAAAGAAAAGTAAGCCTGGACTTACTTTTCGGATGGACGATTCCCTACGAATTTGGGGTGGGAGCTGACATCCTCTGCCCGCCCCAAGCAGGCAGCGGCACACCTGCATTCGCCAGTTGCGTTTCCATGGGTGCGTTTACTCTTTTTTGTGGGCAGGCTCATGAGATTCTGGGCGGACACCAACGTCCGCCTCCTGCCTGTCACTCAATTTCTAAATGCCCTGTTGAGTGCAAAAACTTGGCAACTTACATTTCTCTTGTACAATTGTTTAGCATTTTGTAATCCCTATTTACTCGACAAGTAATCAACTGCTGTGCTGCGTTTTCACCAATCATAATCTATAGAGCTAAAAGAAATGAAGCACTAGTGTAGTACTGTATAATCCTGCACAATTACTAGTGTCAGTCAATGGGGGGGGGGCTTTTGCATGGGGGGGGAGTATCGATCGCAGGGTAGAAGTGTGTCTGTAACTAGGGTGAGCGATCGCGGGTTGGGGTTTACTGGTCCCGAATGCAGGGGCTTTTGAGAGTGCGGGGGTGGGATGGTAAAGGCAGCAGCACTCACTGGTCATCTACGCCCTCTTAGCTGCCATGTTGACAGCCAGGCAGTGCGTTAGTGAAGAAGTAGGTGGATACTGCTTACCTATGTTCAGCTGGGGGGAAGGTTCCCCCTACACTAAAATGATAAATTGGGAAAAATCAATTTCCCCAACTAGTCTAGTTGGATCAACCGTTTCCTGATGTTTTCAGCGTATGGGAGCAAAAGATTCATTATCGTTTGCTCCTATGCCCTGCTAGATTATCATACCAGCCATCTAGTTGGCTGCTTGGAATCATATCTTTCTCGTGTATTGCCGGCATAAGAGTTTATTCCCAGAGGTCCTATTGCTGCTAGCAAGGGACACATCTTGATAATATTTAGATGCCCTTAGCTAGGACTCTAGTACTATTTATTACCACATCTCTCTCTCTCTCTCTCTCTCGTTCTCTTTCTCTCTCTTTGCATTCACTGTGTACTTGATATTTTGCTTGTTTATCTTATTTTCACTGTATGTATATTAATGTACATTTTAAAGTAATATGCTTATGTTACATTTATCTTCTTTCTCCTATTAAGCACCTGTTATATATTTATTTATTTATTTATTTATTTATTTATTTATTAACAGTTTCTTATATAGCGCAGCATATTTCGTTGCGCTTTACAAAGGAGACAGTGATACAACAAACAGGGGATTTACAGACAGTCAAAAGGTACATGTTTGTACCTATGTACTGTACCTCCATAATGTCCGTTATAGAATATATAAATCTATAAAAATTTAAAAAAAAAGCAAACACTGATTTGTTAAGTGTCTGGGTTTTAATCCTCCAGTCGTTTTATTTTACACTCCTAGTCAGCCTACTGGAGTGCTCACAATTATCTTCATGATAATCACTTGGTCAGTATAACTCCATCTTACAGCTGGTCTCTGTCACTCAAGGCCCCATACCTGCTGCGATAGCAGCCTGCAATGCGGTGGGGTGCGCGCTCCTGTGGGCATCCCATCACACAGTACATAAAGTATGTGCTGCACATGCTTTTTGTACTGCCCGCGGATCGCATTGCATCAAAGCAATCCAGCCCATAACGGGTGCGATCATCGCACCGTGTATGGGCACCTTCAGAACTTACTTGGATGCATTCGAAAAACCAAGAAGCTGAGTGTAGACATATTTTCATGAATTGTTGGGATTCTCAAACTGAACACTGCGCAGCTTCTCGTTTGTTCATATTACTGTGTCTTCATCCCTACTATAGTTATTTTGTGATAATACATTAAAGTCAAATTGTCTAGCTGTCCACATGTCACATTATATATTAAAGGTGGAGATGTATGGTTCAGTTCTCCACCAATCCGAATACACCAGAATTTTGTGGATCTGAATCAAAACTAGGTCCATCTCCATTGAGATCCAATCAAAACAGAGTTTGGGTTTTAATGTTCACATGGTTCGGATTTGAAATCCAAATTTGAGGTTTTGGATTGCAAAAAATTACATCACCATAGCAGTTTTTTTTTATCGATTTTATCAATGTATATAAATTTTTTACTTTCAATTTGAAATCAGAAAGAAATCCATATCTGAACCAAAACATTTGAGGGTGGTTTTTCCAAATAACGTTGATGAAAAAGTACAAAAACACAAATATCTGTACACATCTACAATAAAAAATTAATTTCCATTAAATTTCCATTTTTTTTAAATTGAAGTTTCAAGGGTCATACCTCCTGTAATTGCTTTAGGAGGGTGTCATTAGATACCAGTAGCCATAAACCAAACTACACCAACATACTGTACATCTCTTCTCTTACAGTATCTAAAAATATCTTCCAACCCGACCTCTACGCTCCTCACAAGATCTATGTCTATCATCCACACTCATTGCTCACTCATATTCCCGATTGCATGACTTTCTTTGGTCTGCACCCACTCTGTGCAATGCTCTCCCAAGCACAATAAGATTCTCCTTCAGTCTCCAAACCTACAAGCGTTCCCTGAAAACTCACCTCTTCAGATAAGCTTATCAAATTCCTGAACCAGCCACTTAACCTTCATATACTGTTCCTATCCAATCACATTACTACTGCACAGGCCACACCTATCCTCTTTAATTTTCAAATTTTCCATCCTCCTGACCCAACTGCTGCGTCACCGTATCATACAGCACACCAGGAACCTTTGCATTCTGGTGTACTTTATGCAATAACGATGGTAAGCTTGTGAGCAGGGCCTTCATACCTTTGACTGTCTGTAAATAACCAGTTTGTTGTATCACTGTTTCCTATTGTAAAGCGCAACAGTATATGCTGCGCTATATAAGAAACTGATCATAAATAAATAAATATCGTGCACAGTAAATCTCAGGTGGGATAAAGTCAACATAAGGATTCTAATAGCAATTGTTGCCCAGATTATTGAGATTTCTTAATTATATGATACAAATGTAAGTTTCAAATATTAAAATTACTAGGTACTTGTTTCCTAGCAGGGTGCCCAGTATGCTGTAAGCGTACAGGGCTATTCTCCGTAGTAAAATCGCATTGCATTGCATCTCATGAGCCATTATAGTGCTATGCGATTTTTTTATGTAATTTATTCACTGCTCTGTTGGCCCTAGGGGATTGCATTGCATCGCACCTCCTGCAAAATCACATGCGATTTTATAGGGTGCGATGCCATGCCATTAGCTATACACTTGTATGACATACAATGTGGTTTCACTGACTACCCCACTATCCACGCCACCCCGAAGCGTGGCGAGCGGCAACGGAACGTGTCCTCCCGACCTTTTCATACCCCCACTATACACTTCTGCGTGGAATTTATTTTATATAGTGCAGCGAGCCACCGAGCCTAAAGCGTGGAGAGCGGATGCGGATTACTTTACATGTATTCCGCGGCCCCTTGCGGGGCTCGCTGCGCTTGCCATGCTTCGGGCTCGGTGGCTCGCTGCGCTCGTTAAGGGAACAGTCACAATAGTTCAGAATGTCTGTGGATAAGGTCTGGCATCAAGGCAAAAGGAGCAGTTAGAATAGACTGCTTTGCCATTCCATGAATGCTACTCCCAGAATGTCCTTGTGCTCATTTTGTTTCCAACAGATTCCAAATACAGTTTATTAGGTCACATGATCGATGTGAACATTGGGAAGGAGCACGGGCTGTTTAATGCCACTACTAGTTTGTCCCACATGCAGAAAATTGAAAAATTATTACTTAAATTTCCGTTCAACTAACTATATTCGAAGTACTGATTATGTCCAACCTTGCAGTAGTTAACATTATAGTGTTCATTCTAGCACCTGCCATCTTTGAAAACCCATGCAGTTCTTCTTCCCTGCCTGGGGTGTCGCTGTCTGCTGTAGTGCTTCTAGCACAGTGTGATCTGTATATCAGCACTGATATGCAATCCAAACATGTGCTAGAAACACCACAGCAGACAGTGACACCCCAGGCAGGGAACATGTACTGCATGGGTTTCAAAGATGGCGGGAGCTAGAATGAACACTAACATTATTGTCATGAGTTTGCAAGAAAGCTATTTACCTGCCTGCTCTCCAAGTAACATACAGTACATATCTAGCAAGCAATTCTAAACATCAATTTACACATTTTTCCAATATGGGTTGACCAGGCTTAGGTGACACTCAAAAAACAGTAGGTTGGCCTAATGCTTGTGTTGAACTTCCAACCCTGTCGACCTGAGCCATGTCTACTTATTTCTTGTGTCGACATAATGACCATGTTGACCTAATGCATGTGGACCTATTTCATGTCTCAAACTAGTGACTGTTGACCTAAGTTCTGTCGATCCTATGACCCTTGACATTTTCAGTTCTGTGGTTCCGTAGGCTTCTCTACAGAAGAGACTTTTAGTTGTTATTTTACCTAGCTTCTTTGGAGATGTATCAAGCAGCGGAGGAGTGGACCATTGGGCAACTGCTCCACCGGTACACTCCGCCACGCCTTTCACTGCTGGATACATCTCTCCCAGTAATAAAACCATAAGTGAAAGATCTGCCATGATCGCCTGAAAACCAGAAAAATTAAGTAGTTGCCGGTATCCACCTAGGTTGGTGCTGCAGTCAACCGCACAGCGACGGTCACGTGCTTACCTTCTGTCCATAGCGTTATGAGTGTATTAAGAAGCCTGTACTGTACCGTGAATGCAATGGAAGGATTATCTACTTAAGTCTTTGACAAAGCTAATGGATCGCAAGTGATGTCAATTTCTGTGAGTAGTTCTCTTGGTGGTGGATTAAGATGCAATATTTCCTAGGTTAATCATTGCTTTACCATTTGTCTCGGAATAAAGGTCATAGCATCTTAAAGAACATGACATGTTTATCAGGTTTGTGCTATATGTGCATCTACTAGAGCCGTCAGTGCCTCTATGATCTATTGCTGTTATAAGCTGCTTTAGGGACACACAAGAATTAATGTGTAAGATCTATGTTACTTGGACAGTGATAAAAGTGTTAGAAGCAGAAAATTAATTCAAAAGTTATTAATAATTCAATTGTGTGTGTAAATGTCGAGGCCATAATTAGTTGGGGACTTGTATCTAGGTGACACCATGCATGTTTCATGGCCGTTTCATCTGATGAATGTGTAATAGAAGTTATTTCTCTAACTTCGCTGTTGATCTCTAGAGCTTCATGCTGCTTCCAGCGGAAACCGTTCCGTTCATGTATTGAGAAAATAGTGGAAAGACGATGCAAACCACAAGTATTGTCCTAAGCTTCGTACCATACATGGCCAGATTAACAATGGGGTGGATGGAGCTGCAGCTCCAGGCCTCCATAAAAAAATAGGCCCATGATGATCACCAGACAGACACCAGTTGGCCACATGGTTGGCCATGAATCATGTGTGTGTTACAATTGAATATCTATTTTACACATGTATGCAATTTTTTTTATACTTTTAAATATTAAGGGAGACATTGGTGTTTATAGTGTATGGCAAATCCTGTCCCTCACAAAATAATTGTTACATATAAACTCAATGCGCATAATTTAATATTTTTTTCTGAATTTATCGATAAAAAGCATTTGGCCTAGGGGTGCCTTGAAAATGTTTTGATGCTCTAGGGTGCCGTGATTCAAAAAAGTTTGGGAACCACTGTTGTATGGGTTCTACAATCCTATATAGTGTTCATTCTAGCACTCTGCTCCTTGTAAAATCCTTGTAGTTCCTCCTTCCTGCCTGGGGGGGGGGTGTCACTGTCTGCTGTGGTGTTTCTATAACAGTCTGGTTTGTATCTCAACATTGAGATACAAACCAGACTGTTCTGGAAGTACCACAGCAGACAGTGACACCCCAGGCAGGAAGGAGGAACTACAAGGATTTTACAAGGAGCAGGGTGCTAGAATGAAGACTACCTATATGGCATTGGCTTCTCCACCTTTCATTAGCCCTTGGAGGTTTTCAGCTCCAGACCCATTAGCTCTTAATCCAGCAGCTATAAACTGTCATCAGGGTCAAAGGTCGGGTACTTGTGGAGTATCACGGCTCCCACCGTATGGCATCGTATGCCATATGTAGTGGTATACGATGCAATGCGATTTTTAATGATTTTTGAGCATTTTTGTTCAAAAATCGTATGCGATCGCATGGCATACGTTTTTAATCTTAAATGCATCCAAATGCATTAAAATTAGTATGAAACATGTTAATTGGCCCCCAAATGTCATTTTTCACTGTGTACCACCCCCAATATCAACGCCAACCCGAAGCGTGGCGAGCGCAGCGAGCCCGCGAGGGGCGGTGTTACGCGTCCTACGACCTTTTCATACCCCCACTATCCACGTCGGCGTGGAGTTGAGAATAGAAAGTGTGGCGAGCGCAGCGAGCCACCGAGCCCGAAGCGTGGCGAGAGGACGCGGATACCTGTCAAGCCCGCGAGGGGACGCGTATAGCTGTGAAGGTATCCGCGTCCCCTCGCGGGGCTCGCCACGCTTTGGGCTCGGTGGCTCGCTGCGCTCACCACACTTTCTATTCTCAACTCCACGCCGACGTGGATAGTGGGGGTATGAAAAGGTCGTAGGACGCGTACCGCTGCGCTCGCCACGCTTCGGGTTGACGTTGATTGTGGGGGTGGTACACTATGAAAAATGGCATTTGGGGGCATTTCACAAGTTTACTACACATTTCAATGCATTTCAGTGCAAAATCGGGTGCCATTGCATCGCATGCGATTTGATCGTATGTGATGCGATGCAATGCGATTTTCTAGCATACGATCAGCATAGAGGATCAAGGTCGTGGGAGCCGTGATTCTCCACAAGTACCAAAGGTCGATATGACAATGTTAGACACACGATTGGACAACGCGTTTTTCTCCCAGTTTTTATAGGGCAATCCTGTATGCTCTGTAATATGTGACCACCATTAGTAGACACGCACACCCTCGCAGCTTGCTTCACTCACCACATTACAGACAAGGTCGCGAGTGCCTCAATTCCCAGTTGAAATCCAAGTGCCACGCTTGAGGGTTGAGGGTGACCCTGGAACGCCTCAGGTGTAAGGGCAGGAGTGTGTATAAACCTTGGGGAACGTATAGGAAACCTAGACATGCATGACCACTACTACTGAACCCCAAGGCATGACCAGGATGACAAGGTAAACAAAATGTATTTAAGCACAACAGCGGCAGATGGTAATGACTTCAATAATAAACATCTGTATGGAAATGCACAATGAAGGACAGTCTCTGGAACAAAAGCTCTACACATGCAGGGGTGGAGACAATGTTATGGCATCGATGGTGGCAGTCGTGGCAGAGGCACAACAGTTAATAACGGACCAGAGATGCTGCCATAGATTCCTGACCGCACACTACTCCTCCGCTTCTCCTATATAAGCACACACATAAGGACACGCATACTGCCCACTTCCACTTGAAATTAGGAGGAAGAGGTTCTCCATAAATGAAAAGCCTAATCAAGGGGTACGGGAGAGAAAAAGGTTGGGAACCGCTGTCTTAGGGTGACAAGTGCTTGATTAAACAATGAAAACAAGTTAAGGAGAGTTTAAGGTTGCCGACTTTTGTAATCTCCTCTCCGGGAGAAGTCCAGAGAGGAGACTCTCAGCAGGAGTTTGGGGGGTGGGGCTTAAGCGTGCCATCATTAAGAAGGAAGCTTTTTTGCGAAAGCGTACGCTCGACTAACTACACACCTAGTGTGTCTAATACCCCACTTTCCCCTCCCCACTTACAAACTGTATATATATTTGTTGTTGGCTACATTGGGGTTTCCGTTGGACACGGTCCCCAATCAGTACACTGACACGGTCTCTGGCGCCAGAGCCGTGTGTGTCCCTGCCTGTTCTAGATCCACATGAGCGAGGGAGTGCACACAGGCACACCTCAGACTCAGCTCTGCGGTTGGAACGCAGGTTGTGGAACTACTGGCTCCAGCAAGCCTAACAGCAGCGCTGAAACGGCATCACATCCGTGTTCAAGCGCGTGCTGGTGGCTGCACTAAGTGAGCCTCAGGACTATTGTGATACATTGTATATGATAAAGTTACAAACCTGACTTATCCACATTACATGACTTTGGTAATATAAACAAGTCTTCCGTGCCACACTATATCTATTATAAATAATAACGGTGATAACGGGTAGTGGGGTCCCGCTAGGTGAGGATTCTTATCCTTTTTAAAAATCACTATTTGTTGTCTTACGTGTTGTCCAGTCCTTTTTATATCTTCGCAACTATTTTAAATGAACTCAATAAAAGTGATGTTTTACTAAGTATTATTTCTCTAGGTGCACCAAGAAAAGGCACTCTTTTCTGTCCTCCTTAAAATATCCTGTCTGTGCCTCTGGTAGCACACCCTCGCATTTACATATATTCAATTAATCAATTATGCTATGAGGGTCCACCCGTTTGTTACAATAAATCTACCTCTGTGCGACTGACAAACCTTTCTCTAAACGTGCCATCATTAAGCCCCGCCCCCATGATGGGAACTGACCCGATTTGCCAATTTCCTCGGAGGGGGTGAGGCTAAAATGACACGATTATGCCACTTTAGCCCTGCCCCCTCTGCGGAGATCGGCAGATCTGGTTATTTAAACGGCGAGGTAAGGGGGAGGAAGCCACGATCGGGGGGGGGGGGAGCGGGGGTCCCCCAGAAACCGGGAGGGTTGCCCCCCTTTTCAGGGGGCTGGGAGGGTGACCCGATTTTCGGGACCCTCCCGGCCATTCCGGGAGGGTAGGCAACCCTGGGTTGCACTATATGGCTAAACCGCACATTTACCGTGGTACAGGTAGTTTATGAACCAACTGAAATTAAAAAATACTGTTTTTTTTTTTTTTGGGGGGGGGGGGGGTAACTTTCTTGCGCACTTACCTGCCTTCTTCTAATGCCTCATCCAACAATAAAATGTTTGACTGAACCAATGCAAACTTATTGTTGATCAGTTGCCATGTTGTAGTGGTGAGTTTGACACTCACTAAAGTGTGTGTGAATTACCCTGCATGCATATTTTTTTTTTTTTAAGCAAATTGTTCAAAAATGCCTCCGGGACGTCAATAATTCCTACCGATTCGGATGGCTGCACTTTCCAACATACTGTATCAGTCCATCCAACAAAATGGCCGCGGCATCGTCTGTACACGTACACTTCATGTCAGGAAATCGCTCAATACACCTACTTTATTATTCAACGTGGGAACAAATTCCCTGACACAGTTGATATTCCTAAAGGAAATCCTGCTGCTTGTTGCAAGATATATGGCCGCTCATGAAGATGTATTAAAAACATATTAAAATAAGCCTAATGCTACTTTGTTACAAGCCACATTACCTGACTAGATGGTTCTGCAAGTTCAGCAATTATGGGGAAGTTAAATAGAAACAGCTTCAGTGGCTTTAACTTTACCAGTGCCCTTGACGAGGTGCGGAATTGTCAGTATTCTCGTAAAAATTCTTGTGCGATGTTCTCTTTATTTCCTTAAGTGAACATCTGTCTAATTGTTCACCTCCATTGCGTTAGTGCCTTTCTCATGCTTTCTTTGTTTCCAGACAATAAACTTTATTTTCTTCATAAGAATTCAATCTACGCGAGGGTATTAGGCAGCTTGTTTGCACCTTTCAGTTCCTGGAGAGCATCCAGGAGATTTTTTTTTCTCCCTTTCTCATTAAGTTTGTCGGTGACTCGTGTGTCTTAACACAACATGGTGTTTGTGTTTCCGTGTGTTGCTACCGTCTGCTGCCACGCATCTGTTTTGTCATGTTAGCAACCCCTTAAGTTTTCCTGTTTTTCTTTTTTTTTCAATATTTAAATGTTGTGTTTTCCTGATGTTCCTCTGTCATTTACATAACTGACGTAGCTGTTGCGACCTGCGCAATTGGCCTCCGTGGTATCGTTTTGCCTGTGAAAATGTTGCGGCCCAGCTTGGTTTGGTCACACCGTGAAAATTGCATTTGGAAAGGCTTGCTGCTTTAGAAGGCTTTTTATCCACTTCTGTCTCTCTCTTATTCTGTACTAGGCATCGGGACTATTCCCAACGGCATTATTCAGAGTTCCCAAACATAACTACTTAACCTTGCAAGCAAAAAGAACATCTTAATTATCTTTTCACCCCTTCGGTGCCAGATGAGCTTTCTACCCTTCGGCAGTCAAGGATTTGAAATCATTAACTGGAAATGTGATCGTCTCTTGTGTTTTCTAAATATATTACAAATATGCAAAACCTCTAATTATGTGTAAAGTATAAATATATATTTTTTAATTTATTGAAAAAAAGAATTGAACAGAAAAGGCATGGAATGCGTACTGATGGTAGATAACTGGGTATTAAGTAATAAATGTTAGACGTTGTGTATGGAAATTGATCATTACTTTTGTTAGACTTCTCAAAGATTCTAACTTCACATTCAGGGCCTGGCTCTGCATTGGTTGGATCGGGCCGAATTCGGCCTTGTTCCGATGGTGGGCGGTCTGCATGTGCAGACCCCGAGAGCAAACGGCTTCGGCGAGTGGACATTGAGCCGGAGCAAGGGAATGCCCAGTGGGCGGGCTCATGCCTGCCAGGGGTGGGCAGCTGATTCCACATGACATCAGCACCTGCTCCGTCTTTAGTAAACACAGATGGAAATAATATAGTGGGGGCAGGCTGTGGCATCTCAGCATATGCCAGGGGATCCGGCCAGCATACCAGTGTCCAGGGTGCAGTTGTAATAACGGTGCTGGAATCGCAATACTGGTAAGAAGACTGGCACCGGGATTCCAACACTGCTCAACATGCCAGCACTGGAACGCCATATTTTTGCACCCCTAATGTAAGTTTTCCAAGGATGGTTGCAAATATTGCGCATTTGGGCTGTGTATGTGGAGAGAAGGTGACCCAGCGGCGCCACCTGTACAGCGCAGTGCAGCCCTGGCGACAGCACTGCCTATATGCAGATAGAAGGTGGCCCGGCTACAGCAACGAGTATGGGTGTGGGCCACTGAAGATAGCTCTTACTGTGGGAGGGAGGTGGAGGTAGTACAGATAGCAGTGGGGCTAATATAGGAAGTATTGTACTGCACAAGATGCCTGTCTCTCACACTCTCCTCTCCTTATTTCATCTCCTTCCACCTTTCTCCCCCATCCCCCCCCCAGCTACCCCCTTCATTGATCTCTCTCTTCTCTTTTATTCCCCTGTGCTCACCCCTCTCTCTCCCCTGCACTCCTATGACCTATGCTATCTTTTTCTACCCTTCTGTATTCCCCAACCGCATACCTCTGTCCCTCTCCCACTCTCTTCCCTCTTTCCCCTGTGCTTCTCTTTGGTGCTCTCCTCTTTTTCTCAAACCTGTTACTGCTTCCCCTTTTCTCTCTACACCTCTTTCACTGTACTCTCTCCTCTCTTTTTTCCCTTCTGTCCTTCCCCTCTGTCTATCTCCCACCTCCTATCCCTTTTCTCTTTTTTCCCTTCTGTGTTCCCTACACACAATCCCTCTCTTTCCCCTGTGTGCTTCCTCTCTCCTCTTTCTCCCTCCCATGCTCCCCATACCTCTCTACCCTGCTATTTTCCCTTTTCCTCTGCCCATCCCCAGTCTCTATCCTCTCTCTTTCTCCCTCCCATGCGCCTTCCTCTTTTACTGTGAAGCACTCTCTCTCCCTCATGACCACCCCACTCTCCCTCCCTTCTCTTTTTCTCTCTCTCTTTTCCTCTCTCTCTTTTCCTGACACCCTTTCAAGGTTTTGCTATGGGGCCCACCAAGTTCTAGTTGTTCACCCGGCAACCTCTCCAACGTTAGCATGTTCCGTCAGATAGGGAAGCCGGATGGGACATTGGCTTCAGTCACATGATCTGTAGCGCTCCATTCTGTATCTGGGGACCTGTACACTGTGACATCCCTCCTACTGTTTTTAAAGAAGAAGCACGCTGTCTGGGTGGGAACAGAGGCTTGAGAATATTAAAGGGAGTGGTCGTCTGGCATCCACTCTGTTTTCTTTATATTGTCACTAGGGGTTTAACCATGTGGAGCTGGCAAGTGGGGGCAAACGCAGTGCTTGTTTAAATATCTGAGGGACATTTGTAGGGTCAGTCAGTATTTCTGTAAAGCTGTTATAAAACAATTGTGCTACCCAATGTGGGCCAGTATTTGGGAGATGATAAAAAATACACCTGTAATTAACCCCTTACCGCCGCAGCCTGTTTTTGCCTTCCTGACAGAGCCCTTTTTTTCAAATCTGACAGGTATCACTTAAGTGGGGATAACTTTTTTTTGCTTTTACTTATCCCAGTGATTTTGAGATTGTTTTCTCGTGACACATTGTACTTCTGCTGATCAGTGATGCACCACGGATTAGCAGTGATGCAACACTGATTAGCAGTGAGGGGCAGCAGGCACACAACTGTGGGTGCAACCTGACAGGGTATATATATATAAAAAAAAAAAACCTGCACCCCAAAAAAGGTGCTGATCACTTAGTTTATAGTGATCAGCACAAAAGGGGGGCAGCAGATACAAAATTAAAGCACACAATTTAAATCTCTGACACAATGACGCTGCTGCAGCAGCAGCAGCAGCAGCAGCACAAGGAAGTCACACAAGGAAGTCACACCAGGAGCTGGCACCAACGCTGATCAGGTCAGTATAGGGCACAGATGGGCACGGAGACCGCTCTGCACGCTGTTCCTGACCGGAATGGCGGCTGCAGGGCTGTCTCCGTTATTTCATCTGAGGTGAAATGGCTGTGATTGGTCCGTCGGTCCGACGGACCAATCACAGC
Source organism: Crinia signifera (assembly GCF_055691185.1). NCBI lineage: Eukaryota > Metazoa > Chordata > Amphibia > Anura > Myobatrachidae > Crinia > Crinia signifera. The sequence goes on from NC_139227.1 coordinate 24,049,149, forward strand.
CTTTGGGGGCAGGTGGGGTGAGGTGGGGTGACCACCAGTGTCACCCTTACACCCGGTGGTGATTGGTGCTGTACTTTACAGCACCAATCACCACTGATCCCTGTGTCACCGGCGAACGTTATTCGCCGGTACACAGAAAAACGCTGTAATTGGCTGTTCACATTGAACAGCCAATCACAGCGATCGCCGATGGGCGAGGGCATCGCTGCCCCCCCTGGGCAATGAGGGAAGATGTCTGCTGTCAGGGCTCTGACGCGGTGACAGTTAAATGGCATGACGTACATTTATGCCATGTGTCGGGAAGTACATCCCGACCATGACGTAAATGTACGTCAAATGTCGGGAAGGGGTTGATATATACAAATCTCAAGTTTAAATCAATATGGTCATAATTTAAACATTTTGTTATTGCGAAGACCCCCACCCGGCTACTTCTTGATGCCACCCGGCTGGAAAAAAATTCTAGGGGAGAACACTGTATTTGTAAAAAAAAAAAGTATTGCCACTGGTTTATCCGGTACCTTAGATGTCAAAGAATTGGCCATTAGGTCACAGAAATTCCTAGTCATTATTCCGACCTAGTATAATCTGCATGGATAAGCTTAAAAATAAATAACATGGTCCATTGTACAATGAAGCTGATTTTTAATGAAGATTTTTCGGTACTTGTTTCCTAGCACGGCCACACCGATTTCCATCGGGGTGGTCGTGTCGGAAAAATCACGTCGATCGCATCGCATGCGATTTGGTCGCATGCCATGCGACCGACCCGATTTTTTTATTGAATCAAATGTGAATAGGGTCCGTGGGACCCGATTTTACATTGGATTCAATGTAAAATATTCCCTAGACCCCCAATTTTACAGCGTAAACCCCACCCCACGATTGACGTGAACCTGAAGCGTGGCGAGCGCAGCCTCCAACCCTTTCATTCCCCTACTATCCACGTCGGCGTGGAGTTGAGAATATATAGTGTGGCGAGCCACCGAGACCGAAGCGTAGCGAGCCCCGCGAGGGGACGCGTATAACTGCACAGGTATACGCGTCCCCTTGCGGGGCACGCTGCGCTCGCCACGCTTCGGGCTCGGTGGCTCGCTGCGCTCGCCACACTATATATTCTCAACTCCACACCGACGTGGATAGTAGGGGAATGAAAGGGTTGGAGGACGCGCACCTCCGCCCCTCGCGGGCTCGCTGCGCTCACCACGCTTCGGGTTCACGTCAATTGTGGGGTGACGACGGGGCCATATATAATGTGAAATGGGTCATATTGGCCCATTTCACATTTTTTACTATGCGTCGGGGCCAATGTTAATGGTCCCGACCGATGCGATGCCCGCGATTTTCCCTTTAACGGCAAAATGGACCTGATTTCAAAGGAAATCGGGTCCATTGCGGCCATCGTGTACCTTAACTTAAACGTATACGATGGCCGCGAATGTGGCCGTTCTAGGAAACAAGTACCGATTTTTCTACCGCTATGTGGCCTGTAGTGCAGTCCGCACATTTATAACAACCGTTTTTCCGTATGGGTATCCATGAATGTGGTGCTAGTTTTAGATTGTAGTAGTGAGATCATGAGTATATCCTTCATATTTCATCCACGTCGGTAAGCACATATAGGTGAAGTCTTCCCAGCACTCACCAGAGCTGGATTGGAAGAAATGATCGGCCAATGTTTGACAATGGATTTCCGAGTTAAATGGACCAATGTATTTTTTTCCCCTTCTGTCCATCTCCCACCTCCTATCCCTTTTCTCTTTTTTCCCTTCTGTGTTCCCCCCACACAATCCCTGTCTTTACCCCGCGCGCTTCCTCTCACCTCTTTTTCTACCTCCCATGCTCCCATCATCCTATTCAATACCCGACCTCTTGTCCATGTTGTCACCCTGTGTCATTATTTCTCTCGCTTTGAGGCATTTTGTTAGGTTTTTTGGAATAACCTTGTTTAAAAAGCGCTACAGTATTTCATCTCACTTAGTGGTAGTTCAGAAGTAGAGATGGAAGGGTTATTACTCAAAACTCGGATGAACTGAGAAATGGGTAAACTTTCCTTTAGATTATTTGGCTGGTGACTGGTAAAGTGCAAGAAAGTATTTCGATCTGTAACTTTATGGTATAATCTTGTTCTTAAATGGTCGTTGTCACGAAAAATTGTAAGATCAAGAAAATTAATCTCAGTGGCTTGAATGTCGGAGGTAAAACCAATAGGGGTATCAAGACCATTCAAAAAGTCTACATCTCACTAAACTCCACCTTAGTCCCTGACCAAATTCAGAACAAATCATCAATAAAACGCTTAAAATATATCATTTTGATGCAAACCGTGGGAAAATGTCATATGCAGGTGCCAAATTAGAACCCATTGCAGTTCCTGTGGTTTGCAGGTAATATTCATTACCATAAAGATATTTTAGTGAGCACAAGACTTGTTAACTCAACCAAAAACACCGTAGGGGGGTCCAGACCTGGTAGAGTCACTCAAGGTAAATTCCACAATTTCAAGGCCAACATTATGCGGAATTACTGTATATAAAGAAGCCATGTCTAAAGTGTCTAACCAGCAGGTAGATACTGGAGTTCTTTTAAATTTAGTATCTTTCTTATAACTAGATAATACATGTACATAAGGCTGCAAAAACTTATCAATGAATTGCTCCAATGGTTGTAAAAGCGATCCTCGGACCAAAATGATCAGTCACCCTGGTGGTTTATTCGCATTTTTATGGATCTTAGGTAATGTATATAAGAGTGGACTGACCGGATTGCGCACTATTTACAAGCCCAAGATCCTACTATCTATCCAACCAGCTGATCAGGCTTCTCCAAGATAGTTGTCAACAGTGAGAAGTGGGATTATGGTCCAGATTAACGTATGTTTTTAGAGTCAGCCAATTGATGTAATATCTTGTTGTTTATATGCTGACCAATTTTGGACCACCACTGCCCCTCCTTTGTCAGCCTGCCGGAATACTAGCTGGTCAGTCTGTCTTAGATTAATCAAAAGCTGTCACTGAGATTTATTCAAATTCTCATACGATTTGTCAGAAGATTTTATATGTGTGTATGTATGTGTGTATATATGTATGTGTGTATATATATATATATATATGTATATATATACTGTGTATATATATACTGTGTGTGTGTGTGTGTGTGTATATATATATATATATATATATATATATGTGTATATATGTATATAGGCAGGATGGGAGAGCACTCCTATGAAATAACAGCTGCTCTGGTGCCCTCCATGGTCCTCATTGCATACCTCCCAACTGTCACGATTACAACGGGACAGTCCCGATTTTCGGGTCCTGTCCCGCTGTCCCACCCGCGGCAGTCATTGTCCCGCTGCGGGGGTGGCAGTTGGGAGCCCCCCAATCTAATAGAATAGACGCTGTGCGCACAGGCACAGCGTATTCTCGTATGAAAATTAGGTTGCGGCTAATTAGCATAAGCTGCGCCCTCATTTGCATACACCCCGCCCCCTATTTCATCATCACAGAAGTTGGGAGGTATGTCATTGTCGGAGGCCGAACACAGCTTACAAATGTCTGCACTCAGAAATTGCAACAACTTAAAGATAGCGCTTTAACTTTTCGAAGCCTTTATTTAGCTTCTTCTTCAGATTCTCTCTTATTCTCTCTCTTATTCTCTCTATCGCTCTCTCTCTCTATCGCTCGCTCGCTCTCTCTCTCTCTAAATATATATATATATATATATATATATATATATAAAATCATAAAATATGTATTGTTTTAATACCAATCTATGGGATGTTTACTGGAATGTAAATACTACAGCAGTTTAAAAGTAGAGTTTTGCATGATATACATTTCGTTACGCCAGCAGACTGGCTGGTAGCATCACTGGACGGTACATTATTATTATTGTCATAAATAATCTTGGTTTTTCCTATGTCAGATTTCCTCTAGCATCCTTCAATGAAAAAAAAAAAAAAAAAGCAAAAACAGGAACAGAAATGATAATAGCAAAAAATGCCCAGATGTGGTTACAGTATAATAAAAACAAACCGTTTGTCATGACTGCATCTGACATTTATCAGCTGCTTTGTGGGTGCGTTTCCTTTCTCTGTATAATACAAAACATAATTTGTCACTTTGTAAATACATTCCAGCCTAAATCCCTGCCAGCATCTGTTAGTGTTTGAAGGATTAATGCATTGCACCGCTCATGCCTACACTTCCCAGGCTGTGGCGGGGATCGTGTGTATGTATCTCGGACTACTGGGATTTGGGTGTCCGTTCTGTGGGGGGCCAAATATTTATTTTACCCCGGTTATTGCGTTTATTGGTCACTACAATGTTAGATAAACAGATGTCTCTGCTATATAAACAAGAAAGTAAATATGTCTCATTCTTCTTGTAATTATTAGAACCGTACACTGTGTTTTTCTGTAAGGTAGTAGTGCAAGAATCCAAAACACTATTGCAGTGATTAATGTGGCAGTAGATGCAGGAACGTTGGGGGTCATCCAGACCTGAAAGCTGTTGCGCAAATTTGCACGACGACTGATTATTGAATGACTGCGCAATGCGCTGCGCCAAAGCCGCAAGTAGGATCGGCAATATTTTTTATTGCAAGCCGGGCGCGGTTTGACTGACAGGAAGCCGGAGTTTGTGGGTGGTAACCAAATGTTTTCTAGGAAAAACGTTGGTGTGCCGAAGTGTTTTCAGGGAAGGGGGTATGATTTAAGTTCCGGTCTCGATGGGCCCATCTCTGTCGCAAAGTAGAGTAGGTTCTGGGTTACACACAGATGGGATAGTCATTCGATGGCGAATGAGTTGTGAAAGGATTTGCAGCTGGACGCCGACCAGCGTGATTTTCACAAGCCAGTCCCAGATTTGCACGGAGCGGGATTTCACTCTGGCAGGGTGGCGACTATATGATCGCAGGGCTCTGACATTTTGCACAGCAGCGATCAGCCAGAGATGTGTTGTTGGTATCACAATGATTACATCACTGCAGTGTTGGTGACCCTGCTCGTCCCCAGGGCCATAACAGTGCTGGCCCTGTTACACAATCATGTGACCTCATGACATCACTATGAGGGTGAAGGTCTCACTCCGGGAGGATCTCTGACATCTTGGCACTGGGGCTCTTTGGGACAGATGTATCAAGCTTCAAAAAGTGATACAATAGAGAGTGATAAAGAGCCAGCCAATCAGCTCCTACCTGCCATGTCACAGGCTGGATTTGAAAAATGACAGGTAGGAGCTGGTTGTTTATCACTCTCCACTTTATCACTTTTTGAAGCTTGATACACCTGGCCCATTATCAGATCATGACCGATACCCATCTCCGTTACACTCAGAAAAAAAATATTTTGGAGTTCTGACGCCACCTACTGTATAAACCATATTACTTTAAATAAATGTTATTGGCGGAATTCAGTACCGGCCGCTATTTCCACCAAGTCGGATCTGTTTTGTCGGAAACAGCCATGGATTGTTGAATTCACAGTCGTTTTTTGACAATCTGGCGCTGTTTTCACCAAGACGTCCACTGTCTGACGCTTGACAGGTGGAACATTGAATTCCAGCTGTTAAGTTACAGTCGAGCTGAGCAAAAAATGGCCCAGGATTCCGACTGTTGGGAAGTTTTCGACAGTCGGAATCTGGGATTGAATACGTCCTACAGTATATCACTCCTTCTTTTCATTCTTGGACTGGCCCATTTGGGGGAACACCTAGGCCAATGGCGCTGACAGACGGTATAAGACGTTTGGTGGCGAATCCAGCTCATCTAGCCTACGCACCCTTTTTGTTTGTAAATCTCATTTTGACCCATTCCCTCAACTTTCCAGCTTAACAGGTTTATTGTTTAAGTGCTGATATAAATATCGTTGCTTATGTCTGCTGACTCCAGGGTTACTGATCAGATCCGCTCATGTACGCCAACGCGTGTGTGTTCCAAAGCACATTTTTAAGGTTACATATTACTTACCTGTGATACAGAAAATACCAATTTGTTTTATTAAGAGGTATCATCTGCGTAGAAACCCAAGGTTGTCAGACGTAATGGCGTGTGTTGAAGTACTTTTCAACGTATAAATTTACCTGTAGTCATGTATTATTTATTCTGTCTATTTTATATGCCATTATAATAAGCATTATGGCGGAGAAAGCTTTTACGCACCAGCTCATTGTACCACTTCTCATTTCCTGCGATCCTTCAGGCAGATACGTATATGCTGCGTTCAGGATTCATGTAAATCATTCTTTACATTAGAAATAAAAATATGCAGTGGAAATTGCTGTAACGCCACAGCTAGGCCATAAAGGCATGGTTCTCCATTAGTGCTGGGTATAAGGATTGGAGCTGATCTGAATAGTTGTTTCTACTTCTAATGCTTGTAGAAAAACGTTTCGCTGCGTTATAGATATTGCCTTTCTGAGACCTATGGTATAGTTAGCTACCTTCCAAAATAACAGGCATCAGCTGATCTTGATACTACAGGTTAAGTCCCCAATATCCGAAAAATGCTATGAGGGGGGTATTCATTCCCCACCGCTACATGTAGTAGTGTTCAAGATTGGTTACTAATACTATTCAGTGTGCCGGGGGAACCAATGTCTTGTTACTTACTAAGTATTAACCCCTCCCTTGCATGCACCTGAATAGTATTACTGAACTAATTTGACCATCTACCACTATCTGTAGATATGCTGTTGAGCAAAGGACAAGTCCGACCTGATTTCCCTTGAGCTCCCTCGCAGGGCTAACATCTGATTTGATCTGATTGTGATAAATAGCCTGTGATTTATTGCATATAGAATGACTCCCAGGGAGCTGCCGGCGGTGGGGTGATGCGATGCATTGCAGTGCTAAGAAGCACTCACGATGTGCCGCTGTTGGCTGCACATACGATTTATCTTTTGTGCGACACGTCCGACCACATGCACAGGTGACCGCGCATCGGTTCACAGCGGATGTCAAACACATGCGGCATACCCTCCAACTGTACCGTTTTAGCCGGTACAGTACCGTTTTTTAACGTTCTGTACCGGCTAAAATAAACTGTACCGATTGTAACGGGTTTTTTTTAACATCAGCTCTGGCTGACTGGGGACTCTGGGAGATGTAGTTCATTATACTGCCGACTGCTCCCCAGGAAGCATGGAGGAGCAGCCAGCCGGGACTACATCTCCCAGGGTGCACGGCGGAGGGCTGTGTTACGTTCAGCTCCTCCTGCTCAGGGTGAGACGGGGGAGGATGTCAAGGATGTGCAGGGACTACAAGTCCCGGCCGCACAAGCCACCACCTCCTGGGCGGCGTGACATCAGTGCAGCATTGATCTGCCGCAGCATGGTGAACCCGACAGCGGGCGATGTTATGGCCAGACATCACACAGTGGAACGAGGTAGGAACGCTTAAAGAAATTGGCCATGTAGTCGAAAAGTAAAGTGGCCAAGGCCACGCCCCCTTTTCCCTATGGCTACGCCCATCTATCATTGGCCACACCCCTGTACCGTTTTTTAAGTTGGGGATGTTGGAGGGTATGATGCGATTTGACCTGATTTCTTTGTCCGATCCTTCAGAATTGGGTGAAATTGGGCCAAATCGCACTAGTGTATAGGGGCTTTAAGGCCTGAGTAGGCTGTACTTCTGCCAGAAAAAGACCCTGTGTATTCACTGGGAGACTTATTTCCAGTATCCGTGTTAAAGATAATTATCTCCCCCCAATCACAAATTGATGTCGTAAGCTGTCCGGTACAATAATTCTTAACATATAGATGTATTAATGTTATCAGTAGCTCTGACTTTTAAGCAGCTTTTAAAAGACCCTTAGTTGCCAGTATATACTGTACTGTACATGTGTGTTCTGTGTCCTTCAGGAGCTCCTCAGTGTGATACGCTTTCATCTCCTTGTAATGTGACATGTTAGGAGCTGATTGGCTGGGACTTTATTTCTGACGACTTTATCAGTGGTATCCGTGGATACACACTACGCTGATATTGGCACAATATGACATACCTAGCAGTGAATGTGCCCGAATGTGTGCTTCTGTGGGTCACATACAATATCTTTTCCTTTCTTTTTGTTGGCCGTGCTGCAAAGAAGATATTGCATGCAGTTTAAGGATGGACGGAACAAGGGATCATTATTTTGTTCATTAAATCATTGTAGTATGGACCACCAATACGATATATTGACCTGTTGGCCGGCATACAGTATTATCCAGGAACACAACCTAATTCAGAGCTGATCGCAGTACACGTTTTGTTAGCAAATGGGTAAAACTCTGCTGCACTGCAGGTGGGGCAGATGTAACGTGCAGAGAGAGTTCGATTTGGGTGAGTTATTTTGTTTCTGTGCAGGGTAAATACTGGCTTCTTTATTTTTACACTGCAATTTAGATTTCAGTGTGAACACACCCCAGCAAAATCTAAAGACCTATGAACACGGGGCAATGGGGGTGCCTTTGAGTGGCAACGTTACTGTGAGAGACGTGCGCAATATCTGCTAAAAATGCCAGAGGCGCTCACAGCGTCTGTTCTTTTTCTGGCGCAATGTTTAACAAAACTTCAATAATTGGACTTCAGATCATTTGCCAACAATAACTAAAGTGATCCATATTCCTCGACTACGACCCTGGCATTTTTAGGGGATATTTTGCACATCTCTCACAGCAACATTGACACTTAAAGGGTTAAGCACGGACCGTGCATCGCCATTGCTAGGGTGGGGCATATACACAGAGCGATCTAGTCAGATCGCTTAGAAATGGGGCTGAAATCTCCCCATACGGAGACCCCTTAACTTTCTCTGCACATGTTACATCTGCCCCACCTGCAGTGCACATGGTTTTGTCCATTTGCAAACAAGATGTGCCCTGCGATCAGATCTGAATTAGACCCTTCATGCACAGACCAATTTATTATATGAACTGCTTTGGTTACATAGAAACATAGAATGTGACGGCAGATAAGAACCACTTGGCCCATCTAGTCTGCCCCTTTTTTAAACATGTTACCTCAAACCATATCCTTATTTTTTTGTAAGGATATCAATATGCTTATCCCAAGCATGTTTAAATTGTACTACTGTATTTGCGTCTACCACCTCTGATGGTAGGCTATTCCACTTATCTACTACTCTTTCTGTGAAGTAATTCTTTCTCACATTTCCCCTGAATCTTCCTCCCTCTAGTTTCAGTGCATGTCCTCGTGTTCTGTTGCTCCTCTTCCTGTGAAGAATGTCTCCCACCTGTACCTTGTTATAACCCTTGATATATTTGAAAGTTTCTATCATGTCCCCCCTTTCCCTTCTCTGCTCTAAAGTATACATATTAAGATCTTTTAGTCTTTCCTGGTACGTTTTGTGATGTAGGCCATGCACCATTTTAGTTGCCCTTCTTTGTAGTCTCTAATGTATTTATATCCTTCTGGAGATATGGCCTCCAGAACTGACCACAATACTCTAGGTGAGGTCGTATCAATGACCTATACAGTGGCATTATTACTTCTTTCTTTCTACTGCTGATACCTCTCCCTATGCAACCAAGCATCTGACTTGCCTTCTTCATTGCTTTGTTACATTGCCTACCTGCTTTTAAGTCCCCTGAAATAGTGACACCTAGATCCCTCTCTTCCTCAGTAGTTTCCATTATAGTGCCATTTATATTATATTTAGTCTTTGGATTTTTGAGACCCAAGTGCATGATTTTGCATTTTTTGGCATTAAACTGTAGTTGCCATGCTCTTGACCATTCCTCTAATCTACCTAGATCCTCAATCATTTGATTTACCCCTCCTGGTGTGTCTACCCTGTTGCATACCTTTGTGTCATCTGCAAAAAGGCACATTTTACCCTCAATTCCATTTGCAATATCACCAATAAAGATAATAAAAAGCACCGATCCAAGTACAGATCCCTGGGGTACTCCACTTGTAACCTTTCCCTCCTTTGACTGTACTCCGTTTACTACAACTCTCTGTTTTCTGTCCTGCAACCACGCTCTTATCCATTCAACTATCTTAGAATCCAATCCCAAGCTTTCAAGTTTATTTAACAGTCTGCAATGTGGGACAGTGTCAAAAGCTTTACTAAAGTCCAGATAAGCTACATCTACAGCCCCACCCTGATCTATTACTTTAGTCACCCAGTCAAAAAAGTCAATAAGTTTTGTTTGACATGATCTTCCCCCAGTAAACCCATGCTGTTTTGGATCCTGTAAATTGCTGGTTTTGAGATATTCTACAACTCTTTTTTAAGAGTGTTTCCATCAATTTCCCTACTACTGATGTAAGGCTCACTGGTCGATAGTTGCTTACCTCTTCCTTGCTTCCACTTTTGTTCAGTGGGACTACATTCGCTGTTTCCAGTCCTCTGGGATTACTCCAGTAGCTAGTGACTGGTTGAATAATTCTGTTATTGGTTTTACCAGCTCCCCTTTAAGCTCTTTTAGTATCCTTGGATGTATCCCATCTGGCCCCATTGATTTATCCACTTTCAGTTTTGAGAGTTCTGTGAGGACTTTCTCCTCTGTAAATGTACTGCTGAAAAAAAAAACAGCCAGCGCTGAGAAAAACAGCCAACCCCTTCCGATCTATTCATGTCAAAAGCTGACGTCTTTTCGGCAAGACAGTAGTTTTGACAGTGATTGAATATACTCATATATATATATATATATATATATATATATATATATATATATATATATATATATATATATATATATATATATATTTTGTTGAAAATGAATAAAACCCATTTACAAAAACCTCCTGTAGGGTTTTCTATGGTGGGGTTATGATCATGTGATTTGCCAAACCATGCCCCTCAACCCACCCACCTAGACCTACCAGAGAGTTACTTCTTGATGTCGACAAGCATGCCTTAATCTTCATATCACTTGGTTGGCCATCGGCACCAGAGAGCTGCTTTTGACAAGTCAACCCTGAATTTGTTGAATCTGACAGTTGCTTTCTACATTATTCGTTGGTGCTCTTGACCTGGTTGGATGTAAGTGTATCTGGGTGTAAACATGACTCATACAGTATGTAAATGATGCAGTTTTAGTTACTAGTTAGGTCTTACTGAGCATGTGGGAGTAATTGCGCTATATGTATATATATATATGTATATATATATATATATATATGTGTATATATATATATATGTGTATATATATATATGTATGTATATATATATATATATACACATGTAGACTTTTAAAGCCCCCTTTTTTGTTTTGCTGTTCAGAATCAGTCCAGCTTTATTTACAAAACGCTCTTCCACTCTTTGTTGTAGACGATGGCCAACTTTTTGTCGCCCGGTCTTATCTGTTTCTGCCGTCCTGGAAGTGGACAATACAGGTCCTTTGGCATGAAATGGTTAATTCTTTCTGCAGTAGATTGATGGATTACGTGACCTGTCAGAGTGAAGGATACTTGGCACCATCTGTTTTTAATTCATAGCCTTTAATAAACTTGTTAGACACCTATGCACTGTATTTAGCCGCTCTCCAGTGCTCCAACGCTACCTCTGGCACTGAATGTTCATTCATTTGAGTGATTTACACCCACTGTGGGCATTTTATATTAAGCTAGCCTACTCGGATATATTCCACAGCACATTAAGTGTAATATGAGATCTTGATCCAAGTTTACAGTTATTTATCATTTACCTTTTCCTTTCTTTTTTTGTGTATTGCAGCACAAAGCTAAGGTGGAAGTTATGAGCCTGGATCTTGCTTCGCTGAACAGTGTGCAGAGCTTCGCTGAGGCCTTTCGGAGCAAAAACCTGTAAGTGCACATTAGCTGTCACTGATGTCCTTAGAGGCTTCCGTCATTGGCCTATCTATAATGGGTGCAGTGTGTGCGTTGACGGGCCCAAACCATACAGCCATGTAGCCATGTTAAATTAATTACTGCATTGGGGCTGTTGCATTGGCAAAAATCCCTCGAAAAATGGCGCAACGGCCTTTTTCCGGTGATTTGCACTTGCTCAACAGAGATTAATCACTGGGAACATGGCGTCCTGTTTCCAGTAACCTGAGCATGCACAGTAGAGGTTAGTTGCTGGTAACATAGCGGGTGCCATGTTTCTGGAGACAGATTCTACTGTGCCATAGAGAGGAGTGGAAACTCCTGGAGATTGTGCGGTTCTGGGATAAATGGTTGACCACTAATGGTCTACAGTTAGTAGGTCGTCACCTAGGTATGGCTACTAGCGCAGGTCTCACCACCAACCTAAGAATTGTCGACATACACTAGGTTGACATTGACAGATGGTTGACATGAACATAGTTGACACAGGAAAACATCAACATGAGTTTTCACCTTTTTTTGGTGTCTGCGCCGACATGTACACCATGTAAGTGTACCGCTTGCTGCGCTTGGCACACTATTCCCCTTCCATATGCACTGAGATGGTAAAGTCTGAACAAGTCGGTAAAAAAAAAAAAATCACAAAAACCTGTGTTGACCTTTTCCTGTGTTGACATTTTCCTGTGTTAACCATGTTTATGTCGTCCTTCTTATGTCGACAAAGTGTATGTCGGCCATTCCTAGGTCTAAACCTACTCACTGTAAACCTAGTGATTGTCGACCTGCCGACCAGATACCATTTGCGAAGGGCACCTTTTCTCTTTTAGGGCCAGGTGTATCAAGCTTCAAAAAGTGATAAAGTGGAGAGTGATAAACAAGCAGCCAATCAGCTCCTACCTGTCATTTTCAAACCCAGCCTGTAATATGACAGTTTGGAGCTGATTGGCTGGCAGTTTATCACTCACCATTTTATCACTTTTTTTGAAGCTTGTTACATCTGGTTCTTAACCCTTTGCAGTCCATTGTTTTTTTCTTTTTTTGCAATTCAAACAATCCGGTTTAAATTAATTGTAATTTTATTTATTTTTCATTCAAAAATGGTCTACACTGAATGTTGAACGATGTTAATGCTCTGATTTTAATGTGGCTCACCGTGGGATCTGCTACTAGCGCTAGGGTTGTTGAGCCTGACTAGACATTGGAATTAAAAGGTTTAAACCGCTTCTGCCTCTCATACACTTACTGTACTGTATATCCCGTCAGTGTCTTCTTAGGAGGACAAAGGGGTGTTGCAATCATGGGCGAATTTAGGGGTCAGGCCTCCCCTAGGCACAACATTTTTGTCCCCCCCATTTTAATGTAATCATATATGTATATACATTGTTATTGATATATTTCATAAAAATGTAACTGTAGCCCACCTTAATATTTTTTTAAGCACTCTGGACTGCTCACTGTACGGAGGACCCAGAGGGAGGGCGGCACTTATTAGTACAGTGATTAGCACAGTGTCTCCGTCAGTCTCTCTCTGGCTCACACACTGTCTGTGACTGACTGAGCGCAGGGAGGATCTGTGCGCCGCTCAGCTCAGCTGCTGGATACACAGCAGTCAATAGACTGTGTGTGTGTAGAGTAGCCAATGGGTGGGAGCCGGCAGCAGTGAGCCTGAGCCATTTCCGGACGTGGAGGGGGACCGTCGGACCCAGCCACTAAGCAGTGATGTAATGTGCATGGCAGAGTGGGTGGGCAGCGGCGGGTCACGAGCGGAGCTGCCGCCGACATATGATAATTCATGTCTGGGGTGGCAGCGCTCGTCACTCGCCGCTGCCCACCCGCTCTGCCATGCTCCTATTTAACAGAATGTCAGCCTGCCTGCCGCCCTTAATTGGTGCCGCCCTGAGGCCGGTGCCTCACGGGCCTAGGCACAAATCCGGCCCTGGTTGCAATAGAAGTAAAGAGGGCTGGCCTCGGCATAGTTTGGGTGGATTTGGGATCCAAATTATGGTTTGGTCACAGCATGAAACCTACACATCTACACAGTAAATGCAACTATTTGTGGGATTAGACAATATCCATTTTATGGTTGGGAATATAGACTGCATGCTCCCCCAGGGTAGGGACTGCCGTCGCTTATTAAACACCATTTTTATGGAGACACTGTACAAATAAAGTTTATAAAAAATAAAAAATATATATATTTGCTAATCACAATAAATAAAGTTGCGCAGGTTGGTGTGGAGTGAATGGGACTGTCAAATAACACAGTACAAAGTTCGATTATATCAAATAAAAGTAACAATTTATTAATATATATCATATAATGTTATTGTTGAATCCAACTAATATAAATGCACAAATGTTGAAAAATAATTGATAAGAACAGTAAATAATTCATAAAAACAGTATCTGGGCGTTTGGCCAGATACGCAGCAATAAAGCTGCAAATGTTCAAAAATATTAAAAAGATGATAGGGGTAGTGGGAAAAAACAGGACTGTCCGGGCGGGACCCGGAGGCGCTCAGCATACAGTAGTTCACAATTTCAACAGTACTTATAAGCTGGGAGCAGTCAGGATCCAAGATACCTTGAGTAGTAAGGTTTGTATAGATGTATAGTATAATCAGGGATCCCGAGCATCCTTGGGGCCCTTGGGTGATGAGCCGCTGATGGAATACTGGCTCCGGAGCTTGTGCTCAGCTACTGCTGCTTGCCCCCTCGTACCTTCGTGGATATGGGGCGGATGACTGCTGACCTGTCGGCCGGTATAGTGAACTTAGGCCAGTTGCAATCTCTTGGATGTCCGTTCCCAATATGGGAAGGGGTGACCGCGCATGTATTTGGCCGCTGGCTGTAGTTCGATCACAGGAGTGGGAAGGTGGAAGCCGCTGCTGGTGAAGCGGTGGCTGCTGCATGCTCACACCCCAGGATGGATTTTGGGCGGGGGGCTGCCAGCCTGTCGGCCCGTAGGCAATGCTGATTCGTCCATATTTTATTTGCTTTGTGCATTATATTTACACCCGTCTGAATGGCCTGGCCTCCATCAGCAGCCTCAAGTTATTCAGCACTTGGTTTCTGTTGGGCCGTTGCAGTCTCCTGACCCCTCTTATAGTGGGTACAGCATGGCCCACATTAATGCAGGGAGTTCTAATGGAGCCTGCAAGATAAAGAAATGAGATCTCTTAGTAGGGGAGAAACGGACATTCACTCACACTGTACAGTGGGGAAGCAAAGATTCACATGGAGACCGGCACATACATATCCCTAATACCCCTTTCACACTTGCAAAAATATCCTGGGTTTTTGCACATGAACGCGCATCAACCCCGGGATTTAGCTCAGTGTGAAAGGGTCTTGAAAGAATATCCCGGGATGAACATTCCGGGATTTCTACCCAGGTCCTGACCTGGGTAGATTCCGGAATTCACCTGGGATGCGGTCAGTGTGAATGGTCCCGTATCCGAGATTGGGTACACGGGACTTTAAAAAAGCTGCTGATTGGAGCTTTCTTGGGCTGACAAATGCTGATGTCATCTTTCAGAGCCCTGGAGTCCATTTCTAATGATATGCATATGTATTTGCAGGGATTTCCCGGGATCAGTGTGAATGGGGGGCTGTCCCGGGTCGATCCCAGGTCTGAGTGCAGTGTGAAAGGGCACATTCCTGGGTAGAGTCCGGCTCTGCGAGTGTGAAAGGGGTATAAGTCAGTATATCCTCAGTTATGTGGCCTACACACATAGCGAGTGTGCTGAGCAATCTGAGCTATGCTAGATAGCTCAGATCTCTCGGGACATACTGTAGCGCTGCTCGGCACACATGCACACACACGCACACACAACTGGGCGAGCTGTCAGTGTTCTCCGGTGAGAGGACACTGGAGATAGCGACAATTGTGCTCACTGTGCATTCTGCATTTTACCGGTGATATTGCTGTGCGGGGACGCGCATCCGTATCGCTGGCCCCTACACACACACACACACACACACACACACACACACAGTGATGTAGGCTCATTTTCTAAGCCAACTTGTCAGATTGTCTATATGTGTGTAGGCCCCATTACTGTTGCATACACATTGGGCGGTTTTGCCCATGAATGATGTAATAAAAATCACTAGCCCAAATTTTGCTCAGCACACATACACTGGGTGATTTTCACTCGGCCCAGTGATTATTTTTCTCATTCCCATGAGAGTGAACCACTTTCCACAGTAGGAGACTATGGAAAGTGGTTAATGGACGGCGATGATATGGGAGCGCTCACCGCCCCTAACACCCTAGGTGATTTTTGAGCTCAAAACGGGAAAAGTGAACTCAAAATCGCCTAGTGTGTATGGGCCTACTGGAGGAGTATTTGCTTGAATTTTAGTTGCAATTAAGTTCACGTCACACTGCATTAAGTCAGAGATACCCCAGTATTCTCTGGTGACAAGAAATACTGTCATAAATAGTATAAATATAAATAAATAAAAAGTTGCTTATGCAAAAATAGCTATGAAATAAATAAAATGTTGCATAAGTCGGAATTGCACTATATATTACACATGGGTACTTGCCTTGTCTACTGGAAGGTATGAGGGACCCAGTACCCTGCACCCCTCTGAAGAGAAGACGAACCACACATATTATGCCCCCTGTTGGGGATATAGTCACCAAAACCATGGCGTTGTATTGAGGGGGAGGGGCTAACTGATACATAACACCTAAAGTAGTGCCAACACGGAAGCCAAAAATGTCCAGTTGGCATGATGGCAGGAAACTCTTTGCCCAAAGAAGGTTAGACTCGTCATAGCAAGTGAATTTATATGGGATAATGCATATTTGGAAGCAATTAAGCATAACTAAATTGGGCATTAATTATAAGGTAGACAAGACTGAAGGACCAAGTGAGCTTAATTTTTAACCCTGTCCTATAACTTTGTATTACAGTTAGATACTTAAGATTTATGCTCCAACCTGACATGCTGGATTCTGCCAAAAATCTACCGACACCTCCTTAATTATCTGTTTTGCCTTTAGATTCCTTGCTGTCTCCTTGGTTAGGTACAGCCTACAGCTCTGGTAAACAACCTCTGCTCACCAACTGTCACTTTTCTGTTACAGTATCTCAATTGAATTGGCAGATGTCAGCTTAAAGGGACAGACACATTTCTCCACATCGGAGGGTTATGATTTTCTGCTGGACAATGACTTGTTGAACTTCTGGGTATTTTCTTTTGTAAATACATTTAAAAGATTTATGGAAAATTAGAGAATGGACTAGAGACTCTGAACTCTCAATATGGAGACTGGTCCAGATCCAATTTAATGGAGTAGTGGCAAGGTATATGGAGCTGGATATTGGTTGTCCTCTAGTCTAGGTGGACTAGAGGACAACCAATATCCAGCTCCATATACCTTGCCACTACTCCATCAAATTGGATCCGGACCAGTCTCCATATTCACAGTTTTCTGATCAGTAGTCACTTTTTGGCTTCATCTATTTGGGGCCCAGTTGTGCCCTAACCCGGACAGGGGTGACACACAAACACAAGAGTGTTACTCTATGAAAAGTACCTACTGCAGGCCTTTTGGACATTTGGGACACAAATAACCCCCATGCCTACTGCCAGCTGACAACAAGGAGATACAATAGGAACAGATCCATATAATTACAGTATTGGACTATATTTATTATTTCCTCTACCTTACTGCCCAATACTTTTTTTAATATGTTATGTCATGTTTTATGTTTTTAATAAATAATTATGTAATTTTACCCCCAATTGGCACTTTTATGGGTATAATTTTGTCAATAATTTGATCACTTAGCGCAGTGTACCCCTCTGTTTTGCTATGGGGCCCAGAGCTGAAGGGGGCCCATCTTTGCTGTCTAAGTAATATGTTTTACATACATTTATCACCATCAGTTGCTACATAAGGGGCCCTTACAACCTTTTGCTATGGGGCCCACGAATATCTAAGTACGCCTCTGGGAATCTGTTACCATAAAAATCACTGGTACTTGTTTCCTAGCACGGCGCCCGTCAGGTCCCATCACATGCCATTAGTTAAGGTATGCGATGGGACCCGATCTGACCCGATATTAGGGTTTTAAGAGGTTCCTATACAATTTTAACATCGCGTCGCATCACATGCCATTACAATGACGCCATTACACCCGATTTTACATTGTAAAGGCACCCTGATGGGTGATAACTATGCTAAAAGCACCCCCATTGTTAACGCCACCCCCACTAGCAACGTCAACCCGAAGCGTGGCGAGTGCAGCTCGCCTTTGAGTGGCGGCGGTACGCATCCTCCGACCTTTTCATACCCCCACTATCCACGTCGGCGTGGAGTTGATTTTACATAATGTGGCGAGCCCGAAGCGTGGCGTGCGGACGCGAAATACATGTGAAGTAATCAGTGTCCCCTCGTGGGGCTCGCTGTGCTCGTCACCGGGCTCGCCACACTATGTAAAATCAACTCCACGCCGACGTGGATATTGAGGGTATGAAAAGGTCGGATGACGCGTACCGCCGCCCATCTAAGATCTCACCCTCTATTATAAAGTATCTCTCGAATTTTCTGTAACTTTTAATACAAGCAACCCTCTGCTGGCTCTAGATGCCACATCACCATTGCGGGGTCATCTACGAACACGTCTCTCGATCATATTTCATAATGGGGATAATACGCCTTATAACTTGTTTCCAGTTACATGTGACCATTGCTATGTACTCTCCGGATAAGATTTTCCAGACAGATTTCCACCCAGGTAACAGTGTAAGAGTTGACGTTTATAAACAGAGGGGTTTTTTTTTCAATTCTAATTCAAGCTTATTGATTTTTTTCTATATAACCGAGAGACAAATCACATCTCGTAGTGTTTATGTGCAATAAACCATCACATCATAATTGCAAGCATTACAGTCGAAGCAAACTACATAAAAACAGGAGCCATAGACTAGACAGGCGGAAGTGGTGACTGGGAAACATTGGGGTTTGTTTTCTTAGATGTTACAATCAGACTTTGTGCTTTCGGTACGGGGCAGGCTAAGGATCTAGCGCTGTCCATGCTATGCCAAGCATTGTGGCATCATTTCTTCCCAGCCGCCTCTTTGCCGCAGATATCAGTTACCTCGTCTGTCATTAGGGATTTCTCTTGAAGTGTTCTGTTTGGAAAGCAACAAGACAGAACTCGCACGGGCCACTTCTGTTTCAGCCATTTTTGTTTGGTTAAGCGCTGAAGAGCACCCCGCTACACAGTTTATGCCACCAGGGAATGGGCTGCGCAGTATGAAGGTGTACCTAGTAGTAAAAGGATTTATTACAGACTGTAATTTTAATCCTGAAATAGTGCCAGATATAATTCTCAGATGAGCGCACAGATGACATTTCAGTGCTCACAGGCGGAGCGGGAGTGTGAGACCTTAAAGAACACCATCTTGCTGCCAGGCACAGCAGTGCTGGATCCCGATTGTAAACCGAATAATATTATCATTGCACTTATGTGATATTTAAGGCTGAGCCTTATTCAACAGCTTATGATTTGTGTAATGTGATAATACCTTGTTTTAGGACATCTGTGCTACGTTTAAGCATCTGCCAATTCGTATAATGTAAGGAATACATGCCTGTATAGATACCTTGGTTACATACAAATAAAGACCTCAGCAAGGAAATGAAATTAACGGTCTCCAAACTTAATCAATGTCCTGTACTCAGCATTGCAGAATCCTAGTAGCAGCATCAAAATCCTGACCGTAAGTTTTGGAGTTCGGGTCATGCATCAAGGGAGGGTTAGCGGTGGCTGCGGTTTGGGACAGTTAGGGTTAGGCTGCCGGCTGTTAGGGATAGGCTGTGGGGTTAGTATTAGTGTATGAGAGGAGTTGGTGAGATTTGGGGGTGGATTATGGTTACATTACTTTTACCGAATACTGTAAGACTTTCAACATCTCTATTCAGCTGCCGGAATTCTCCCTGACGGCATGCTAAGTACCGGTATTCTGCCCCCAAGCTCTTCACAAACATCTCTGCATTATGGATATAGAAAAGGTTGTGCAGTTATTAAGCTTGTCCTGTAAATTGAAATTCAATTGTGTTAAAGCATAGTGACCATTCTAGCACCCGCCATATTTGAAAACCCATGCAGTTCCCCTTCCCTGCCTGGGGTGTCGCTGTCTGCTGTGGTGTTTCTAGCACAGGTCTGGTTTGCATATCAGGGCTGATATACAGACCACACTGTGCTAGAAGCACTCCAGCAGACAGCGACACCCCAGGCAGGGAAGAGGAACTGCATTGGTTTTCAAATATGGCGGGTGCTAGATTGAACACTATAGCATTTATGACATCTTCCTTAAACAACTACTTATAGACTAGGACAGAAATAGAGAGTATTTGGGTCCGTTGTTAGGTCTGTATTTGTGTAGAGCATACTGTATTTGTCTAATGTTATTACAGATCAGTAGCGCTGCATGTCAAGCAGATTTACCACAGGAAAATATACAGTACTTTTGTCTTAAAGAAACATCCACCTACTGTATAATTGTCTTTGCTGAAGTTCGGTGACCTGTACCTACCACCCCTGTCCATTTGGTGGTGACCTGGGTTTTCCAGAAACATATTTCTCTGGGCGTCACCATTCGACTCAGTGGAGTTTCCACCAGATATTGCAGCGCATTAGGGCGCAGAGCAATCAGAGGCTCAAAACAGGCGGAACTCTAGGAAACAGGGGAGAAGAGTTCAGTTACCATAACACAGGTGCAGAGAAATTATTTTTGGTGTTGACTTAGTAACCGTCCACCTACAGTATATCCCTTTCACACCTCAAAAGTAACCCGTGTCCAACCCGGGTTGTTGCTGGGTTAACCCCAGATCTCTGTGTGGTGTGAAAGTACCATTTGGAAAAACTCGGGTCCAGCAACCCGGCAATCCGACCCAGGTTAAAAGAAGGGTTTTACCCATGTCGGACCCGGTTTGGTGTGCAGTGTGAATGGGTAACCCGACACTTTAGACCTTTAATTCCACACCTGTGCATAACGAACCTGGAAGAATTGTAATTGGCCGACATGTGCCGAGCAGGGCTGCGCATCACTTTGAATTGATTCCCCCTAAACATTCTGAAGAACGGCCTTTGGTTGTTGTAGCATTTATGAGTATTGGAAAGAGCTAACGGTAATATACATTGGGGGGGAATTTACTAAGATAAGAGTTCTATTTGTTGGTTTGCTATGGGCAACCAACCAGAATCTACTTCTTATTTATTTTGCATCTTCTAGAAGATAATAGATAGTATCTGATTGGTTGCCCATAGCAACATCCAATTTTAAATAGAACTCCCAACTTAGTAACCCGCCCCCCCCCCATTATATATAATATATGGGTGTGGTATTATACAATATGTTGACTTTGACCATGATGACATTCATCATGTAGTCGATGATTGAATGGCAACATGGCAGTATGTTGACCTATTTATCTCGGTGAGGCAGCGCTGACTTCTTCAGGTGGATACAGTGGCATTTCCCAGGTTTCAGCGGTCAGCCTTAGCCTAACACCCCCCCCCCCATCTATGCAGCATAAACTTTCAACAACCAAAAAACAAAACAAAAAACTGCATCCTTAATAGCATACTGGGAGCTGATCAGTAAATGGTGTCCTACGTAGAGATCAGCCTTTAAACTTTGGGACTATCCCTGAGAATAAGAAGTAGCTGGCAAGAGGTTGAACCAACTTTTTGGATCAAGTCATGCATTTTTGTGTCTTTTCTAAATGAGTTTTTAAATTGGAGTTTACTATGACAGCCCAGAAGTGTCTTTTTTACTGGGGGAAGTGGAGTGTCCCATCTTGAGTAATTTGTATTCCTCTCCTTTCCCCTGTCCCACAGCCAGCGCCATTCTCACATCTTGTATTAATAGTTTTTGTTTTCTTGGCTCCATGCAGTTCCAGCCTCCAGTCTCTACTTGGGAGCTTTTACCTGACAATCCATCTGTCAATAAACACTACATTGTCTTTTGTTTCTGTTTTAATTCTTCCAGTTTTTATTTTGGAGAGGCGCCAGACCACACACACACTCGCAGAGTGAGCCTAAAGCGCTCCAGTCTGTTTCTAATGGGGAAAAAAAGAAAAAGTCTACAAATACTAGCTCGTACCAAAAAAAAAATTGTTCTCAAAGTATTTTACATAAGGCCGCTTGGGTTTTCCATAGACTGCATTGGTTTTTGGTAAGATTTCATTGAGTTGAGGAATATTTTGTAGAGTTACGTTATTTGCGTTGCGTGTGCGTCAGGTTTTTTTTTTTCGTTTTGATTTACTATGTTTTATCAATAAGAGAGACAATATATCTGGCTGGACTAGCACCAGCTGAGTGCACTTTGTGCTTATGAAATGTTAATATTAGTACAGTCAATTCCCTTTTGTGTGTCATGATCTACTTATCATTGTCTTAATGTTTTGGTGGTGGGGTTATATACAATGTAAGCAGGACTGGACTTGCTGACGGGTACAGGAGAAACGCCCAGTGGGCATACCTGACTGTAATTAAATATAAAAACTGTGTAATTAAATTATACATTGTATGTATGTTACATTATACTGCACAGAACTAGAGATGAGACCAGAACCATCGTTGCTGGCGTACTGCCAGACGCCTGAATCCGGTGGCTGGCGTCTTAGCAATCGTGGATATTAAACAGTATTCCAGTAGTGAATTCATGAGGAGCAAATGCCAATGGAAATTCGATCTACGACTTTTTGACAATGCCAACTCATTGGATTAGTGTTCTTACCCTTATCTAATGCATTTTCAAAAAGTTGTTGGTGCTCTGAAGTGCGTTGGCATTTGTTCTGCATCAGTTGGCTACTAGAATGTTGTTAAATATATCTTAAGGTGCCCACACACATATAGACTTCATGTGCAATACAATGTCTATACCATTTCGCTTGAAATCCAGAACATTCCTTATCACACACACACACACACACACATACTCTAGCACAGTATGGTTTGTATCTCAGCACTGATATGCAAACCAGACCTGTGCTAGAAACACCACAGCAGACAGCGACACCCCAGGCAGGGAAGAGGAACTGCATGGGTTTTCAAATATGGCGGGTGCTAGAATGAACACTAAAACACACACCACAATTGAGTAAATGAAAAGAGGGTCTGATGAGTCATTTAACGACTGCAAATCATATACCACATCATTGCCACATCGTTCATTATGCCTACACACGGAACGATGTGTGCCAAATCTTGCACGATAGGCTGTTCATCTGTCCGCCTGCTGAAAGGATCAGGGAGTTTGATGGAAGACTGGCGGGTACACACATTAGATCATGATCGTGCCCACACACAAAGTTTTTAAATGATTGGTCGTTCCAATGTGGCTCCAAATTTGTTTCTTAGAAGGTTTGTATATTATCTGTGAGATGTAAAAACTCAGCTAAGAGAAAGTCAGAGGTTCCGTGGAGGAGGGTGAGAAGTTCTGAAGGAGGCAGGTCATATGCTAATGCTGCCTGGTATAGACTGATTGGAGAGGGCACGGTGGAATTCGCATGATCAGACACTGCAGATGGAGCCATCAATGGAAGTAGAGAGAGAGACACAGAGAAGCCAGCAAGTAAAATCATGCCAAATGCCCAGGAACTTGGTATAAAGCCACCAAATATCCCTGGATATTCCTTGAAATTAATAATATTAAATTGCTGTCAAATCTCATGGCATAAAGCTCAGAAAATCTCACACCAATCGATATGTTCCTGCTATTTCCATATTTAATCCCTGCTCCCCCCCCCCTTATTATAATTTAATTGTTGCTCATTATTCTGAACATATATATGGTATATACTTTTTCTCCCAGAACTCTGCTATGGTTAGTGTAATGGTTAGCATTTGTGCCTCACCGTGCTGAGGTCATGGATTCAATTCACACCATAGCCCTATCTGTGGGGAGTTTGTATTTTGTCCCATTGATTGTGTTGGCTTCCTCCTTGTACTCCGGTAACAATCCCGAAATATATTGGAAGGTTAATTGGCTCACAAAAAAATTAACCCTACACTGTGTGGATGTACAGTACAGATGGTAGGGAATAGAGATTGTAAACTCCACTGGGGCAGGGACTGCTGTGTATGGCCAAATATTCTCTGTAAAGAGCTGCTGAATATGTATGTGCTAAAATATTTTACAAAGAAAGGAGAAAAAGGACTGTTTGGGAGAACGCACTTGGTCACATTAAAAATAACTTTTATTGGTTTTTGTTTTAAGATTCCCTATATCAGGGTTTGGGAATTCATGTAAACAGCTAAAAAATAGAGGATAAAATCAAATACAACATATACACAATTATAGTGTGTTAAAGAGAGAAAAATAAGTGTTTTTAAAATTACACAGGTGTCTGTCTTGAAAGAATGTCTATTCGGTATAGACAAGGAAAGGATTTTACTAACCACTAATAATTGTATGTGGTTCTGACTTAACAGCATCAAAGTCAGAACCACATACAATTATTAGTGGTTAGTAAAATCCTTTTTTTTAAACAAAAACGAATAAAAGTTATATTTTAATGTGACCAAGTACGTACCCCCAGTCAGTCCCTTTTCTCCTTTCTTTGTAAAATGTATTTACCCATGCTGTAGGGAACAGCACCCCCAACACTAATTCAAAAATTCTTGTCTGGGGTCTCTCTCTCCTGTAAAAATTAAAGACTGAAGGTTGTGCGGAGACACATACCATACTCCTCATGGAGTAAATCCCTATGTGCTAAAACAGCAGTTTTCAAAGTGGGTCCCGACCGTCTCAGCATGGGGTTGCGACTCCATGTTGCTGACCATCAGGCTGATGACTTTCCTAATCTCACTCAGTGATACAAGGAGTCTGAAAAGTCTGTTGAATTGTCTGTTACTTC
This sequence comes from Crinia signifera, assembly GCF_055691185.1. Classification (NCBI taxonomy): domain Eukaryota; kingdom Metazoa; phylum Chordata; class Amphibia; order Anura; family Myobatrachidae; genus Crinia; species Crinia signifera. Next base: position 24,073,843 of record NC_139227.1, read on the forward strand.
AGACTCCTCCCATCACTCTGTGCCTCCACAATGCTGCCATGTATGTGCCGTCTGCTGACTACACATGTGATGTGATGGGTTATGGTATATCAGACTCCTCCCATCACTCTGTGCCCCCACAATGCTGCCATGTATGTGCTGTCTGCTGATTACACCTGTGATGTGATGGGTTATGGTATATCAGACTCCTCCCATCACTCTGTGCCTTCACAATGCTGCCATGACTGTGCTGTCTGCTGACTACACATGTGATGTGATGGGTTATGGTATATTAGACTCCTCCCATCACTCTGTGCCTCCACAATGCTGCCATGTATGTGCTGTCTGCTGACTACACATGTGATGTGATAGGTTATGGTATATCAGACTCCTCCCATCACTCTGTGCCTCCACAATGCTGCCATGTATGTGCCGTCTGCTGACTACACATGTGATGTGATGGGTTATGGTATATCAGACTCCTTCCATCACTCTGTGCCTCCACAATGCTGCCATGTATGTGCCGTCTGCTGACTACACATGTGATGTGATGGGTTATGGTATATCAGACTCCTTCCATCACTCTGTGCCTCCACAATGCTGCCATGTATGTGCCGTCTGCTGACTACATATGTGATGTGATGGGTTATGGTATATCAGACTCCTCCCATCACTCTGTGCCCCCACAATGCTGCCATGTATGTGCCGTCTGCTGACTACACATGTGATGTGATGGGTTATGGTATATCAGACTCCTCCCATCACTCTGTGCCTCCACAATGCTGCCATGTATGTGCTGTCTGCTGACTACACATGTGATGGGTTATGGTATATCAGACTCCTCCCATCACTCTGTGCCTCCACAATGCTGCCATGTATGTGCTTTCTGCTGACTACACATGTGATGTGATGGGTTATGGTATATCAGACTCCTCCCATCACTCTGTGCCTCCACAATGCTGCCATGTATGTGCTGACTGCTGACTACACATGTGATGTGATGGGTTATGGTATATCAGACTCCTTCCATCTCTCTGTGCCTCCACAATGCTGCCATGTATATGCTGTCTGCTGACTACACATGTGATGTGATGGGTTATGGTATATTAGCCTCCTCCCATCACTCTGTGCCCCCACAATGCTGCCATGTATGTGCTGTCTACTGACTACACATGTGACATGATGACCTACTGCAGTAACTTGTTTGGGGTCCTGTCATTATTTTTATTGTCTGACGGGGTCCCAGAGCAAAATAGTTTGAGGACCCCTGTGCTAAAAGATGTCAGCTATTTTTGCAGGGACACTGATCTGTTTCAAACTTGCTGGAAATGGAGAGGTGGAGCTGTGAAGACAGAGATTGGAGGTAGGAGTAGATAGGTACGGGGGGTGGGGGGAGTTTGTGACCTAAAAACTGTCACAGATCAAAGTGAAAGTACGTTGCAGAAGCCGTCATTTTGACAGACTTTTAACTAATAATATCATAACTGTAAATTATAATAATGTTTTATTGGTAGTTTTTCATTTTGGAGTTGTTTCCCCTTTAGTATCATTGTAATGATTGTTACATTTTTACTCAAGAACAAAATGATAAAGATGTACAGTACAGTAGTTGTACAGTACAGTAGTTGTACAGTACAGTAGTTGTACAGTACAGTAGTTGTACAGTACAGTAGTTATGCAGTACAGAAGTTATACAGTACAGTAGTAATACAGTACAGTAGTTATGCAGTACAGTAGTTATACAGTACAGTAGTTATACAGTACAGTAGTAATACAGTACAGTAGTTATGCAGTACAGTAGTTATACAGTACAGTAGTTATACAGTACAGTAGTAATACAGTACAGTAGTTATGCAGTACAGTAGTTATACAGTACAGTAGTTATACAGTAGTTATGAGATGTTTTCATCTCCGTGTCTCGTTTTACTTGCGTGTTTGCATATTTACATATGGGAGGTCAGATTAGTACAGTACTGTTAATCATCTAATATACGTCATCCTTCTAGAATTTTTTTATTTTTTTTAATTGCACCTAATGTCTGTCTAAAGAGCCACCGATCTCCTTCAACATAGGACACTCATTTATTTATTTTTTTCAATTCAGTTCCTTTTCTTTCCCCAAGCATGGTGCAGGCGAGCTGGTGTGTGAATAGAAGCATGTGGCAGTTAGGGGGCTTGCTGAACTCTATTACAGCGCTGTATTTCTCTAGGGAATCAGAAGAACGGGCTGTCATTGGAAAAAGTAATGTCCTAATACATGTAATGCTTTTGTCAAAATGATTTGACCATGGTCTTTAAAAGCACTCATCTGTAACCCTTGGGCAATTTTACATTTTTCTAATCATTATACCATCGGTTAAGAAGCCTGGCGCTCGGCAATAAATCAGGCCCAGCGTTACCTGTAATTAGCTGGCAGTTTGGGACAAATAACGGTACTTATGTAGTATCTGGGCGTCCGATTTAGAAATCGGATCGGATCGCATCGCATCGTATCGCATCGCATGCGACCAAATCGTATGCGATGCGATGGTCAAGATTTTTCCATAGGATTCAATGTTAAAATGGTCTGAGTCCATTTTAACATAGAATTCAATGGGAAAAAGGGGTCCTTTTCCTTTCCCCACTATCCAAGTGGGCATGGAGTTGGATATAAACCTGTGGCGAGCGTAGCGAGCCACCGAGCCCGAAGCCTGGCGAGCGTAGCGAGCCCCGCGAGGGGACACAGAATACTTTTTAAGAAATATGCGTCCCCTCGCGGGGCTCGCTTCGCTCGCCACGCTTCGGGCTCGGTGGCTCGCTGCGCTCGCCACGCTATATAAAATCAACTCTATGCCCACTTGGATAGTGGGGAAATGAACAGGACTTTCTTAACATTGAATCCTATGCAAAATCGCATCGAATCGCATCGCATCTGATTGTATGCCTTAAGGTAAGGCATACAATCACAAAATCGGCAGCCAGGATACTACATAAGTACCCAAATAACGATGTTTGTGTGTGCGTCTAAATTCTCTGTAACAGGTTACAGGTATGCCCAGCAACAAATAACGGCAGTGGGCATCGTACAGCATAGGAATATGGAAACCATTCCCAATTAGAAAACGTTACAGGGGTGTATTTAGGGGAACTGTCAAATACATCTCCTTTCATTCCAAATTTACATTAAAACCGTATTATTATAGTGATTTAAAATATAATTAAACTAGCAATGACCACTAAGTAAAGTAGCATGAAACTGCCTGAATTCAGCAGTGTGATGTGGACGGGTCCCCACCTCTCTGCTGTACCATAGACTCTAACATCGTGCCAGAGTCCACTGAGCATGCTCAAGTCTCCGGAAACATGGTGCCTGCCTTGTTCCGGAGACTGAATCCAGCACTGCAATTGCAGCGCCCTCATAGAAATGGCAACAAGAATTTTTCTACTAACAAAAAAGAAAAACTAAGAGAAGCAGCACTACAACCACAATGAATAACAGAAACCGATTGTTCAATCAAATTAATTTATATTAAATGTAACACAATTTAATTAACACACACACACACAAACAAAACATACAATATTAAGTATTAAGATAAATATTACAAAAAAAATCATAAAAATAGCCTCACTCGTAGGATGAAGTTGTGAGTCTTAGTTTGTCATGTGGCTCTAGGATGAGTCAGCCGTTAAGAGGTAAGTGCACTTTATCAATTCAGCTGCCTGAAAATGATGAATCCTCTCTATTTGTATGGTTCCCAATCCGGTGTCGCTGGAGGAATAGTTGAAACAGAAGGACCCTCACGTGTTCCCAAAGTCCTCTCTGGTGATGCAGTGCCCCCAGTTACCGCTGGAGGAACGGAGGGTGGATGAGGTGATACAAAGAGTCCTCTCTGGGTGGTGATAGGTGGATCTAGTCACCTGAGGATATGCCAATGGCTTGGGGTCCTGTTGGGGGTTCACCAACACAAAGAGGGATGAAATGATGGCAGCTGATAAGAAAGGTCAATCCTAGAGTGCTGAGGCTGTAAACAGCTGACTCGTTTAGCTACTGGCTGCAGCTTTCTCAGAGGGGAAAAACGCATATTTGTGACATTTGATCCAATCCGATGCGCGGTCCCGTGCAAATCGGACTGGATCAGGAGGTCGGACGTGCAGCATGTACAAATGACGTCCGATCTCCGGCATTGGGCGGGCAGTGGCGGCTATTAGAATTTTAAAATAATGTGTCAAATGACTGGCCGGCCTCTGATTGGCTGAGGACTCCTAGTTCCACAGCAGTTCCAATAGTTTCTATTTTTACACATTTATCAGCCCGGTGGCCACCACCCAGGGCTTCAGCCTGGGCAGGTAAATTATAAAGGGGGGGAATCCCCTTCATTGGGGGGTTCCTCCCATCCTGACCTCTTTGCTCTTCACAAGATCTGCATCTCTCACCCACACTCAGAATTGACCTCCATTTACAGTATGAGTGCAGGACTTTCCTTGCCCTACCATCACAATAAGTCTAGTCTCCAAACCTTCAAGTGTTCCATGGAAACTCAACTGTATATGCCTGCTTATCAACTTCTGCAGCCACCCACATAACCGGGATGCAGTCACAATCCCGGCGTTCAAAATTCCGATGCCGAAATCCCAACACATAAATTAGTGTGCTGAGTGTAGCGAGGCACTGGATCCGCTGCGTGGCAAGCGCAGCGAGCCCGCAAAGAGGGACGATCCACGTCCCACCCCTTGTCGGGATTTTGAACGCCAGGATTCCGACCGCCGGGATTTCGTATCAAATCCACATAACCTCATAACATTTCCTGTCCAATTACATATCCACTCTACAGTCCGAACATATCCTCACTTATTTTCTCTACTTTACTTTCCCACTTTCCTGACCCCATGCTGACATTGCTGGGTGACCATTGCATGCAGCCCATTAAGAAATGGGATGCAATCTTGCTGCCCAATATGTAATAGTGAACACCTATTCTTGTTTATTAATACTTATTTCCATAGATTGTAAGCTTGCGAGCAGGGCTGTCCTACATCTATGACTGTCTGTTATTACCCACTTTTGTAATAGTGGTCCGATGGTCCCCCGACTTCCACGGTGTCCCCTGGCAACCACGGCGGCCTTCGGAATCCTCTTCAGTGGCATCTTCAGTCGCAGGCTTAGGGGAGCAAAACATCTACAGAAATGATGCGATACATACAGTTGTGCTCACAAGTTTGCATACCCTAGCAGAATTTGGGATTTTCTGGCCATTTGTCAGAGAATATGAATGATAACTTATTTATAATTTATTGTCAAACAACTGTGTTTACTCTTTTTAAATCATAATGACAACAGAAACTACCCAAATGACCCTGATCAAAAGTTTATATATCCCCAGTTCTTAATACCGTGTATTGCCCCCTTTAACATCAATGACAGCTTGAAGTCTTTTGTAGTAGTTGTGGATGAGGCTCTTTATTTTCTCAGGTGGTAAAGCTGCCCATTCTTCTTGGCAAAAAGCCTCCAGCTCCTGTAAATTCTTGGGCTGTCTTACATATGAACTGCACATTTGAGATCTCTCTAGAGTGGCTCAATGATATTGAGGTCAGGAGACTGATATGGCCACTCCAGAACCTTCTGACAGTGACAGGTCGACTTTTAGCCTTGTGTTTTGGATCATTGTCATGTTGGAACTTCCAATTACATCCCATGCGCAGCTTCCGGGCTGATGAGTGCAAATTTTCCTCCAGTATTTTCTGATAACATGCTGCATTCATCTTGCCATCAGGTTTCCAGTGCCTTTGTAGCTCACACATCCCCAAAACATCAGCGACCCACCTCCGTGTTTCACAGGAGGAATGGTGTACCTTTCATCATAGGCCTTGTTGATTCCTCTCCAAATGTAATGTTTATGGTTGTCACCAAAAAGTTCAATTTTGGTCTCATCACTCCAAATGACTTTGTTCCAGAAATTTTGAGGCTCGTCTCTGTGCTGTTTGGAGTATTTTTTTTTCTTTACTTTCACCAATTTCTCTTGTATGAAGATTCATTGCACATCAAATTCAGATGGGGGCAATTAATGTCTAATAGGGTTGTATCGATCTGAGTTCTGAGAAACATTGAGTATCCCAGCTGATACACATTCATATTTTGCAACGTGGTCCAGTGTCTAGCTATTTATCTGTCACAATTGTACCCATAAAACACATAATGATACTGTCAATATTCCTGATGTCTAAATAAAAATATCATAATTTAAAATAACAAAAATATAATAAGAAGTTCCCCAAAAAGAGAGTAATCTTTTCTCCTTTTTGTGTTCTACTGTTTGGAGTATTGTAAGCGGGATGCTTTTTGGCATGTGCATAGTAATGACTTTCTTCTGGAGACTCGACCATGCAGCCCATTTTTCTTCAAATGCCTCCTTATTGTGCATATTGAAACAACCACGCCACTTTTTTTTTCCAGTCCTGTGTTTCAGCCGAAATTATTTGTGGATTTTTCTTTGCATCCTGAACGATTTTCCTGGCAGTTGCAGCTGAAATTTTTGTTGGTCTACCTGTTATTTGGTTTCCACAGAATCCCTCATTTTCCACTTCTTAATTAGAGTTTGAACATTGCTGAATGGCATTCTCAATTGCTTGGATATCTGTTTATATCCCTTTCCTGTTTTAAATAGTTCAATTACCTTTTCCCGCAGATCCCTTGACCGTTCTTTTGCTTTCTCCATGACTCGGAATCCAGACATGTCAGTGCAGCACTGGATGAAAGATGCAAGGGTCTTTCAGGAGACCAGAAACTCACTGACCTTTTATACACACACACTGATTACAAGCAAACAGATCACAGGTTACCTTTAGTAGCCATTCAAACCCATATGTGTGTACTTATGTGCATGTTATTAGGCCAAAATCTCCAAGGTATGTAAACTTTTGATCAGGGTCATTTGGGTAGTTTCTGTTATCATTATGATTTAAAAAGAGTAAACACAGTTGTTTGACAATAAATGGCTTCACCCAACCACTAACCATGAGTGAGAGAAAATGTGAGTTGTCATTCATATTCTCTGACAAATGGCCAGGAAATCACAAATTCTGCTAGGGTATGTAAACTTATGAGCACAACTGTATGAATTTATGTGTAGAAAAATGACTACTCCCCTTGTAAAATGTGAACCTGCTGTCACACAAAGAAAAAATCAGATCTTTATAAAATACATTTATTTATATAGATTATCTTCAATACAAATTAAAGGTCATCACACAATACAGTGAGGACATACAGTAAATGACGTTATTTCCTTTTTCTCACTCTATATATATATATATATATATATATATATATATATATATATATATATATATATATATATATAGTTACACACATATATAGAAGCTGTGCTGCGGCACTCCTTTAGGCATATATCCCAACAGGGAACAAGGGTTAAAACCCTTTTGCGGTGCCCTCCAAACTGAATGACCACCGGAGGGGTCCAGTCAACACAGGGTGCAGGGGGGCTGCGGCACTCGCACAAAAGAAACACATTGAGGCGTGGATAATCCCAACATTTCGTGGCTAGGTTGCCACTTTATCAAGGTGCCTACATTTGTAGGCACCTTGATAAAGTGTTTACCTAGCCACGAAATGTTGGGATTATCCACGCCTCAGTGTGTTTCTTTTGTGCGAGTGCCGCCGCCCCCCCTACACCCTATATACATATATATATATATATATATAGATATATTTTTGGATAGATAGATAGATAGACAGTATGCAAATCCAGCAAGACTGTACCGTGGTGCCTTCAAAGCAGAAACCCAACAGGAAACAGCAATACAGGAACAGATAATCCAGGACCACTATAATTAAGCCCGCTGAGTGCCGCCTATCTTTTCCTATATATATATATATATATATATACACACACACTTAACATCGGCACTCACCTTTCCTAGTTTTGGGGTGCCCTATGGCTTGTGACCACATTGTTTAAACAGGCATTATAAGGGCTCTGCACACACTAAATTAACTGATAATAAATAGTGGAGATTTGGTTCATGAATTGATCAATGCATTTAAGCCTGCAGCCCCCCAATGCATTTAAGCCTGCCGATGTTAAGTGTATATATTGTTTATTAGATTATTTTTTTTAAATTAGTCTTATTGTGGTCACATTCTCTCATGCACCCTGCTTTAACTAAGATTCCATAGCTTATGTTAACCATTTCCCTAAATGATTAGTGACAGGTGTGTTGGTAGCTGCTCACCTATAAAAGCAAAGTGTGCTGTGAGCTTCAGACCAGATAGCATGCCTGGAATCAAACATTGATGTGATAGCTATGTGTATTGTAGCCATTTTCAGCGATAGTGTTAGGACCTGCAGAAAAGTGGGGTCCCGTGACGGGGGCTGCAGGCTTAAATGCATTGATCAATTCATGAACCAAATCTCCACTATTTATTATCAGTTAATTGAGTGTGTGCAGAGCCCCTACAATGTCTATATATATATATATATATATATATATATATATATATATATATATATATATATATATATATATATATATAGAGTAGGAGAGAAGCGGCACTCGGAGTCAGAAAATGAAGAATACACGCAGGCAAATTAGTGATCAAACGTTTTCAATGTTATACAAACATCGTCATCAGGATAAGTGAACAAACTAAAACATACACCTTATAAAGACATCCCCCATCACGTGTGGTTACCCGCCAACAGCTCCTAATTGACGCATCTAGTCATGACGCAGTCAGTAGGAGACGGTGGTTATGGCAACTACCTATAAACAGTGCAGAAATACAATACATAAACCCATATATAAATAAAGTGATTTTAAAAAACATATAAACAACTCCACAAAAGATACTAAGTAAATAACATCTTGCCGTGTAATAATGAAGTGCAACAGTTGCACTATATGCGTATGGTGTAAATACTAAGTAAGAAAATAGATTACACATCAGCAGGAATCCAAGACGCAACCCTGGAAAAAATAGGCATATCAAAAGAGGCATATCAAAAAACAGGTATCAACATTGAATGTGTCAACTTACTGAGTAGACTCAAATATGTCGACTAATTAAGTAAACCAGCTCACAGAAAACAATGTAGTCCAGCAGACTCATTAAGCCCGTGAGGTGCCTGTGTGCCAAGAGAATGTATCCAACGAGCTTCCCTACGGAGTAGGCGCAGAGATCTGTCGCCTCCCCGTAAGGTCGCAGGCTCATGGTCTATGATAATATATTTTAGCATAGCAATAGTGTGCTTCTTGGTCACCCAGTGTCGAGCCACAGGTTGATCACTAGAACCGCTGGCTAACGCCGCCCGCAGCACAGATTTATGTCCAGCAATTCTTTCCCTTAATGTCCTGTCAGTTTTCCCGACATAACATAACCCACACGGACACGTAATTAAATATATAATAAATTTTGTGGTACATGATACCCGATGTTTGATGGGGATACGTGCGCCCGTGTGGGGATGTGGGAAGTCACTGCCGGTATTCATGGCCCTACACACTATGCAATTTAGGCATCTGAAACAACCAACTCGTAATTTCAAAAAAGTATTTTGTTCTGAGTCAGACTGCCTCAAACCTGCGATGTCAGTTTTCATTACCCAATCACGTATGCTTTTGCCGCGGATGTAACACGGCATAATTCGTGTGTCATGGAGTTTAAGGGCAGGATCAGTACTGACTATTGGCCAGGCATTCTTGGTAATCCTCTGAATAATAGGACTTTTGGCATTAAAGTGATTGACCCAGGGCATACACTTCATGCGAGCTGCTTTGGAGGAAGGTCCAAGTAGCTCCTCCCGTGAGCGTTCAAGGGCTCTGTTTTTAGCTAACTGGAGTTGAGTGTTGTTATAACCCCTATCCAAAAAGTCGACAATCATCCTGTCGATGTGTCTGACTGCTTGATCTTTCTCGGAGCATATCCTTACTGCCCGCAGAAACTGTGAATAGGGGAGTGAATATTTCAACTTCTTGGGATGAAAGCTAGCCGCATGAAGTGTGGTATTTCTGTCTGTTATTTTACGGTATAATTCAGTATGTAGCAGATTACCTGATATACTGACATTGACGTCAAGATAATTAACTGCTAGTTGGCTGATATTATAGGTGAATTGGACAGGATGTCCAGTAGCATTATGCATGTTTACAAAATTCTCAAGGCACTCCTGTTCACCAGACCAGACGATGAACAGGTCATCTATATATCGAGTATATAAGATGACATTGTCGACAAATACACGGCTGCTAAATAGAATGTCGTCTTCAACCATGTACATATAGGCGTTGGCGTACGATGGGGCCACATTCGACCCCATCGCACAGCCAGACGCCTGTAGGTAGTACCTACCGTCAAATACAAAATAGTTGCACGTGAGAATCATATCAAGCAAATCAAGTACCAACTCAGTATCGGGCCCGGTGTAATACTGATTATCAGTAATTAATCTCCTGACAGCCTCTTTACCTTCATTGTTGGGTATAACTGTATATAAACTGGTAATGTCCATGCTACATACAAAGGTCCCATCTGGCACAAAACCAATACCGTTAATTTTATTCAGAAAGGAAGTAGTGTCCAATAAATGTCTAGGATGGTTGGTGACACAAGGTTGAAGTAAAGCATCCAGGTAAGTTGACACTTTGTGAAACAGTCCATTGCGAGCAGAGATAATTGGTCGACCGGGGGGATTTTGGAGGGACTTATGTATCTTAGGTAGCGTGTAGATAATAGGAACGGTGGGTGCTTCCGTTATTAAAGCTTCCATAAGCCCCTCCTGAATCACCCCAGAGTCCACCGCTTGCTTGAGTCTCAGTTTAAGTCTATGACCAAAGACACTCGTGGGGTCAGAGTCCAACAACCTATAAACTTTGGTATCACTCAGTTGACGATTAATTTCACAAGCATAATCACATAAGTTCTGTACCACTATTCCCCCACCTTTATCGGCGGGGCGAATAATGATATCATTATAGCTGGATAAGTCACGCAATGCTTGCATTTCATTGACAGTCAAATTGTTAGGTTGGTTCTTACCCCTGGTTGTCGATGGTACAATCACCTCCTGCTGCACCTGATGTTCCAATAAACGATTGAAGGTTCGTATGGATGGATTTGATGATGGCGGATCAAATCTTGATCTTGGTTGTAGTTTCTTTAGAGACGCCGGTAATTGTACATCCTCGGAACGATTCATGGTGCTTTTGGGGTTGCTAAAGTATTCGTGTAATTTGAGCTGGCGTCCCAATTTGTAGCGTTCAATTGCCCAGTCCATGGTTTTGAACTTGACAGTTGGGACAAACGATAAGCCAAGTCGCAAAACCTGCATTTCGGTGGCGGTAAGCTGATGATCAGATAAATTGAAAATCAGGTCCTCGGTTGGCGTGGTGGTCTGCCGACCCGTCCTTGCCCTCTGCCTCTCCCTTTGCCCTTGCCCACCGCGTCGGGTTCTGCCACTACGCCGCCTCGGCCGCGGCGGGTGGTCGTCCCTAAAGGGATCTGATTAGGGGTTCCTCTACCAGCAGCACTTCCTTCAGATTCACTGTTAGTACCAGTGTCTTGGGAGGAGTCGGTCTGCCAGAGTTGGCGGTAATTTTTAGGTCGACGCTGCTGCCGGGAGAAATGTCGACTCGAATTACCACTCACCCACTGGTACACTTGATTCCGTTCATAGTCAGAATTCACCTTTAATAATTTCTCCTTTTTAAACTGGATGAGGTCTCTCTTATACGCAGCAACTTGTGAATTGAGTTTATCGACCCAGTCCTGCGTTGTATCCTGTCGGAAATCGTTAAGATATTTGTCTTCAAATGCTAAGATGTTCTCTTTAGCAATTGCAAGTTCCCTGGACGATTCCTCAATCACAAGGAGAATAAGGTCATAACTGCACTTATTTAAAACCGCTATCCAACGTTGACAAAAAGCAGTATTAAAGCGTCCAATAGTAGGTGTGTTCTTTATGCGGAATCCGCGAGGTATCTTTTTATCTTTGTAATACCCGCTCAGGGTTATTCCGTGGTAAAGATAATCAAGTTCTTTATGCTTGAGGCGTAACCAGTCTCTATATAGATGATTGAGAGGTGGGGGTTCAGAGTCGTCACATAGATCCTGGGTAAATAGGATTTTATCAGCTTCAGCAGTGGAGAAATTGAGGGTCTTGCCTTGTGTTAATAACGCCAAATTTTCAGCTCCCGCACAACCAGGTGTAGCATCAGGGAATCCGCTGGTCATAATTCAGTGGAGTGTAGATAGGGAGTGATAGAGCGATGCGATAGTAGTACAATCAGGGTGCTATAAGTCCCAGAGTCTCTGCGTCCTGCTGTAATGCAGAGAGACACAATACAAAGGTAGTTGAGGGACAGCACACCTTTCCAATGGTTTTGCCGTGCCCCGGTGCCCTCAGATACGGACTCAGCGGTCCCAGATATGGAGTAGGAGAGAAGCGGCACTCGGAGTCAGAAAATGAAGAATACACGCAGGCAAATTAGTGATCAAACGTTTTCAATGTTATACAAACATCGTCATCAGGATAAGTGAACAAACTAAAACATACACCTTATAAAGACATCCCCCATCACGTGTGGTTACCCGCCAACAGCTCCTAATTGACGCATCTAGTCATGACGCAGTCAGTAGGAGACGGTGGTTATGGCAACTACCTATAAACAGTGCAGAAATACAATACATAAACCCATATATAAATAAAGTGATTTTAAAAAACATATAAACAACTCCACAAAAGATACTAAGTAAATAACATCTTGCCGTGTAATAATGAAGTGCAACAGTTGCACTATATGCGTATGGTGTAAATACTAAGTAAGAAAATAGATTACACATCAGCAGGAATCCAAGACGCAACCCTGGAAAAAATAGGCATATCAAAAGAGGCATATCAAAAAACAGGTATCAACATTGAATGTGTCAACTTACTGAGTAGACTCAAATATGTCGACTAATTAAGTAAACCAGCTCACAGAAAACAATGTAGTCCAGCAGACTCATTAAGCCCGTGAGGTGCCTGTGTGCCAAGAGAATGTATCCAACGAGCTTCCCTACGGAGTAGGCGCAGAGATCTGTCGCCTCCCCGTAAGGTCGCAGGCTCATGGTCTATGATAATATATTTTAGCATAGCAATAGTGTGCTTCTTGGTCACCCAGTGTCGAGCCACAGGTTGATCACTAGAACCGCTGGCTAACGCCGCCCGCAGCACAGATTTATGTCCAGCAATTCTTTCCCTTAATGTCCTGTCAGTTTAAATTGCATAGTGTGTAGGGCCATGAATACCGGCAGTGACTTCCCACATCCCCACACGGGCGCACGTATCCCCATCAAACATCGGGTATCATGTACCACAAAATTTATTATATATTTAATTACGTGTCCGTGTGGGTTATGTTATGTCGGGAAAACTGACAGGACATTAAGGGAAAGAATTGCTGGACATAAATCTGTGCTGCGGGCGGCGTTAGCCAGCGGTTCTAGTGATCAACCTGTGGCTCGACACTGGGTGACCAAGAAGCACACTATTGCTATGCTAAAATATATTATCATAGACCATGAGCCTGCGACCTTACGGGGAGGCGACAGATCTCTGCGCCTACTCCGTAGGGAAGCTCGTTGGATACATTCTCTTGGCACACAGGCACCTCACGGGCTTAATGAGTCTGCTGGACTACATTGTTTTCTGTGAGCTGGTTTACTTAATTAGTCGACATATTTGAGTCTACTCAGTAAGTTGACACATTCAATGTTGATACCTGTTTTTTGATATGCCTCTTTTGATATGCCTATTTTTTCCAGGGTTGCGTCTTGGATTCCTGCTGATGTGTAATCTATTTTCTTACTTAGTATTTACACCATACGCATATAGTGCAACTGTTGCACTTCATTATTACACGGCAAGATGTTATTTACTTAGTATCTTTTGTGGAGTTGTTTATATGTTTTTTAAAATCACTTTATTTATATATGGGTTTATGTATTGTATTTCTGCACTGTTTATAGGTAGTTGCCATAACCACCGTCTCCTACTGACTGCGTCATGACTAGATGCGTCAATTAGGAGCTGTTGGCGGGTAACCACACGTGATGGGGGATGTCTTTATAAGGTGTATGTTTTAGTTTGTTCACTTATCCTGATGACGATGTTTGTATAACATTGAAAACGTTTGATCACTAATTTGCCTGCGTGTATTCTTCATTTTCTGACTCCGAGTGCCGCTTCTCTCCTACTCCATATCTGGGACCGCTGAGTCCGTATCTGAGGGCACCGGGGCACGGCAAAACCATTGGAAAGGTGTGCTGTCCCTCAACTACCTTTGTATTGTGTCTCTCTGCATTACAGCAGGACGCAGAGACTCTGGGACTTATAGCACCCTGATTGTACTACTATCGCATCGCTCTATCACTCCCTATCTACACTCCACTGAATTATGACCAGCGGATTCCCTGATGCTACACCTGGTTGTGCGGGAGCTGAAAATTTGGCGTTATTAACACAAGGCAAGACCCTCAATTTCTCCACTGCTGAAGCTGATAAAATCCTATTTACCCAGGATCTATGTGACGACTCTGAACCCCCACCTCTCAATCATCTATATAGAGACTGGTTACGCCTCAAGCATAAAGAACTTGATTATCTTTACCACGGAATAACCCTGAGCGGGTATTACAAAGATAAAAACATACCTCGCGGATTCCGCATAAAGAACACACCTACTATTGGACGCTTTAATACTGCTTTTTGTCAACGTTGGATAGCGGTTTTAAATAAGTGCAGTTATGACCTTATTCTCCTTGTGATTGAGGAATCGTCCAGGGAACTTGCAATTGCTAAAGAGAACATCTTAGCATTTGAAGACAAATATCTTAACGATTTCCGACAGGATACAACGCAGGACTGGGTCGATAAACTCAATTCACAAGTTGCTGCGTATAAGAGAGACCTCATCCAGTTTAAAAAGGAGAAACTATTAAAGGTGAATTCTGACTATGAACGGAATCAAGTGTACCAGTGGGTGAGTGGTAATTCGAGTCGACATTTCTCCCGGCAGCAGCGTCGACCTAAAAATTACCGCCAACTCTGGCAGACCGACTCCTCCCAAGACACTGGTACTAACAGTGAATCTGAAGGAAGTGCTGCTGGTAGAGGAACCCCTAATCAGATCCCTTTAGGGACGACCACCCGCCGCGGCCGAGGCGGCATAGTGGCAGAACCCGACGCGGTGGGCAAGGGCAAAGGGAGAGGCAGAGGGCAAGGACGGGTCGGCAGACCACCACGCCAACCGAGGACCTGATTTTCAATTTATCTGATCATCAGCTTACCGCCACCGAAATGCAGGTTTTGCGACTTGGCTTATCGTTTGTCCCAACTGTCAAGTTCAAAACCATGGACTGGGCAATTGAACGCTACAAATTGGGACGCCAGCTCAAATTACACGAATACTTTAGCAACCCCAAAAGCACCATGAATCGTTCCGAGGATGTACAATTACCGGCGTCTCTAAAGAAACTACAACCAAGATCAAGATTTGATCCGCCATCATCAAAT
This sequence comes from Crinia signifera, assembly GCF_055691185.1. NCBI lineage: Eukaryota > Metazoa > Chordata > Amphibia > Anura > Myobatrachidae > Crinia > Crinia signifera. The sequence goes on from NC_139227.1 coordinate 24,089,373, forward strand.
CCATCCATACGAACCTTCAATCGTTTATTGGAACATCAGGTGCAGCAGGAGGTGATTGTACCATCGACAACCAGGGGTAAGAACCAACCTAACAATTTGACTGTCAATGAAATGCAAGCATTGCGTGACTTATCCAGCTATAATGATATCATTATTCGCCCCGCCGATAAAGGTGGGGGAATAGTGGTACAGAACTTATGTGATTATGCTTGTGAAATTAATCGTCAACTGAGTGATACCAAAGTTTATAGGTTGTTGGACTCTGACCCCACGAGTGTCTTTGGTCATAGACTTAAACTGAGACTCAAGCAAGCGGTGGACTCTGGGGTGATTCAGGAGGGGCTTATGGAAGCTTTAATAACGGAAGCACCCACCGTTCCTATTATCTACACGCTACCTAAGATACATAAGTCCCTCCAAAATCCCCCCGGTCGACCAATTATCTCTGCTCGCAATGGACTGTTTCACAAAGTGTCAACTTACCTGGATGCTTTACTTCAACCTTGTGTCACCAACCATCCTAGACATTTATTGGACACTACTTCCTTTCTGAATAAAATTAACGGTATTGGTTTTGTGCCAGATGGGACCTTTGTATGTAGCATGGACATTACCAGTTTATATACAGTTATACCCAACAATGAAGGTAAAGAGGCTGTCAGGAGATTAATTACTGATAATCAGTATTACACCGGGCCCGATACTGAGTTGGTACTTGATTTGCTTGATATGATTCTCACGTGCAACTATTTTGTATTTGACGGTAGGTACTACCTACAGGCGTCTGGCTGTGCGATGGGGTCGAATGTGGCCCCATCGTACGCCAACGCCTATATGTACATGGTTGAAGACGACATTCTATTTAGCAGCCGTGTATTTGTCGACAATGTCATCTTATATACTCGATATATAGATGACCTGTTCATCGTCTGGTCTGGTGAACAGGAGTGCCTTGAGAATTTTGTAAACATGCATAATGCTACTGGACATCCTGTCCAATTCACCTATAATATCAGCCAACTAGCAGTTAATTATCTTGACGTCAATGTCAGTATATCAGGTAATCTGCTACATACTGAATTATACCGTAAAATAACAGACAGAAATACCACACTTCATGCGGCTAGCTTTCATCCCAAGAAGTTGAAATATTCACTCCCCTATTCACAGTTTCTGCGGGCAGTAAGGATATGCTCCGAGAAAGATCAAGCAGTCAGACACATCGACAGGATGATTGTCGACTTTTTGGATAGGGGTTATAACAACACTCAACTCCAGTTAGCTAAAAACAGAGCCCTTGAACGCTCACGGGAGGAGCTACTTGGACCTTCCTCCAAAGCAGCTCGCATGAAGTGTATGCCCTGGGTCAATCACTTTAATGCCAAAAGTCCTATTATTCAGAGGATTACCAAGAATGCCTGGCCAATAGTCAGTACTGATCCTGCCCTTAAACTCCATGACACATGAATTATGCCGTGTTACATCCGCGGCAAAAGCATACGTGATTGGGTAATGAAAACTGACATCTCAGGTTTGAGGCAGTCTGACTCAGAACAAAATACTTTTTTAAAATTACGAGTTGGTTGTTTCAGATGCCTAAATTGCATAGTGTGTAGGGCCATGAATACCGGCAGTGACTTCCCACATCCCCACACGGGCGCACGTATCCCCATCAAACATCGGGTATCATGTACCACAAAATTTATTATATATTTAATTACGTGTCCGTGTGGGTTATGTTATGTCGGGAAAACTGACAGGACATTAAGGGAAAGAATTGCTGGACATAAATCTGTGCTGCGGGCGGCGTTAGCCAGCGGTTCTAGTGATCAACCTGTGGCTCGACACTGGGTGACCAAGAAGCACACTATTGCTATGCTAAAATATATTATCATAGACCATGAGCCTGCGACCTTACGGGGAGGCGACAGATCTCTGCGCCTACTCCGTAGGGAAGCTCGTTGGATACATTCTCTTGGCACACAGGCACCTCACGGGCTTAATGAGTCTGCTGGACTACATTGTTTTCTGTGAGCTGGTTTACTTAATTAGTCGACATATTTGAGTCTACTCAGTAAGTTGACACATTCAATGTTGATACCTGTTTTTTGATATGCCTCTTTTGATATGCCTATTTTTTCCAGGGTTGCGTCTTGGATTCCTGCTGATGTGTAATCTATTTTCTTACTTAGTATTTACACCATACGCATATAGTGCAACTGTTGCACTTCATTATTACACGGCAAGATGTTATTTACTTAGTATCTTTTGTGGAGTTGTTTATATGTTTTTTAAAATCACTTTATTTATATATGGGTTTATGTATTGTATTTCTGCACTGTTTATAGGTAGTTGCCATAACCACCGTCTCCTACTGACTGCGTCATGACTAGATGCGTCAATTAGGAGCTGTTGGCGGGTAACCACACGTGATGGGGGATGTCTTTATAAGGTGTATGTTTTAGTTTGTTCACTTATCCTGATGACGATGTTTGTATAACATTGAAAACGTTTGATCACTAATTTGCCTGCGTGTATTCTTCATTTTCTGACTCCGAGTGCCGCTTCTCTCCTACTCCATATCTGGGACCGCTGAGTCCGTATCTGAGGGCACCGGGGCACGGCAAAACCATTGGAAAGGTGTGCTGTCCCTCAACTACCTTTGTATATATATATATATATATATATATACAAACACAGGGGGCCCAGCACTCACTACAACAAACTAACTCACCTTAACATTCAAATAATCAATAAATAAATAATGGGGTTTTGGTTCATGAATTGATCAATGCATTTAAGCTTGCAGCCCATCGCCAAGGGACCCCATTTCACTGCAAGTCATACACTAAAAACTGGTTTTCTTGGGAACCTGGCACCTGCTTACACATCATAGCTAAAATGAACATGTGTTTTTTTCCTGGGTTAAAGCTCAACTGCCAAGTAACTAATGGCTTTTATAAGGTGAGACAATCCCAAACACAGCACCTGAATTAGTATTAAAGGGGCAGCTGTCACAGGTTTCAGGTAAATGAGCTTATCTAGGGTGCATGAGAAAGCTATGATCACAGTAACAGAGGTTAATTAAAAATCAACCCAAATATATAGATACAGAAGTACCAACACACTCGCCATTCCTAGGAATAGGGTGCAAACAGCACCCACATCCCAGGGTGGGGTGCGGTGGCCTGGGACCACACACTCTAGTAAATACAAACACAGGGGGCCCAGCACTCACTACAACAAACTAACTCACCTTAACATTCAAATAATCAATAAATAAATAATAGGGTTTTGGTTCATGAATTGATCAATGCATTTAAGCTTGCAGCCCATCGCCAAGGGACCCCATTTCACTGCAAGTCCTACACTAAAAACTGGTTTTCTTGGGAACCTGGCACCTGCTTACACATCATAGCTAAAATGAACATGTGTTTTTTTCCTGGGTTAAAGCTCAACTGCCAAGTAACTAATGGCTTTTATAAGGTGAGACAATCCCAAACACAGCACCTGAATTAGTACTAACCACGGGGAGAATATATAAATTCCTCACAGGGCTGTGGCGGAAATCGGACCTACGGCCTTAGTTCTTTGAGGCAGTAATAGTCACCGTGAAGTCTGAAATGGCCCCCACAATTGTTAACGCCACCCCACGATCAACGTCAACCCGAAGCGTGGCGAGCGCAGCGATACGCGTCCTCCGACCTTTTCATACCCCCACTATCCACGTCGTGCGTGGAGTTGAGAATAGAATAGTGTGGCGAGCGCAGCGAGGGGACGCGGATACCTTCACAGTTATACGCGTCCCCTCGCGGGCTTCCCAGGTGTCCATGGCGACGCGGACACCTGTGAAGCCCGCAAAGCGACGCGTTTACCTGTGAAGGTATCCGCGTCCCCTCGTGGGGCTCGCTGTGCTCGCCACGCTTCGGGCTCGGTGGCTCGCTGCGCTCGCCACACTATTCTATTCTCAACTCCACGCCGACGTGGATAGTGGGGGTATAAAAAGGTCGGAGGACGCGTACCGCCGCCCCTCGCGGGCTCGCTGCGCTCGCCACGCTTCGGGTTGACGTTGATCGTGGGGTGGCGTTAACAATTGTGGGGGCCATTTCACAGTTCAAGGGCACTATTAGGGCTCTGTGGCCCATTTAACATTGTTTCCTATGGCCAAATCGCGGGCATTGAGGCATTTAACAGTAAAATCGCGTCCAATCACAGTTTTAACATTGATCCCTATGGGGAAAATCGCGGGCATCGCGTCGCACCCGTTTTTTATGTATCCGCGATGCCCACGATTTTTTACCCCCGACGCCCGCGATACCAATCGCGGGCGCCGTTCTAGGTAAAGAGTACCGCATAATCATGTAGTTACACCCACCACTTTCAGGCATTGCACAGCGGGTGTGGGGCTACAATGATGTGCTGCCGATGGGGGGGGGGGGTTTATGATCACAGTGGACAGGCACGATTCCGCAAGGCTTTCCGGGTGGCCGGGGGGACCCGATTTCCAGGGGGCCCCTCCCGAGCATTCTTGGGATGTGTAGTTCGGCAATAGCTGGAGGCCCGAAAGTTCCCCATCCCTGAATTACACCATCCATAGATTTATATACTATAGGCCAAGGCTGATACAAACTACATATTCCAATCCGTGTAAACCGTGACTTCCCTTTCTTATATTTCTCCTTATGAGATATACATTCAGCATTATGGTTGCGTTGAAGCATTGCTTTCATAACAATCATCCAGGTTGAAACCCGGAGACGAGATTTTGACCTCCGCGGTCACTTTATAATATTCCTTTTTAATTGCACAGCGTCCCTTCCCTACAATAGCTATAGGGGGGCGACCAGTAGTCAGTAGTACAACACTTGTCTGGAACGTCCTTGGCGTTTTATAGACCTAGTTAACAACATCATAAAAGCAACGCCGGCTTTAGAGCAAGCCTTATAAAGAAAAGCGTGTATTGTATGGATAAGGAAATTCTACTAGAAGTCTTCTCTTTCCTATTAAAAGTGTCTCGGAAAAAAAAAAAAGAAAAAAATGCAGAAAATTCATTCGGCGCTGAAGTCACTGCTTGTCATGAGCAATGAATTTAAAATTCAGCCCTTGTCCCTGGTGCTTTGTGGGTCAGGTTGAAGTTCCAGCTCTTGAAATGATTCAGGTGAGAATTCTGATAAGGTTGTGAAAGAGTCACTTTAGGATCACATGAACAGATAGTGTTTGAAGAATTATGTCCTGACTTGTTTGTTTAGCAGGGGACCTGCTTTCACCATGCAGGTAGTGAACCTTTCAATCCCTTATGTTTTTTCTCTCTCGGATAAACATACCAAGGAAAAGTCAAGGTAGGCGAGGGGGGGGGGGGGGGGGGTGTGTGAGAGCGTAGACCGCAGCTGCTCCAGGGAACAAGGGGATACATTTCAGGTTCTCCCATTTAATTTGTGTAGACTTTTATCGAGAGAGAGGCTCCGGGGTCATTTGACAAGTGACCAGGAGCTGCTCACATCTCTCCAGTCACCTTGTCATGACAATCGTGTTAAATCACTCACTGCATTACTCCTAACACCGAGATCCGTTTATTCGTCTTTGTTCCAGTGCCATTCATTTCTAGAGCCATCTAAGCATTTAAAAGCTAATAAAGGCCTTCTTGAAACATCAGGCTGTCCAAGACCAAAATAGATGAATAGATCTCGCTAAATCCTGTTATAAACACAGGTGAGAATTAGAGAAGAATTCCAAGTTTCTAGAGGCGTTTGAAGCAATAGTAGGGACTAGAGGGAATATTTACTAAGCCTTGGATTCTGCAAACCCCCCGGTTCTTGGAGATTTTGCATACCATATTTAAAAGAGCAATACCGGTAATCGTTAATGCAAGCCTGGTTTTGCATTTAGTATTATTGCCCTTTTAAACATGGCAGGCAAAAATTGTGGGGTTTGAAAATGCATTGCTTAGTCCAGTGGTTCCCAAACTGTGTGCCGTGGCTCCCTGGGGTGCCTCGGGACACATGCAGGGGTGCCCTGGGTTGGTAGTCCAGGACCAACTAAAATTATTAATGGTTAATTATTTATAAGCAAAACCAGTGCTGGTGGCTGCCAATCATAAATTGTGTACAAACAGAAGCAATTCCTGCCCTTTTCCACATAACTGACCCTAAGAATAGCATATAAATCCAATCTAATTAAAATAAATTTGACCTAGGGGTGCCGCGAAAAAAATTCTTATACTCTAGGGTGCCGTGATTAAAAAAAGATTGGGAACCCCTGGCTTAGTCATTTTGAGCACTGGACGGAAAAGCATCCAGTGTTTTTGCTGCATGCAAACTCCCCCAAATCATTTGCACCCCTTGGGGCTGATTCCGAGGTCACAACGGAGCGGCACATCTTAGTCATAGTTACCTCCCCTCCTGCATTCTGCAGGAGACTCCCTGAAATAACAGCAATCTCCCTCTCTCCTTCATTAGTTTAGCAATCTTCCTCACCTCACCTAGCCCACATTACACTGTTAATTTTATGGGGGAAAAGGAATGAGAGACAGATACATTTACAATGAATCATCAGCACCATTTCCCAGCACTTTACCAAGTATAGTAGCTTTTACTAACTGCTTTGGGGCTCATCTACATTTGGATATAAATCATTTTAAAAGATTCCTCTCCTACAGTATGTAGCAGTACACATCCACGCTTCTAGGTGCCATGTTCACAATCTCTCCATATATGCAATTAGACACACCATTTCGGTGGAGCATGACACGCCCCCACAACGGGCTGCTGTGTAAAATTATACTACTAACTATAATCTCCCTGAAACTAGTTTTCAAAAGTAGGCAAGTATGATCTTAGTGGTCACCCTGCAAATGTCACTATGAAGTTTTTTTTTTCCCAGGTGTAATCCGTATGTCAACTGAGATGCCCACAGGCAGTGTCAGTGGGCACTGTAATACCGATTCATGGGTTTGTACACACACCACTGAAACTTGCACCAGCAAGTGCAGTTTTTCCATCCGCCTACGGTCTCCTACGTGAGCGGTAAAGTGTGTATGCAACCACTTTCACCAACTAGCCGATAAGAGGCTTCATATCCGTGTGTGTGTGTGTGTGCGTGTGCTGCTGAAAACCACCAACCTGCCCCAGCACAGGAACACTCATACACCGGTCAGGAATGCTCATACATTTTAAATACATGTCCTTATTTGTACATATGAAGTTGCAATGGTTATTCTATAGAAACTCAGGACACATGTGTGATATCAAGAGAGCTACTGCCCGTGACGTCATCCACCTCTGAATCGGTCCCCTTGAATCTGAAAATGGTTTGTCCAGGGGAAGATTTGTACCCTTTTAGCTGGATTTGCGCTTCATAATTTGTACCCTTTGTGTCAAATACCGAATCCAATTTTACAGACCCACATACACCTTTGCTCAAATCATGCCAAATGGTCCCTTTTGTTGTGCCATAAATGCAGATTTTCAGAAAAAGAACATGGCTGGATGCATGGGGTGGCTAAGGTGTATAGCCTCAGACATAGACTTTGTATTAAAATATGCATTTTATTCACATCACTTACAGTATGTGACAAAAACAAAGTGCATGGGTACTCTTATTATTTATTATCAGTTATTTATATAGCATACACATATTCTGCAACGCTTTACAGAGAATATCAGTCCCTGCGCCAGTGTGAAGAGAAATTGGTGGTTGCACTCTGGAAACTTTATAATCAGTTTTAACAGTTTCATTACTAAATAAAACATAACTTTTATTGCTCCGTAATTTAAAATGTCAGATTCTTCACACATGTTTAAAATTCGAGAGACAAAAATGTGCTTAACACTTTGAGTGCCAAGTGAATTTGTCAAAATAGGTGTTAAATCCTAATGACCTGTAATGTTTACCTTACATAGGAAATATAATCTATTTTTTACACAACACTTTGGGCCTTATTTTGGTTCACTCTTTCTGACAGAATACTTCTTAGATGGACAAAACCATGTGCACTGCAGGGGGGCAGATGTAACATGTGCAGAGAGAATTAGATTTGGGTGAGTAATTTTGTTTCTGTGCAGGGAAAATACTGACTGCTTTATTTTTACACTTCAATATAGATCTCACTTCCCCACCCAAATCTAATTCTCTCTGCACATTTTGCATATGCTCCCCTGCAGTGCACATGGTTTTGTCCATCTAAGAAGGATTTTGTCAGAAAGAGTGAACCAAAATAAGGCCCATTGTATTTGAATTTATATAACAAATGTGAGCGGCGATGGCATTTTTAGCGGACATTTTGCACATTACTCACAGAAAGGTTGGCACTCAAAGGGTTAAGTGGGAAAATAGTGACTTTTGAAGGAATTTGGGGCGCGGGGGGGGGGCTGTTGTGTTTTATTTTGGTTGTTCTTCCAAATCACTTACAAATGTGTGGAATCCGATGTATTTTATCTGTTACAATGATTCTCTGTATTGCCTTGTATGTGTATGTGTATGCATTGTGAATACTGACTGGAATTTTCTGTACTTCTGTATGCCACTCATTTGCTGGGATACGTTCATTGGGTCCCCAGCATGATGGTCGACATGCATGAAGGTCAACGTGACTTCAGGTCAACATGGGTTAGGTCGACAGGGTCATTAGTTCGACATGGGTTTTTTTACTTTTTTTTTTAGCAGAAATGTGCCAACAGGCGGTATTTCAGGTCCTGCCATCCACTAGGGCGTGGTGGGAAAATAAAACAGTGTGCTGAGCGTAGTAAACCATGCAAGGCGACGCGGTGGTATGTTTCGGTGTCCATGTCGACACGACATGTGCCGACAGACAGTATTTCATACCCTACCATCCACGAGCCATGCGAGGGGAGGCGATACTATGTTATAGTGTATGTTGACTGTTGACATTCTGGTTTAAAAAAAATTCTACTTTTTCAATGTCGACCTTACCCATGTCGACCGAATGACCCTGTCAACCTTACCCATGTCGACCTAATGACCCTGTCAACCTAATGATTCTGTCGATCTAAAGTCACGTCGACCTACCTGCATGTCGACCTTAACGCACGTTGACCTAATGCTTGTTGACCATAATGTTGGTGACTTAATGATCCAAACCCGCTAATCTGGGTAAAAAAGGCAAAAGACAGAATACTAAAATTACCAACTTGCATCATACCATGCAGTTGACCCACACCATGCCGTACGCCACACAATCCTAATACCTATTTTTTTTTACTTTATACCAATTCCATTGCAGTATAAATACTAATCTAGCCGTGCCTCGTACAGCTGGGGCCAGATTACAGGAGTGTGGCGAATAGGGGCGGTCATCCCATATCCCCAAAACACAGTGGGGGTCTCACACAGCATCACTGTCCTTGCGATTGCTAAGAACAGGTGCCTATCGGCATATGTTTCAAGATGGCAGCTCTGCGTTCTGCACGGCTCATATCTGCATTGACTCAGGTTCATATCACGTCCGTACCACTGATGAGGGGTCTTGGGAGCTGATCTGTGTCGTACACAAGCTGTGCATGCAGAACACAGACCTGAAAGACGTAACCACAATGTGAGGGGAATACTTGGAAGCACGAAGGAGAGGCCATCCAATGGGGGACAGTGGCCATATTCAGGTGGTGGGGACAGGTTAAGGGGCCATTTTATTGGAGGGACAGGAGACTCACAATTTATCTGCACCCAAAAGCCTGAATCCGTCCCTGGGTATACTGGTAACATCTACTTATGCAGCTAGGTATCAAAAGTCAGGAAATAATATTAATCACTTGTCTTGCAAGACAAAAACACTAGATGAATGAGGACATAATACCATACTTGACGACTTTGGCATACTCCTTTCCGGGAGAAGCCCGGAGAGGAGTGAAAGGGGGCGGGTAGAGGCTTCGTTTTGGGGGCGGGGCACGGGTGATGTCATCAAGCCCCGCCCCCATGACGGGCTGAAGCCTCAATTTGCGGGTCCGTGGGTGGGGGAAGGGGCTAAAAATGACGCAAAATGCAGCGAATTGCGTCATTTAGCCCCGCCCCCTCCCCGCGGACCCGCGAAAGTCATAGTTTTTAGACCGCGGGGAGAGGGGGAGCCGGGGCTGTAGGGAAATGCGGGAGACTTGCCCTCCTTCCCGTGGGGCCGGGAGGGGGACCCGATTTGCGGGACCCTCCCGGCCATTCCGGGAGGGTAGGCAAGTATGCATAATACAGAAGTAGATATGTCAAACCTATGTCAATATAACATTTAATACTACCCTAATATGGTTCATAAATAAAATGTCCAGAGTGCCACAACCAGTACAACATTTACAAGTTTTATTCTTTTTTTTTTAATCTAATTTGCTCAGGATTTGTTAGTAATTTGTTGTCTGGAGGTAACGAGATACATCAACATTTTGTAGTTTTATTCCTCTGTGAGCAGGTGTAACTAAGGCAGCGTGTCCTCATCAGAGGCCTAGGCTTCCCTGTTCATATAGGCCACACTTGCATTCTCCACTCCATAAAGGTCTCCTCTGTGAGAGATGGAGCAGCCTAATGTATTAGGGGGATGGACGCTGCAGGCACCACTGGGTACATCCTCATACCGCCATCCGGCACTAGTGACACGTATGTTATTGTATATGGTTGGAATTGATGACGCATGCCTAGTCTCTTGGAGTATATAGATTTTTAGATCAAGTGTTTTGCCATCACTCATCGTACATGTTTTTCTGGATCCCTTCAAAGGACCCCCAAGAGCGCATCTAACCCATCTCTTCCTTCCTGGCTAGGGAGGATTTATAATTGTAAAGAATAAGTAATAACCCAGGTAAAATGACGTCATCATTTCACAAATTGTCTTTTTCACCTGGCCTTGCCCAGGAAACCTGTTAAAAGTGGAGCGTATCTTGTGTGGTTTTGCCTGAACCGTACAAGATTATACAATTACAGGCAACACCGAGTCACAAACATCGTATCTCCACTTCTGGACCTATGTCATAGGACATTCTCTGGTAGGCAACGATTTCTGAGGACATGGCCACAGAATTGTGTCTGTTTTCAGACTTATCATTTGCACCAAGGTTAGGGCTGGTGCAATGTGTCCTGAAGATCGGTATCAAACCCAGGCATATGGATTAGACCAGGCATGTCCAACCTTGGTCTTCCAGCTGTTGTGAAACCACAAGTCCCATCATACCTTGCCACACTTTTGCTATTTAGGGAATGCTAAAGCTATTGCAAGGCATGCTGGGTTGTGTGGATTCACAGCAGCTGAAGGGCCAAGGTTGGAACTGCCTGTATTAGACCATTCCAGCTGCAGAAATGCATCGGACCCTCCATACAGAGGACTATGGGGGAAATTTACTAAAATGGATTCGTAGAAAAAAGGTGTATTCGTAGGGAGAAATACACCTTTTTTTTACGAATTTGTATTTTCGGGATTTACAATCCCAAAAATACAACAATTCGTAGTCCTAAAGATGGAACATTCGTATTTGTAGTTACAAATACGAATGCCCTACACCATCGATAGGATACGACAGAAATCACCATTCAAAAGAATGGTGGTTTCTGATTTACTAAGCAGCCGTACTGACAATACGGCTGCTTAGTGGTGTGAAACACCCACGCAAATACGACAGGAAAATAGAACACCATTTTCCTGTTCTATTTGCGTTTTAGCCTGCACGGATCAGTCAGATCCGTGCAGGCTACAGTGTAAAAAAATAGAAAAAATAAATAAATAAAAAAAAAAAACGGCGTGGGGTCCCCCCCACAGCTATAACCAGCACCAGGCTGAAGGAGCCGGGGCCGGTAATTAAAAATCAGGGAACCCGACAAATAGGGGTTCCCCGATTTTTAACAACCAGCCCCAGGCTCCAGGACCGGGGCTGGTTCCCAAAATACGGGGGACAAAATGACTAGGGGTCCCCCGTATTTCAAGAACCAGCCCCAGGCAAAACCAGCCAGCGGGTAATGCCACAGCCGGGGGGAGACTTTTTATGCAAGTCCCCCCGGCCAAAGCATTAACCCTACCGACCAGTCAGCCTGGCCAGGGGCCCTGGGGGAGTGGGGACCCCCCCAATAAAGGGGTCCCCCCCCTCCAGGACTTACCTGACCAGGCTGAAGCCTGGTGCTGTCCTCGATGCCCCTGGGCGGTGGGCATCGAGCTGATGGTTTTGTGTAAAAAATAGAATAAAAACCATTGTTTTTTACTGTGGCACTACAAGTGCCAGCAAGCCTCCCCAGCAAGCTGGGACTTGGATAACCACAAGTCCCAGCCTGCTGGGCATTAAAGGGCCCGCTGGGTCTTGTAGTGCCACCGTAAAAAAAATAGTTAAATAAAACACACTGACACCCGTTTTAAATAAAAGTTTAATACACACATTACATACATACTGATACTTACCTTTCTTGATCCCGTAGGTAGCCCTGGTCCTGATGTCCTGTGTCGTCCTCCAGGTCCATGTCGGCTGTCTGCGTCGTCCTCCAGGTCCATGTCGACGGTCCGTGTCGTCCTCCAGGTCCATGGCGGTGTCCGGGTCCGAAGAAATCCATGTTGGAGCTGTGGAAGGAAATCCTACTCACCTGTTCCTGCGCTGAAGAAGTCTTCTCTTGATCCGACGTAGTCCAGGTAATCTTCCTGCTGTCGCCGGTCCCCGCTGTCTCCGCTGTCCATGCATCGCGCTGAGGAGAGATGCTGAAGTTTCATATTCGGCGCCTCTCCTCAGACTGAATTCTATTGGCCGCCTAGCAGGCCAATCAGGAGCCGACTTTCTCGGCTCCTGATTGGCCTGCTAGGCGGCCAATAGAATTCAGTCTGAGGAGAGGCGCCGAATATGAAACTTCAGCATCTCTCCTCAGCGCGATGCAGAGACAGCGGGGAGCGCCGACAGCTGTGAAGATTACCTGGATTACGTCGGATCAAGAGAAGACTTCTTCAGCGCAGGACCAGGTGAGTAGGATTTCCTTCCACAGCTCCAACATGGATTTCTTCGGACCCGGACACCGCCATGGACCTGGAGGACGACACGGACCGTCGACATGGACCTGGAGGACGACGCAGACAGCCGACATGGACCTGGAGGACGACACAGGACATCAGGACCAGGGCTACCTACGGGATCAAGAAAGGTAAGTATCAGTATGTATGTAATGTGTGTATTAAACTTTTATTTAAAACGGGTGTCAGTGTGTTTTATTTAACTATTTTTTTTACGGTGGCACTACAAGACCCAGCGGGCCCTTTAATGCCCAGCAGGCTGGGACTTGTGGTTATCCAAGTCCCAGCTTGCTGGGGAGGCTTGCTGGCACTTGTAGTGCCACAGTAAAAAACAATGGTTTTTATTCTATTTTTTACACAAAACCATCAGCTCGATGCCCACCGCCCAGGGGCATCGAGGACAGCACCAGGCTTCAGCCTGGTCAGGTAAGTCCTGGAGGGGGGGGACCCCTTTATTGGGGGGGTCCCCACTCCCCCAGGGCCCCTGGCCAGGCTGACTGGTCGGTAGGGTTAATGCTTTGGCCGGGGGGACTTGCATAAAAAGTCTCCCCCCGGCTGTGGCATTACCCGCTGGCTGGTTTTGCCTGGGGCTGGTTCTTGAAATACGGGGGACCCCTAGTCATTTTGTCCCCCGTATTTTGGGAACCAGCCCCGGTCCTGGAGCCTGGGGCTGGTTGTTAAAAATCGGGGAACCCCTATTTGTCGGGTTCCCTGATTTTTAATTACCGGCCCCGGCTCCTTCAGCCTGGTGCTGGTTTCGGCTGTGGGGGGGACCCCACGCCGTTTTTTTTTTTAATTTATTTTTTTTCCTATTTTTTTACACTGAAGCCTGCACGGATCTGACTGATCCGTGCAGACTGCTAGAAATAATTCGTATTAGCAGCCGTATATACGGCCGCTAATACGAATCATTACACCATCGGAGGGTTACAAAGCAGTCGTATCTGACTGCTTTGTAACTGATCCTCCGGAACACGACTTTGCATACGACTTAAACAGTCGTATGCAGTCGTAGGGAAAATACCAATACGAAAAACTAGGTTTTTCATATTGGTAAATTTCCCCCTATATGTCAATTCTTCTATGCACCCAAGTTGGGAGAAACTAGTAATCAGTTGCATTCCATTCTGCCTCCGCTGTTACACCAGTGTTTCCCCATTTATGTAGGCCTTAGACGACCTTACTGATTACATCCACAGATTCTTATGTTGGCACCTATTGAATTTAATAAACAATTTGATGTGAAATGTATCATAGGCGAGTTTTCTGCTGTAATCTTTCATTTATAAAGTAAAATTTTATCTGTTGCTGTTGGGACCAATGATTTAATGACTTGCTTACAGTTTGCGCGTTGTCTTTCCCAGGCCTCTCCATGTTCTTATTTGCAATGCAGCAGTTTTTGCGGTTCCCTGGCAGCTGACCAAAGATCACCTTGAAACAACATTCCAGGTTAACCACCTTGGCCACTTCTATCTGGTCTCCCTTCTGCAGGATATACTGCGTCAATCCGTCCCATCCAGAGTGATCGTGGTGTCCTCAGAATCACACAGGTTGGTTTCTCCATGCAAGTCTTTTTATTATTATTTATTTAATTTTGTTGGTAGAAATGACTGATGCCGTACGATCAGCAGAGTCTCCTGGTGCATCCTAGTCACATTGCCTTGCGACTCAGAGGCATTTTCACGAAAACGCAGAGTGCTAGCGGAGTTGTATGGAACCAGTCAGCTCACTCATGCTTTGGGATGCAGCAAACCTAAAAAATGATGAATTATGTTAATATAAAAATAGTTTGCGGAAAGTTGGCAAGACCGGATCTATTGTCTGTGGGATGCAGAACTAATAAATCTCTTACAGTGGGTCTGTAGTACGCATAATTTTTTTCTAGTCCTAATCCCAGTCCTTCCTAATATCTGTGAAACGGGTGTGGTATGGGACTCCGACAGTCAGGATCCCGACAGTCATTATCCCGACGTTGGGATCCCGACTGCCCGGAGTCAGACAGCATGGCGAGTGCAAAAAAGCCCCTTGTGGGCTCGCTGCGCTCGCCACGCTGCGGGCACGGTGGCTCGCTACGCGAGCCACCTATTCTATTCTCCCTCTATGGGGGTCGTGGACCCCCACGAGGGAAAATAGCGGGTGGCCGTCGGTCACCCGGCTGCCGGCGTTTTGACAGTCGGGATGCCGACGTCGGGTAAATGACTGTCGGGATCCCGACTGTCGGGAACCCGTCCGGCACCCCTGTGAAACATGGCAACATCAGATTAGTTTGAGGGTGGATGTGTGGAGATAACAAACAGGATGACTGTACTTGAATGGCATTACTATAAGGCAGGCAGCCAGGTGTATACAGACAGCGCCAGCAGCGTTTCAAATGTAGTGCCGGCTGCCAGCCAATTGGACCTATTAAAATAATCAAATAATCCAGAATTAGTGCGCAATTTATACAAAGTGAGTAAACATCCAAAGTATACTCAAAGCAGATACAATCGGACCTGGCAGCCGATTGTATCTGCTGCAGCGGCTTCCCTGATTGACTGCCGGTCCATCAGCTACCGTTGGCTGGCGGCCGTTTGAAATGCTGCTGGATCTGTCTTTGTGTCTATGGCTGCCCGCCTAAGCTCCAGATACACCGATGCCACCCAGGCAGCATCCGAGCCAAGTACTGCTATTGCTCAGCACTGGCCGGCACAAATACGCATACCCAACCTAATCTCATGAGTTCTGGGTTTGGAGGCTACCAGAATTCAAATCCTAGCATGTTAGGGTCAAAATCCTGGGATCCCACCAATCCCCATCCCAGGATTGTCTTCCCTATATGTGAATCTTTGCGAGCAATGCTTCAAATTTGGACTGGTCCATTAAATCCAGACAATTTTTTGACCTCTCCCTTATTGACTGTGCAACCAGATCAAACCTGCCCGATCTTCATAATGAGTACATTTATTCATTTGACGATCGCTGGAGAAAGTTGGATAAAGTTAGCGTAATAGCAACACCACGAGTTAATAGGATCCTCTGCATTAGCATAAAGCACAACATGTCTAGAATATGAGGCCTCGAAACCGGGCAGAAGGAGAAACAATCTAATACTTATTCCGAAAATGTTTAAGTGACCCGGAGTAGGGCTTACTTTTTAATCATGTAGCCATAAATGTAACCCTTGGGACTCCGAGCAGTGAGACCAGCCAAGGGTCAGGCTGAAGCCTTTATCACATCCAAACACAGGGGCTTATAGTATAAATGACACACTGCAGATCGATTTACATATACCATTTACAATTTATGGTAGCTGAAATTGAAGGAGGCTGCAGAGAGCGAGAGTTCTAATCCCACCTTGCACAGAAACACAGAGCATCTCCTAATTAGGTGGTAACTAAATCTGTATTTCCTTATCTTTGCCAATCACGTCAGCTCGGTGAAAGAAGTATGGGCTGGAGTTATTAAGCAATGGGGGGTTTCTTCGGGCAGTCCCGAGCTAGATCTCACGAATAAATCTGCCAACTCCCTCACTCGCCAGATGTGGAGGGTACCAGGGGATACGGTATAAATGAGCTGTTATTTAATGGGAGATTATGTTGAATTGTCAACTGCTTGTCTCGGTAACCTTCTGTCTGAAATACAAGTTCAGATCGTTTCTCTTCGTTATTGGACATAGATTTGTATCTGGTCTTTGGGAAAATACATATTTAAAAAAAAAAAAAGAAAGAAAAAGGTTCCTGTATAGCAGGATCAGCCAAAGTTTATGGCAAAGTTTTCCTATTCTAAAACCCATTGTTTCTTCTTTAAAGTGGAACTACAGGAAGGGAGGTGTTGCAGCCTATTGCTTGGGATTTACCTGGGTTGTTATAATGGTAATCAGCCCATTGTAGACAGATTACTATAAATTATGGCTAGAACCGATTTCTGGGAAACAAAATGTATTTGTGATTTATTATATTGAAGTGACTTTAAGCTATATCCGCTTATTTTATATGTTAAGTGCACACACAAGCAGGGTACAATAAGACCCGCCTCCTTATCCCGCCACACTCTGCTCCTAAATGGGGAGGAGGGGCTTGTCTCCCCATATGCCATGGACATTACGTTATCCCACTTTGGACACCTCCGGCTACTGTTTTTTTTAAGTCACCAATAGGCCCGGTTGTACTCTGTTATAGTAAATAACAGCCCTGTATGGCCAGCATAGGTATGCAATGCATTTTACTAACTCCTGGATATTAGCCCTTCAAAGAGACAAAACAACATAACAGTAATATTAGCGCCAGTGGCTGTGCTCGCCCAAACAGTAACAATAGAATTGCTCCATCCGGTGCCATCTAGGATTAACTCTGTCTGCATCATAAGCCCGAAGACCCTCTGAGGAAGCCCTAGTCTCTCCTACAACAGTCTGCGGTACCCTTACACACACGCGTGTCCCAGCACTGAAACATGCAGATGTGTCCATGTACATCTGGCTCCTTTTGTGTTGAGTTGCCCATTGGCACAACTCAGTAGGATCAGGAGTCTTTTTTGCAACATTTTCCATAAAATAACCTTTTTTTAAATTTGCAAAATAGAATGAACTGGATGCACAAGCAGCTTCTGCTGATAAAAATTATTTGTGGCATGTCTTTATTCACCGTGCGACTGCAGCAGTATATGCATATAAATTCCAGGGAAAACAATGTAATGTTAGAATTCTTATGCAGATACAGCCACTGTCACACACTGAATATAGATCATTTTAATCAGTATAAGCTGCTTGTGTATCCTATTTTCTTCATTTTGCATATATGACTCTATTTAGTGTAAAAAAAAATCGCAAGAATGAAGCCCAGCGTCAGTCATTCAGAGCTCATGCATCATGTATAGAGAGACTTGTATCACATGGAGAATAGATGTATTTGGACACATTTGTAGAACCAGTTTTCCAAGTACGGAAGCTGAGTCAGCTCTGGATTTTTACAGAAAAAATGTGTATTCCCAACAAAACTTTACCACAACATGGAGACAGTTGGTGTTTCGGAATGCACAGCGCCCTTTCCTCAGGACCACATGGTCAATAAGCAAAGGACGTTGTGCAGTCCGGAAAGCTGTCCTCACTTGTCCTAATATCTTTCATGTTGTGTTCAAATTTTGTTTCGGGATGCATGCAGCCCTCAGTCTCATTAAATGGAAACCCCTATTCATCCATCCACATTTTTCAAATGCTTCCTTCACCTATTTTTCTGTTTCATAGATCCTATATGTGTCCGAAGCCGGCACTTAGGTATTAACTATTTGCACCGGTCACATACTGTAGTTAGTTTATATACTGTATGTATGTATTTATGCATGTGTGTGTATACATACATACATACATTATTATCGTTTCTTTAAATGGCACCACAAGGGTTCCGTAGCACCTGACAACACATTGAATATACAATACATAGTAAATAAAAGATAGTTACAGCAGCGGACACTGATGCAAATATAACAGTGGCAGAGATATATTCTAAGAAAAGCACATGAGGAGAGAGGGCCCTGCTCGTTAGAGCTTGCTTACATACCTACATACATACATACAGATGGGGCAGGTCCCATCTTGGCAGGGGATGACGATGGCGATGCCAGCCGCCATCCCCCGCCAGCGCCATATCGATTGCGAGAAGGGGACGCGCGCGCACGAGAGGCGCGTGCGTCTCAGTCAGATGGCTGGCCAGGCTGCTGGCGGATCTCCAGCGGTGACGTTCTGGCGATTCGCCAGCAAGGAAGAGGCCTGCCCCATCTGTACATACATACACACACACATACAGTATCTTCACTACACAATATATATATATATATAATTTCTATGCAAATAAGCATAACTTTTTATATTTCACGTGTAACGCCACATCTTACACTCGCCGAGCCGTTTGCACCATAGCGGGAGGGAAGGGGGTGGGCAGGGGGCTGGAGCATTGGTATGCCCAGCGTTTTATGGGTGTCCCCATAAAAACGCAGGGTGTTCCCCTGCAGGGGCGGCAGATGTCACATGACATCAGCGCCCGCCCCGAATTCAGACTACAGTTAGCTCTAGAAAAGTCAGTCCATAGCTGTATTTTCTTAGCGAAGGCAGGAGAAATCATTCGATGGTCAACGGCCATCAATAGATTTCTCCTTATTCCCGCACGGAGCCGCGGCCGTCTTTACCTTTTCCCTAGGCTGCGCACATACACAGCCTAGCAAACAGGCCTGAATCCAGGGCCGCCAATAGGGGGGTGCTGTGGGTACAGCTGTCCTGGGCCCCAGCCTCTGCAAGGGCCCACGCACCTCTTTATGTCCACCACAGCCCCTCTGACTGCCTCCGTTGCGCTCAGTGCACTGAACAAAGCAGGTCCTGCAGCGTAGGCCAATTAAAATTATGCACTGGCTTTTGAGCCAATCAGAGCTCGCGTTCCAGCAGCCAATCAGAATGGCTCCCAGTAAGCGAGCTCTGATTGGCTCACCAGCCGGTGCTGCATTTTAATTGGCTGCCAACATCCTGGGTTGAAGAAGTCTGCGCTCCGGGATCTGCTTCATTCAGCACACTGCTTAGCAGAAGAGGAGATTAGGAGTCGGGTTACAGTAAGTAAAGTGAGGAGGAGGGGACCTGGACTGGAAATCAGTCCCGGGCCACAAAATTTCTGATGGCGGCCCTGCCTGAATCAGGCGCTTAGTGCATTTAACCCGCGGGAGGGTTAAATGATTTGCCAACCAAGTCATTGAGGCTACGTTCCGATCTCGCTAGAATGCCCTTATATCGCTATGCCAACGGCAGGTAACAAAGTTTTCTTAGATTTTAAGTTAATCAGGAAATTTTCTTGAGGACATTTTTTAGTGCTTTTCCTCCCATAGCAAAGAGGCAAAAAACAGTAACAAACAGCTGGCGTTTAATTATTCTGTCTGACTCCATTACAAAACATCCACTAGTTATTTTGATTTGTGTTCCAGCCATGCCATGGGTATACTTAAAAACATTATAGTCTGCCGAAACTCATCCTGGCTCTGTTTATATTTATCTTTTAAACATATGAGGAAGCTGATGGCAAGATACCAAGGTTATTGTCCCTGTGTTACTATCAATGTGTATTCTACAAGTAAGAGGTCATTGGACTCGCACGGATTCCCAAGTTCCAGGCGTTCCTGTTCCTTAAATCAGCAGACAAATAGTCCATAGAAGCTGACTGAGGACAAGGGCTTTAAAATATGGCTTCACTTTTATTATTCTTTAGAAACGTTTCACCCACTTTCCTGTGTGCTCCTCCGCAGGGTGTCATTAACAGTACTTGGGCCCTCATTCTAGTTGAATCGGGACCCCGCGTGTTCCCACGGGTGACCAATGTTTAAGCTCTGCGCATATTATTATGTGCGCATGTGTACAGGGCTGCCATCAGGAATTTTGGGGCCCGGGACTCATTTCCAGTCTGAGCCCCGCCCCCTCCTCACTTGACTTACCGTAACCCGGCTCCTGCTCCCCCATCTCCTCTTCTGCTGAGCTGCAGCCCGGAGGTCCCGGAGCACAGGCTTCTTCAACTCAGGATGCCGGCGGCCAATTAAAATGCAGCATCGGCTGCTGAGCCAATCAGAGCTTGCCTACCGGCTGCCGCTCTGATTGGCTGCCGGTACGCAAACTCTGATTGCCTCATTTCCTGTGCGTACCCATGAAAACGTTGGGTGTGCCAGGAAAACGCTGGCCATCCCCATGCGAACGCAAGCGGGGGGCTGACGTCTCGGACCTGAGCGCCACCAGACTAAGTCTGTCCAGACTGAATTAGATTTGCAAGCAGGGTAGAAATCATTCGATGTTCGGCAAACATCGAATGACTTTGCCACAGCATCCTTCCCTGCAAATGGATGTTGATGCAATCTGGATATGACCATAGAGACCTGTTTTTGTGGGATCCCAGTATCTTTTCTGCTTTGAGCTTCAGAGCTCAGGACAGGAACGTCCTTGTTTAAATTTGATGTAATTTTTGATGTGATTTATTACATCGTATACAATTTTTATTTTCCATCTGGACATGGACAATTTGAAAATATATTTCTCATAACTTTATAACTTTTGAAAGCAATTTATTTGTGTAAAACAAATATTCTTGCAAACCACAGCCCCTATTTTCATCATGCTGGGTCCAGCCCAGCGCCTTCACAAGCTGCTGCCCATGCTTCCAATCCGCCATTCCTGTGGATAGACACTGCACGCTCAGAACCCATTCAACGTAACCACCTACCACGGGACACTGCAGCACATAGATGGGACTGCAGGACAGTGCCTGCTCAATGGGTGAGAGAGGGACTCCCAAACGTAACCACCTACCACGGGACACTGCAGCACATAGGTGGGACTGCAGGACAGTGCCTGCTCAATGGGTGAGAGGGGGTCTCCCAAACGTAACCACCTACCACGGGACACTGCAGCACATAGGTGGGACTGCAGGACAGTGCCTGCTCAATGGGTGAGAGGGGGTCTCCCAAACGTAACCACCTACCACGGGACACTGCAGCACATAGGTGGGACTGCAGGACAGTGCCGTCTCATTGGGTGAGAGGGGGACTCCCAAACGTAATCACCTACCATGGGACACTGCAGCACATAGGTGGGACTGCAGGACAGTGCCTGCTCAGTGGGTGAGAGGGGGACTCCCAAACGTAATCACCTACCATGGGACACTGCAGCACATAGGTGGGACTGCAGGACAGTGCCTGCTCAGTGGTTGAGAGGGGGACTCCCAAACGTAACCACCTACCACGGGACACTGCAGCACATAGGTGGGACTGCACGACAGTGCCTGCTCAGTGGGTGAGAGGGGGACTCCCAAACGTAACCACCTACCACGGGACACTGCAGCACATAGGTGGGACTGCATGACAGTGCCTGCTCAGTGGGTGAGAGGGGGACTCCCAAACGTAACCACCTACCACGGGACACTGCAGCACATAGGTGGGACTGCACGACAGTGCCTGCTCAGTGGGTGAGAGGGGGACTCCCAAACGTAACCACCTACCACGGGACACTGCAGCACATAGGTCGGGACTGTAGGACAGTGCCTGTAAAAAAGCGGGACTGTCCTGGAAAAATCTGAACTGTTGGGAGGTATTTATGCTTTTACATCCAAATAACACTGTGGGCCTTATTCTTGTTGGTGCGGTCGGATGCGTATTTTCAGACAGGAACCGAGTGTTCTTAGCCCCGCATTCCGTACTGATCGCTCACACCGTCCGAATGCGGTAAGACACCGACCGAACGGACCACAAGTGGATTTTTCGGTACTTATGTAATATCTGGGCTCCCGTTTTTCTTATGACACCGCGTACCCTCGCGGGGCTCGCTGCGCTCGCCACGCTTCGGGCAAGGTGGCTCGCTGCGCTCGCCACACTATATAAAATCAACTCCATGCGTAGTTGGATAGTAGGGGTATGAAAAAATGGGGTTCATTTAACATGGGAGCCCAGATAATACATAAGTACCGATTTTTCATGTGAACACCACCTCCATCTCTGGGAACCTCCCCATCATTCGATAGTCGCCGACCATCGAATGCAGGACCGAGTGGTCAGGCAGCTCCGAGTGCTCCAGACCACTAGGGCATTTCTCCGGCAAACAGCAGGAATATGGGCGGGCAGCTGGCATCCGGCTATGTCTTTTGTCCACCCCCCACAGGTGCGTCACAGCCGTATTACCATACGTACGCCCAGCGTTTTCATGGGAACGCCCATGAAACGTGGGGGTACGCATATGGTAATGAGCCCAAACAGCCCTTCACGCCCCTCTCCACCCCCTGTTCGGAGTGTTCCAACCAATCGTTGTCTGTAAAGAATTCACGCCGTATTTGGACATGCGTGGCGTTCGCATATGCGCAGATACGCCTCTGCACATGCGCAAACATCGGCCGTCCGACCGCACCCGGACAGAACCGCACCAACCAGAATAAGGCCCTGTGTGAGAACAGTGTTCTCATCGATCAGGTTACTAAACCTAGTTTGTAACTTGATCGATAGGAGCTGATTGGCTGCTGCGTAATCACCTTCCACTTTATCACTTCACCTGGTTTAGTAAGTATGCCCCTCAGTTCTCAGCAATGTGGCACTACAATGTCTGGCATCCACCTCAAACTGTGCAAACACCCACATATACATTTTTACCACCCCAGTTTTTTTTCCCCCACAAATAAATTTCGCTCACTGATCCTTTGCACCTTTGTGTATTATTTAAAACATATGTGAGCGCTAGGGTTCTCTATCTGTGTCCACTGTCTGTACACATATTTGGTAACCCTGTTGCCCAGGTGGGTCCATTCAATTTCTGGCTAATATAAAAATGGCAGTGCACACTCCACATTATTAACCCTTGTTGTGCCAAGTCAATTTGTCAAAATAGGCGTGAAAACTGCCAAGAAATTTTTTTTTATCCATCGTAATGACCTGTTATGATTACCTGATATAGGAAATATAGTTTTTTTTTTTTTTGCAGAACATTTTTTATTTGAATTTCTATAACAAATGTGAGGGACACTGGCGTTTTTAGCGTATATTTTGCACATCTCTCACAGAGATGCTGGCACTCAAAGGGTTCATCAACAATCAATGTTCTTCGTATATTGGCCAAGAGTTTTTTGCCCACCAACCAGCATCGAGATACGAGGTCACCTTGACGCTGGTTGGTGGGCATCTGCACTGTGTTTTTCCTTGCAGAAGTACAAGTCCCAGCATGATAGCACCTCATGTAATTAGGGTGTGCATACTAAGACCCATCTCTCATAATATACAAATTAGGCAGAAATTAAATTTTTTGTAATAATACCATGGAACAGATCTATAAGGACATTGTCAGGTCAGGTGTTTTTCGGTTTTAGTTTGCGCTTGTGCGCATTGTACAGTATTTGTCATACAATGCTTATACAATATTTTCCACGTATTTCTCATGAGAAATAAAAAAATAATAATTGGAACTAAGAAAAATATACTGTATGCTCATTTGGATCGCTGCAAATACCAAGTCTGACAAGTAGGGATGATGAAAATTCATCCGTCTCCTGAAATTGGTTGAAACAAAATCAACACCTTCAGTCGCTGAAAAACACATTATAGCAAGTGCTAGTTTCCTGGACGAGAGTTCGCGTTTTACTGGCAGGATGTCTGAAACAATTGATTTTTTTCTTTTCTTTTGAAACTTAGATTCACAGAAATTAAAGATTCATCGGGGAAACTTGACCTTAACCTGCTTTCCCCATCTAAGAAGGACTATTGGGCCATGCTAGCGTACAACCGTTCCAAGCTGTGCAATGTTCTCTTCTCCAAGGAGCTGAACCGACGCCTCTCTCCCCATGGGGTGACATCCAACTCGCTGCATCCAGGAAACATGATGTATTCCTCCCTTCATCGGAACTGGTGGGGGTACACGTTACTGTTTGCTTTGGTTCGACCCTTTACAAAGTCCATGGTGAGTGAACCTCAATACATATTATTAGCTTTACTGGCTTAAGATAAAAGTGCATTTAAAATCCAGATGGACGGCTTTAAATCAACCGCTCTGCCTTTGATACCTGGGAGCCTTATTTCAGTTGTTTATATGGGGCTCCGTAATCGGGGAACTTTGGTCCAGCTCTGAGTTCCCCTGCAGTCGAGATTTTTCTTGTTGTGATAATTACTCGATGATGTGCAATACATTCGTCTGCGGAGTGGAGACAAGAGAAACGTGATACAGTAAAAATCATGGGATTCTGGCTTTTAACAATAACGAGGGTAGAAAAAAAAATGGAATGAACTGTAAAACATATCAGATATTTGGCTGAAGTTTTTTTTTTTCTTTTGCTAAATTATTTTGTGCCCCAGGAAATTTCCGCGAAGAAAAAAAAAAAGTTTGGTGACCACTGCACCTCTACAGTCCATAATGTGAAAAGTGTGTGTGTATGTTTTTTTTTTCTGCAGCTCTGTAGACTAGCGCTGCGCTGTGTTATAAGAGAGACTGATGGGCTACTGTTTTTGGCCAGCAGTACCCTTTTATTATCCCTATGGATTACGTTCGCATTTGGTGTTACAATGCTCTTTTGAGGGATGAGGTTAATGTGGATTACAGAGTTGTTTTGTGTTCTGTGGGATTCTGGGATGTGAAGGAGGTGGGCGCACGTCTTCAGCGCGTCTTGGCATTTGTACTCGGTGGCTGTGGATATTCTGCAGAGCAGTCCTATAAAATGTATCCACAATAATGAAAGAATAACATGATATTTGTGTGGGGCAGGGTCGTTGGGTTGACACCGTAGATCGACACCTATAAAAATTTGACATGGCTTAGGTTGACATGGATTTTAGGTCAACAGAGACTTTAGGTCGATATGCCAAAGGTTCACATTAAAAAGGTCAATGTGGTTTTTAAAATATTTTTTTTCTTTAAAAGAGGGTTTTTTATACCTTACCATCCACTAGGGAATGTGTAGCACGGCACTGTGCTCGAAGCATGGCAAGCGATGAGCCACACTTATACGGTGTCCATGACTAAGTTGGTTGACATAGACACCCAAATAAATGTCACCATATGGACCTTTGGCATGTTCACCTATAGTCCATGTCGACCTAAGCCATGTCATCTTTATTAGGTGTCGACCTACCATACTCAAATGTGTACCATATGAACAGAAGCCTGCATTACACTGATCACCATCTTTCATTTGTATAATCCATGCAAATTATATGCGGGTGGTGCCATGTAAGAATGGGCGGCATTTTGAGAGTTTGATTGCTCCTACAGGACTGTAGCGGAATGCTCCCCATTCACTTCATCCTGTAACTATGGGAGACATCCAACGGGATAAACACTAGCGCCCTTTTTTATTTTTATGCCAGACTATTTTTAAGTAAAGAAATGTGTACTGTCCTGTGGAGAAAGGTTGCGTCTGTATTGACTGCCTAGGAAAGCAGTAGGCAATACTGCAGCATGTTACACGTGGTTGGATTCTTAACAATTTTACATTGCAGCTGATCAACAATTTGGATTCTACAAAGGATTTTTAAAGTAAGTATACAATGACAGGGGAGTAGTTAACGGGGTGTAAAAAGGGGGACCCTCCCCTTCTAGGATTTTGAAAATGTTAGCCCATTGTTTGAAAAATCCAATTGTTGCCAGAATTGAGTTAAAAACAAAACTTTAATATTTTCTATTTTAAAACCAGCTAATTGCATAATGTTGTATGGAAATCTGAAGAATGTTATATGTGTTGGAAAGTTACCGTTAAGAAAATGTCAAATATATACTTCTGCTGGCAAAAATGAGATGTCAGTTGTTCTATCTGTGTACAGGTGGATGCACCGATGATTATTACTCCACCACCTAGAGAAAGAAGATGTAATTTTCATAACCCAAATTATTTTCCCCTTGGTAGTGTGCGAAATACACTGTGATTGCATATACACTGATTGTAGTTTGTTGAGTATTCAATAGAGGATGACGATTTTGTTCCTGGGGGGGAAAAAAACACATCTGGCTCAGTTCAGAAAAAAAGTAGGGATAAAGACAGGCTAACCGTCAATGGTTTTAATCATCAAATGGTTCAACCGGGTGTGGTACAGGGGTCCGACAGTCGGGATCCCGACAGTCATTAGGCCGACGGCGGGATCCCGACTGGCCGGACTCAGACAGCATGGTGAGCGCAACTAAGCCCCTTGCGGGCACGGTGGCTTGCTACGCCAGCCACCTATTCTATTCTCCCTCTATGGGGGTCGTGGATTCCCACGAGGGAAAATAGCAGGTGGCCGTCGGGAACCCGGCTGTCTGTGTTTTGACAGTCGTGATCCTGACGTCGGGTAAATGCCTGTCGGGACCCCGTCCAGCACCCGGTTCAACCATTGATGCAACAGTCACTAAAAAACAGGTTATAAAACAAAATGGTGCTCATATCGGTTGGACTGTCAATGATTACTTACCATCCATGGGTGATGGCCATCTCTAAAATAAACTAGATACAAGAGGGGAAACGTCCATAATTGTGCAAGCTCTTGTTAAACTCATTACTGCTCTTTAACACGCATACAATAAGTAAGCTAAAAAAACGTTTAGCATTATTTAAATAATAGGGATTGTTTATAGTAATCTTCTAGCAGAAGGATAACGCCATTTCTCTATGTGTTCTCGTTACCCTTACTATGTTACCAGTTCCTTCAGGCTCCTATTTAAAACCTGGAACACCTCTCATTGTGAAATGTAATGCCCCCTTTTCCACTGACGCAGTAACCCTGATTATTGTCAGGTCTGCCTGGGTCCGGGCTTGGTGGAACAGTGTCCTTGAATAATAACCCGG
Organism: Crinia signifera; assembly: GCF_055691185.1. Taxonomy (NCBI): domain Eukaryota; kingdom Metazoa; phylum Chordata; class Amphibia; order Anura; family Myobatrachidae; genus Crinia; species Crinia signifera. The sequence goes on from NC_139227.1 coordinate 24,116,616, forward strand.
GTCCAGTGACCTATCGAGAGCCAGCTCACCGGCACTTGTACTGTAGGCGTTATCAACAAGCATCGGCAAAGGGAAGACCCACCACTAACTTGGGTCCAAACCTCTGGTGTGAATATGGGTTTAAGCCACTGTGACACTGCTTGTAGGATTTATGTGTAAAAAGGTGTAAAAAATAATTGGATTGCATCATGGTTAGTGATGGAGTCAATGTAAAAAGTGTCTGATGCTACTAGAGATTTATTGTTATTTATTTTCCATGTTCCCCGTTTGTTCATCACGATGTCTAGACCAGGCAACCCAACCTCGGTCCTCAAAGTACACTAAAGCTGGGTGCACGCTAGTAGATATCTCTGCTGATCAATTGATCAATTGACCTTTTCATACCCCCACTATCCACGTCGGCGTGGAGTTGAGAATAGAATAGTGTGGCGAGCCACCGAGCCCGAAGCGTGGCGAGGGAATGCGGATACCTTCACAGGTAAACGCGTCCCTTCGCTGCGCTCGCCACGCTTCGGGCTCGGTGGCTCGCTGCGCTCGCCACACTATTCTATTCTCAACTCCACGCTGACGTGGATAGTGGGGGTATGAAAAGGTCGGAGGAAGCGTACCGCCGCTCCTCGTGGGCTCGCTGCGCTCGCCACGCTTCGGGTTCACGTTGATCGTGGGGTGGCGTAAACTAATTTTGGGGGGCCATTTCACTGTTCAGGGGTGTTTTTGTGGGGTTCTGGCCCATTTACCATTGTTCCCTATGATGATTTGGGTAAATTGAGGCATTTAACATTGTTCCCTATGGGAAATCCTGACAAGGGGGGGACATGGATCGCCACGCAGCGGGCCCGGTGCCTCGCTTCGCTTTGCACGCTAATTTGTTTTGGCGGTCGGGATTCCGGCGTCGGGATTTTGACCGCCGGGATTCAGACCGCGGGGAAATTGACTGCATCCCGTCATGATATATCTGTGTATGATGCCATTCACCGATATATTAATAGTACACACTGGTCTAGATGCACTTATGAAATTCATCACCTTCACCCCCCATTCTCCCCCCAAAAAAGAAATACTTCTATTACACCCTTGCCCCATCGTCAGCAGAGATTGTACTTATTGTTGGATTCTCAAATAAAAACTTTTCATATCATTTTTGCTACGCCCATCTATTCACTAATGTCTAAGCCACTTTACAGCAGTGATCTAGAACAGTCGTGAAGCTCTTGTACTAATATCGCACGCTCGCTGCAGCCTCTAGGAGAACCAAATATTGTCTTTGGCTGCGTTGGGAGTTGAAAGAATATCAAGTTTTAGGGGGCAACAAGCGCTTAGCAGATGTTACAACGAACTAAAAATTAATAAAAAGGGAAGAAAAAAAATCCTCCTTTCTAACATTTGAAAGTGGGTCAGGTTTGTTGAAGTTCTGAGACTATTGGGTTACGTTTCCTGTTTCTGTGCGAAGCCAGCCATTGTGCAAGAACTTTAACAGATGTGCAATTCCCCCTTTTTAATAGATGGGAATAAAAACCCTGGTTCTGTAGCGGAGTTATAAATTACAGTGAGAAAGCTCAAGCTGTCACTGTGTTAACCTTAACTCGCCGGAGCAGCGTGATCCTGCCCTCGAATAACCTGATGGCGAAAGATTTATAACTTGAAAAATGTAACAGATTTGGGAGAGGATGGAGATGTGTTGACTCCTGCCTCGGACAGACAGAGATGAACGTTTAGGATTCTGTGCAGGGAAAACATTTTGCTAAGATACATTCCAATTCCTGTGGGGTTGATCCTATAAATTGGCTCAGTGTCTACGTTATACAAGCCGTCTTACAGGCCCGATCCCTGTACATAGGATGACACGGGAGTTGCAGATGGTTTCTACGCTGGGGTTTATTTAATGAGTGCGCTTTGTTTGTGTGTTTTATGCATCGCTTAACAAATGAAAATTTGCATCTGGATGTAACCAGTGATTAGTGTTAGGTTACAGACAAGTATTTATGTATCCAGTGACGCCGAGAGGTGTGTGGGGGCGTGTACTAATTACCTGGGCCCGGGGAATGCTGCCCTCCAATACCGAGTATACCTATACTTAAGGCCGGCGCATTCTTACCACTGATAAGGTGGTGCCCGGGCATTACCCACTGATCAGGCGGTTGGTGTCCGCACATTAAAAGCATAGAGTCAGGCAATGTACCAGAGTCTATTGCACATGCACCATTGCCCAATTTTCACAGAAGAAGGCGCTTGCTGAGGAGATAGTAAGGTAGGCCAGAGCCATCCCCCGCGCCCCCGTAGCAAACAGAAGCGGCCCTGTAATTTGTACATTTTTTAAGGGACATGATGGGCTACCCCAAGGCTTGTCCCACAATGTGTAGATGCCGTACGCAACAGTGACAGTGCTTCCCCCGACGTACTCTGGACAGCGGTACAGTCAACAAAAAAGCGGCACTGTCCCTCCCAAAGTGGTACAGTTGGTATATATGTAGCTAGGGTAATGCTAATAATGTATTGTCCGCTTTCATTTGTATCCTATAGGAAAGGGGGCGTGGCCTACACTTGATGCGCTGCCACGAGGCCACGCCCCGTTATTCGATGCAGTGGGGGCATGCCCAGCAGCTCTGTGAGCTGCTGGCCAGCCCCTCTGCCTGCAAGAATAGATGCTGCGCACAGCGTCTATTCACAGACGACAGGGGGGACTCCCAACTGCCCCCCCCCCCACCGCGGGACACTGCCGGCGGCGGGAGTGACGCGGGAATGTCCCAAAATACTGGGACGTTCCCGCAATAAGCGGGAAAGTTGGAAGGTATGGAATAGTGCCCGTAGCATGCAAGCGTAGCGGTACTCTTTGACTTTGTCCATGTCGGCATGAAAAGTGAAAACCCTATGTTGACATTTTGACTCTCGACCTAGCCATTGTCGACCTTCCAACCCTGTCGACCTTAGGCATGTCGACATGTATCATGTGTCGACCTAAGCCATGTCGACCTTCAGCGGTCGAAAAAATGCATATCTGACTTCATATTGGATGACATAATACCCCATACCCATGTTGACGAATGGGAGGTAATCCCTTTCCCCTGTCTGTAATAAGTGTCCGATGCAGAAGGCCACACAGTACTTGTGCACGTTTATCCCATATCGTTTCATTTTGCAGCAGAGCAGAATAAAGGTACAGAACTGAATTGCAGGAATATATTTAGATTAAGCCTGACCTGTATATTATCGTATGTGCATTTTCTTGGCCATATTTCTCCTTTTAGTGTATTTGTTGTTTATATGGAGCTTTTTAAACCAAATATCAGACAACCTCTAACGACGCGCTTCTTTCCTCCAGACATACTCATACAAATTTTATGTTATTTACCCCCGTAAGAAGAGAATAAAATACTCTTGGTACATTTCATCTTATTTTATGATTGGTGCGTTTGCTCTTCTGCAGTCACTAAACGATTCACTTGATGTGTTTCGGCTGACGGAACCTGTGCTAGAAGTTTCCTGTGGCATATGCATATACATTATACATTATTCCTTCATGTCTTACAGAAGTATGGCTTCTTACAGATGGAAGTAATAGGTTCAATCATAGTTGCCGGTACTTGTGAGTTATCTGGGCGCCCGATTTCTAAATCGGGTCGGATCGGGCACATCGCATCGCATGGGACCATCGGATGCGATGCGATGCGATGCGATGACCCGATTTTTCCATAGGAATCAATGTTAAAATGGACTGAGTCCATTTTAACATGGAATTCAATGGGAAAAAGGGGTCCTTTTCATACCCCTACTATCCAAGTGGGCATGGAGTTGGATATAAACCTGTGGCGAGCGTAGCGAGCCACCGAGCCCGAAGCGTGGCGAGCGTACGCGGAATACCGTCCCCTCGCGGGGCTCGCTTCGCTCGCCACGCTTCGGGCTCGGTGGCTCGCTACGCTCGCCACAGGTTTATATCCAACTCCATGCCCACTTGGATAGTAGGGGTATGAAAAGGACCCCTTTTTCCCATTGAATTCCATGTTAAAATGGACTCAGTCCATTTTAACATTGATTCCTATGGAAAAATCGGGTCATCGCATCCGATGGTCGCATGCGATGCGATGCGATATCGCATCGCATCGCATCTGATTGTATGCCTTAACTTAAGGCATACAATCAAAAAATCGGGCGCCCAGATAACTCACAAGTACCTAGTTGCCTATTTTAAGTGTCTCGGAGACGTTCTGCAAATTTTCCATGGGGCTGGGGCGGGACTTGTCATCATGAAGCCCCGTCCCCTTTTCTGTAAGTGCTGTGATTCGCAGCTCTTCAGGAAGGGGGAAGGAACTAAATGATGCGATTTGCTGCATTTTCTTCCCTCCTGAGAGAGCCACGAATGGCGTGCAAACACGCGGAGGACCGATTGAATCAGAATACCCTCCCATTGTGCGTGTTACGACCTAAAATGAAATGTACATAGGTTCTAAGGTTAATTGGATTATTGTATTTCCGTAGGGCCGATAGCATGAAATCTTGTTGTTTGCATTAGATAACATACGTGCTTAGTTGGAAAGATCATATGAGGTTGACGAAAAGGAAATATTTTATTTTCCAATAGCTTTACTATAATAAATGATTGTTCCAATAAAAATATGACTTTACTGTAATTCACATTTATTTTGTTCTCGATAGTACATAAAACAAGAGTACTTGGCAGAAGAATAGATCTGTTTTTGCCATACGAATCATTAAGGATAATGTCTGAAGGCTTCTTTTCTCGAGTCTCTGGAGGGAAGCAGCGGGCGGGTGGGTTTAGCGTCCTTAGGTCTGACCCGGGGAAATGAACGGTTCAGAAAACAGAACTATCCAGGGGGTTTCCTCTGTTGTAAATTTTCTTAGGCCTATAAAAATTATATTAATAACATGACATCTATCTCAAAAATATAGATAATTTGTAGCCATTGCTCTGCTTTTTTGGTTGGAGTCACCTGGCAAAGAAGGTCATATCTAACACCGGCAGTTGTATATATCCATGTTGGGCCGTTTCTGACTACCAAAGCAGCACCAACCTCACTCCCTCTCCACCGCCATCATTTAGTGATCATTGTGTTCTAGTGATGACCGTTGGTCGGTTCGTACCATTGATCGATAACTTTGGTGTAAAATCCATTTAGAAGGGAACCATCAATGGTCACCCCTACTTTAATGTTTAGGGAATTGTGTGCCAATCAGGGTCAAGGGGTGTTTATTCAAAATTGTCAGGAGGCGATGCTATGCTCTGTGACCCAACACCTAGGTGGGAAATGAACTGGTTCTCTTCCATCGATGGTAAAAGTAGTTATCATTGGTTATAGATCATTGATTATTTTAAATCATCGATGGTCAGTGGCCATTCCTGTTGTGTGTGTGTGTCCACCACCACCACTTAACAAATAAAGAAAAACAAGTCGCAATTAAGACACCATCGGCCTAGCAGAGTTATGCAAGTGAGCATGTTTTTACGCATCCCAGTAAGTGTCACCCCTAGGCATGTGCATAGTGGTAAATCCACCAATATGGGAGTGGGGGTGGGGGGGTTCCACATGATTAAGGGCTTAATTCAATTTCATCTGGTAAAAATGGAGAAAGCCAAGAGATGTCCAGTAGAGGATCATGTGATTGCTTTGCTTTACTTGTCTGTGTATTGGGACCATCCTCTGGTCCGTTGATGGTCGCATTACGGGATTGGGGATAGTAAACATACATAAAAATCCAGGTGGGGATCGCAAAATTGTGACTTTTTAACATGTTTATTATACCAGATCGACGCATCCAGTCAGCAGAAGGGCTGTTTCAGGGGATTGCCCTGGCAGATGTTTGGGTCCCTTTAGGCTGTAAAGAGTAAACTATTATTTTCTTATGGGGCCTTCACTCGGATTTCAAGGCATTCACTAAGCAATCTCACTAGTTCATTTAGAAAATGCCCCTACTTCGCTCCTTGTGTAGGGGCCACAGCGATAGCACGGAGAATGCTGGATAAATCTATAATCGCCTGTGTCCGGGCCAGTGTTCTCACCGGAGAACACTGGCCCACACAGATCATTTAGCACACAACGCTGACACATCGCTATGTTCTGAGCCATCTAGCATAGCTCAGAATGCTCAGCTGTAGGCCCCATTAGTGTGCTCACTTGGGGCCAGATGCACTAAGCTCCAGAAGTGATAAAATGGAGAGTGATAAACAGCCAACCAATCAGCTCCTGCCTGACAGTTTTCAAACACAGTCTGTAACATGACAGGGAGGAGCTGATTGGCTGGCTGTTTATCACTCTCCATTTTGTCACTCTTGAAGTTTAGTGCATCTGGCCCTTGGTGTTTAATAAATATATTACCTTCTCTATGTGCAAGGAATTGAGCAGTAGACTCTACAGTATTTCATTTCTGATAACTATTTAGACAATTTTGAAAAATAGATCACATTGGCTGCCTATGATCGTTTATTTTATCAAAGGGCAATAAAAACAACTTTTCCCTGATGATAAAACTATGAGTTTGAGAAGCACAGACGGGAGGTAGCACGTGGGATGCTTGTGTAAAATGTTGCCATAGGGTTTTTCCAAAGCAAATTACCCAAACGTAAAAGCTCATTTAAACAACTACGTGAGTGCATTGGGGAGGTTTTCCTGTGGGGACCATAGAGTACATACTTGCACTTAGAACCAAATATTTAAAAAATACAAAGTTAAAAATGCGTCAGTGGTATTTCCTGGCAAACCACGGTAATCTCTGTGAGTGCACGATTATGTAGCACAATACAGCCCCCTTTCTACTGGGAAATCATCATGTATTTTAGCTTCATTTAAACTGCGTGTTGATGTTAAAGTGTAAACATTTGAAATAAGGGAACCAGTACCATTCTTATGACCTACGCTCTCAGGAATGACTGGCCTGCTTCACTGTAACTAAACATTTAGAGGGCGTGCAATGTGTGTCTTATGTTCAGGACTATATTCCAGTTGTTGAAGTACTAAAGGTGCCCATACACGTCAGGGCCGGATTATAATGAAGGCACAAGGGGTCAGTGCCCCTGGGCCCCCCTCTAGCTAGGGGCCCCCTGTGGTTGGCATGTATTTTTTAAAACTTTTTTTTTTTTAAGCTAAGGGTTTTGTGCATGAGAGTGGGGTAGTGCTGCAGCTTCACCTATCTGCCAATGTGACAATGATTAATGGTGCTGAGCATTGGGAGCCAAGTGTGCAGTGCATTACTGGGAGTTGACTAAGTCCCATGACACTTTGCACCAGAGGGCAGAGACTGAGACATTTGTGCTGAGCTCTGATTGCTGGAGCTCATTACATGCTTCTCAGGCCCATGGATAACAGCAGCAGCAGCCTAGTCATGGGAGGGTTTTTAATCAGAGGCAGCACTGGGATTGTGAGGTCTCCTACAGAGTAAGGTGCAGAGGGACAAACACAGGCTTTTCATGTGGTATGTATGTATGTATATATATATATATATATATATATATATATGTGTGTGTGTGTATATATATATATATATATATATATATATATATATATATATATATACACACCCCTGCAGTTACCCATTGACCAAGTTTATTCTGCCTTTACTCTGTGTTTTGACAGTGTAATATTCCCCCATGCAGTTTGCGGCAAGTAATGACAAGTGCAAGGGGGCCCCCCTGTTTATAGTACCCCGGGCCCCCCGAAGGCTTAATCTGGCACTGATACATGTGCCGATTCTGGCGGTGCGATGTGTGCGCTCCCGCGGCACCTCATCGCACAGTACAAAAAATATGTGCTGCACATACTTTGTGTACTGTCTTTTTATCGCATTGCATTACATGCACATGGCATGCAATGCGATGTGATGCTATTTTAGCCCAAAACGCACGCCAGAATCGGCACGTGTATGGGCACCTTAAGAGGTGAGTATTGGGAGACGGGAGTCCTGTGATGCATCAATAGAAAGATTTACCTGTACATAAGAGGCTGTGAAGTCTATCGTAGACCATTAGCCTTAGATCCTGTGGAAACGGGACAGTCTGAGCCGGATTAAGCCTTGGGGGTGCCAGAGGGGTGGTGGTGTGGGGGGTATACTACTGTAGGTATATTTATTTATTACCAGTTATTTATATACATATTCCGCAGCGCTTTACAGAGAATATTTAAACATTCACATCAGTCCCTGTCCCAATGGAGCTTACAATCTATATTCCCTACTACATGTACACACACACACAGACATTCTAGGGTTAGTTTTTGTTGGGAGCCAATTAGCCTACCAGTATATTTTTGGATTGTGGGAGGAAACCGGAGTACCCGGAGGAAACCCACGCAAGTACGGGGAGAATATACAAACTCTGCACAGTTAGAGCCATGGTGGGAATCGAGCCCATGACCTCAGTGCTGTGAGGCAGTAATGCTAACCATAACACCATCCGCACTGCCCAATATTAATTCTAAGTGTATTAAATTATGCTAATCTCTGAATATGACCCATTACATTTACAGCTCATGAAACCTGACACTCTTGGGTCTCTGCATGCACTCCATATACTTCTGCTCCCATTCTGATTGCCTTATTCTGTTAGGGACATCTAGTGATGTCAGCGCACTCTGGTCAGTCGTCCTCTGGCAAAGGGGGGCCCGGGGTACAGTATGCTCTGCGTCCCCCCCTTAAACTGGCTATGGAGACAGTGTGCAGCTTTGCCTATTACTCAAGCCACGCAGGTGAAGGTGTTTATCTCCTGTTTTGCCGGCGGTAGTTTTGCCCAGGTGTTGCCGGCGGTTGCTTCCTTTTGCGCTATTTATCATGGACAGTAGCAGGGTTAAGATGGCCACAAATACAGTAGTAGGCCTTTGTCTGCTTTCTCCATCTCCATGTTCACTCTCGCCCTGCCACTGGGGCCATATTTAGTATACAGAACAGACTCATTGGGGGGGGATGCAATTGTTTTTATTGTGCCACCAGTATAGGAGGACTCGAGACAGCAACAATTCAACTGTTCTGCTGTTCGAGCACCCAGCAGCCACGGAGGTCACATTTTTTACTTGAAGCCAACTTCTGTGCGAGAAAATAAGTGTGCAGTTGTTTTGCATCCAAAGCAGGACTTTACGCACCTATACCCTGTCTGTTTGAGTGCAACATACGCGATATGTGCGCACAAACAACAACTGACTTGTGACAATTGTTCGGACGTCTAAACAGTCCTGTTTAGACAGGAAAATGTGACATGCAAAACAATTGGAGTTTTCCCCCATTGACTGCTCCATTTCATGGGGTAATGGCTTGGGGCTCTGCTGGTGGTGGCTTGGCCTATCCTCTTCTCTCTTGGTCCGATCTCTAAATCTTCCAACAGTCTCCTGAAAGATCCGACAAGGGGGAGCTTATTCTGTCCCTAGCCTTGGGGTTTGAGGTCCATCGCTCACATAAGGTGCCCTCCATTGTCATAAGCTTCCCAGACCCGGTCTTCCCTCTGCAGTTAAAAAATTTCAAGGTATGTTCTTAAAAAGCACCTAGAAAATAAGATTCTATACACAATGATACCAAACTTCTCTGACCACCATTTAGAACTGACACAAACAAGAATGCGCAGGACCTGGTGATGATAGCTATATTCCTTTTAACTGATGGAGAGAAATGTGACGTCCGTCAATGTATTGACTGTTGTGAACAAGCAATGATGGTAATAGGTCACCACTTTGCATATTTATAGCTCATGCAGTCTGTATATCCAACACTGCTCTCATATGTCCAGATGAGGTACAAATTAGGCTTCCCAGAGCTTTCCTTGAGCCACATTATTTTAACATTTGCTTCCCAGAACCTTTTTTTTTTTGGCAGGAGCAAGTAATTATGAAGCTGCTCCCAATGTAGTACGATGGGTAAGCATCAAAATAATTTGCTGAGTATTCCCATCCAAGCACCTCATTTAACAGTTGATGGTGTGTATCGAAAATGTTGACAGGAGCCGGTCATGCCTTAATGCATGTTGGATCAGTAGCAATGAATTAGGGGTCCTAGAGGAACGTCCGTTGGTTTATTATATGAAGAGTGGATTTGGCATTTTTATCGGTTGCTCTCCGCTCACAATACCGTCAGTAACAAGTCTCAATTATAACTGCCAAAAGCATATGTTCCACTGGAAAACAACCAATGTACGGCTTAAGTGCAATGCGCAACAGCACACGAGCAAAGTGGTGACAAACGGGGATGGAGTCAAAAATACCGACAATCATTGTCAAAATGCCAACATTCGTTATGCCGACACGGTTGATATGCTGAAAATGTTGAAATTTCAAAGTCGACATTCGTTTTTCGTGATACCTCCCAACAGTCACGATTCCCGCGGAAATGTCCCAGTTTTCGTGGACGTTCCTGCCTCCCGCCCGGGGCCTGCAGTGTCCCGCGGCGGGGGAGGGGCTGTCAGCTGCTGTCAGCTGCTGAGCAGTGGTGAATAAACGCTGCGCGCATGCTCACAGTGTCTATTCCCGCAGCCAGAGGGGCCGAGAGCATGACTAGAGGCTCGCAGAGCCTCTGGGCCATGTCCCCACCGTGTCAAAATGAGGGCGTAACCTCGCAGGGAGACGCAAGTATAGGACACCCCCCTTCCAGGCTAGCCACGCCCCCTATTTTTGGACATGCACTCTACTAAGAGCCTTAATGTTGTGAGGTATGCAAGTCACAGGTTGGTCAGGCCTGATATATACCTTTCTGACAAAGCGATCTTAAAGGAGGCCACTCCGTGATGCTCGGAAGAAGTGCGGGACAGTTGATGTTCTAGCTTCACCCAGCCCCCTGCAATAAAGTTCAAGAATTAGGGGTTGCTCCTATGGGGTCAATCCTTTTAACCCCAAAGGGTGCGAGTTGGCAATAGGGTGCCGTTTTAACGCTGAAAACAGCACCCGAATTAAGCCTAACTTGCACCTTTCATAGGGCCGAATTTGCTGAAAATTGCTCGCACCCCTATGGAGGTGCTAGCACTTTTCAGCGAATGCGGCCCGCCGTAAATTGTGCCCAATGTCGTGATGATTCACAATTCGAGAATCATCTGCACCATTCGGGGTTAATAGGGTCGACCCCTTAGGCTTGTAATTTATACATGGTGAAATGGTGTTTATATACCATCATTTTCCAAAAACAATATGAGTGTCAAAGATGATGGCGCTGTGAATCTGGGTGCATGCAGCCCTCTACATATACTGGAGAGAACACAAACTCCCACACAAATTTGAACAACCAATAATATAGAGCCTTGGTGCAGAGTCCCTGAAAGGATGCAATTAGTAAATTCCCCCAAAAATTTCAGGTGACAGAATTTTAGCCTGATTTATTTTCAGGTCTACACCATAGAACCAATTATAATGAGGTATTTAATAGGGACGTGGGGTGAGGTAAATGTCTTTCCCTGGCTAATACCAAAGCCAGATTTACTCTCAATATATGTGCCCAAGGTTTCATGTGGTCATTATACACAGGAGCAGCAGTATATACAGCTGGAAATTTGGGGAGTTTTTATAAGATATGTGCGGGAAAGGTAGCCAGGTGAGGCACTACCTCACCTGCCATAGACTTTTTACTCCAAAAATTTTGACGATGATTAGAATCATACAAATAAGACATTTTGGTACTCTTTACCTAGCACGGCGCCCACGATTTTGATCGTGGGCATCACAGGTAAAAAAATCACGGGCATTGCGGCCATTGAATGCACTCAAAATCGGGTGCAACGCGACCGACGCGATGCCCGCGATTTCCCATAGGGAACAATGTTAAATGTCTCAATTAACCCGATTTTCCTGTTCAATGCCTCAATTGACCCGATTTTTCCATAGGAAACAGTGTTAAATGGCCCACAGAGGCCAAATAGCCACCCTGAAGTGTGAAATGGCCCCCACAATTGTTAACGCCACCCCACGATCAACGTCAACCCGAAGCGTGGCGAGCGCAGCGAGCCCACGAGGGGCAGCGTTATGCGTCCTACGACCTTTTCATACCCCCACTATCCATGTCGGCGTGGAGTTGAGAATAGAATAGTGTGGCGAGGGGACGCGGATACCTTCACAGGTAAACGCGTCCCTTCGCGGGCTTCACAGGTATCCGCGTCCCCTCGCGGGGCTCGCCACGCTTCGGGCTCGGTGGCTCGCTGCGCTCGCCACACTATTCTATTCTCAACTCCATGCCGACGTGGATAGTGGGGGTATGAAAAGGTCGTAGGACACGTACCGCCGGCGCTCGCCATGCTTCGGGTTGACGTTGATCGTGGGGTGGCGTTAACAATTGTGGGGGCCATTTCACACTTCAGGGTGGCTATTTGGCCTCTGTGGGCCATTTAACATTGTTTCCTATGGAAAAATCGGGTCAATTGAGGCATTGAACAGAAAAATCGGGTCAATTGAGACATTTAACATTGTTCCCTATGGGAAATCGCGTCGGTCGCGTCGCACCCGATTTTTTAGTGCATTCAATGCCCGCGATGGGCGCCGTGCTAAGTAAAGAGTACCGACATTTTTAACATATTCGTTCTATTTCCATATCCTTTATATATTCAAAACTCCAATATATTAGTATGTCAGGAAAGGTTCTGTCTCACCCCACCGCACGCCACTGGTATTTAATATACATAAAGTATAATGAATATATAATCAGCAAAAACAATACAAATCATTTTATTAGATGGATAATCCAGCTAGGTCCCTTCAAGAATGTTTGTGTATATCACCCATTGGGGTAGATGTATTAAGCGTTAACAAGAGATAAATGCAAGGGTGATAAAGAGAGATAAATGCCCAGCCAATCACCTCCTAACTGCCATGTTACATGCTATGTTTGAAAAAATCCAGTAAGGAGCTGATTGGCTGGGCGTTTATCTCTCCTTATCACCCATGCTTTTATCTTTTGTTAAGGCTTAATACATCTGCCCCAATGTTGGTTACCACTATAGTCACACATGAGTCAAGTCCCATAAACACTAGACGAGACAGTAAAAGATATCACTCAAAGGCATTCCTGCAGCAGATAGGGATGTTAGACTTGTGTTGTATAATGGACTCTTTGCCACTTTTTAAAAACCAGTTGATCCAATCAATCCTTCAATCCCGCCCCCACACACGTTCATTTCTTTTTAATCATTTACATTAAAAAAAAAGGCCAGTTTTCCAAGAGAAGCCAAAGTAATCTAACAGAATAAATCATGTTTGTTCAGCTGGATATCTTATTTATTTGAAATACTGGGAGAAATCTCTTCTGACTTGAGAAAAAGGGAAGGGTAAACAGTAAGATTGTCCAAGAAACCTGAGCCGAGAGCTCTGTCCTGAGTACCGTTGCGAAAACCTATTTGTTTCATCCAAGGAAAATATAGTATATCAAATGCTGAAGACTGCACGGTGGCGTCCTAGAGTTTTCACTTTAAAGAAAAAAAAAATTGCTGCAAATAAACCAGTTATTAGAACGTTGAGGTTTTTTTTTTTTTTGCCCCTTACGTTTAATATTTTTGGTCGTGATTTTAGCCAATAAACCAGGCTCTCGAAGAAACAACCTTTTTATGTGATGGTTTGGATATAGAAAAATATCCAAACAGCAATCAGTGGACGGAATATAGAATAAATAATGACTCTTCCAGTGTTCTCTGATAGCCCCAAATAGCAGTGTTCTGCTTTGATAAGTAATCCCAAAAAGCCAACCCCGTGTAAGTAGATCTTATTGATACCCTACTAGTGCAAGTATTTATTTCCCCTCCATGGAGAACCTTGGCATTTTATCATTAGGGCACATTGTACTCTTTCTATTCTGGAGACAAACGGAGAGTTTTACAGCTTCTGATGCCGATCCAATCCAAAATATGAACCGTGTGTTGCAGGGTTTTGTGCCTGTGGAAATTATAGACCTGCTGCCTTTTTTTCCACCTACGCTGCGGGGAAATGAATAGGTTACTAGCCTGCCAGAGTTGGGCAAGAAATTACACAGTCTCTGCGGCATAAACCCACCTTTTGCTAGGAGGTGGGTTTGCAGCGAAGGCTGGAAAACAGCGTTTTGAGTGCACCACAATTTCCATTGCTAAGGAGATGTGTTATTTGGTTATGCTGGTTCAAAGCCCCATTTGTTGCATTTACTCAGATGAACAGTACTTATTATGGTGATCAGGCTTTGGACTCCCTGGTATGTGTGCCTCCTTTGGATACCGGATGTCTTGTGTGCCACACCCCCAATCCTTTATTGGTCACATATGGTTGCCATTTGGGCAGCATAGAAGGTGTAGTGGTTCGCGTTACTGCCTCACAGCACTGATGTCATGGGTTCAATTCCCACCATGGCCCTAACTGTGTGGAGTTTGTATATTTTCCCCCGGGCTGTTTAAGTGGGTTTCCTCCGGGTACTCCGGTTTCCTCCCACAATCAAAAAATACACTGGTAGGTTAATTGGCACCCAGCAAAATGAACCATAGAATGAATGTGTGTGCGTGTTCATGTGGTCAGGACTATAGGGGGTAATTCTAATTGATTCGGTAAGCCGCAATGCCCCTAACCCACCACCCCCGCCCCCATTTATGAAGACACATCCCCTCGCATGTGCCCGCAGCTGGAGAAATCATTTGATTGGTCGGCTGTCACCGAATGATTTCTTCTGCCTTCGCAAATATAAGTTACTGGAGACTGATTTATATTTGCGCCTGCAGGAACAAGGGGGGGGGGGGGATGACCCGATTTTCAGGATCCCTTCAGAGGCCATTCAGCTAGAGATGTCTGCACCAGTTTACAGCCACAACCAGCAGTTTAATTGTTATTCACTGGTCTTTTCCTGCTGTGATCCTGTCTCTGTATCCTGGGCATATGGGACCACCCCTTTCTGACATCAGAGGGTCCAGATCTGGCTGCTGGCCCCTTCTCCTCTTGTCATCCAATAATTATATTTGCTTGATTTTTTTTTTTGTTACCTGTGGGGACCAGTGTGGTTGTTTTTTTTTCATATGGGGACCAATGGGTTTAATTTTTTTATTGTGGAGGTCAGTGTGTTTTTCTCTGTGGGGGGCGGTGTGTCTCGGCAATTTAAAAATCTTGTTTGGTGTGCTGCGAGTTGAGGAAGGTTGGAAGTCGCTGTGCTAAGGGGTAAATTTACTGCGAAAAATTCAAAGTGTTCATGTTGCCCGCATCAGCCAATCAGATTCTACCATTTTTTCTATTGCATCCTAGAAAATGATACACAGAATCTGATTGGTATAAAATCTATCCGTCAACATGGCAGCGGGTGCTGGATTGTGATATGGGCAGGGTTAGTTGGGGCTGTGGGGGGGGGGCAGCGGGCTCTGATAGAATGTCGGATGGTGTATGGCGGTGGATGGAGATTTTATCGCCAGGAGCAGCTCAAATGAGAGCCGCTCCATCTGTATTTCATATAAATTAAATATTTGTTCTTGGCACACAAGGTATTGATTCTACCACCAAAAACAGTATGTACACGTCCACATCCTCTAACCCCTAATTGCATTCTTTCACAGCAGTGCCTTGTCTAAGATTATTTATATCCATCCCGTCTATATGTACCTATAGTGCCATTGTCCGCATTGTCTCTCTAGCAATGACATCCCGCTCTCAGTTTATACAACCAGTGTAATATTTCTCTTCCGAAAAAATAAATAAATTTATAGTCACTGTATTTCTTCCCTTTCTACTGTAAATTTATAAGCTGTGCCATCCAATTCTTCCAGCCTTATTTACGAGAAAGGAACAGGATGCGCGGCGGCCTCATATTTCCATTCCTCCTTTGCATACATGTGGCATCTGACAGCTGTGTGGCAGTAAAGCTTGGCGGTTCGGGGTTGCTTTTAAAGAAATACAGTTGTGAGGATTT
Source organism: Crinia signifera (assembly GCF_055691185.1). Classification (NCBI taxonomy): domain Eukaryota; kingdom Metazoa; phylum Chordata; class Amphibia; order Anura; family Myobatrachidae; genus Crinia; species Crinia signifera. The sequence continues at coordinate 24,132,423 of NC_139227.1, forward strand.
TATGTTCTTCCACGCAATCAGGCAACGCCTGCCGTATTCCTGCCCAAGGACCCTCTGCAGACCATTTTCAGCATTTTGCTGCAATTAAACTCCTCTGGTTCTAGCCCACAGGCAATTTAGTGCCTTTTTACATATGCACATTATGAACTTTTGACCAGGAACTGGTAGTCATATATTAGAACGCGGCTTCTGAGCCCCGACTTAACAAGTTCCTCAGAGTATTCGCCGGAGTCAGTTGTGGAAAAGGGTAATTTAAACAACTTGCAGAGAGGCCATTCAGAATCTTACTTATGATCCTAAATATGTATTTTTCCTCTCTGTCTTTCTCCCGGAGCTGGTTGCAGGAGCTCTCTGAGATGTGATTGATCTTTTATTCAACAGCTAACGAGGGCTGTGATTCTATTAGCGCTCTACAAGGCAAGGGAGTAGTGATTTAATGAAGTGTCTAGCGAGCTGGCCTTAGATATATCCTGTTGCGTCTAATTTGCAGTGCCCGTCGCGAGTGCCACGGAGGCTCTGCTTGCTTTTGCCATTAGCCAGGTATTTCCCTAGTAAATTGTTGTAAGGTCAGGTGTAGCTAGCTCGCAGTAGACGCTGCTTCCCCTCCTTAGTGTCTAGAGAAATGACAGGCACGGCTCTGGGTGTTCAGTGGTGCGGAAACACCGGGAGCAGAGGTCTGTCTCCGGTTCCCCCCTTGGCTGATGCCGAAGCAGATGAACTGCCAAGCAGGACTAATAGAGTCATAATTGGCGATTAGGAATAAAACAGGGCAATAACATCTTAATACAAACCGGCGTATATTATACTTACTGTCAGTTGTATTAAAGGTTTCACGGTAGCCTTTTACCAGCTTCGCCCTCCTTATTAATTCACAGTTATGAGGCAATCAGTTTTAATAGTATCTGTACAAACAAACAGCGGCCTGTCAGGCTGGGCTTTTGCTTCGCCGTGTCACTGCTAAGCCCTTGGTGCTTTGCTTTGGCTGTGAAATCAGACAGATGTTTTTAATGGGAGGCATTAAAATATATTTCGCTATGCCTGCAGCCTTGTTAACTCGTTGAGCGCAAAAGGGACCTGCAGCACAGATTATACTGTTTTTTTATATGTATATTAGGTTTGTTCATTGCCTTTATCTTTTACCTTCAGCAGTCATGTCAACTGGTTGCCTACATTTGGGCACTGCACTCCTTTTGCATCTGATCCCCACTAGTAGCATCACTAAGGGGGTGCAGGCCGCACTCTGGTGACGCCAAAATGCCGGCTCCAGTTCAGTGACCGGAGCCAGCACTGCAACCAAAGGACATCCAGTGGACAAACGAGGGTTTGGACCACAAGGCCACGCCCCCTCTGTGAGGCTACCCCATCTTTTTGCAACAGTCACCTGAATCTTTGACAGACGCATCGGCTGAGAGCTGGGATAGTAACTCCCCTGGGGGGAGATTCTCTAAATAAGAAATGCGGTAAAAACCCCGTCATCGTTTTTTTACCGCATTTTGGGATGCTCTAAGCGTTAACCCGGCGGGGGGCATCGACAGAAAAATCTGGCGATGCCCTATAGAAGCCAACGGGCTTCTACCGCATCCCTCCGCCGCCCCGCAACGACCCCCCGCCGCCCCGCATGGACCCCCGCCGCCCCGCATCGCCCCCTCCCCCTCACCTGTGTCCGGGCAGCACAGCGCAGTGCTGCCCGGACCTGTGACCTCCTCCCTGCACTGATCCTCTTCTGGGTGCAGGGAGGAGGAGAGCCCGGCGTAGCAGCAGCGCCGGGTGTGTGAGGGAGGGGGGAGCCGCCGGGACCTGCTGGGACCCGGCGACTCTCACAGCAAAGGACAGCTCTTAACGCAAGAGCTGTCCTTTGCTATAATTATTGCATATGTTACAACTTATGCGATAATTATAATTTCGAAGGGGGGCGGAGATTCTTAGAGAATCTCCCCCATGATCTCCACCCCCAATAGAACAAATTGTGGAGCCTGTGATCATGTCCCACATGTTCCGCCACTGTTGGAATCTAGTGCCGTAGCCAGGGCTGCCGACGGGGGTGCTGTTGGTACAGCTGTACCGGGCTCCCGGCCTCTGGAAGGGCCGGAGTAGCTCATTTTGCCCTCTGCTGTGCTGCCTGCGCTGCGCTCGGTCCTTAAGACTTAGCAGGTCCTGAAGCACAGGCTTCTTCCATGCAGGATGCTGGCGGCCAATTAAAATGCTGCACCGGCTTTTGAGCCAATCAGAGCTTGTGTACTGTTAGCCAATCAGAGTGGCTGCCGGTACACAAGCTCTGATTGGCTCACCAGCCGGTGCTGCCTTTCAATTGGCCACCAGTGTCCTGCATTGAAGAAGCCTTTTACTTTGGGACCTGCTGAGTCAGAAGGTAAGTAAAGGAGGGGGGATGGAAGCACACTGACAGCTCATCTGCTGCGGGCAACTCCACGGTGCCCAGCATGACTGCTTCTGTCCCGGGAAGGTCAGACTACTGCGCAAGCGCAAAAAAAAGGGGGGGGGGCCCGGACTGGAAATCAGTCCCGGGCTCCAAAATTCCTAGTGGCAGCCCTGGCCGTAGCTGTCTCTTAACTGGACTGGGAGTTTTTTTACATTGGAATTACTGCAACAGCTAGCGTGCTTTTTATATTGTCTGCTAGTGTTGTTATGCAGTGGCCTCCCTACCTTGAAGGACAAAAGTGCAGACATAAAAAGTTGACAAAGGGTGTGTGTCTTTGTGTGGTAGGGGTGTGGCCTTCTTTATCAAACCCCCGTTTTAGTTTGTTGCAGATAAAGATAGACACAGGAGCTGGGTACTGCACAAAATGTCCCGTGAGTATATGTATATATTCAGTGCCATCGAGAGGACGGGTGGGTACTTTTTACCCAGGCCCAGGTCTGCTGGAGGGGCACGCGGCCCACTCCCCCCCCCCCCCCCCCCCCCCCTGTTGCCGGGTGCCAGACAGATAGCAGGCTGCCGCCGGGGCCCGGCCAACCTGTCGGCGCCCCTTTATATATCATATGTGTTTCTGTATGCAAAACAACTATTAATATCAGTACTTCTAAAGTTGTACTAATGCATTTAATTTAGGATTTCTGTGCAGCTTAGTGCGCATCACTTGTATAATTTCCCAGTGAAACTGAAGCCCGTATCATTTCCCAGTATTGACACTTTTGTCCTAGCGTCTTCACCGTTGTGTTACTGTCTCCCGATGCACCATTTCATTACGGTTTCTACAATAGAACCCAATTCTAAGCCTTTTACCCCATAGCTCATTGCACAGGGAAATGCAGTAAATGGCTTATTGTATATGAGATGATGCGGATCAGAGCACATCAGAATCAGTAAGCAGCTATACTCCCAACCTGGCAAAGTGCTCTTGGTCCGTTTCCCTTTAGTAAGTACCAAATCCAAAACACAATGTCAAACACACAATCAAGTCAGAGAGCAGCTATAAAACATTGTTTTGACACTTTTGTGGTTGCGTTTCCCCCTTTTAAACCTATTGACCTTTTTTTAAATGGTTTTATGAAAAGGAAGGATGGAATTACAGGTCTTTATTTTTCATGTTCAAATAATAAGTTAATGACAAGTGATATAAGTAGATATCTCGGCAACGGTACCAAGGACACTAATAAGTGGGATATGGTGACCTCTGACCACAAGGGCGCACAGATTACATTTAAAGATAACAGATTTGCATCTTCAATTGATGATGATTCTATATCATCACATACAGCATTCCTACAAACATTTCCAGCTGGGGTTATTAGACAATGGCCTTATACTCCCAAGTCCTATCATACCCCTTTTACACCGAGGCAAAAACCCGGGTCAGCAGTGTAAACGGGTATGCCGGGTCATCAATGGGGGAGCCCGACCTTCCGACAGCAGAATCCTGTGGTCAGTATGGAGGTTGGACGGGTGGCGCACACAACCTCTGCTGCTGTCTGCTGTGCTGTGCAGCAGGCAGCGGATCCGGGGAGGAGGTGCCTGTGTGCAGCATCCATTCATCTTGTGGACGGGGGCTGGGGGGTGCATGGAGGCTGGGGGCAGCCCAGCAGCTTACCTTGGTGCTGGGATTGCCCCCAGCAATGCGATTGGTGGTGCCGGCCTAATTGTCAATTTATATATTGTAGCTGATTGGCTGGTACATTATCTCCTTGCACAAATATTTTTTTTATGGGGATAGACACCACTTCTCCAATTTCATACCTCTTTTGGACGTGCCCATAAAAACGCTGGGAATACCCCTGCAGAGATGCCTGCTTGGGACGGGAGGCTGATGACACATGACGTCAGCGACCGTCCCCTTTTTCGGCCATCTCTGTCCAGTATAAAATTAAGTATAGACTTAATTTTTATCCACAAATGGAGGAAACAAAATAAGTTGGTGGTGTGCGACCATTGAATGGTTTATCCTCCATCAGCCGCATACAAGTGCAGGCGTAAGCATACGCATCCACGCACATGCTAGTGAGAAGATTCGGGGGGTCGGGTGTTCGGTGGGGCAGCGTTTACCTGCGAACAGGTCTATATCACCATTACAGGTTGCAATACATTTGTAGATTCTTTCCCTTTACCAGGCACAATGATTTGAATTGTATCTGACTTTGGAGCCATGCACCTAGAGATGCCAATTCCGGGGCATTTTTTCAGTCCCGGGATTCGAGATAAAAAAATGCTCAATCCCGCGATTCCCGGGGTTGAGTTCATCAATGTTCTGACAAATTTTAATCTCCCCTTGTGTTACTTACCAACAAGCCGGGGGAAGGGGGGGGCGGAGGTTGAGAGGCAGGCACTGCTGTGGGCCGGAGCCAGGCGGAGCGTTGCTGCGGGCAGAGTCAGGCAGCAGTTGTGAGCCAAGCGGAGCAGTACTGCCAGAGCCTGCCGGAGCGATATGGAGCCAGGTAGAACGGTAGTTGTGAGCCGGGCAGTTTTGCGGGTCAGAAACAGCTGGTACAAGTGCAGCGCAGCCTGTGACATCACGTGACGGTGCGCACTGCTACACCACCATTGTCAAGAGCAGCCGGGCAGCATCTGAGCAGGCTTTAGATTTGCGCAATCCCAGGATTCAACTCCAGCCAGTTTTGGGGCTAAACCCCAGGATCCCACCGATCCCGGGATTGGCCAGGCAACATGCACCTTATACATCAGCATAGTTCCAATTACTGTAGTGCAAACAAACATAAAGATATGAAAAATTGTTTGACACAGATTTGCAAGTTAAATAAGCGAGAACAAAATATCCGCCTTCTGTTTGATCACAATATTGGCTAGTTAAACGTATATATTTGTCTGTCCTATTAATAATACATGCATTGCAAATCTCTGTCCATTACGGTCTTTGATCCACACTTTTCTATTCTTATTGTTACAAGACAGAACGGCTGGGAAGTTTTCTGTAGACGGCGCATCAGCTGCCACCCATCTCCGTTAATGAAATCTGTATTTTAATACATTATAAAAATCAAGACAGGGCTACTGTAGTTTCAGGTAATTGAATGTATCCAGTAGATTAAAACAAACTGCAAAGACTTTCGAATGCAGAGATCAAAGGCACTAATTTCATTGTTCTACTTTACTGTTTATGGACTTCAAAAAGATGAGGGTGACTCAAAACGCTTTTAATGTCATCTGTAGAGTTGCTTTGAAAAGGAAAGGAGAATGTCTTCATTAACCAAAGCTGCTACTTGGACCCTCTCATTCTGATGGGGGTTTCAAAGAAAGTAGCAGAAACATAGAAAACTGAATATCCGTCTCCTGTAATCATTATATTTACTTGTTATGTGAGCAGAAATCTGGAGAATATGTACTGAAGGAAGCTGAAGCTATGGTACAGTGTTTGTGTAGTGGGTTTTCTTTGTAATATAATTACTGTGTTGCTATAGGATGTTTAGTGCGTTGTGTTGTTTGTTAAGCTGGACATACACTTTTACCATTTGGGCCCTTTTACCCGATTCTGATAGATCGGGCAGTAAAATAAGGTGAAAAGTGCCCAATATGTGCCTAACCTCCGATTCTGATACGATGCATGGTCGAGGGGGGGGGGGGGTGTGTGGTAGCAGGTACTTTTTACCTGGGCTCGGGTTTGCTGGAGTGGCCCGGGTCCCGCTTTCCCCTCCCCCTGGTGCAGGGAGTGAGGAGAGAGATGACAGCACAGTCTCTCTGCTCAGTGCAGCACGCTGAGCTGGGGAGAGAGACCGCTGCAGCGTCAGCCTGTTCTCTCTCTTCCTCTTGTTTATTTTCCTTTCATGGGGGCATGGCCATGCCCCCTCATGGAGACCATGCCCATTTTAGCGGGACAGTGGCGTAGCTAGAAAGGGGCGATTCGATGGACTATGTGACAGTCGACCCAGGCAGCAGTGAGCGCTGAGCTGGTCCCCCGTGCATATGTAATGACCGGGAGCCGCTCATTCAATATGCACTGCACTGGGTCCCCGCTCATTAGATATGTACAGGGCGGGACCAGCTCAGCGCTCACTGCTGCATGAGTTGCCTGTCAGTTCAGCCAGCAGCACCCACCACAGACCCCGCTGGCGCCTCTCCCCCAAGCCGCCGCAGGGTCTGCCACATATGTAGCTACGCCACTGTATCGGGACCCGGCCGACCTGTCAATGCCCCTGAGGTCAAGTTTTGTTGGTTTCTAGAGCACCTGCTGTGGGTCGCATGCGGTACATCTTATGCTAATGGACCGCATACAGTGTATGGTATGTGGTCCCAGCTGCCGGGGAGCCTGGTTGGAAATTGCTGATGTATTGCATGTGAGGCTGCGTGCGATACCTCCGATTAGTGTGTGTTACTTTTTCATATTTGATCACTTTTTCTAAATAGTGCGTTGATTGTGAAGTTGGGGTTTCTGTTAATTACAAATGGAGGTGGCCTGGTACTTGCAGGGGCTGATGATTCTAATGCCAACCCCCGCCAGCCACCAGCTCCCGCCAGGGGGCGAGCGCACATGAGATGCTCACGCCCCCCCCCCCCCCCCCCGTGGCCACCTCCTCCGCCGGCATTGTTGATCCCCATCGCCGCCCCGACCCCCCCCCAAACCCTGCCCGTCTCTCCGAAGCGGAGATGGGTAGGGTCCTGCTGCCCAGCCGCCAAGAGACTGGGACCTCCGTGCGCACAGTTTGATGGAGTCCCTCTCCGCCGGCTGTGGCCTTGCACCCTTGTTTTGTATGCATGCCCACGGGCTACTGCACGGCTCCAGTCTATCCATGCTGTCTCCAATATTCGTTAGCTCTGTACTTATACATATTGCAAGGCCTGATTCATGTTTGGAAGTACATTTAAAAAAAACAAGCAACTAAGCAAAGCTATGCTGCACTGCAGGTGGGGCAGATGTAACATGTGCACAGACAGTTAGATTTGGGTGGGGTGTGTTCATACGGGATGCAGTCTGCATCCTGGTGGTCAGGTTACCGGCATTTAGTATACAGACTGCTGTCTTAACACCGGCTAAGGATCTTCGAAAGGACCAGGATGCCAATTGCGGAATGCCAACAGCTGGCAATCCCGATCAGTAAGTCATCGGAGCTGACTAGCATGTGGCCGATGAGTAAGGGGTTAGGATTTAGGGTGCGGTGGTTAGAGTTAGGCACTAGAGGGGACAGTTAGGGTCAGATTGTAGGTGATGGTAGGGGCAGAGTTAGGCATCTAGAAGTAAGGGTTAGGGGGGTAGAAGGGAGGGTAAGTATACTTACCTGACCTCTGTTGGGATTCCCTCCTTTGGGAGGCCGGCGTCGGTATTCTGACCACCAGCACCTGATGACCACCAGTCAGCCATATGTTTTTTTTTTTTTTTGTATTTTCTCTTAAGCCTGTAGTCCCCATTTGGAATCCTGAATGCCCCTGACCCTCTTGCTCTCCTCCCCAAGGCAGCACTCGCCTCTCTGCTAGTAGCGCTTCCTGAGCTTTCACTTATTACTATGCTGCTTGTTTGCTAATTTCGGGCCCTTTACGCCATGTGGCCTCCTATGTATACTCCATCCAATCAGCTTCTCCTCCTGCAGATACAGTAGTGCAGTCTATATTTAACCAGTACGAGGCGACTCGTCTATACAGCTGAAGACAGAGGTGGGCAAAATCACAGGAGTCCTCAGTGTGTGAGGTCTCTGGTCCAACAAGTTGAGGCTTTTCTGTGGTAACGTTAACTAAATGGAGTATTTAGCAAATAAAGACAAATGAAATGATAATTACCATTACATAAATAAGGATGGAATGGTAATGCTTTATGCGTCATACGCTTAAATGCACTAAAATGATATTTAAATAGTGGCAACTCTGTTTTTACAACTATCTTGAGTGATTTCGCTGATCTACCTGGGATTAAGTCCAAACGTTTTCAGTAACACTACTTAATGATGAATATATTATATAGTGCAGTAACACTAGGCTTTACAACTTAGTCCTGTCATTGCCGAAATTACACTGCGCCTCCACAGCTGTTCCTTCCAAATGCCACCCACCTGGCTGCGTCTTGCACAGGAGAGCGCGTTTCCTATCCCTGCAAAGTTCAGATTGCAGCTCTCAGATTAATGTATTCCTAGATGTAAAGCAAAATGTGCTTAAATAAGCATCTGGCAGAAGTAGGCCCTGGTCATCCAAAGTGCATTGTGGGTGGTTTGGAGCCTGGGACGTTCCGGGGGCGAGCTAAATTTTGTCCGTGACCAATGAAGCGGTAGAAATCACTGAATTTGGTAGGCCAAAACGTCCCCCAGGTGTCATAAATTCTACCTTTTTCATTTGTTATTTTACCCATTGAAACTTTTCATTCTTATAGTGTCAATCTTAATATTCTGGAAACTTTGCAGCCTGTACGTGTTGAAAATGTAAACCTCATGAAAATGTTCCGCTGCTGCCTATGCTGAGAATAGTGAGTCTAATAGGCATATATACAGAGGGCATTGAGCTGCTCCTGGCGATAGAATCGGCAATTGCCGCTGTGCGCCATCCGACAGAAGGGGGGCGTGTGCACGAGACGCTCGCGCGCCCTGTTCTGTCGGAGCCTGCCGCCATCCGCCGGCTCTCCGCTGCTCCCCCGTTGCCGCCTGCAGCCCCCACTAACCATGCCTGTCTCCCTGAAGCCGAGACGGGCAGGGAATCCACTTCCTGCCACTGTACTGATGGGACGCGCGAGCATGTGAGACATCAGATGGAGCACCTGACCTTCAGCCTGCGCCAGCTCAGGGAATCTGGCCATTTAACAGGCTGGCTAGGAGGCGCTCCATCTGTACGCTGCCTAGAGAATGGGTAAACGTCTAGCCATGCCTAGTCACAGTTTTAGCAGAAAAAAATGTCAGGGCTTTCTAGGAAGTGTAGTTCCACAGATGCTCAAGAGTCACTGAGGGCCTTATTCTAGTTCACTCTTTCTGACAAAATCCTTCTTAGATGGACAAAACCATGTGCACTGCAGGTGAGGCAGATGTAACTTGTGCAGAGATAATTAGATTTAGGGGGGGGTTTTACTTCAAAGTGAGATCTATATTGCAGTGTATAAATAAAACAGCCAGTATTTACCCTGCACAGAAACAAAATAACTCACCCAAATCTAATTCTCTCTGCACATGTTACATCTGCCCCCCTGCAGTGCACATGGTTTTGTCCATCTAAGAAGGATTTTGTCAGAAAGAGTGAACTAGAATAAGGCCCTTAGTGCCTACATCTGTTATAGACTGTAGGCGTCTGTTCTGGATGTTTTCACTGTCCTTAACCACAATTCCAGGCTGCAATTCCCTCTGTCTCTTTATTGATTGTGTGGATCTGGTGAACTCTTTCTAATCGTCTTGCTCGCAGGCACCCAAAAGGAACGATTTTAGTGGACATCCTCTGAAAGTTCACGCAAAGTCCTGTTGTGAAATTTGGGAGTATCTCATTACATGGATTTAAGTGTTTGGGAGTCTTTTCCTTGGACCAAGCATACGGCTGTCTCTCCAGGAATGATAAGGGCTGCAGTCCATGCTATGCTTGCTTATGTTGAAGTTTGTTTTCTTCTTCTCGAAGATTTGAAGATGTTTGTTGTATAACCGGGTCGGGGGAGATGTCACTCTAGTTGAGAGAGTGCTGCACACTGAGAATCTGCTGCTATTGTTCATTTATATATATAGTATGTTTCTTGTCCTGAATATTGAATTAAAGTGCCTTATTTATGTAAAGGAAATTTCCAATTCTAAGTTTATATTTTCCAGAAAGGCTGATGACCCGGGCCGGTATAACAACTTGGCCGTGTAACTCCGCCTCCCGACACTCTGCTCAGCTTGCAGAGGAAGAGGATGCTAGACCACACCCCTGTGATCCAGGAATACACTTCTTGTGACAGACATGCTAGAATGCTGTGGCTGTTTTAGACCCTCAGTCCTCCCCTGGTTGTGTCCCAATTTGTGGGAGTTTCGGCACAGTTACAGGCTTGTTGTGTACTTTCCTGAGCTAATAGTAAATGTAGCTTGGCCTATTTATCGTTTTATGTATAGGTTAGTTACCGGTCCTTTAACATAACGACAATGGTATTGGTTAGAGCCGGTGGCTTTGCGTGCCTAAATGAAGCAAATCTTGTATTGCTCCCTCATGCTCCATCTAGTGGACGCCGCTGCACAAAACACTTAGAAGTGAGGCGCGGTGTTCAACTTTCAATATATAGGATATGTCAGGTTTCCTATCTCTGCCTATTACTGCAATAGAAAACAGTCTCATCGCCATAATTTACTGTATCTATAATTCCTCAATAAGGCCCCGATGTATCAAGCTTCAAATATTTATAAAATGGAGAGTGATAAACAACTAGCCAATCCGCTCCTGTCATTTTTTTCAAACCCGTCCATTAACATGGCAGGTAGGAGCTGATTGGCTGGTTGTTTATCACTCTCACTTTTTTGAAGCTTGATACATCTGGCCCGAAGACAGCTGAGTCCTACAACAGCTGATTCATACTCCGCTGTCCCAACTGTAATGGCCCAGAATGGAAAGAGTTAATCTGCTGCAATCCACGTTAATTAATATTCACCATGCTATTGTCAGGAAAATCTAGGGGATCTCATCACTATCAGTGTTGATACTGATTCAATCAGGTGGCAGGACAGTTTGCTGTAAAATATATTAGTCCCCATGCAGTTTATCATGAAATGTCTAATAAAGGTATTGCAGTGATTGCCTACATTGTAAGATATGCAATTTATACTGGTAGATGGTGGATTCTTTCCTACCTCCCGGATATAATAACCAGTTCTTGCAATAAAACTTTTCGGGCCCAGTACACCCATTTTTTCGACCTTTCCAGCCCTACCTTGGAGGATGAATAAATGAAAAATAGGTACTGTACTTGTTTCCTATCTGGGCGCCCATCGCGGGCATCGCGTGTACATCGCATGCCATTATAATGACATGCGATGCGACCGACGCGATTACCACGATTTTACATAGGGACCAATGTTAAATGTCCCAATTGACCCGCGATGACCACGATTTACCATAGGAAACAATGTTAAATGGATCAATTTCCCCAAATTATCATAGGGAACAATGGGAAATGGGGCAAAAACACCCCTGAACATAAAAATGTCCCCCCAAAAGTAGTTGACGCCACCCCGCCATCAACGTGAACCCGAAGCGCGGCGAGCCCGCGAGGGGCGGCGGTACGCGTCCTCCGACCTTTTCATGCCCTACTATCCACTAGGGCGTGGAGTGAGAATAGAATAGTGTGGCAAGCGCAGCGAGCCACCGAGCCCGAAGCGTGGCGAGCGGACGCGGATACCTTCACAGTTATACGTGTCCCCTCGCGGGCTTCCCAGGTGTCCATGGCGACGCGGACACCTGGGAAGCCCGCGAAGGGACGCGTTTACCTGTGAAGGTATCCGCGTCCCCTCGCGGGGCTCGCTGCGCTCGCCACGCTTCGGGCTCGGTGGCTCGCTACGCTCGCCACACTATTCTATTCTCACTCCACGCCCTAGTGGATAGTAGGGCATGAAAAGGTCGGAGGACGCGTACCGCCGCCCCTCGCGGGCTCGCTGCGCTCGCCACGCTTCGGGTTCACGTTGATGGCGGGGTGGCGTCAACTACTTTTGGGGGGACATTTTTTGGGTAAATTGATCCATTTATCATTGTTTCCTATGGTAAATCGCGGTCATCGCGGGTAAATTGAGGCATTTAACATTGTTCTCTATGGGAAAATCGCGGGCATCGCGTCTGGCCCATCGCACCCGATTTTTTATCGGCCGCGATGGCCCCGATTTTACCCCCGATGCCCGCGATTAAAATCGTGGGCGCCCAGATAGGAAACAAGTACCGAAAAATACAACATTTATGGAGACTAAAACACAACTTTAAATCATATTACTTCCTGCACATTACAAATGATAAGGATTGAAACAACTTCAGGGCAACAAAATTATTATGTTAAATGCCACATTTCACATTATATGCTACAATGTACCCCCAGTTCACATTATGCACCACAATGTGCCCCAGGTTCACAATATACGCCACACTGTACTCAACAGTTTACATTATACACCACATTGTGCTCCCAGTTCACATTATACACCACACTGTGCCCCCAGTTCACATTATACACCACACTGTGCCCCCAGTTCACATTATGCGCCAAACTGTGCCCCCAGTTCACATAGTATATCACACTGTACTCAACAGTTTAAATTATGCACCAAATTGTGCTCCCAGTTCACATTATACACCATTCTGTGCCCCCAGTTAACATTATATACCACACTGTGCCCCTAGTTTGCATAGTACTCCCAGTTCACATTATACGCCACACTGTGCCCCCAGTTCACATTATATGCCACACTGTGCCCCCAGTTCACATTGTATGCTACACTGTGCCCCCAGTTCACATTATACACCACACTGTGCCCCCAGTTCACATTATACACCACACTGTGCCCCCAGTTCACATTTTATGATACACTGTGCCCCAGTTTACATTATACGCCACACTGTGCTCAACAGTTTACATTATATACAACACGGTGCCCCCAGTTTACATCATATGCTACACTGTGCCTCCTAGTTTGGTGGCAAATGGGTGGTAATTCAAAGGTATTGCAATAGGGGTGATGGGCAAGGTGCTGAGAGGGTGGCCAGGCATTGTACTCCATTCTTGTCCTCAATGGAGGACGTGAATGTTGGAAAAAGAGAACACAGAGACTCAGGGTAGCCAGGTCTTATTGAGAAATGTACTGTAGGAAAAATATTGAATTAATTAAATTGTGTTTATATATCATCTTTATGTTTAATTACGTGGTATGGAGCAAGATTCCCTTCATATGTTATGATTGACTTTTTACCCAGGTCTTTTGAGAGGGGAGTGGCCACACCCTCCAATGTTGGCCACGACCCCTCTAATTACTGTGTCCCCGTAGAGTTATCTGTGCCTCTGCCCACCAGCACTAATTTTGTCTCTTTCACTGACAATACATTATTTCAATTGGTCAATTGGTCCCTGACCACCAATCCAAGGTACTGTACCCCTGCAGATGTCCAGAGCTAGATTAATAGGCTGCATTTTTATACTGGCAACAGTATGGTCACTGATACTTAGCTGTAGATGATGAGTGCATTTTAAAAGATGAAGCCACAGTTCCATTTGTTACAAGCCTTTTATTAGCTGACTGGAAATTATATTTAACAAATTGCAGATCTTCTATTAATGTGTTTTCATGGCTTTGAATGGAAAGCTGTCGGAGTTCTTTAAATAATGAAAAAGTTTTCGTTCTTGATGGATGGCTCCTTATGATACAGTGTAGAAAGTTCAGAGCCCAAGCGTCTATCACGGGACCTCTTCAGTACTTTATTTCAGTGCTAACGCACTTGATTTATAACTGTTTTTAACTCACAATTTTTTACATTTTTTTTTTTTTTTCCAAATGTGATTCTGATAAAATGACTTTGTTTCTAAGGCACAGTAACACTAGGACAGATGCAATATTATTACTGCTGTTTATATGACAAAATTACTACAAAATTAGCGTACAAGTCTGGATCGGACTCAGATCGGTAATGTGAATTTTTTGCAAAGTGGAATAAAAAAAACCCAACTGGTTATGTTGAGTATTCTGAATTTTCCAAAAATCAGGATGCTTCAGTTTTTCAAAATGAGTTAATCAAAGAGGAAGAAAGACCTCCAAACTTTCAAGCGTTCCCTGAAAACTCACCTCTTCAGGCAAGCCTATCATAGTGAAGTTCTACACGCATAACCCTCTGTGGCACTTATGTATTATATAGCTTTTCTTCTGGACTGCGCTATATAAGAAACTCTAAATAAATAAATAAAGACACAAAAGCCATAATTAGGGATGTGAATTTGTTTACAATTATAAAGCGCAATGGATTCTGCAGCGCTATATAGTAAACTATAAATAAATAAATAGATTTGGGATTCAAAAATGCTCAATCCTGTCATTTTGGGGATACTCGGGATTGTGAAAGATAAACTCCGCACCTGGCACACTTCCCAAACTTCCGCCACCACCGTCACTTACAGGAGGATGGGCGGTGGAAGCAGACTGCGCAACGTGACTTCTGACATCACGTTACTCTGAGCACAGCCGAGGAGGCAGGAAAAGCTGGTCTTTGTCTGATCCTTCTACTTAGGGGGGATTAAATCCCGGCCGATATTTGCGACAGGGGAAATTGCAGCTACCGTCTATTCAATGCAGTCTTCCCCGATAGCATTGAAGAGGCAAATCAACAAAATGGGCCCGACTTTAAAAGCAGTCGGCTCCGTTTTGTCGATTTGGCCCAAATCTCAACAATTCACAGCCGTTTACGTGGACACACCTCCTTTTTGCCGATCGGCGGGCGGGACATTGAATCACAACTGACGATCTGCGGTCGAACGAAATTAAAAAGGGCCAGGGTCATGGTTTGACCCGGGATTGAATACCCCCCTAAAGGTGCTCAGTGCTTCTCAGCATTAAATAAATTGTTCGATTGCACATGCGCTTACTAATCCCGGAATTCTGATTTTGGAGCTTTCAAATCACATTGATTTCAGTCCCAAATCCCTGGATCCCGCGTTTGTCCTCCCTAGACATTATGTAGAGTATGTGAATATTCAAATAGTTACCTTTCTAGAGTGGTTTTATGATGTACTTTGTAATAATTTTTGGAATCAATATTATATAGCAAAAAAAAAGTCTATAATTTGCGGAATCTATTATCATGTGACTTCTAAAAGAGGGCACTTGTTTCATAGTATGGGGCGCTGAGAAGGAGGTGTGGGTACTCGGCTACCTGGTCTGAGAGGTGCAGCATTTATAATGGCCTCACTTATACCATTGGTTTGAATTATGAACTCAACTGTTTTGTGTCGGTCTAGTTTGGTTCTTTATGTAGACGCAGCCTACAGACCCCTTCCCGTTCTCAACTGTTGCCTTCACCTATTTATGCTGCGACACAGACAAGAATGGGGAGATGCGCAGCCTGCTATTTGGCCTGTGAATGTTGTCTTTCTCATGTCAAGATCACTGCTCTGCAAACTTGAGTGGATAAAGGTTTTTCCCTCTCAAGCAGTCAAGACATAAGCCACAGAGCACTAGGGGACTGAGCAGTAATTCCAGTTTCTCTATTTTCCTTGGTCGTCCAATTAATTATTTATCAATTGTACACACTCTTGAATCAGTGTGATTATCCAGGGCACAGAGCGTATAAACCACTTGAAAGCTAAATCCAGGCATAGCTATTCCGTGGCACGTCCGACAATCTAAATATTGCTCTTAGACTAATCGAAGCAGCGGGAGAAGTCAGCACAGTTGATGGACTATTTTTCAAATTGATTTAAAAAATGTATTTAAGGGGATGATCTTCCACTGTAGATTACCTATTGATTTTTAATATGAAAAGCTCATTATATAGGCAGTAACTGCATATAAAAACCCAGCAAACCTTTGCATAAATCCTTTAATTGAATTTCTAGTGGCTGTTGAGTTTTTTTTTTTTTCCCCCTGTAATTAAATTTTTTTGCTATGTGCTCTGCATCCTCCATGTTTTTGGTGGAGGAAACAATACAACTACATATGCTTTGTGCAATGCAAGGCAGACTCAATGCAAGGCAAACTCTTCATAAATCTCTCTCTCTCTCTCTCTCTCTCTCTCTCTCTCTATATATATATATATATATATATATATATATATATATATATATATATATAGCTCACTGCAGAGCAACGGCCGGCACTTGTTTTAGAAGAATTAGAAACAACACCCAGGTGTGGTCAACGTTTCTGAGGTTTTTATTAACCTCTTTCGTCGGGACATCAAATGTGAATGAACATAAAAAAACATTTCATTAGCTTACCAAGCGGCCCACAGGAAGCTCCTGCACGCTTCACCTGGCGGGGAGGCACGATGACGTCACTGAGGTGCGTCCCGCACCGGCGTCTCCACAGACACCCCTGGGGGCGTGTCAGGAAAAATAAACAAACATTCACCATGGGAACTGTCGGGGAATACCAATATGCACAATAAGTGACAGCTTATTAACAGAGAATACGTAGCGGTATGCAGTTTAAATGCATTGCAGGGCGGCAGCCAACACATACTAGGTGATCACAGAACTAGCTACATATGCTCAATATAGAGGCCGCAAATAAAAAGGGCAAACACATATAGGGTTACATAAAATAAATGTATCTACATTTTTATATTTATAGGAAACAATATAAGCTTTGCTTCTCATTTAGCCCAAAAGGGGCAACTGTCTGTAACCTATCAATCCAGCGTGCTTCCCTTTGTAACAAAACCTTGTTACGATCGCCACCTCTAATAGATGACATCATCCTGATGGGACACAATGTCGGGTGGGAGATAATGCTATTTAAGGTGTGTTCATTTAGCTTAATGACGACATGTTTATGTTCAAACCTTGCTGTGTGCTATATATTTATATAGATATATATATATAAATATATATCTAGATATATATATAGATATATATCTATATATATAATGAGTGTGTGTGTGTAAAATGTACACACACCATGTGTGTGTAGAATTGCTATTAATAGGTACATTATTACACAGTATGCATTTTGCTGTAGTAGAACACTAAAAGCCGCAGCTCAACAAAATAAATGTTTGTGCCGTCCGCCGTTTGGTTCCTACAAGTGTTTGCGTGCAGACAGATATAGATGCCAATTTTGTTTTCTGCCATTTATAATATTTAACATTTGTTATTTAAAATCACTGACATACCCCAGAGATATGAACAATCAATAATAACTCACATTTCCTACAGTAGCTGAGCTATGAAGTTGTTAGAAGACGCTAGAAATTGGAAAGCAAAGCAAATTAGATGTGTTTTAAAGTGAAATCAATTTTCAGGTTGTGCACAGGGCCACGGGTAGAAAACAGAGTCGCAGGATTGGTTAGAAAAGGTCCTTTCAAAAATATTTGGGTTTTTGGTACTTATGTAGTATCTGGGCTGCCGATTTTTTGATTGTATGCCTTAAGTTAAGGCATACAATCAGATGCGATGCGATGCGATATCGCATCGCATCGCATACGATGCGATGCGATGCGATGACCCGATTTTTCCATAGGATTCAATGTTAAAATGGACTGAGTCCATTTTAACATGGAATTCAATGGGAAAAAGGGGTCCTTTTCATACCCCTACTATCCAAGTGGGCATGGAGTTGGATATAAACCTGTGGCGAGCGTAGCGAGCCACCGAGCCCGAAGCGTGGCGAGCGAACGGTATTCTGTGTCCCCTCGCGGGGCTCGCTACGCTCGCCACGCTTCGGGCTCGGTGGCTCGCTACGCTCGCCACAGGTTTATATCCAACTCCATGCCCACTTGGATAGTAGGGGTATGAAAAGGACCCCTTTTTCCCATTGAATTCCATGTTAAAATGGACTCAGTCCATTTTAACATTGAATCCTATGGAAAAATCGGGTCCATCGCATCGCATCGCATCGCATGCGATTTGGTCGGGTGCGATGCGATGCGATGGACCCGATTTCAAAATCGGCAGCCCAGTTACTACATAAGTACCGGGTTTTTTGCTCCTTTTAGTTTTATGATTCATTATTGTAAAAATAGAAGAGAATATTTAGCTGCGATATTAGACTACATACCCTCCAACATCTGAAAGGCAGAAACCTGTACAAATTCGGAATAGAGGTGTGGCCACTGCCCCATTCCTATACTTTCAATGGAGAGTTGTAGACCTAGAAAACCGGTTCAAAGCCCTTTTTGGTCACTACAGACCACAAAAAAATGGTACTGTACCGGCCAAAAAGGTACAGTTGGAGGTATAACACTATAACCTGGGCTTAATACAAGATGTCACCAATGGATGCCAGGGCAAAGTGAACAGTTTTAGGACTAGGGTAATCGTATGAGAGCATTTTTACCCAGAGTAAATGACACAAGTATCCTAGTTTACACTGAGTGTTGGGGCTAATGCCTGCTGTGTCATTGAGCTTGCTTCAGAGAATAGTAGCTGTGGTGTTTCTAGCCCAGTGTGTATCACCCCTAAAAGTGCAGACTCTTCTGCAGCAACAGGAGACAGGTGCTGCAGTGAGATATTCTACTGCAGCACTCTGCTCCTATCACACATAAAGAGCCAGCACTTCAGACAGCTCCATCTCCAGGAGTGATAAAAACAGGGTCCTTGTCCCCATTTTGGGCAGCTGCTTTTCGGACTGGTGCTAATGTCGTTAATGATACGCGGGTGAGGTCATTGATCGATATCGTTATCATGTGTATGCACTATGTCTTTACCCCCACGGCACCGCCAATATAGTTAATAATAATGGAATTGCCGGGAATCGCCCATAGTGTGCCCTTACACTTGTCTAATCTTACCGCTTTCACCCAATTCCAACAGAAATCAGGTGAAAGGTGGTCAGATCGGATGTGTTTGACATCTGATCGGAGTTGGAGGCCGGACTTGTTGCACCTCCAATCTTCAACTTGGCCACCTCCCAGCAGCGAGGAACAGGATCGCATGCAATATGTCACATGCAGTAGGATCCAGCCACCTGGGAAGGTCCAAGTTGGCTCAAGGGGGATCGGCTGGTCATACAGTGCTGGGACATCTTGTAGTAGTGTATGACCACCATAACTGGTGATTGTCTAAGATCTCCTGCTTTTTTGTATACATCAATAGAAACTGGTGCAATCTGTTGTGCTGTTACAGAGTTTTGCTGCACAGCCCTCCTTTCGATCTAGAAGCATAAATAGATTTGCCTGCTCAGTCTATTTCTGCTTTCGATCGCAATGCCGCTGGGTCGCGCATCGGGATCCATTGCAGCTAACACTGTGCGATTCACGGTCCCTTTCGGTTTTATTTGAACCACACAGTTCAAATCGAATCAAAAGTGACACTGAATCGCTCCAGTGTATCGGCATAAGATCGAATTGCTGTCAGTCACAGTCTGTCTGCTTAACCCTTGGAGCGCCAAGTGAATTTGTCAAAGTAGATGCGAAAATTGTCAAGTAATCATTTTTATTAATCCTGACGACCTGTGATGTTTACCTTTATATAGGAAATATAATATTTTTTTTACACAACATTTTATTTAAATTTATATAACAAATGTGGCATTTTTAGCGGATATTTGGCACATCTCTCACCGCGATGTTGGCACGCAAAGGGTTAATCAGGAGAGCACCCGTTTCCTAACATAGCGGCCTGTTGCACAGGAGTGAGAGTGATCGTGGTGGTGAAGTATCAACACTCCAGTTATGTCATTATGCACTCGCTGTACGCAGCCTTAACTATACATCATTGTCAGATAGTGGCTTTATAGAATCTAATGAAAATGTACTGAGTGCTTCTGTGCTGTATACACTGTATATCAAACATGTTATCAATGGCAAAAAATGTAAGCTCTACCTTGCCCTTAAATGACTGTAGTTAGTTCTACAGTACTTTCTTTCTTTCTTTCTTATCCGATATGCAATTACCCGCAATCATCAACTATGGTTAATGGCTCGGCCAGGGCTATCCAATTTGCCCTATTAATCTGGTTTCACTGAAAATTATCTTTTTACCAGGTCATCTAATTGGATTAAAACACCAGATTAACCACTTCAGTGGTATACCTGGAAATTTTCCGGGCTCAGCTGCGCTGCCGCAGTGGGCTGTCCCGGAAAATTTCCGGGCATGCCAACAATATGAAGGTGTGCACCCACCACAGTGGTCACTCCCCCTCCCCTTCTGTCACTCCCCCTCGACCCTCCTCTATGGCTATCATATGCTAGAGCTCCCCTGCCACTTCCCCCACCGCCATTAGTTGCAGTGAGCAGGCGGCAGGCTCGGGGATGTTCGGCACGGCTCGGGGGGAATCGGAAGCGCTCAGAATTTCAGGCTCCCGAGCCGCACCGAATATGCCGAGCCTTCCACCTGACCTGGTCACTGTCTATTGTGAATGGCGGCTAAGGCAAATGTCAGGGGAGCTCTAGCGTACGATTTCCGGAGCGACAGGAGGGGGGGTAACGATGGAGTGGGGGGTCCTACGCTCTGTGGTGGGTTTTGCTGGGGCAGGACAAACCTGCCCTGATAGGTTTGTCCTGCCCCAGCAAAACCCACCACTCAAGGTGTTAAAAGACATTGGGACAGATGTATTAAGCCTTAGCAAGAGATAAATGCAAGGGTGATAAGGAGAGATAAACGTCCAGCCAATCACCTGCTAACTGCCATGGGCCAGGCTGTGTTTGAAAAAAGTATCTCTTTATCACCCTTTTATCTCTTGTTCAGGCTTAATACATCTGCCCCATTGTCGACACAACAATTACGTTTTATTGGGCACAATTGGATACCCCCAAAGCAGAGGTGGCCAAACTGGACCTCAAGATCTACCAACCGATCATGTCTTCCATGCCACCTGTGGATAATTAGAATGTGTCAGGAGTGAATTCAGCACACGTTTGAAAATGTGACAGTTAGTAATGACTACAGCTGTGCACCAGCTAGGTGATCTGGGGAATGTGACAGTTAGCAATGACTGCACCTGTGCACTAGTCAGGTGGTCTGGAAAACACGACCTGTTGGTAGATCGCGAAGACCATTTTGGCCACCCTTGCCAAATAGTGTTTTCTTTTTATGCACACACACATTTATTGTGCGTTTATTTCATAGACCAATATGGTACGATCTGGTATTTTGGTCCTGTGGTCAATACTAGTATTGGGGACTGTGTATTTTCTGTGCCCGCTTTAGTTCTTTGCATGGTTCTAATGATCAGAGCTATAGTATAAGAGGTAAGTGTCTGTGATCAGTGAGAGTGGGCAGTAAGATTTATAAGGCATTTGCGCTAGCTGATTGCCAGCAGAACTGGCCTTTCCCAGCGGTGCTATACGTATGCTTGGGAAATCAATAGGGATTAACCTCTCACCCCCCTCACATACTTATACTGTGGATTGCATGGCTTACCAATATTTCATCTGTTTCTCCTAAACGCTTGTACTCAATAATGTGCAGCTGTCCTCGCATGTGACTAATTAATTACAGAAATTCAGCCACACTGGAAAAAAAAGTGATTAAATATCACATCAACTATCTCTCTGAACGGAGAGACTTTTAATGGGCAGAAACTACTAATTTCACATCAATTATTGTTTGCTGGTCATTGTCCCTGCCTTGTAAAATGTGTGAGTTAATTTAAAGATTAAAAGGGAATTAGTCCAACTAGCAGCCAGTATCAAGAGGCAATGGTATTATTATTCCTACTGCATGGTGTTTTTGGGTTCTAAAGCCAAAAAAAAGTAAAGGACAACGTTAACTTTATTAATCTCGTTTACTGCATACATCTGACTGGGCATGGGCACTCGTTAGCAGTTACAAAGAGCTGTCTGATATGAAAGGGACATCTGTTCACAAGTGAATGTGCAGTACTTTTGATTCTACAGTATATTATTATCCTATTGGATGGCCTTTTTCGGGGATCTGGATTCTGTGAGAGGAAATGTTTATCTTGTTTTTTTAAATAAAGTTTTTCGTATACAAATAACACAACAGAATATGTCCTCCCCTGCACAATTAACAACCCCCCCCCCCCGGGTGAAGTTGCCGCAGAAGCCCCGAGGGGCTTCTGCGGCATCTTCATCCGGAGGTAGGCGGCCTTTCAGCTCTTTTGCATGGCCGCTGCTCCCCTGGGGCTTAGAGTCTTCATCTGTGTTCTTCACCTGGGAACGGTGGCCTTTAAAGCTCTTTTGCATGGCTGCCACCTCCCAGGGCTTATGCAGTGTCTTCAGGTGCTCTTCTCTGCTCCTCCTCCACCATCAGACTGCCTGCCCCCTGTCTTGCGCTGGTTAATATAGCCAGCTCAAGGGGGTGGGGCTAAACATGGTGGACAGAGTTAAACAGGGTGGAACAAAATAGGGAACAAAAAAAGGACTAAAATGCAACGCAAAAAAAATAAATAAAAATAAATATATATATATATATATATATATATATATATATATATATATATATATATATATATATATATATATATATATATATATAGAACTCCAACAATGAAGGCACACGACACAGGATCAACTTTTCACCGCAAGTGTATTTTCAGGCTAGTAACATCTAGCGCTTTCAGGGGATACAACCCCCGTCATCAGGATGGTAGCCACACAGATACAATGGTGCAGTCAGGTAACCCCAGCTCCTCCCCAAACAACGTTTAAATAGCAAACATGTATGATTACTCACCTGTCCTGTCGCCCAGCTCCCGCGGCCGCACATCGCCAACCCGGAAGTGCGTCATCGCATACTATCCAGGACACAGGAAGCTCACTCCTGGAACGCACAACGTGCGCTACAAGACCCACTTCCGCGTTCCACTGGATGAAACGTCCGTCCTCCTTATTGGGCGGTGCTACCCTCCGTGGATGCCGGCGCTATGGAACAGGGAATCACTATACAAAAATATATAATAACAACACAGTGAGACAGAGAACATTAAAACATCAACAATAGGTATCCTAGTTCAAGGAATACAACATAGTAAACATTACACTACACCTGGACAAACAAACAAAAAAATTATACTAAACATCGCATAGAATAAAGATTTGATCAAACACAAGTGGGCTATGTCAGGACTCCTCCTGAAAGCTGAAAGTCCTAGGGTATCAAACATAAACCTAGGCATACAGTGTATTTCACAGAAAATGTATTTACATAGAGACTGGACTATTAGGTGAGACTATTCCAGTTGATCTTGTCATTGAGACCACCCGGTTTGGTGGTCCCAAGTCTCAAGATCCACTGGGTCTCCCTAATAAGCAACCTTTTGGCTCGATCACCTCCCCTGGCGCTCAGTGGGACCTGATCCAGCATAAAGTATTTTAAAGATGATAAAGGGTGACCCATGCTTTTAAAATGCCGTGGAACCGGCTGGTCCACATCTTTTCCCTTTAAACTCAAGTCAATAGATGACCGATGGGCCGCCATCCTCTCTTTGAACTTACGTGTGGTTTGGCCCACATACCATAATCCACATGGGCAGATGATCGCATATACCACGTGTGTGGAGGAACACGTCAACACCGATCTAATCTCATACCTCTTATTGCAGTGGGGATGTTGGAAGTCCTTACATTTAATTAAGTATTTACATGTAATACAAGTACCACAACCATAACAACCGGGGGGTTTTCTATAAACATTAGGCGGAGTTACCAGAGAATATTCTGATATATCCGCATGGACCAACCGGTCCCTCAGGTTTCTCCCCCGTGTATATGCAAGAAGTGGTCTGTGGTCTTTGAGGCCAGGTAGCTCATTATCCAACCGAATGATGGGCCAGAGAGCCCTAGAAGCTCTCCTAACAATGGGACTTGACGATGAGAATTCATGAACCCAAGGGATCAAATTCTATATATATATATCACCCGACCATCACTTCAGAAGATGTCAGGTGCGTGAATTTGAAAGGTGGCAAAAAATTTAAGCCCAAAAGTAAACATTTGAAAACCCCCATAGTGTCTAAGAGGACAATCAATAGGCCAACAGTGTTAACAGGTGAAAGGTATGCTTTTTTTTTTTCCTGACTTCTGCTTAATTATCCATCCAGGTGGATTACAAGTAGAAATAGTAATGTGGTAATAGCAGTGAGCCACCGTTCCCGAAGCGTCGTACATGTACAGATGGAGTACTTCCCATCCTGGCAGGGGATGGCGTTGACGACGCCAGCCGCCATCCCCCGCCAGTGCCATATCAATGGCGAGAAGGGGACGCGCGCGCACGAGAGGCGCGCGCGCCCCTTTCCGACGGCGCTTCCATCCGCTCCCCCGGGTCCCCGCTAGCTTGTCGGTGGTAACCTGGGGTCCCCGCCGCCTGCCCGCACCCCCCTAACCTCCCCTAACCCTGTCCGTCTCCCTGAGGCAGAGACAGACAGGGTTTCCGTCGCACTGGCGACGGAGACTGAGACACGCGTCTCAGTATGATGGATGGCGAGGCTGCTGGCGGATCGCCAGCGGGGACATTCTGGCGATCCGCCAGCAAGGATGTAGCCTACTCCATCTGTACACGTTACAGTAACTGTGGTCACATATGATGAAACATACAAAGAGATACCCAAGAAGTAAAAAACAAGACAATTTCTTATTTGATTTTATATAACACATTTAAGCGACACTAGCATTTTTAGCAGATATTTTCACATCCCTCACAGAGATGTTGGCACGCAAAGGGTAAATAATAATAATAATAATCGTTTGCACACTTAGCGATTCGTGCCGGTGTCATTATGGCCCTTATTCTAATTCACTTGCAAAGGCAAATTCCTTCTCAAATGGACAAAACCATGTGCACTGCAGGTGGGGCAGATGTAACTTGTGCAAAGAGAATTCGATTTGTGTGAGTTATTTTGTTTCTGTGCAGGGTAAATACTGGTTGCTTCATTTTTACACTGCAATATAGATCTTACTTTGAAGTAAAACCCCACCCAAATCGGGTGCTAGAATGAACACTACCTGTTTTTGTCCATTTGAGAAGGAATTTGCCTTTGCGAGTGAATTAGAATAGGGGCCTATGTGCATTGATCAATGCTTATGGGATGCACGCACCTGAAAGAATGCACAGTACGCCATTACTAGTAACTGCAAGGCTGCTGTTACTATTCCTTCAGTGGTAATGAACATTATTGTCTTTGTAGTGTTACTGATCATTTACAGACATTGCTACTTGCAAGCAGTTATAAAGACCCATGCAGTTTACTAGTCTTAAAAATAAATACTTTTTTAAAACTTGTCACAATGAAACTTTTCTTTTGCCCCCATGAACCTGGCCATGCCAAGAGCCGCCGGTCCTTATAGGCAGCTTATTATGCAGAATTCCAATCCCCACGGGTGAACTATTAATTCAGGAATCTGTGCTGAATGTGGTCGATGTTCTCTGTAACAAGTTTAGGGTAGCAGATACTCCATGCCTGATCTATTACTCTCAATGATGTATTTGCAAATTGATTAATCCTCACAGTTAGACTTATTAGCTGCATTCAATCAGGCTACAAGCCCCCAATGACTTGGTAAAATGGAAATGTGGGAGAAAACAGAATACATTGTAGTTGATGTATATGCAAAGTTTACAAAAAAAGAAATGGGGGGAAAGAAAGAATATTCACAGATGGGCAGGGAAAGGGGGGCATTCAGCGCCGTGACCTGCGGGCTAACAATGTCTTATTCATATTGCAAAATAAAATAACGGATGATGTACTGTAGGGAATTATTGCATGGTCTTCCCTCTGTGCCTGGGTACCGCCTCGCATACAATCTATGTGTACAGTATTGGAATGTCAGCTGATAGGGCTATTGGATCAAACGATGAACGGAGTGATGTTCATATTGTGATATAGAGCCATCATTTTGATGGGCTTTTAGCTAGTCTTTATATAATTGACAGATGTACTTCCTGTCTAAGAAACAATGTTAAGTGTATTAGTTGAATCATACATCCCAACTATCTCTCCCCCATAGCGCCCCCCCCCCACAGCTTAATTCTAAGTCCCCCCAGTAGTGCCTAAACCTAACCCCCCCCCCCCCCCCCCTTCGTCACATGCTAGCCTGTCCTGCATATTCACCGATCGGGATGCCAGTTGTCGGTAGTCCAGCGCCGTCATGCTGATCTTTTTGAGGTTCTGGCGATGGTCTTCTGACTGCAGTTGGAATGTTGGCATCGGTATTTTAAATGCTAGTATCTTGTCTGCATCCCTCCTCCCATTCTCCAAGAGCTGCTTTAGGTGTGGTATATTAGGTTGATAATGACAAGGCGCACATGGCACAAGTGTGACCGAAAATGTCAACACAAGCAAAAACTTGACACACATGGTCGCCGTATGAAATGGTTTGCATTAGTTTGGGTACTTGTTTCCTAGCACAGCACAGGATTTTCTATGTACGGCACCATAAGAAAATTGCATCGCATGCCATTTGATCGCATGTGATGCGATTTATTTTTTTTATTTAATTTTTTTGATTACTTTTAATATGTCTAATGCACCCCCCCCCCCCCACTATCCACGCCACCCCGAAGCGTGGCCAGGGGCGGCGGAACGCGTCCTCCGACTTTTTCATTACCCCACTATCCACGTCGGCGTGGAGTGGATTGTATATAGTGTGGCAAACACAGTGATCCACCGAGCCCGAAGCGTGGCGAGGGTACGCGGATTACTTAACATGGATTGCGGGTCCGCTTGCGGGGCTCGCTGTTGTGGATAGTGGGGGGGCATCCTATCTTTTACATGTATTCACTTACTTAGCCCATTAAAAAGTTAGGATGCAATAAAAAAATTGCATCCCATCTTATGCCACAAATGGTATGCAACGTGATGCGATTTTTTTATCGCATCCTATCTTTTTAATGGGCTAAGTCAGTAAATACATTAATAAGATAGGATGTGATAACGGCATGCGATGCGATGCAATTTCCTTACCCTGAATAGCCCACTACGTAAATGGAGTAGTGGGCGCCGTGCTAGGAAACAAGTACCTTAGTTTGAATTAGAAATGCATGAGTGTTTCATGTTTTGTTGGTGTACTGTATGTTTGTAGATTTTATTACATGGACCCCAAATTAGTGTACCCCTCATATAGCCCATGCTTTGGGTTAGGTGCCTTTCTCTGCTACCATTATGCTCGGCACACTTCACCGTTCCCAATCAAACTCCATGTGAATGGAAAAGTATGAAAAAAAAACATTGCATGTCAACATTGTACTTGTCCACCATACGATGTCAATTTATTGACTGTCGACCTACTGTATCATCTGGACTCCAGCTTCTCTAAACTTACCTAAACAGGTAAAATAAAATTGGTACAGCTCTAATGAGCAGCGACCGAACGATAAATGGTCAAAGGGTAGGCGTGGCAAAAACCTGTGGTGTCTGTTACATAATATCCCCTACAGTTCTCTGCATCACGTTGTTTTTTACACTTCATGGAATTGACAGTTGTCCCAGTCTAGAACCAATTCTTCTCTAAGTCCTTTTCCATGCTGGCTTGCAATCCTAAAGTTGAATCTACGTACGAAAAACAACTTCTAAATTCCCTATTTTATGTGTTGGGCCTTGGAGAAAATCCTTTAGATCTGTTCTACATCTGCGGGATTCACAGGCACTCCTTGCAATGATTTATCCTCCTGTAATAAATTAGAGTTGAATTTAACTGTTCTTTTATCTACTTCACATCCTCTCAATGTGCTGAAAGAATTGGAGCAGTTATTTTATTATAACTGATTCTATGTTCATTTTTTTTCCCCTATTCCCTTTTAGCTAGAATTTTACCGAAACAGCGATGCACCTGAAACTCGCTAATTGCTTTGCCCTGCTCCAGATATATTGCTAGAAAACAGTTTTATTTCTCTGTGCAATTTTTCAACATCATTATTTGGGCTTTGAAACATTACTCAACAACCTGCTAAATTAATATATACTGTGTTCTTTATTTAATGGGTAGGGGGACTCGTCTCACAGCAGTGTGCGTTTGTTCTGGTAGGCTTTCAAAAAGCACTGCCTGGCGTGTGAGGGACATCTGTTCACAAATGAGTGATTGTGCGTTTGATTCGGAGGATCACCGTCCCTCTAAATCCTGACTGCAGATGAAAGGAACAGATTGTTGTGCTAGAGCTTTGTTTGGGGTTCCACTAGCCAGTGTGTGCCTTCATGCATTATTGAGCGCAAAATTCACTCTCGGCAAGCGTTGTTCCCCGTACCTAGTCCTCACGTCTTATTTTTACTGTCAACGTGGATCTCTCTTTCTCCTCGCTCTCTCTTTTTCTCGTTCCAACCAAGCAGCCGGAAAGTTGGGAAGGGAGATTGAGCAGATAAATTATTTACAGTGTTTAATTATGGTTTACAAGTTTATTAAAGTTCACGGTTACCAAGTAACCACGACGGATCCCGAAGGGAGAGTTTATTCGGGCTGCATAGATATAAATTAAAAAAGTATATATTTTAATATCGCAAGATCATGTTTTAAATAGTTCAGTAAATTGAATTTTCTAGGAACAACTTGTTTATGAACTTTTAAGGTCTCATAATACATTCCCAGCTCAAGGCCTCTCAAGTGTTGCTACTGGAGTGAACTATGCTATTAAATACACAAGAACTGTTTGAGCTGCTGATAATCCGAGGGCCAGCATCGAGTTTTGCTCAGTGCTGTATTGTTTTTTTGCCCTTTAAAGTAAACTTAAAAGTAGTGTTTTATAGAGTAAAGGAGGGTGTGTCTGTTTGTTTCTAATGTTTGATTTACTTAACCCCTTGAGTGGTGGGTTTTGCTGGGGCAGGACAAACCTACCAGGGCAGGTTTGTCCTGCCCCAGCAAAACCTACCACAGAGTTGTGGGCCACCCCCGTGTCTCTCCCCCCCCTCCAGTCGTACACCCTCCTCCTCATCTCTGCTCTGGCACTGTACACCGGAGCTCCAGTGCCCTGCCGCTGCCCCCCTCGGGCGACCAATATCCCGAGTCCCCCTGAGCTGCCCCGAACATCCTCGAGCCTGCCGCCTGCTTATTACTAGAACTAATGGCGGCGGGGGCAGGGAGCTACGGCGTACAATTGCCGGAGGTGAGGGGGATTGAGGGGAGTACATAGCAGCGCGGCCACTGGAGGGGGGGGGGTGCTCAGACAGGTGATGCGCCAGTGGTGTGCACCTGGACACCACTGGCACACACCTTCATTTTAGTGGTATGCCTGGAAATTTTCCGGGGACAGCCCGCTGCGGCAGCGCAGCTGAGCCTGGAAAATTTCCGGGCGTACCACTCAAGTGGTTAACATGCATGTTCCAGAAAACACCTCACATTTGCCTTGATTTTATCTATATATAAAAGTCTAACTCTCCTCACCTTTTTGATGTGGAAGTACCCCCAGTAGCCACTAGAGGCCACTTGATGGATCAAATGACTCTGTAAAACAAAGTGAAACAAAAATTATCTGTTTGAAACTTGCTGGCTATGGAGAGAGGGAGCTGTAAACACAGATTGGAGGTACAGTAGGAGCAGAGCATGTCCAAAAGGGGGTGGGACCTAGCCTAAATTGGAGTCTCACAGCACCCCTATGTTATCACTGTGGGACGTGCCCAGCTCTCTCCGAGATGCTGGACTGTCTCCATGATCTCCCTGCACTGTGTATAGATACCATGGCAAACACACTGTGGCTTACAGGTGGGGCACATTGGGATAGAATGAGAAAAATGGTTCGAAGGTATGCACCAGCTGGTAGGCCTGACACAACTGGAACATGTCATAATATCAAGGGTATGACCAGAACCAGGAGTATGTTAAACAAGAGGGGTGACAGAGACAGACTTCAGGTTGCCCACAGACTTTGGAAAAGGCTTGATTAATTTATATTAGCAGGTCCATTGACCTATGTCATTCTCAATTAAATAAAGATCACTTCTGAGGTTAGAGTGTCTTGACACATAATTCATAGTAAGCCATTGAACAGTGCCACCTAGTGGATAAGGATAGAGTGACTAACTTTAGATTAAAAATTATTTTATCATGAGAAAAATATTTATCATTATTTTTTCTAAGTAACCACCTTGTCGCAAAGCCATTTTTTCAGCGTCTTGTGATTCAAGTGGACTTTGTTGTGATTCAAGTGTATCAAGTTGTACATTAAGGCAATATAGCTCGAAACAAATATATTTGTGGAAGAAATATACCTTTATGATCGGATATTCTAATAGCATTGTATGTTTTGTTAAAAAAAAAATGACCTCTCCAAAGAATCTTTTAATATCCAATGAGCAAGATGCTACTAAACCCCAGAACGTAAATTTCCACGTATGAAAGATAATGCTAAAATGCAGTGTTCAGTCTCCTCCTTTATATCACTTGTAATATAGTTTATTAATTGCAAGACCCAAGACCCCAGGTTCCTTTTTTAGAGGAAGGCCCCAGTGGAAGGGGCTATCGACAAAACCCAGCAAGAGGAAGATCCGGAGAGGAAAGAAGAAGAGGCAGGGACTGGAGAAATTGGGATCCACCACAACCACAACGACAGTCATCAAGGACCCGGAAGCAGAACCGGTAAACGATACACTCCTTACGGTAATTAACCTATCGGACCGAACACTAACACAAGAACATCTGAAGGTCCTGGGTAAAGGATTGTCATTCTCTCCAAATACATCTTTTAACCGATTCACGTGGGAGAAAGATTTACAGCTATACGGCAGAAAGCTTCTCCTTAAGAAATATTTTGCCAACAAAGAAAACTCGGTTACCTCTCTCCCCGGGAACTCAATGTCTACTCAAGGGGAACCAGAACTTACGGCCCAAGATCTTCAAATGATTGAAGTCCTGGAGGAGTTACAAAACCAAGACCACCAACCCGAACGAAATTCTGGACGCCCTATTCTTAGAAAAAAGAGTTCTTTCATGCCTAATGAACATTCAAGTGCAGAAATCAAGGTCTTCCTGGACATGGTATCCAGAGACATGAATGATTTGATGATTCATCCAGAGAGGAGAAAGAACAACAATCCTAACCTTACCCAAGGAGACAGAGATACCCTCAGAGATATATCCTCCTGGGACGATGTCACAATAAAGCCGTCGGACAAAGGAGGCAATATAGTACTATGGCCCAGAGACATGTACATGAGAGAGGCCAATAGGCAACTCCAGGATCGCAGATGTTATAAACAAATGGTCCTGGACCCTACAAATACCTTTCAAGCCTCATACAATAGACTCATTAACCAAGCTCTCAGGGACGGTGTGATCCTCAAAAGCGAACACGCTTTTCTTACAGTTGAACACCCGAGGACTCCCACCTTCTACATGCTCCCAAAGGTGCACAAGAACCTGACGAACCCACCCGGAAGACCTATTGTGTCGGGGATACAGGGCCTATCAGAACAGGCGAGTATATTTCTGGATAAACATCTCAGACATCATGTCCTAACACTTCCTTCCTATGTTCAGGACACCAGAGATATACTGAAGAGGATTCACGATGTACACCTTGAGGATGATCAAATCTTGGCCACACTAGATGTGGAAGCTCTATACACCTGCATAGCACATGATCTGGGACTTTCAGCTGTACAGTATTTCCTCACCACCGAAGGCATGACGGAATTTGGAGAATTCTTGCTAACACTCTTGGAATTTGTCCTCAAAAACAACTATTTTACATTCGATGACAAATACTTCTTACAGACCCGGGGAACAGCGATGGGCGCGGCATGTGCGCCCACCTATGCCAACCTGTTCCTCGGGTGGTGGGAACGGGAAGTCGTCTTTGCCGAAAAAAATGAAATCTATACCCACAGGATAATATCCTGGGTGAGGTATATAGATGACATTATGGTCATCTGGCAAGGAGACCATGATAGCCTGACCCACTTTATCCAGAACCTAAACGACAATAACCTTAATCTCAAGCTGACCCATCATATTCATCCTAATGAGATCACATTCCTGGACCTGACCATATATCGTTCAGAGGACAACCTCCTACTTACAAAACTGTTCCGGAAGGAAACTGCCACCAACAGCCTCCTAATTTCAGAGAGTTCACATTTTCCTCCAACGATTAAAAACCTCCCAAAAGGAGAATTTCTCCGCCTCAGGAGGAACTGCTCTACAAAGGAAATGTACATCAGTCAAAGCGTGGAGTTAGTCTCCAGACTACGCTCACGAGGATATAGCCATAGATCTATTAAATATGCTCAACATCAAGCCCTGAAATGCAACAGAGATGATCTCCTGTTCTCCACAAAGAAACAGACCACAACAGAACCAGCAACCAGGTTCATAACCAACTTCTGTGACCAGTGGCAAGATTTACAAAACATCGTTCGAAAGCACTGGCACATTCTTGAGATGGATACGGACCTTGGGGACATAACAGCTAGAGGTCCACAGTTCAGTTGGAGACGGGCGGCAAATCTGAGGGACAGATTAGTCCAAAGTCATTTTCAGCGCACAGCAAAGATCAAACCTAAGATCAAAGGCACTTTCCCCTGCACCAAATGCAAGGCGTGTACATACATCAGAGGACTGAACAAGATCACTAACCGCTTTGGCAGAACCCTCACAGTGGAACAGTATATCTCCTGTGAAACCATAGGAGTTGTATACGGTCTAGACTGCCCCTGTGGGCTTCGGTACGTGGGCATGACAAGTAGGAAATTTAAACTTCGGATCCTCGAACATGTTGGCAATATAAGGAATGCCCACTCGGATGTACAAAAATTCAAAAAATTAACATCAGTGGCCAGACATTTTTTGGCCAAACACGAGGGATCACCAAGGGACCTCAAAGCATTCGGGTTAGAACAGGTCAGACTAGGCATAAGAGGAGGGGACCTCACTAATGAACTGCTACGACGAGAAAGCAGATGGATCTTTGAGTTAAACACCGTTAACCCTCATGGCCTAAATGAGAACAACAGTTTTGGGTCTTTCCTATAATGGTTTCTTCCCCCCTTTTTCTCTCCCCCCATCTTTCTCCTCTTTCTCCTTCTGTGTATAATTCTGCCACCTGGCATGACCATACACATGGGTCATTTTATCTTCCTCTCGGGTAGTCCTGAGATATACCATCCGAACTCTATGACCCCAATACTATGTGAATCCCTATTCACTGAGAAGTATTCTTATAAAGTATAACTAGATATCTCCATCAGCACTCCAAGAGTCACGTGTAATCTCTTTTATTTAAATTACCCTCAGGATGCATTAACCACTATGAATTTGAACTACACTTTTTGATGAGCCATGCGAATTCTTATTTAGAATTTTTCTCAGAAAGTGTTCTCAGGATGATTTAATATCAGCAGTGCACCGGACCTATTCTACTGTTATGACTCACACTTATTTGCTCTCTCTTGTTTGTAACAGGACACAGCATCCAATTTCACCATGCACTTAGCACCTTTTTGGTATCCTCCAATTCAGGACCCATCCTCATCCTCACACCACATTGATTTAAATAGCTCACGCTAAATACAACTATTATCACAACATAGGCACGTTTTTTTCTTTTTCACTCCTGCTTTTAGTTTTCTCACACCATCACTGTTTTAATGTTCTCAGCACCCTTATTCACCCTATGTCCTTACCCAATCATCATTGATATCACCAATTCGCGGCCACCAAGTTTCCCACGTTAGATACGTCTATCCATATCACTACCACAAGGGAGGTTTATCTCTCTCTCCCCCCCGTGTCACTTTCACACCCAAGTCATCACACTAGCTCCGGGCCCCTTCCTTCTCATTAAATCACGGCAATGGAATGGGGGCACTGGGATTAATTTACAGTAGTCGACATAACGCT
The DNA here is from genome assembly GCF_055691185.1 of Crinia signifera. NCBI lineage: Eukaryota > Metazoa > Chordata > Amphibia > Anura > Myobatrachidae > Crinia > Crinia signifera. The sequence continues at coordinate 24,166,153 of NC_139227.1, forward strand.
CATAGTGGACACGCTCCGTGGAGCATCTACTTAGGGGGTTGCACTCCTAATATAATTATTGTTTATACATCTGTCTCTACATTGATTATGCATTTTCCCTGCGCTTCCCCAATAGAGATTGGGGCTAATTATGCACCTTTCATTAAATCATCCAACCTACTATTATTGATCCAATTTGGACATACTATGGCATGGAGCTGATTTGTATTGTTTCAAAACAGCTCTCAAAACGAACTTCCATAACCTAATAGGGATTTAACTGTTATTGGCAACCCGGATGCACTATTTTATTGCAGCCTAGACATTACCATTAGCACTGTTTGTGAATGATATAGTAAACGCAAAAACACCTGCAGCATTGCTCAATTATAGATTCTTCCTCCCCTCCACATGAATGACAGGAGAGCGAACCTATCCGGTTCCAGTACTAACACATTAAATAGACAGAGCATACACCTCCCCCAACACACACCTGAACCCTGAAGAAGCCGACCAGGTGAAACGATCGTTGGTTCACTCATTCACAGGGAGAGACGCTGACTTTGCGCGCCTCCCTGTCTCACTCCATCTCACTTGCCTCAAGCCGCCAGCAGCAGCCGCACAGGGATTCATTCACAGGGAGAGACGCTGACACTGCGCGCCTCCCTGTCTCATCTCATCTCACTCGCCCCAAGCCGCCAGCAGCAGCCGCTCAGGGAGACCCAGCCACCGCACTGCATACGGAAGACGCTGGCTCTTTTACAGGGAGAGACGCTGATACCGTGCGCCTCCCTGTCTTACTTCACCTGACCTGCTTTAAGCCGCCAGCAGCAGCCGCACAGCCACCGCACGGCATACGGAAGATATTGAAGCCGTCGCAGCAACTCCGGCAGCTTTGGCCATTAACCCCGGCAACCCCTGTGACTTTTTAGATATCGTGTGCACGGAGCGCATATCTTGCGCCGACCGCAGCAGCAGCAGATCAGTACAAGCAGCAGATCAGTACAATGTCGACACACACCACGACAGACAACCTGAGCCTCATTTGATTATTCAGATATCGGACATCTCTCAGACCAGCGTGTGATGTCAAACACAGGTACCTGCTCTCCCGCAAACCCTATACCTCTTACCCATACTACCTCTTCCCACCCACTGATCCTACTGTTTCTTCTCCCCTATTCTACTTCAAATTTCCTATCTACACTTATTCAGCGGGTCGGGTGACGCTCATCCCCCACCACTGAGTGCATTTTGCACACATATGGAGGACAGCAGCACACCTTGCATAGCATTGCTATCTTCTCCTTTCTGGGACTACCTATCAGGATTATAGTACTACTATCTACCTACCCTGCACTGGACTAGTCTATTCAGGGTAAACCTGACAGTAGTATCCCACTACGGGGTCTTTGTAGTAAATCCCGCTTGTGTTCCCTAAAGCCCGCTCACCCGCTATACCTGAAAAAGTCCACCAACCAATGTGATGGCAACGTGCTTGGGGCGTCAGAAGGTATTGTAGGAGACGGGTGACCTCTCCTTCTCTGATACAATATTCCACCCCAGGCGATAGGTATAAGAAGCAGGGCAGCAGCCGCTTGAACACTAAAGGGTAACACTGATCCTTTCACTGACTCCACATTAGGCAGGATTCCTCCCCCACAATACCCACAAAAGCCCACCCCACCCGGTGGCAGCTGGCAATTGGAAAAGGGCCGCCTGTGAGAGGTGGAAGGGGACTTCCTAACCTCCAACCAGACAATCCTGCCATTGTCAAGGGTATATAAAGTCGGTGGGAATATCCACGACCTGTGGGCATAGTCAGCTCCTTCACTAAATATTTCTCTTTCACTCTCTTTTCTTCCTTGTTTTCTCTTCTCCTTTTTTCTTTTTTCCTCTTCTCTTCCTCTCTTTTTCTTCCCCCCTTTTTTCCCCTCTTTTCTTTCCCCCCCCCCCCTCCCCCTCATTTCTCCACTTTCCCATCCTCTCTCTTCCTACCCACTGCACCGCGGGAGCACACCTAAGTATTTTAAGTACTCTGGCTATTTTTGCTGTCTACCTAATAAGAGGCTCTAACAATGATATTCACTGTATATTAATCACTGGAAACATACTTAGCCTTACCATACCATAGCTGCTAGCTTAAATGACTTGAGCAACCAATGTCTTCAAAATATTTCTTGCAATCTGGTGCATAATACAAGACAATAATATCAGAAGCATGGTTGATGGCTCTGAATCACAGTGAATGCTATTGGTAGTTACATGTATATCCTTGCAAGTGTGATGATTATTTGATTTTCTGTATCGTGATAGTACTTATTTAAAGTTGATACAAACCTGTTTCAAGTTTACATATTCTTTACCGTGATAATATTCATGTGAATTATATGTTTCTTTCATTTATTTTCACCTATTTGGCATATATTTTGATGTAAGGCATCTTTGAGCCTACAACTCTGTTTTTCAGAACAGACATTAGCAACACCCACGGGTAGTTACATTTGGTAACAGGACGTTGTTCCTTTTGTATACAATGTGTTGACTCAGATGCTTTAGGACAGACCTAAGCATAATACTCAGGATAGTTTATTCGAGCCGACATATACAGAGAAACTTTTTCTATCCATCAATTTACCCTCTCCTACCTATAGTGTGGTGTGTTACTGAACTAGGAGAACCCATGCCCGGTGGGCACTGATATATCGGTGTGAATCTATATATGTTCTATGTTTGTGTGTCAACGTAATTCTTACGTTTTTTGTCTAGTATAAATTTTAAACATTAAACCTATTAAAAGTTAAGTTTTAAGTCTACCATACCCTGGGTGGGACTCATCTACCCCACTCTCCCACGTGTCACTAGTACCTACATTTATCCACATACAATTGACACTGTTCCCACATCAGAACTTTTCTGTAATTTTTTCTGTAATTTGGCGTAAGACTCCATACCATCGATTAGCTTGTGTTGTTTCATACCATAGAATATATTTTACAATATATTGTTACCAAAGTTCCAATTGATTACGGTTTTGTAATCACAATTTAAGAGTGCCCCAAAAAAGAGAGAGTCTTTTCTCCTCCTCGTTTGTTTAGTTTATTAATTGCATCTGGTTGTCTTTGGTTAAATAGTTTTTATAATAAGTCATAAAGATTATTTCTTTACATAAATCGGCGGAAAACAGAAAATTGTTTCTGTAACATTACCGCCTTGGGACCAGGGGCGTGTGGTGGTCACCCAATCAGAGCAGCCAGGCAGCATTATCAACCTGCTTAACAGCCTGCAGGCAGACCGCAATTAGCTGCCAATATGCCAATAGGTGGATGCTATATCTATTCACCAATCAGAGTGCTGACAACCACTCGCTGAATGGAAGCATTATTCTTGATTGGTTCCCGCTAAGTTTACATTGCTTTGCCCAGGGCCTACAATACTATGAAGATGGCTCTGAATAGGATCAATCAAATAAACAAGCACCAACCACATCCTACCATTCCTCCACAAGTCTTGGAAGTAAGGTATGTGATTAATAGTCCTGACGTGGGCTACCGACGGTCCTGGGGACACAAATCAAGTCCTGTATTGCTCATTCTCCATGTTGAAATGTTATGGCGGTTCTTGGTCCTTCTGGTCTGTTTCTGACTAGGCCTGGGACGTGAGTGGGTTGTGGCCGACCATGCTAGTTAATTCTGCATAATAAAAGTTTTCATTTTTCTGGATCATGTGCAATAGTGCGTAGGTTTTTATGTAACACAGTGCTGGTTGCACCTCTGAGCACATGGGATGGATCTGTAAACCGTTCTCCATTCTATTTCTGTGTGGAACGACATCAGGTGTATGTAGAGTTTAGAGGCTTCCGCATCATATATTACGTAAAGCTTCAGTACCGTATATACATAACACAGCTGCAGTACTACCGTCAGCTGGCCAAATACATTCATGTCTCATCCCACGATGGGAATGTTTTTAATTGAATTTTAACAAATCCAATATGAGTGTAATGAAAGTCTGCATGGATCATTAATAGTCATGAAGGTTTAAAAATGTCATGTGACGTGGTCGGAGAGAAGTTCTTGAAGCATCTTTTTTTAACTGTCATTTTGAGTTGAATCTCTCCTGATGTGTGCGTGTGTGCGTGTGTGCGTGTGTGTGCACATGCGTGTGCACGTGTGCTATAATTGGAAATGAAGGTACTCTTATATAAAGTCAATAGGAAAGCAGCAAGTTGGTCAAAAAAAAGGCTGTACAGCAGGTTGTATGTGCCTGTCTATGGCATGGTATTTAATCGTGGCCAAGATGCCTTGGCGTTACTCGGGGGTGTGTCACACACCCAGGTGTCACTCTTCGGTAGGGTGACACAAACAGAGCTGCACTCATACCCACACCCCTGCATATGGCACTATGGAGGCATTATGTTTATGGCACTAAGGGGGGCCTATTATGTATATGGCACTATGGAGGGCATATTACGTATATATGGCATTATGGGGGGCAGTACATGTATGGCACTATGTGGGTCAGTACATATATGGCACTATGGCGAAGCATTACGTAAATGGCACTGTGGGGTACATTACGTATATATGGCACTATGGGGGGCAGTACATATAGGGCACTATGGGGGGCAGTACATATAGGGCACTATGGGGGGCAGTACATATATGGCATTACAGGGAAGCATTATGTAAATTACACTACAGGGGGCAGTACATATATGGCACTACAGGGGGCAGTACATATATGGCACTACAGGGGGCTGTGCATATATGGCATGTAATGGAATGGAATGTAAATGGAACTATTCGGGGCATTACATAAACAGAATCTTGGGGGGTAATATGCTTATTGCCCTACGGGTTGGTATTCCATATTGCACTATGGCTGGGCAATTTTTTATTGCACTATGGGGGGCATTGCGTAAATGGCACTACTGGGAGCATTATATAAATGGCACTACTGGGGGCATTATGTAAATGGTGATATGGGGAGGCAATATGGCACTGTGGGTGGCATTATGTATATGGCACTACGAGTGGGCACTATGTATATGGCACTATGGGGGGCATTATATATATGACACTACATTGGGCATTATTTGTGTAAATGGCACTACTGGGGGAATTATGTGTATGCATCACTAAAATATCATATGGGGTGGGAGCTGGCGGACACAACATATATAGTTGCACCATATATTATATACTTAAAGTTTACAATAAATCTAGATTGTCGCATACGTACATATATATGTATATATTTTTCTCTCTCGCTCAATACCTTTCTCTCTGTAGGTATAATGTACCAAGCACGATACACCTGCCACCCTATGTGTATATAGTAATAACTTATATACTAACATATGCAATTAGTAACACAAAGGGCAGCTATATCTGTAAGAACTGCCCTCTGCAATGCACTCCGGTGCTTAACAGGAGGAGGCCCAATGGGGAAGGGTTGACACCATGAATCACTGCACTGGGTGACACCAACCCTAGTGTTGCCTCTGCTAAGATGCTTGTCTTGCGTGTATGACTCATAGGCACCCTGCGGTTAGTACATATTTCAGTTGATAGTGCATCAGTGTCTTCTATGTACTGTTTTCACTGTCTGGTATTATAGTGTCCTAATAAAGAAAAAATAAATACATCATATGCATAAAATGTAAATAAATTGTGTGTGTGTAGATATATATATATATATATATATAAAACATTTATTTTTAATTTACACTTTTAATGTATTGTACTGTTCTATAAACTGTAGATAAAGTAAGCAAAGAACAAAATTATGATACAATACACATTAATGGCCACCAGGGGGAAGTGTAGGTTGACTGTCAGCGAAGCAGTTGTCTGATTACATAAACATTTATTGGAAAATACATTTATTTGAATCCTGTTGTATAGGAATGTATATTCTTAGTAGGCTTCAGAAGGCATTTTTGTGTTTCTATTCCTGAAGGCTTCATTCTAACACATGTCATCAGTTCAGGCCATTGTGCAATATTTTATATCTTATGTTTTTGATTAGAAAACATTTACCGGCACCTTCTAGTGTTATTTACTCATTGTCTTTTAGAATTTTTTATTTTTACAGCGGGGATTTAAAATGTGTCTGTCTATTAAATCTTATAGCCACAGGGATCATTATGTAATTATAAGTTCTTTTAGGCTACAAGTTTTTTAAGTCAATTGGGTAAACAGACACTGGCACAGTAGATGTCCACCTACAATAATCTGGGTTTTCTGCTTATTATAAGTAATTTTCTTTCCGCTGAGCCCAATCAGTGTTTTGATTGCCATTCGTCCCGGACTCTCAGATTTTTGGAGGGGGCAGCACAATAGGCACATAGGGGGCGTGGTCAGATGGGACTGGGGGCTGACTGGGGGCGTGGCTTCATGGTGGTGCCATTGTGACTCTGTTTCCTCATTTAATATGCCTGCACCTTTAAGCTTATGATTTTTTCACCCAATTTCGACAGATAAGGTTGAGAAATCCGGTTAAAAGTTCCCAAATCATAAGTGCTTAACCTTTGACTCCGATCCGGTGCGCGGTCCCGTGTGCGTCGGCTCCATCTGACTGGGACACCTTAGCGTCTCATACGCACGCACGGCCCAGTTCAGGCGGCAGGGGATGGAAACCCTGCTTGTCTCAGCTTCAGGGAGATGGGCAGGGTTAGGGGGGGAGGTGGTGGGGACCAGCGGGAGGCGGCAGGGACTGATGGTGAGCTCCGTCAGAAAGGGACGAGTGAGCGTCTCGTGCGCACATGTCCCCTTCCGGCAGTTGTTGGGGGCTGGCGGTTGGCGATCCGACCGACAGACCCCCCCCCGCTAGACAGCAGGTGCTCCACCTGTAAGATTTATTGGAATCGGCGCCACTTGCCTGGGGGGGGGGGGGGGGGTTGCATATGATATATTGTTTGCTAAAGAACCTCGGAGCATAGGTGTAACCACAATCGGTGCATTAGGTGCATTGCATCAGGGGCCCTGAGGACTAAGGGACCCATTGCTGTCCAGACCAGCAATGACTTCCTGGGTTGGGGTAGGGGAGTGGACCCAAATTATATTTTTGCACCTGGGCCCGCCACTCACAAGTTCCACCACTGCCTCCGAGTAGTGTTTGGGGGCCTAAAGAGTTAACAACAGTAGTTACCAGAGTTACCTTTATGTCTTCTGCGAGAGAGGAAGTAGAGGATCGTACTTCCCTTCTCCATCCGTAATGTGTGTTGTTCCATTTACCATGCTCACATAAACCACACACGGTGTAGAATATCTGTTTATGGTTTATATCAATTATTGCTCGTTAATGCAACGATCGCATACTATATGTACTGTATACATCAGGATATGGGGAGTGCACGCATTTGGTGAGTATATTATTGGGACTGCTGATTGTTACCTTTCTGTCTATATGGCACTTATGGTTTGCATCCAGCAATTTACAGTGGAGTCTCATTCACCATTTCCAAGGTCAATCGAGCTAACAGTCTAATGTTCTAGGGTGAATTGTAGCAACTAGCTGTCAGAAGAATGTGACCCAGGGTGTCCGGAGTATCTCCCGGTGTCATTGCCTTTAAACGCTGATCCAACTCCTTCTCATGTTTGCAAATCTTATTTTGAGATACTTACACTTAATTGAAAAAAATGACTCAATCAGCAAGGCCGCCCCTGATGGATTGGGCCACCGTTCACACATTACTGTTTGCAAAATGGATTCTGCAGCAGCTTCACAATTGCTCTCCTACAGTAAAGTGAACCGAGGAAACAATGAAAGCCATTCCAGTGACTGCTGCCAAGAACCTTCCGAGAGGGATTCCATTAACTATGCCCAACTTAATTATGGAGTCCAGCGGTATTAACCTCTGGGGAAGATACCTCACAAAGTTACTCCAGAGAAACCGTATTACATTAGGTATTAGTTTCTAGCGAGCAAAAACGGTTTCATTACCGCCACTAATACAAGTATATCTCTTGTTTGTCCTGCGTGTCACATGTTCGATATCGGGAAGTGCCTGTTTTCTTATCAGTATCGATTCTCGAAAAAGGCATTTCCTCTATTGGACAAATTCCCTTCATATAACCTTGTCCTCTGTCTAACAAATAGGGGAACTGCCAGGCGCCTGTTTATCGGGAGCCGGGAGTCAGTGGCGCAATTCACATCGCTGGCGATCTCGGATCGTTCTGTCTCTGCAGCCTCACTCGCTAGACCCAACTGGGTGCAAACTGCAGCGCGTAAAAGCCCAAAGGGACCAACATATCTGGTTGGGTCAGTGAGCGACCGTACATGATGGCTTCTTATCGCTGTAAATCATTATTATGCTTATGGTATTTTGTCCAAAAGCTGGGTCCTTTTTGGTCTGGCCGCTCGTGTATTTATATATTCCGCTTTTGTGTCAAGCAAAAGCCTAGTATGGCCAAATGGTCACAGTCATGTAAGGCTTTATATATACTGATGTGTCCTTCAGTATATATGTATACTGATACTCCTACACAGTACAGTATATGCTATGTGGTGCAAGGCGCCCGGCAAAAGTAAGCCATTTCTTTAGCATGAATGAGTGTCTTAGTCGCAATGTGACTAAACCACTTCAGGACACTACAACGATTATTTGTGTATAAAGATGCTCAGTTCAAGCCAAGTCACATGGGACTGTTAAAACCTCAGCAATAGTGTATAAGGATATGTCAAATCCACCAAAGTTTTAAAGGGATGACCGTTTACATAACAGCAACAGAATTGTTTTTTGATGACTGTTTTGTCTTAGCGGGTATCTATATCCTGTAAGCTTCTCATTGGAATGATTGGCAAGCTCAGAGGGAAAGTCATAGGGTTAGGGATACACACACAATTGGCAGATCCAATTAACTGATGTAAGAACAGGAGTGTTAGGGTCCTTTCGCACAGAGATCTGGCATTTGCTACACTAAAATTGTGACCCATTGTGTTCAGTTTTGGAGATTCCACGAACAGGTAGTGGAAGTAATTGTTGGGAATACATATATCATTAACTGAGCTTATTATAATTTATTATAACTCTATTATCAGGCAAAAGTAATGAGAGTTTGTGGTAGATTAGAAGAGGGAAGGGCTCCATATACTAAAGATGGCCACCAGTTGGTAAACCATCGATGGCCACCATCAGTGCGTCGGGATATGGGTCTTAGTGGCTGTGAACTTAATCTGGACCCAATCAAGCCACCTCGTGTTAATTTCATTCAAATTGGTCCAACCGCGTCCGAATGCATACCGGACAAGCAGGGTGGAATTCTGCAATAAGATTATTCCAGACAATGAAATCAGGACAGCGCACTACAGGCGGATGCTGGCTGCCTGTGTCTGGGAAGCCAGAGGGCACGGAAACCTGTTTCTTGCATCAGGTTAACCTGTATGATGTTCTCTAGATATTTGTGGTGTAGGGCGCTTTATCCCTACACAGTTGTGAAGAGTTAAATATGAGCCACACTGCCTTGAGCCAGTATTGTTAACTCGCTTACAAATGCTGAATGCTAATTACATTGGTGTTGGTCTAGGGTTAGAGGCAATGTCACGTTTCCTGAGCAAAGACGGAACGGTGTCGTCTGATGGACCCTTGTCTTTCTTATCTGCAAGTGAAGCACCTAGAACAAGTGTTATCAGATGACGGGCTACACATGCCGCCTTCTTAGATGCTGGAACAACAGAGCCAATTGTTTTCATTTATACTGTATGAACATTAAATACTTATGGGTCACTTAATCAAGACGAGTTAATTCACAGTGACCGATGCACTTTAGAATATGCAGTGATGGAACCTTTTACAGTGCTGTGTGCCAACTATACTCATACGTCAGTAAAATAGATTTTTATTTATTAAATATCATTTAACTGTACTTCAGTTTGAAATCATAATTGCCTTTTAATTGGCTAGTGCATATGTGTAACACACAATAACCAGTTAGCAGTTCCAAAATCATTCCCATGCACTTAACCCCTTCAGTGGCATGTTGTTGTTTTAAAAGAAAAACACCTTGTGAAGGGGGGGTCGCTAGTTATATATATGTGTGTGTGTGTGTGTGTATATCTCTATATATATATATATATATATATATATATATATATAGTGGTGGGCGATGATTAAAAAATTTTTGTGATAGGCACATAAGTGCCGCTTACATAAAATCTTGTTGCCAGGGGTTCTATGCTCTTTGCCAGGTGGGATTACATACTTGTTGCCAAGGGAGATTGCATGTTGGTTGCCAAGGGAGATTGCATGCTGGTTGCCAAGGGAGATTGCATGCTGGTTGCCAAGGGAGATTGCATGCTGGTTGCCAAGGGAGATTGCATGCTTGTTGCCATTGTGGGTTTCATGCTTGTTGCCAGGAGTTTACTTGCTTGTTGCCAGTGGAGGTTTACTTGCTTATTGCCAGTGGGGGTTATGTGCTCCATGCCAGGGGGGTGGGTTACTTGCTCCATGCCAGGGGGGGGGGGGGTTACTTGCTCCATGCCAGGGGGGGGGTTACTTGCTCCATGCCAGGGGGATGAGGGGTTACCTGCTCCATGCCAGGGGGGTGGTTAGTTACTTGCTCCATGCCAGGGGTGTGGTGGGTTACTTGCTCCATGCCAGGGTGGTGGTGGGTTACTTGCTCCATGCCAGGGGGGGTGGGGGTCCTTGCTCGTTGCCAGGGGTTTCAGGGTCCACATCACTCCCAGAGTCCGCATCTCTGGGTAGTGCTGGGCACTCTGCACTTCCCTGACAGACGCTAGAGGTAAAGGAGCACCTCTAGTGTCTGTCTCCTTCACAGTGGCGGCCATATTTGGAGGGGCACAGGGTCTCCGTCAGCATGTGGACTGAGACTCTGCAACCCAGCGGCGCAGCCCCATCCATTTTCCTGTGCCCGGCAGCCCCCGTCTCCCAATCGCTGCCGCTGCAGCGCCCCCATCCCACCGCTCGTGCGGATTAATGCGTTAACGTGCCCAGCACTAATTTTGATGGGCTTTTAACTAGTAAATACATATTATCAGTATGTAATATATGTGCCCAAAATCCCCCAGGGTTAGCCAAAGCTGATTCCCTGCCACCTTCTGGTACCCGGGAATCAGCAAAAACCATTACACAGTTAATCCCGCCCAACAGCCAATAGGAGTCTGGGGGTGGGCTTAACACTGTAATATTATAATACTGTAGTAATAATGCTGATGCATGGGCACCGTGCAGTCAGCACTGGCGATCCCTGTAGAGTACAGGCCTAGCCCGGAAATCTTCTTGGGTAACCTAACGATGTTAGTATGCGACTGCTGTTTTCTGAGCTTAAAAGATAGTGCCACCGTCATAGCTCCCACAGCTATACTGCTTGGCCATGGAGGTGCTCAGTGTTTCCCACATCTGTGTCACAGTTGCAACGTAGCACGCAGTTGCTAAGAATGTTGCAATATCTCCGGTGGACATCCGCTCACTTGTAGGTGGATGCTACACTTGCGTTGCCTTGCAGTTACATCAATGAAAAGGATCACTGCTGTTTCAGGGGATTAAGATAATAGTCATCCTGTCAATCGGCTATGGTCGAGTGGCATTACTACAAAGGTGTGGGCCCCTCCCGTGTGCCGCCCAAGGAGAATGACACCGAAATGCCGGCTTGTCTTCAGTGGCAGGAGTCTGATGCTGCACCGTAACATTACATGCAGCACTCGACTCCTGTCACAGTGTAGGAGCCAGCACTGCAGGCAAGACCAACTCCAAGGGAAGCCCAGCATAACCAGGACCCCTTGAAGTTACAAAAATGGGGGTCAATTGCAAAGCTACACACCTTCCTGCAAATTCCCACCCTTTCTCACAAAGCCCCTCCCACTAAAGCACTTCATACCTATGGCCATGCATAGAGTCTACAAACCACACCAGGTGTCACCAAGGTAATTAATTAATGTGTTTTGCCAATTGGTGGCTGGTCATCATGCTGGCTTGACGATAGCTCAGGATCCACCCTATTGTTAATCTAGCTCTGGGGTACTACTGTTCCTGTCTCGGTAGCATCACTATTAACAATCCATTAACAATAAGGAGTGTCGCTCTTCAACCCCAGCGTACACTGTGCTTTGGAATTGGCTGCTCGCTGATCTGCTTTGATATTCATACGCCTGTACTGAACAATGGTGACATTGTGCTTACATGTCATTCTATCTGTTTCCAACATGTGAAACCTCGCACAGTGACTCCGCATGCTCCCCTCTCTATCTGTGGGGAGGGTGGAAGTGCTGAACGTCACTTTGCGCCAATGCAAGAGATATTGGTCACAAAGCACTTATCATATTGTTGGCCTGGCAGATCCCTGCATCTGCAGAAGCTCCGTGCCAGCATCTTTGGATAACAAATAAAATGGCAGAGAAAGTTAGAAGTGTCTCCTGATAGTGTTCCTGCCAAGGAACATTAAGGGGACTGTGCCACCAACTCTAGCTGACACGGACAAATAAAAGTAAAAAAAGACAGCAAGTTACTTACAGGAGCGTCGGTACTATACCTACGTGTCTATGGAGGGCACAGTGGCTTATAGGCTGGTGACAGTTGTGCCAGATTTAGTATAGATGGTTTTGGCTGTGATGTAACAATTGCATGGAAGTGCAGCACTGCAGAACGATTGCAAAGCATATTAACGACCATGGTTTGGAAATGTGACTTGGTTATGTTGCGTTCTTGTGCCAGGTTCTTCCCATCTTGTCCTAACAACGATCTAGAAAATGTTGATGCAGTAAACATACTGGATAAGAGCTGATGTGACGGATGCAGAAGTACAGCACGGCTCTCATCCTTTGATTTAGTGCCACGGAGCAAGTAGGAAAATCCGAATGAGACGGACGGAAGCTAATGGAAGCCTTGGAAACTTTGTAGATGCCTACTAAATGGGAAATATTTCTAGATCATCAGCAACCATTATTTCTTCCTCATCTCGGCACTTATTTGTATCAGCACTGGCATAACTTCCAAGGGGTGAAGCCCAGACTGTTTCCAGGGCCCAATCCCCCCCCCTGCACACAGTCACTGGCTGCACCCAAAGCTCACCACTCCCCTCTCACTCCTGCCCACCGGAGAAAGCTTCTGCTGCCATACACCCCTGCCCCCAGATCTCTCAAGCTGGCTCCTAATTCTGTGAAGTGCCCATCCCCATCAGGCTGTGCTCAATGTGCTGTACTCAGGTAGTGCTTAATCCACACATCTCTCTCACTTCTCTCCCTCTTTCTTATCTCTCTCTCCCTCCCTCTATTTATTTTCCCCTCTTCTCCTGTCTTTTCTTCTCTTGCTATCGCGTTTTTTCCCCCTCCTCTTCTCCTTCTCTCTATCCCCCTCTCTACACCCCCACTCTTGCTCTCAATCCTTTTTAGCCCCTCCTCCCTTGCTCTCTCTACCCATCTCTCTACACTCAGCCTTGTTCTCTCTCCTGCTCCCACACTTCCTCTCCCTACCACTCTCTCCCTCTCCCTACCACTCTCCCTCTCCCTACCACTCTCCCTCCTGGGGGTGCGACAGTCAGCCACGCACATAAAATGTCATAGGTCAGGGGACCTAGCCCAGTCCTGGGATTAATTAAAAATATTGGGAGGTGTCGCAATAGTTCTCAATATTTATAATTTTAAAGGATGCAATAATCTCTCTATCATTGCTTCCTTTAAACTGATAGACAGAATATGGTTTCTATGGGCAACGACATCACTTTAATACAGTAAATCTTGGCCACAATTTGTATTTATTTTGAGGAGTTTGTGCTGTTTTTTTTTTAAACTCTGTCTCTGTGGTGTATCAGACCGGCGAGCACCCTGTGCGAGGACAGGGCGGGCATCTGACATCTGCTGACGTCAGCGGCCCGCCCCCCAGCACCCACGTCATGGACATGAAATGCTGGGCGTTCCCGCCAGCTGCCCCACGCCCCCACCCGGACTTATGTGTGTGAGCGCTGTGGACCCTCGCACACAGCGGCTGCTCATGGGGATAAAAAGCTATGCTCATGAGCAGTCTAAAACAATCGGTTCCCCGTGCTAACGCGCGGGAGACTGATTGACTATGAATAACCCCCATGATATAAAAAGCCAACACAACTCTACCAGGTTCACAAATGAAACACATTGCAAGATGTCAGCATGATCCCCGGGTCTCAGAGTACCATTGTTTGGTTGCCAATAAAACATTTAGCAGTTATTTTTTTAGTTAATAGCCATTCTCTATATTGCATTTTTTTAAATCGTTCATACTAAGAAAGTTAATTGACTACAAAAGAAAGGATAAGCATCAGAAACCATAATGATTTAATTTCTATAGTGCTCTTACTCCAATAGGACTCAACGCACTTAACTGACAAAATACAGTCCAGAAACAATAAAGTTCAATTATTTTTCTTTTAACTACAGAGGATACACTGAAGTAACAATAAGAGGAATGTTGAGTAAACAGGGACGTCTTGAGTCTGTATTTGAAGGATTCTAGAGAGAGGGGAAGGGAGTTCCATAGAGTTGGAGCCGTATTGCTAAAAGCTCGACTTTAACCCTTTGAGGTCCGCACCACAAAAAAAGCAAAGGAAAAAAAAATTCTTCGCATTTTTTATTCACCGAGGATAATATTAACAACCACCAACAACAATAGTTTTTTTTTTAAATGAGACCCCACAGTTTTTGAGATATAGGGGTATATTCAATCAGTGTCGAAACTGCAGTCTTGCCGAAAAGACGTCATTTTTCAACATGAATACATCGGAAGGGGTTCCAATTTATTCAATCTTTTTTCCCGGCATGTCGAAATGTTTCGTCATGCCGAAAAGCAGGTGGATTGATGGAAGAGCCGCTAATTCACCTGCTTTTGATGGAAACACAGCCAAAACTGCTGTGTTTCCGTCATTCTCAATCCGGCATAACAAGATGCTGGCTAACAGGCAGGGAGGACGGCACCGGGTGAGCAGCAGCAGTTTACACAGTGCCGTCCTCCTGTCCGCTGCAGCCCGCACCCTCATGCCGCCGGCCACACCCTCCGGCACCCTCTCGTACATACCCGCCGCCGAGCCAGGTGAGAGCAGCTCACCTGGCTCCATCCAGGCTCCCTCTCCGGTTCTCGCCATCTCCCGCCGCCCCCCACGTCTCTCTCGCCATCTCCCGCTGCCACGTTCACCCAGTCCGAGCGCCAGCCGGGTGAGTGTCAATCATCGGCCAAATCCGACATCCGTATTTGGCCGATGAATTGAATAATGGATGCCGGATCCATTCCGGCAAAATGGATCCGGCATCAATTGAATATTGCCCATAGGCCTCTACCAAACGGTTGAGAAATCCGTTTATGTTTAACTTTTTTTTTGGTGCGGACCTCAAAGGGTTAAGATAACATCCTTGAGATTCAAGGTACTGTCCTTCATCTACTGATCTCAGTAATCCAACAGGGCAGTACAGACCCCCCTACACTGGTGCGATTTGACGCGGTGGAGGGCATAGCTGTATTCAGTTCAGCCAATATGTGCAGCATCCATTTTTTATGTGTATTTCAAATACACACTTGCCGATGCCAGAGGGGGGAGAAGAGGAGCGGGGGCCATTCTGCAAGATGGCCCTCGTTTTTGATCCGTTCTTTGTCTGTACCTGCACCGACAAAGGAGGGGGTTGTTAATGACCCGTGTGGACGGGGCTTACGTTTTAACACTTATGAGAGTGTGCATTCCGAGCAATGTATTATGTACTGTACAGTACCGACTACACTGTCACGTGTGCTGTACCTATCAAGCCGCTGCATCATCCTTTGACAGCAAAAATATAAATTAAAAAAATGTTAGCAGGTCATCTAAGATTTCGCTATTAAAGAATAAAACAAAGCGTTGAATAGCAGTTATGGTTTTTATGGACCAGCCTTATGATGGCAAGATTCGCATGAAGACACACCATCCTCTGCCTACACCTTCTCACACGTCTCTTGTTATTCCACATGAGTCCTGCTTTCAGACAGAGGTTGCCAATAAAGTTTATTGTAGAAGCGAAGTGTCAATATCTTTAGCACCCCCCGCCTGCAGAGCTTGTAATTAAAATGCCACGGATAGTCTTGGAGAGGCATGAAAATTTGATGGTAAATTGATTTTAGGTTCATCTTGAAATTTGTCCTCAGCTGGACTCGATACACTTGGCAGACATTGGATGGCTTTTGTCAAAGGGGTTTGTTGGGGATGAGACAGAGATGCGCTGATGTGAATTTTAAATACCAGTCTGTGCTTATGACAAAACACTTTTAAGTAAAAGAATATATTATATACTGTATGCGTGTTTACACACACACACGCTCACACACTTTTTATAGATGACAATTGCCAATCGAGTGTTGCTGAACTACATCTCCCATCATACGGATCATGGGAGGTACAGAGCAGCAAAATGAGACTTTTGAGTTTGTGCTTTAGAACAGTCACTGTTGACAATATAAATATATATATATATATATATATATATATATATATATACATATATATATATATATATATATATATATATATATTTGAGGCTAACTACTCCTCACCTATATGAAAGTGCATTGCAGAAGCCATCATTTTGATGGGCTTTGAACCAGTCCCTGTATAATATACATATTTTAGCTGTTTGCTGATAGTGGGCGGGATGTTCTTACATCTGCAGCCCAGCTCCGCCCCCTTCGCATACATAATTATCGCATATGCTCTAACATATGCAATAATTATGGCAAAGGACAGGTCTTGCGTTAAGAGTCAGCGGGTCCCATCGTTAATGGGGCCACCACCGCATATCTGCGAGTCCCGGACGCTCCTGCTGCTCCTCTTGTTAGAGTGTAATTTGTAAAATGGTCGCCCCCTTCACAGCAGTTATTAAGGATGCTAAAGGAGGTGGAGACCTCCTCTTGCATCCTAAATAATGGCCTAATGTAAGGGGGCAGCCATTTTGTGTGGGACATTCGAACATGAGGAGCAGGAGCGCCAGGACTGACAGCAGGTCCAGGAAGCTGGGATCGTCAGCGCGGCGGAAGAAGATGCAGCGGTGAGGGGGTGAGTAGGGTGATGGGGGGGGGGGATTTTGGGTGTGGAGGTGGGGGCGCAGAAATATTAGTGGCAGGGAGGCGCCCCAATTCTAGTTACGCCACTGGTTATGCATATGTATTATACTAATGTAGACTTATATCATGTTGGTTAAACAAAGTACTTAATTATTCCAAATTTATGATGGGTATATTGACCATTCATCTAAACTGGCTTCCATGAATATCCAGAAGATTTTGGTAGTGCATTCCATTTATCAAAGCCTGGTGGCAGCTGATTAACCTTGGTGTAATAACACATGACACGGGTAGACTGGAATAAACAACTGCTAGATAAATCAGTGAATATAATACTACCTTATTTAGTACAGTTGTGGTATGTTACAGCTTCACTGCTATCTAGCCCTGAGGGATGCTACATGCAGTAGTTTTCTCCTGAGACTCCCTGTGATCTAGAACAAGAAAATCAATAACAAATTACCATGTTTAAATGGTGAGAGGGTATGAGCAAGATGACCAATCACAAACTGCAGTGTCTTAACTGATGCTAGTGATTGGTTAAGTGGGTCATTGGGGAGATATTTTGTGGCAGTGTGGCTACAATGGTTATAAAAATTTCCTCAAAAATGAGAAATGTATAAAAAGTAATAACACGCAATATTTCCAATTTGTTTATTATTGGCAACTGAAGCATTGGTTTTGCTTATCACATTAGATCCATTGTTATCTGTTTTATGTGAACACATTTAAACTACACACAGTAGTGTCTTATTGCAAACTTGATAGACTAGTATAGTGTATCCTATTCTCATTTCATTGTGATTCCCAGGTTGCTACAGTATGTAGGTTATTTAATTTGTAATATAGAAACGGTGTCCCAATGTTAAACATCCTAACAGCAGATGTGTGACCTCCAGCATATATAGCATAACATCTTATCACAACTAAACCTGATAAGACATAGGTTTGGCAGAAATTGTTAGCTGAATTTATTTGAAACATTTTAAGATAATTAATTTGTTTGAATTGTTAATTAATTAATGATGGCCCAGAAAGAACGGCTATTAAACTAAGCTCCACCCCAAACTGGCATATTTAATACAGCCTAACTTAACAAGCGGTATCCACTCCGCCTACTGCATTGACTACCCATCCATCCGGGTGGCTGTTCTTGAGCGGGTGATCCAGCAAGGGCCTAAGTCTTAATGGAGACTTAAAATCTATCAACTTGCCATTCTTTCCCGCCTATCAGCCAACGCGATTAACTACCACCCTCAACCACCTAACAGGGAAGGCAGGGTGGGAAAAATTCTTCAGGAAAGAGAGGAAGACTCCTCCCTTTCCTGCCCCAATATCCCAGCTAACCAAGCCATTCCTAATACCTTTATTGGATTACTACCCAAGGTACACACCCAGCTTTGTATGTTTAATTCACTCCATGTCTATCCAGCCATTACGTTGTTCAAAACCATAAAATAATGACATAGTCAGGAACTTGGATGGTAGTCTCTTTGTATTGCATACCTCCTAACTGTCCCAACTTTCGTGGGACCGTCCCACCTCCTGCCCGTGGCCAGCAGTATCACAGAGGGGAGAGAGTCAGTGAGCCCAGGGGGTAAAGAGTCTGTGAGGCCGGGGGCCGGAGTTGGGCCCTCTCTGGGCTGCCCCTGATAGTGTAGTGGTACCTCCTCTCTTGGGGACCGCCGCCGCTGGGTGAAGCCTTGGGTGGGGACAGACAGACTCCTGCAGACTGGTGGGGGCCTGCAGGCCGAAAGACCGCGTGTGCCGTGGCCGGGGGACTCCTCTTCACTCATTGCCGGACAATGACAGAAGAGAACTGTTTGCTACAGACAACTTCTCCAAATGCTCCCTCGAAGGTTTGATGCAGCTCTCCTAAAGAATGTAAACTCATGGAAACCATTCAACCTTCACCTGATTTCAACCATTTCTAGTTAAAACACAGCCCATCAAAAGTCATGGATTCTGCAATATATGTTAATTTTGAGCGCTGTGACAGTTTTTAGCCCACAAACTTTCCACCCCACCCCCAGTTCCTATCTGCTCTTACATCCAATCTTTGTCTTCACAGCTCCCCCTATCTGTATCCAGCAAGTTTGAAACAGATCAGTGTCGAAAATCGCTTTCAACTTCTGTTATGACATATCGGGAATCGATCATATAGGAAATCGATCATCTGATTTGGAGGGAAATATAATAATAATTTTGAATATTCTTTTTGACAAATTTTATTGAGTAGCCGGCTATAATTTAAATTTTATTTTTGTGTTGTTTGTGTATTAATGCCTTTTTGGATAAAAAAATAATTAAAAAAGGAATGTCAATGTTCTAGAACAGTCTACCTTTTTTTAATCCATTCATTAGTCAAAAGGTCGATATGTATTAGGCCGACATGGTAAAAAGCATGTCGACCCTTTTCCGTGTCAACCTTTTTTTAAGTCGTCATTTTTGGCCAATGCACGTCGACCTATTTCAATTTGATTCTTGACCAATTGTGGTCGACCTTTTTTCAACCAATGGACCATACCTGCAATTCTGAGGGCCTAGTTGTCCTGCATTTTCACACCCAAGTTTTAATGCAGGATAAAACACCAGCGGGCACCATACCTGCCTACTTTTTTTACTCTTCTCTGGGAGAAGCCCGCAGAGGAGTGAAAAGGGTGCGGGATGAGGCTACGTGTTGGGGGTGGGATGAGGCTGACATCACCAAGACAGTCTGCCATGGCAATTTCTGATTCCGCTGATTGGGGGAGGGGCTAATAAGACATTTTAGCCCCGCCCCTCCCTGCGGACCTGCAGAATTCGGGATTTTTTGCCGCGGAGAGCGGGGGATGATGCAGGAGACTTCCCCACCTTCCTGGTTGGCCGGGAGGGGGATGCGATTTGCGGGCGTGCACAATGCCTAGGAGTGTGTATAAATGACAAGGAGCACACATGCACAGCAATGGAAGGTACAGCGTCAGTTTTTTTATACACAGAATATTTGTCTCACACTGCATTCGCTCTAATTCAGGAAATTCTGTCTTGCCCCCAGAAATGTTTGCCTCCCCCTCCCTCTTTCCTAAATAGTTATGTACACAGCAGAGATTTCTCTCAGTGTATGATTCAGTGTGGAGCGCTCTGCTAAGTTTGGCACTTGGCGCAGATTCTCCCTGAGTCATCACTCCGAGTCATGTGACACGTTATCTAGCCGTGCACCTGCTTGTGGGAATATTGTAGTGAATTTATTGCTTCCAGAAAAGTGCTTTACACTGCGCACACTCAGATTAAAGTAAGGAAAGAAGCTAAAACACGGTGCCAATGTTCCTCTTGTCAGTTAGTCTTCTGCTTGGAGAAGATTTTAAGGAAGCACTAAACGGACTGTAATCTTCAAACATTCTGCATATAATTTATTAGGTATTTTATAATGCTAGTTTGGTTTTGTATTGTATGATGCCTTTTGCCCTGTGTACAAGAGACAGTGCACTTCAACAGTATAACATAGCGGTCCTGACTATGGGGTATATTCACTGCCTTTTAGGCAAGCTATGACGGCGAGCAGTGCCTATTGCCCGCCCTCAGTATTCATCCCACCCCCTGCCCTCGCAGTTTCCTCCTCGCTGTTTCTTTCAGCGAGGTGGAAACAGGGAGCGCGGGCGTCAAAACAGTGAGGCTCGTGGCTATATGCCGGCTTGGTACATTTGTGGCGAACCTCACAGTTCAGGGGAATCCTCGCCATACTCTAACGGCAAGGATTTCCCTGGAACATTGCATACGGCGAGGGGGGTTGGACGGTGAGGATGGCTTTTCCTTGCCAAAAAAAGCCATACTCGCCATACAAACCCCCCTAGGCGCCACTCGGGAATATACCCCTATGTGTTGTTACAATATATAACATTTTGAGAATCTGAGACTATGTCAATGGATAATCACTACAGGTTGAGTATCCCTTATCCGAAATGCTCGGGACCACAAGCATTTTGGATAAGGGATTTTTTCGGATTTTGGAATATTTTTTTCCATGCTTACCTGGTCCCCTGGTGGTGCCCCGTTGGTCCCCCAATGTCCACAGTGACCCCCGGCATCCAAGGCGGCATTCAGGATCCTCTTCAGCAGCATCTCCAGTCCCAGGGGTACATCGCACGGTGACATTACCAGCGCGCTCGTGCAATGCACCGAAGAGGATCCTGGAGGCCGCCACGGACATCGGACGAGAAATATTCTGCAAAACCACGGTTTTTTGAATACACGGATAAGGGAGACCCGACCTGTGTCTGCAGTTCAAAACCTTTCCCTTTTCTGTAGCCATAACTAGTTGCAGTGACTAGAATACTTACTATTTATTTGGGATAAAATCAATGCTGCTTTCCAGAGTTTGGAATATAAGTGGCGGTATTCTTGGAAGCCCCAAAACTGCGATATGGTAGTTGTGAAACTTCCCTACTGATATATCATGGATTCTGAGTGACACCCTTCGGGAAAGTTTAGTGACCCCCTGCGTGTAGCGCTTGACACAGCTTTACATTTGAGGGACTACAGCCGTACAGCATGAAACCAGTGCATGCTGGGCACTCTGTAATTTCTGAAGGGCTGACACTTGTCAGGGGAGAGCTGCTGAACTCTGGGATGTTCTATTTCGTCAAGAAAAACATTTATACCACTTCACGAGCAATCAGAGGAGATGCTGTTTTAGTATTGGATTTCAGCAATACCCAGAACCATTTCATATTAAGTAGATGTGCTCGCCCTGCGGAGTGTTTTTTATTTTTTTAGTATTAACACTTTTCATCAGAAATATGGTCAACGTGCACAAAGTCGACACAAGCATGTATGGTAAACGCATGAAAAAGGTTGGCATGGGTTTTTCACTTTTTTCTAAATTTTTGGGATTTTTTTGCAAATTGCCCGAAACATGGCGAGCAAAAAGGTGTCGACATTGCTCAGGTGTTGACATGCTCAAGTGTTAACATTGACACCAAAAATGTGAAAAACTCATGGCCACCCTTTTTAATGTGTCAAACTTTTCCGTGTCGACCATTTCCCAGTGTCGATGTGTATTTTGACCTAATTACTGTCACCCAGTGTGTACGGCTCGGCGAAGAGCACTGATACACGCTCCCATGTCATTGCTGGCCCGGCTGCTCCTTTGCTGAAATTGCCACAACTATTATTTAAAATAATAGATGTCCTATTTTAAAAATCATCCCCATTGTGAATACTGACTACCTGTTCAATGGCATTACTGAAACACTACAAAATTTAGTGATGTCATTGGATCCGATAAGCTAATTGGCTGCGTCTCATGAATACTGTTTTAGTCCACGGTGTGGCTGGCTGCCTGCCTGCAAGTAGCAGGAACACTGTGTACTGTAGTAGAAGGTTCACAATTAACTACAAGCAAAAACTGTTGATATTTTTTCTAAATCTTCTGACTTTTGTCATTTCAAGGGGGGGTCTCCAAATTGATTGGTTGAAAACTCTGGGTACTTGTTTCCTAGCACGGCCACCCCGATTTACATCGGGGTGGTCGTGTCGGAAAAATCGGGTCGATCGCATCGCATGCGATTTGGTCGCATGCGATGCGATCGACGCGACCGACCGATTTTCGACCTGATTTTTTCATTGAATGAAATGTAAATCGGGTCCCTGGGACCCGATTTTACATTGGATTCAATGTAAAATATTCCCAACCCCCCCAAATTTAACGGCGTAAACCACCACCCCACGATAGACGCCAACCCGAAGCGTGGCGAGCGCAGCGAGCCCGCGAGGGGCGGTGGTGCGCGTCCTCCGACCTTTTCATTCCCCTACTATCCACGTCGGCGTGGAGTTGAGAATAGAATAGTGTGGCGAGCGCAGCGAGCCACCGAGCCCGAAGCGTGGCGAGCGCAGCGAACGCTTCGGGCTCGGTGGCTCGCTGCGCTCGCCACACTATTCTATTCTCAACTCCCCGCCGACGTGGATAGTAGGGGAATGAAAAGGTCGGAGGACGCGCACCGCCGCCCCTCGCGGGCTCGCTGCGCTCGCCACGCTTCGGGTTGGCGTCTATCGTGGGGTGACGACGGGGACATCTATAATGTGATATGGGTCATATTTCCCAGTGTCGATGTGTATTTTGACCTAATTACTGTCACCCAGTGTGTACGGCTCGGCGAAGAGCACTGATACACGCTCCCATGTCATTGCTGGCCCGGCTGCTCCTTTGCTGAAATTGCCACAACTATTATTTAAAATAATAGATGTCCTATTTTAAAAATCATCCCCATTATGAATACTGACTACCTGTTCAATGGCATTACTGAAACACTACAAAATTTAGTGATGTCATTGGATCCGATAAGCTAATTGGCTGCGTCTCATGAATACTGTTTTAGTCCACGGTGTGGCTGGCTGCCTGCCTGCAAGTAGCAGGAACACTGTGTACTGTAGTAGAAGGTTCACAATTAACTACAAGCAAAAACTGTTGATATTTTTTTCTAAATCTTCTGACTTTTGTCATTTCAAGGGGGGGTCTCCAAATTGATTGGTTGAAAACTCTGGGTACTTGTTTCCTAGCACGGCCACCCCGATTTACATCGGGGTGGTCGTGTCGGAAAAATCGGGTCGATCGCATCGCATGCGATTTGGTCGCATGCGATGCGATCGACGCGACCGACCGATTTTCGACCTGATTTTTTCATTGAATGAAATGTAAATCGGGTCCCTGGGACCCGATTTTACATTGGATTCAATGTAAAATATTCCCAACCCCCCCAAATTTAACGGCGTAAACCACCACCCCACGATAGACGCCAACCCGAAGCGTGGCGAGCGCAGCGAGCCCGCGAGGGGCGGTGGTGCGCGTCCTCCGACCTTTTCATTCCCCTACTATCCACGTCGGCGTGGAGTTGAGAATAGAATAGTGTGGCGAGCGCAGCGAGCCACCGAGCCCGAAGCGTGGCGAGCGCAGCGAACGCTTCGGGCTCGGTGGCTCGCTGCGCTCGCCACACTATTCTATTCTCAACTCCCCGCCGACGTGGATAGTAGGGGAATGAAAAGGTCGGAGGACGCGCACCGCCGCCCCTCGCGGGCTCGCTGCGCTCGCCACGCTTCGGGTTGGCGTCTATCGTGGGGTGACGACGGGGACATCTATAATGTGATATGGGTCATATTGGCCCATTTCACATTTTTAACATTTTCTCACGATTTCAATGTTAAAAAATATTTTAACATTGAAGCCTATGGAAAAATCGGGGGCATCGCGTCGGGACCAATGTTAATGGTCCAGACCGACGCGATGCCCCCGATATTTTACCTTTCCCGACACGATTTCAATGTTAAAATATTTTTTAACATTGAAGCCTATGGAAAAATCGGGGGCATCGCGTCGGTCGCGTCGGGACCAATGTTAATGGTCCCGACCGACGCGATGCCCCCGATATTGTGTCCTAGCCGGCAAAATGGACCTGATTTCAAAGGAATTCGGGTCCATCGTATGGATCGTGTACCTTAACTTAAAGGTACACGATCCATAAGATTGTGGCCGTGCTAGGAAAAAAGTACCAAACTCTGTAACAAGATGGCGTTTCCCATCGGAGCGACCGTACATGATCCTCGCTGCTCCTTTGTGTTGAGAATCTACAAATACTTTTAGAAAAATGAAGTGACACTAAAATAATTTTCTGTCTCAAAACTCAATGGTTTGACAGATCCGGTTTCCAAGGGAATAGCTCTATGAAAATATTAACTGCTGGACAAATAGTAAATGAAGTATTGGGCCGTTGGTTTAAATGAACTCGCTAAGCTTGGAGAGTGCCGTTATATGCGATCTCTCTCTGCGCTGACAGTTCCAATCAGTTTTTTCAGCGGAGCTCTGACTGCACAACGCTTTGTTCCAGGGCAGCTTCCTACAGAGTTCATTCTATCACCCTGCATTTTTCAAAACCCGTGCTGTTCCTCTTCCCTGTCTGGGGTGGGTATGGGTCATAGGGTCGACCAAACTAAGGTCAACATGCATTGGGTCCACCACTGAAGGTCGATATGGCTTCAGTCGACATGGATGGAAGCTCTCCACAATCATTAGGTTGACAATGGCTAGGTCAATATGGGTTGGTCACTTTTTTCCACTTAATGACGACATAGTCGACATGGACACCCTATTGGTGCACCGCTTCCCCTAACATGGCTCATTGCGCTCACCATGCTTTGGGCACGGTTCCTCAATACGCTTGGCACTCTATTCTACCTCCACGCCCTAGTGGGTGGTAGGGCATGAAATACCGCCTGTCGGCACATGTTGGCTCAAAAATGGTAAAAACCCCATGTCAACGTTTTGACTGTCGACCCAATGCATGTCAACCTTTGGTGTGTCGACCTAACGACCGTATGCCGTCTGGGGTATTGCGCTCTAATGTGGTCCTTCTAGCACAGTGTGGTCTGTATTTCAGCACCGATATACAGATCTGACGTGCTAGAACTAAAAGTACAATGTAGCCTTGCAATCAAATATGACTGGAGTGCTTGGTGATGGGTCCTCTTTAAGTAATGATGGTGCGCTTACTATAATAATTTCCTATCCATTCAGATACCATATGCAAGCACTGTGTAGGTGAGGATCAATACACCATACAACTATAATGTTAGGATTCCGTGAGCAGGAGACCTCCTGAGATTTGTAAATCAGTCTTACAAGACAAGAGTTGGTGTCTCCCTTTGTGATTAGTTACCATCACGTCAGCCTCATTGCCTGACATGTGTGCGTTGGGCCCATTAGTGTGTGGGTACACATAGCACTTCACTCTATCCATCTCTAGAGATTCACTCCAAGCCAGGAAGTGGCTTTAATTGAGGATGTCTTTAATGGGAATCAGAGAGCTTTTACTTTCTGCCGATGTTTAATCCTGTGTTCTTATTGTGTGAAAGCCGCACGATGCTGCTGCTGTTCCAGAAAACTGCGCATCACTAAACGGATTTGTGTCCCCTGCAATTATTACTGTTACTGGTTATTTGTATAGCACCAGGCACGGGGGTTGGATGAGCAAGGAGGCATGTGACCGTTACTGAATGCTTTGAAAGTGTCAGACTCGGACAAGGGCCCACTGAGGAATGCAGTGATAGGAAACCTTGTTTAGGGGTGTGGCCAGCTGTCACAGACGTTTGGCTAAGCCTTAGAGCTGGGGTGTCTTAATAGAGAGGAGGCAGCTTGTGTGCAGCCTCCTCCGGCCGAGCCCCCTCTTCTCTGCCGGGAGCAGTAGGGTCTGAGCACTGGAGCTCTCAGACCCCATTGAGCATGCGTGCGGCAGCCATTTTTCCAGCATTTTTCACAGTTTCTGCTGCCGGTAGCAGAGCTACATTGTAGAGTAGAGATGGTCAAAACGGGTCACTAAAAAGAGCTGGGATCAAGTGATCAATCCGTGAAAGATCCTGATCTTTTAAACTGACCACCGACTCACTTTGAAAAAAGGGCTAATTTCATAATAACTAAGCATAATTTGTTTTACAATCATTTATTGACATAAACGGTAAAATCAACATTTTTTGTTAAACTTTTTTTTTTTTTTTTTTTTTTTAAGTGAGCTGAACAAATAAGAACATACATGACCGAGTAAAACACTGATCGATGGCTGGGTGCAGAATCGCCATCGATGGCGTCTGCACCGATGGCCATATCTAGCAGCAGCAGCCTTGTTATTCTTTCTTTCACTTGCAGTCGCAGCACTGTACTCAGTCTCCAGAGTTAGTACATCTCAGCTGCCACAGGTGGCAGTGCTGAGCTCAGGCAAATGCATTGTAAAAGAATGACGGTTCACCTTTTTTGGATCGGCGGCTCACTCTCTCTTTTATTGGATCCATCCAAAAGATCTGCTTTGTTCGCGAACGACCCATCTCTATTGTAGAGTCTGTGCTCTAGAGTGCTCAGACTCCATTGCGCCGCGTGCCATTTTTCCAGTGAAATGGAGTGTAGGTATTACAAAAATGGGTGCAGTGTATGCGGTGGGAGCCCCCCTGGAACTCAGATAACTAGATAATCATCATAGAGGCGCAATGCAGCCAATCAGTACAGTGCGTGGCCTGTCCTTCTCACGGGATGCCCTTCCTCCTCAGTGGCCACGCTGCTTGGGTCTACCAGACTGATGGAAGATCAGATAGTCAACAGGAAATCCTGGTTTCGTTTGGTTAGTAGGATTGAGTTTGATAATCGGGGTGAAAAGAGTTAATGCTTTTAATGAGGTTACGATTAATTTTATGGTTTGGTAAATAGTTGGGTTAATGAATATGAATTGAATTAATTAATGATGTGGAGGATTCATTAATAATGTGGCTGAGCGAGTTAATGGGTGTATATGGTTTAATAATGTTTAATGAGGTAATTATGATTTTTGAGGATGAGTTATTAAGAAAGGGTTAACGTTGGGTGACGTTCACATAAAATGACCTATTATGGCAACAACTAGGCTGATCTCTGTAGTGTATTGTGGTCACTAGGGTGGCCTCTGAATTGTTTAGTCACTGGGATGGCTCCCTCTATTGTATAGCAATCAGGATGCTTTGTGTATGTTATGGTTGCAAATGGTATCAGTATAACCTGGGGCCTGATGCACAAAGCTTCGCAATGCTCTCTACCTGGGTCTCCCATCAAAAGAATTCCACCGCTTGCAGCTGGTACAAAATGCAGCCGCCAGACTATTAACTAACCAGCCCCGCTCCTGCCACATAACTCCCATTCTCTACTACTCCCTTCACTGTCTACCTGTAAAATGTCAAACTGTTTTCAAGATTGGCTTATTTACTTTCAAGGCCCTACATGACCAGGGCCAAAGGTACCTGCATCAGCCGCTGATTCCTTACTGTCCTACTCGATTACTACGATCCGTTGAAAAAGGACTACTAACAGTACCCAGAATTTCCCTGAATTCATCTGGGGGTCGAGCTTTCAACTTTGTTGCTCCAACTCTATGGAACTTTCTTCCTCGCACAGTGCGAGAAGCCCCCACTGTAGAATCCTTTAAAAATAGACTAAAGACTATTTACTCAAGCATTTCACTGACATCTACTGTTAAGCTTGTTTTGTATTTTGAGCTGTAAAGGCAATGGTAAAGCCCTTTGAGTCCTATTGGGAGAAGTGCTATATAAATATCGTTGTTATTATTATTATTATTATTATTATTATAGCTTCAAACGTGATAAAAATGGAGAGTTACAAACCACCAGCCAATCAGCTCCTGCCCGACATTTTTCAAAGAAAGTCTGTGACATGGCAGGCATGAGCTGATTGGTTGGTTATCACTCTCCATTTTTATCACTGTTACAGCTTAGTGCATTTGACCCCGGGTCACTAGGATGTTCTCTCTATTGTATATGTGTTACTTAGATACTCTCTGCTGTCACATGTCAGGATTGGATGATTACCCTTGTCCATACTTGGATTGGCAAGACTCCAACAAAGGTGTGAAGTCTAACGTGCCTGTAGTATTCTCCACGGATCCCATTAAGGAGGTACAGAAGAATGGGCTTAGCTGCACCCAAGATGTAGGTTTCGGCCCTCTGCCCAGATCCCTTCGTACAGTAGTGAAGCTGGAAGTGCTTAGTCAGGTGTACAGGTAGATAATAGCACAAGTGTACTGGAGCAAGGTTTGGGTCTGTACTCTGGCACAGAAGTGCTCTCACTAACTTCCTTTTATAGGCGGAGCTTGAATTTGGGAGCCCAAAGTGCAGTACTCCTTTTGTCGCTCCTGGCCCTTTAAATTTCACACATAGCAGCCTGCACATACCTACTCATAGGACTCATGACCATCCGTGTGTTGCAAGGAGCCGGAGGACAGAGCCGAGAGAAGTCACCAGCAGCGGGGGCCCCCATCCCTTTCGCTGCCTGGGACGACAGCACTGCCAAAGTTTTGGGCCCCTAGTCTGATGGCGCTGTGACATCTGTGTTGTATAACAGTAAGTGCAATACTCCCTGTTGTGTGTGGTTGAGCAGCTACCAGTATTATGTAATAGTAACTGGAATGCTCGTTGTTTGTATGGTGATCATTGGGAGGCTTCTTTGTAATGCATGCATGGCACTGGAATGTGCTTTGCATTATTTACAATAGCGGTGATAGTGATGCTCTCTGTATTGTATGGTGATCATTGGGAGGCTTCTTTGTAATGCATGAATGGCACTGGAATGTGCTTTGCATTATTTGCAATAGCGGTGATAGTGATGCTCTCTGTATTGTATGACAGTCACTGGTATGCTTTCTTTATTGTATGGCAAGCGATATGGTGCTCTTTGTGATGCGGCACATGTACAATAGTTCAACTCAGGCTATTTGCACCTTATTTGTTGGTCCAGCAGGAAAGTGCCCTTGAACCGTGCTTCAGACAGTAGGGTCTCATCTTGATGATTAAGGCAGCTTCAGAATTAAGACTAGATAGTCCATAATTGGTGCACCAACTTGTCCACCATCAACATTTGCTTCTGCTTATGGTAGAGGTAGAGTCTCCATCTGATTATGTAGAAGCAGCTGTGCATCCATGAAAGCAGCCTGCTTGCACTGACATACCCGCACCACTACATGCCCGGGTGACTGATTTATTTGCACATACTTCACGCCACCTCCCTAACACCACCCAGTAATGCCCATCTCTCTGCCCCGCTATAAACTTGCACATGTGCAGTAGCAAATAATCACTCAACAACGTAAAACATCAGCATTGCGTTAAGTTAGCATCCACCCCTGAATCAGGCGTTATGTGAGTTAGTGCTATCAGCATGTAGACACATTTAACGGGCTCTAAAAGCATGCCTACAACCATACTTGCCAATATTCCGACTGTCCCCTCCAGTCAACACAGCGGGGGAATAGGATACGGAATAGGAGTTGCAACAGGGGGTGTGGCCACACAACCACAACGTGTGGCTCCTCCCCTCCACAAAATGCCTAGATTACTCGCCCTGAATCGGGGGGTGGGACCACAATGATGCGATTTTGCCCTTATTATGTAATCTGTACCTCCTGGACTATACACTGGAGGTTGTTGACAGATGCCGGTGAGGGGGTGCAGACAGGTCACGTACATGGGATGCGGTCATTTGGTCTACTGCATTATGGTCGACAGTCATTAGGTCGAATCCATTAGGTCGACATGCTAAAAGGTCGACATGACTCTAGGTCGACATGGGAAAAGGTCGACATGATTCTAGTTCGAAAGGTCATTAGTTCGTCAGGTCATTAGTTCGACAAGGTCATTAGTTCGACATTGTCTATGTCGACATTCACAAGGTCGACATGGACTTTTTCACTGTTTTTTGAGTCAACATGTGCCGACAGGCGGTATTTCATGCCCTTCCATCCACTAGGGCGTGGTGGGAGAATAAAATAGTGTGCCGAGCGTAGCGAGGCACCGTGCCCGACGCATTGCGAGCGCAGCGAGCGATGCGAGGGGATGCAGTGCACTTTAAACTGTGTCCATGTCGACTGTGTTGACATTCAGGTAAAAAAACAGTGAAAAACCCCATGTCGACCTTGTGAATGTCGACATAGACAATGTCGAACTAATGACCTGTCGAACTAATGACCTTTCGACCTAGAATCATGTCGACCTTTTCCCATGTCGACCTAGAGTCATGTCGACCTTTTAGCATGTCGACCTAATGGATTCGACCTAATGACTTTCGACCATAATGCAATAGACCAAATGATCCCAACCCACGTACATACGGGAGACTTGCCCACTCTTCTTGGGGACCAGCAGTGCCCCATGTGTTTCCGGGAGAGTCGGCACGAATGCCTACAATACGCATTTAATAACTGTAAACTGAATAATATAGTAGTCAAGTTTAATAACAACAACAACAAAAAACTTCATAATTAAAACTGTTGTAATCTGAAACAGGGAGAATGTGTAATGTAGAAAAGGATTTAGCCTTTGTGCTTTATTCCATTCTGTCCAATCGCTGTTCATTTCCATTGTATGTAAATTTGGTAGGATTGTTCTAGAAAACTAGAACTAGCGCAGGCCAGGCTGGGGTGTTCTCTTCTGCCAGTACTGTGTGGTGGTTTGTGTGTTATTTAAACCAGATTCTTGAAATATCAGGTATGCCAATTAATACTTCCAGGAGATGGGGTGGACAGTTGTAATGGATGAGCTTGGTGAGCTGTCTTATATATGATGAATAGATTCGCTGATGAATGAACGGGAGCATAACAAATCACAATTTTCATGTCCTTCTTCTATAATGTGTGGCTTTAAATGTGCCCGAGAAACAAATCCATTGACTATGTACTTTGGGATAGTAAACAGATAAGTAAAACCACCTCTGTTCATAAAGTTACTGATGTCAAAGCATAAATCTGACGTTCTATGTCGTGCAGTGTCAGTACGCCGTCATATGTACAGTAGTGTCTCTTGTTCTTCTCATCTGTACAAACAAGATCCGTGTAACCCTATGATCACCAGTAATAATGCGTGTGATAACATATTCTGAGCCTTATTTTTTACATTTGCTATCATTTTATTCTGCATTCTTGACCCTACTGAGAGTCCTGTAGCAGAATAGCGTTCTGGTTTTTTAGACAGCCCAACGGCATACCTCCCAACTTTTTAAAAGGAAGAGTGCACGAAAAGGGTGCGTGTCATATGCAAATGTGGGCGTGGCACATGCAAATTAGGTCCGCGCCCCGTTTTCAGCCACTAAAAATAAAAAAATGTCATTGCGTACTAATCTGAATCATGCTCTAGGTCTTTTGGAAGAAGGCTTAATACCTATGCCACATGTAATGTATACGGACTGCCCACATACAGTGGGTGATACCATTTTGTGTGTCCAAATTTTTTTTATCCTATCACATAAAAGGGACTTTTGGAGTGTGGGCGGGTCCATGTTATGTCAGGAGGTCATGTGGTAGTCACGCAATTGTCCTCTGGGAATATTTTAGATGACCAGGATATCTTTATGGGGCCCCTTAGGATCTTCTGGTACCTAAGTTGCCTTGTGGAAAATACACTTTTGCCTGGACCACTGAGACCCATGTGCACTGCTCACACTGTACCCAATATAAATACACCGGTCCTGCCCACTTGTCTGTGACTGCTCCCCCTAGTTTCAGACTCCTACAGGGATCTGTGGGGTAGATTTGTTAAGCTCAGTGAAGTGATAAACTGTCTCGTTTTTATCACCGGCCAATTATCTCCTAGCCGTGAAGTTACAGGCTTGGTTTGAAAAATAACAGGTAGGAGCTGATTGGCCGGTGATAAAAACCAGACACTTTATCACTTCAGCTTAATAAATCTACACCTGAATGCTATATCAATTAATCAGTGGCAGTTTTTGTCTATGGAGCCCCCCCCCCCCCCCCAGATGCAGCCTGTGAGACTGCACTGGCTTCACTGTAACTGGCAGTCACCTCCAATTGGAAGTCCGACCTGCCAGTCACCCAAGGCCGTCCCACCGGAAGGTGTTCCCACCCTCTGGGATGCCTCTATCAGTTACTACAGCAGCAACCCATAGAATCCGGAGTCTGTGCACTGTTCTTGCACTGGTACCGATGCCTGTCATCTGTATTGTATAGGCGCCGAGACCGTGATTTCCCTTCTATGGGCTGTTGGTCCCGGCACCTATCATCATTGTACAGGCACCGGGAATACTGCGGCGAGGACCAGGAGGAGTGGCTGCGGTGGCAGGAGTGGGGTGTAACGACATTGTGGCCAGTGGCAGCCCCCTGCCGCCAATGCAGTTAATATAACTTTCTGTGGCTTGATTAAGGTATTTGCACAAAAGGGGTGATCTGCGCCTTTCACAAAACATTGTAAAAATACCAGAAGCCGATTAATTGGTACTTGTGTATTATCACAGTAAATAGAATTGGGGTTAGTGCTGCGCTCTGTCACTAAGGAACTACCAATGTTGGGTTAAAACAAAATGGTTTTTATTTGCAAAAAATTATATCTTATTGATGCGTAGAAAATTAGCTCTCTTCAATACAATGTCCAGTCAGTGATACTGGAGTATGTGTATTCCTTCAAGGGTAATTTATATGCTACACAAAAAGACAGATACAAGGAAGTGATCAGAAATAAAAAATAAAAAAAATATATAATAAAGAAGAATAGTAATATATAGTAATTGTGTATTATCACGGCGCCCACGTTTCTTACGTACGGCACCGTAGGAAAATCGCATCACATGGGCCATTTTAAGGGCCGTGCGATGTGATACCATTTTCCTATGTAATTTATTCACTGCTCTCTTAGCCCCGGGGTATCGCATCGCACCTCCCGCAAAATCGCATGCGATTGTATATGGTGTGCGATGCCATTACATTAGCTATACAATAATATCATTGTATGAAATACAATGAGGTTTTAGGCCCCCCCCCTACTATCCACGCCACCCCGAAGCGTGACGAGTGGCGGCGGAACGCGTCCTCCGACCTTTTCATACCCCCAATATCCGTGTGCGCTCGCCACGCTTCAGGCTCGGTGGCTCGCTGCGCTTGCCACACTTTATAAAATCAACTCCACGCCGACGTGGATAGTGAGGGTATGAAAAGGTCGGAGGACGCGTTCCACTGTGCTCGCCACGCATCGGGGTGGCGTGGATAGTGGAGGGCCCTAAAACCTCATGTAATGGCATCGCAAACCCTATAAAATCACATGCAATTTTCCGGGAGGTGCGCTGCAATGCGATGCGATACCCGGGGGCTAAGAGAGCAGTGAATAAATTACATAGGAAAATCGCATCGCATCGCACGGCCCTTAAAATGACCCATGCGATGCGATGCGATTCGATTTTCCTACACAGAATAGCCCACTAAGCAAATTGCTTAGTGGGCGCCGTGATAATACACAAGTACCGATTAATTGTTATGTAAAATTAGATATTACAAAGTTCTAGGATTGGAATGGCCTTTATTAGGAGTTTCAGTGAATCGTTTTGATACACTGACTTCTATATGGGAAATACAGCCTGTAAATAAAGTCTATGACATGTTTATCTTCCACATATGTGGAACATTATCCATTCTGTTCACAACTTCTGATTTGTAGAAGTTTCACCCAATTCCCCTTAAAACAAACCGTCATCATCATCAAGCGTCCATTCCCCACCAAATGCACACAGGATAAATAATTTAAACTGTGAAATAAAACGACATTAGCAAATTTAACAAACGCCGCTCTGTTTGCAAAGCTTGCTCAGAAAACACGAAAAAAAAATGATTATTGTGGTATTACCAGCTAGAAAATAATTGACTGTGTTTAATTGATGAGCATCAAAGTATGCTCATTAATACTTAAAAAGCCACTCACTTAGAGCCAGTGGTTTGTTGTCAGATTACTTGTACATTGTTAGAACTCTAAAATTGCTGCGATCTCTAAAACGTCCAATTATTCAGGAATATCAGCGACCCAACGTTTGCGCGTCTATTTCCTAATTGTAGCTGAAACTGGCTAAGGTATGTCCCTATTTGTAAAGTACAATAGGATTAAATCAGCATTGGTGATTACGTCCTGGAGATTGAACATTATAAATGCAAAGTACCCAACCTCTCGAGTATAGAACAAGCAGTCTGGGATGTGGTGCATCAATCCAGTAACGGAGGAGGGGGGAAGAGGGGGGGGGGGGGGGTGTGGATGTGAAGATGTTGACAGACCAGCGATGAAAACAGGATTTACTGTGAATTGTGTGGTCCTTGTGGCTTTGGTGGCTAAACCACTTGTGTGATTGAAAATCTGAAAGCTTTTTACTGTTTGTTTTAAGTGCATTTCAGACACTCCCAGAGGGGAATGCAAGGATGGGTTTGCTAAAACATGGCCCTTTAGAAGAGCTTAAGATACTGTTGACGATTTGCAGGATAACGTAGTTTACTGTGGTTGTGGAAACCGTTTATCTACGGGGACCACTCGGGCTGCTGGAATTTGTACATGGAATGTGTGATTATTATTACTTATTTATTTTACTTGTAAATCTGTGATTTTACAACTTTTTTTTTTCAGCCCTGTCAGAATTTGGGTGTTTTAATGATGCATGGGAACATTATTATTCTCTAGTTTCTGTTGCACTCATATTGCATGGCTGTCTGTAAGGACACTGCTGTAAAGAACTGTGATGCACTCCTGATGCTGGATATGTGGGAAGGAAATATGATTTGCTGTACACATTGTCCCTGGGCAGTCAACTGTCACCGGGGAACCAACCTTCCAGGAATAGAATAAAGAGCTGCGCTTTAATTCTAAAGGCCCCCATACACTACCTAATTTGGGCGTGGTCCCGTCCACATCAGGACAGGGGTCAGAGGTTGGACGGGCTGCACATAAGATAAATCTTATGTGCAGCCATCAGCGGCACGTAGCGGGTGCTAAGCACTAGTGATATATCACATCCAGTGTGGTGGGCGGGGTCTGTTGTGCAGGGTGCGGCGGGGAGAATTGAAAAATTCTATTGAAAAGACTGGGCGACTGCTGATTGGCTGACAGAGGTCTCTGATTGTTCAGTCATTGACATCATCTAACCAGTGGTCTAAAGCTGTAGAAGTCGGAGCTGTTGAGGGAGAACCCTAACACAGTACAAAACTGACTTTTAAAAAATATGATGTGATATAATATGTAATAGGCATTATAGCAGAATATATATTGGTCATTACGGCGTGTGTGTAATATGTAATAGGCATTACCGGATTGTGGCATAATATGAAATGGGCAGTATGGCATGTGGCATAATATGGAATATGCATTATGGTGTGTGGTATTATGCGTAATGAGCGATATTATGTGTGGCATAATGTGTAATGGGCAATAGGGTATAAAGAAGAAAGAAGCTGGGCTGTTAGGCGTACATACTGCACTATTGACCATGAATTTATGATAAGTATCCAGAGTGGTTTCTGTCTTCTTGATCATGTTGCCTTGATTCAAATACTAAAAATATTTTATTAAGGTGGTGTGCTGGTCTCCGTTAATTTTTTTTTGCTGTTTCAGTTTAGAATAACACATTGTGTGTGAGTGTGTGTGTATATATGTATATGTGTGTGGGGCTGGCGGCACTCACAGGGGCAGATTTATTAAGCTTGGAGTAGAGATAAACTTGAGATAAAGCGGAGAAAAGGTAAAAGGAGATAAAGCACAGCCAATCAGCTGTGTTTGAAAAAGACAGTTGGGAGTTGATTGGCTGGTGCTTTATCTCCTTATACCTTTTATCTGCTTTATCTCCAGTTTATCTCTTCTCCAAGCTTAATAAATCTGCCCCACAGTCTTGAAAAAAAATAACGGTACTTATGTAATATCTGGGCTCCCGTTTTTCTTATGAGACTGCGTCCCCTCGCGGGGCTCGCTACGCTCGCCACGCTTCGGGCACGGTGGCTCGCTGCGCTCGCCACACTATATAAAATCAACTCCATGCGTAGTTGGATAGTAGGGGTATGAAAAAATGGGGTGCATTTAACATGGGAGCCCAGATAAAACATAAGTACCAAAATAACATTTTTGTGAGTGGTTGCATAGGTATGGGCCCTATTGCACCTCTTTGCCCGGGGACCCATAATGCTGTTAAGATGGCCCTGAATGGAGAGGAATATGGGACTTGATTGTTCAGCTCCAAGAGACATTGTCCTCACTGCTAGTTCTTGGTTTTTCAGAGAACACATCAGCCTGTATCTGATTCGTGCTCTGTGCACCTTTATATGGCTAGGTAGAGACACGCAGATGATTGACAATTAATTATGGGCGCACGCAGGCCATGATTTCTGCAGTGCCTGCCCTTGTTTATATCAAGAATGAAGGATTGTGTGAGTCGGCGTCCTTCATGTAACCTCTTCTAGTCCTTGAAATCCAAAAGACTAAAATGAAAAGAAAAAAAAAACCCTTAGAAATGCCTAAATATAAAATAATTAAATGACGAAAAAGAAGGTATATACCATTTTTTTTTAAATAATAATAATAATAATAATAATAATGACTGATGTCTATGCTGTGTATTGCCAATATGTATAAGAAGCTGGGGAGAGGAAATCACACACATTTTTAGCAGTAAGTTATATCCCAGCTATTCAGACTTCTTTATCGCTGTGACTTGAGAGATAAAGCCCTTGTTCCCACTGGTAGTACCTATATAGACATGGTTTGTGTAGGCCTCGTGTAAGGGTTTCTTTAAGACGGCATAGGTAAATCCTGAAAACATGGCTTGTTGTGGATTTGAAAATGCCGGTTCTAAATATTTAATTTTCTGTCTTGCTTGTCTATGAGTGAGTGAGCGGGTGGGTGGGGCTGCAGTGCTGACTGACAGCTTAGGCTGTCATGCCAGCATACATAACTAGAAGACAGATGCGGCAGACTTGAAACTTGCACCGCAGCGTTACTACTGGCTGACGGCCTCGAACCGCTGCTCGGTAGTTTTAGAGGAAAATCAAACCCATATGTAGACAAGTCAAAGGCTACATGGATGGTGTAAAACGAGTTGGTTCACTTCCATCAATAGTAAAAACCCATCTTACACCGGGTGATGACCATACATAGATGTATATCCATAGTATATTGTAATGGTGCACTTTAAGCCGTACTTAACTACTTTCTCAAGGGAGGCGGGGCCGTGGGGAGTAAAAAGGGGTGGGGGCGGAGCCACATGAGTGTGGCTACTTGTTTGGGGACGTGGTCAAACCTTTTAGCCTTGCCCCCCCCCCCCCCCTGATGTGCAATGACGTTTTTAAGGCAATACCCTGCAGTCGGGTGGCTTTCCAGGAGGGTTGCCCCACTTTCCGGGCGGGCCAGGAAGGGGACCCAATTTCTGGGACCCTCCCGACCATTCGGGGAGGGTAGGCAACCCTGCTTTAGGCAGTCCACAGTTATTTAACCCCTTCACGACATTTGACGTACATTTACGTCATGGTCGGGATGTACTTCCCGACACATGGCATAAATGTACGTCATGAATGTATACTGTCACCGCGTCTATAGATGCGGTGACAGAGGGACGATGGCTGCTGTCCCTGACAGCAGACATCTTCCCTCGTGGCCCAGGGGGGGGCAGCGATCCCCCCCCCCCCCCATCGGCGATCGCTGTGATTGGCTGTTCAAATGTGAACAGCCAATTACAGCGTTTTCTGTGTACCGGCGAATAACGTCGCTCGGTAACACAGGGATCGGTGGTGATTGGTGCTGTTAAGTACAGCACCAATCACCACCGGGTGTAAAGGGCTCACTGGTGCTCACCCCACCTGCCCCCAAGGCTGTGATTGGTCCGTCGAACCGACGGACCAATCACAGCCATTACACCTCACAGAAAATAACGGAGACAGCCCTGCAGCCGCCATTCCGGTCAGGAACAGCGTGCAGAGCGGTCTCCGTGCCCATCTGTCCCCTTATACTGACCTGATCAGCGTTGGTGGCATCCGTGCTGCCAGCTGCTGGTGCTTCCTGGTTGCTGTGGTTGCTGTTGCTTCCTGGTGCTTGTGCTGCTGCTGCTGCAGCGTCATTGTGTCAGAGAATATAATATTGTGTGATATAATTTTGTCTCTGCTGCCCCCTGCTGCCCCCTTTTGTGCTGATCAGTATAAATTAACTGATCAGCAACTTTTTTGGGGTGCAGGTTTTTTTTTTTATATATACCCTGTCAGGTTGCACCAAAAGTTGTGTGCCTGCTGCCCCTCACTGCTAATCAGTGTTGCATCACTGATCAGCAGTTTTTTTTTTTTTTTGAAGGTGCTGTGGGTTTTTTTTTTTTAAAAATGTTTACACCCACGGTGATTTTGTGGGTGTCCTGTGGCCGCTGAGCGCTGATCAGTGACGTACATCACTGATCAGCATTTTTGGCACAGGGTTGATCTAATTTTTTTTTTTTGGATCAAATTCCTGTTGCCTTTGACTCATCAGCAGTTTTTTTTTAATTTTTTTTTTTTGGAGGGTGCTGTGGGGTCTATTTTTTTTAAAAAATTTTACACCCACGGTGATTTTGTGGGTGTCCTGTGGCCGCTGAGCGCTGATCAGTGACGGACGTTACTGACCAACATCTGTGCTCAATTTTTGGCGCAGGAGCTTTTTTTTTTCTTTTAACTTACACGTGTTAAAGCACTACATACACACTACATACACCCCGTGTTGAAATAAAGTTTGTACCCCCCCCCCCTACACTATACACGTGTTGAAACACTACACTTACACAAACACAAAAATAATAAAAATGTCCCAATCATCGCAAAGACTGTTTTCAGCGGAGGAGGCATATGCCCTTATTGCCTCTGACACTGACACAGCCAGTGAAGAAAGCGATGAATTTGCATTCGTCTTAAGCTCCTCTTCCTCCTCTAGTGATGAGGGACCCCCTCAAAGACGCCCCCGTAGAGCAGCTGAGACCCCCCCCCCAATGATTGATCTCGTATGGACCCCACCACCAGACAATTTTGAGCCCCAGGTTCCTGAGTTTTTGGCCAACCCAGGAATCCAATTTGATACTACAGGCCTCAAAGAAATTGACTTTTTCAAAGTCTTTTTCTCTGATGATTTTATAAATTTAATGGTGGACCAAAGTAATTTATATGCCCAGCAGTTTATTGCCCAAAACCCCACGTCATCATTTGCTAGGTGGACCCCTGTAGATGCAGTAGAGATGATGACGTTTTGGGGTCTGGTGTTACATATGGGCATAGTTAAAAAGCCAGAAATTAGACAATATTGGAGTACAGATGTTCTGTACAGCACCCCACTTCATCGTATGGCCATGACCCGGACTCGTTTTGAGACGATCCTTAAATTTTTGCATTACAACGATAATGCACAGTGCCCACCCAGAGATGATCCCACCTTTGACCGGCTATTCAAAGTCAGGCCGGTCATTGATCATTTCAGCGCCAAATTTGCTGAGATGTACATCCCCGAAAAATTCATTTGTGTAGACGAGTCACTGATACATTTTAAAGGAAGGGTTAAATTCCGCCAGTACCTTCCCAATAAGAGGGCAAGGTATGGCATAAAAATGTATAAGCTGTGCGAAAGTACCTCAGGGTACACCCACAGGTTTAGGGTATATGAAGGGAAGGACACAAGAATTGAACCGCCAGAATGCCCCCCCTCCCTCGTAGGTGTTAGTGGAAAGATTGTCTGGGATTTAGTGCACCCCTTCCTGGATAAGGGTTATCACCTCTATGTGGATAACTTTTACACCAGCATCCCCCTGTTTAAGGCTCTTGGTTCAAGAGGTACAGCAGCTTGCGGTACTGTGCGCAAGAACCAAAGAGGCCTCCCAAAAACGCACGTTGCCCAATTACTGAGAAAGGGTGAAAGCAGGGCACAATCCACCGAAAATATGTTGTTGGTCAAATATAAGGACAAGAGGGATGTCCTTATGCTGACAACAATTCACGGAGACAGTACCACCTCCGTCCCTGTACGAGGTACCAGTACCCACACCTCAAAACCTATTTGTATCCTAGATTACAATAAGTACATGGGCGGAGTGGATCTTTCAGATCAGGTACTGAAGCCGTACAGTGCCCTGCGGAAAACAAAAATATGGTATAAGAAGCTGGCCGTGTATATCATCCAGATGGCACTGTATAACGCTTACGTACTATTCCGTTCTACCAGCCAGACGGGGACATTTATGCACTTTCAAGAGGAAGTCATAAAGGGCCTAATATTTGGGAACCAGCAGGCAGAGGGCCCCAGTACTTCTAGTACTGGCCCCAGTACTTCTAGTACTGGCCCCAGTACTTCTAGTACTGGCCCCCGTATTGTATCAGGGCAGCATTTTCCAAACGAAATCCCCTCCACTGGAAAAAAGGGCAGGACATAAAAAAGGTGCAAAGTTTGCTATAAAAAGGGAATAAGAAAGCAAACTATATTCCACTGTGAAACTTGCCCCGACAAACCCGGCCTATGTATGAAGGAGTGTTTTAAAATATACCACACATCTATGGATTATTAGGTTCATCATTTCACCGTGCTTCGGGGGTCTTGCTAATGCGACATAACACCCACCATTCATTCCACCAGAATGTGTGCTGCAAAATCCAAATATCACTCCTTCCCTTCTGAGTCCTGCCATGCAACCAAATGGTATTTTTTGGTCACATATGAGGCATTGCCGTACTCTGGAGAAATTGCGGCACAGATTTTGGGGTGCTTTGTCTCCTTCATTCCTTGTGAAAATGAAAAATTTTGAGCCAGAACTGCATTTTTGTGTAAAAAAATGTAATTTTTCATTTTCACAGCCCAGTTGTACCAAAATTGGTGAAACCCCTGGGGGTTTGAAATGTACACTTTACCCCTAGATGAATTCCCTGAGGGGTGTAGTTTGCAAAATGGGGTCACTTGTGGGGGGGTTCCACTGTATTGGTGCTTCGGGGGTCTTGCTAATGCGACATAGCACCCACCATTCATTCCACCAGAATCTGTGCTGCAAAATCCAAATATCACTCCTTCCCTTCTGAGTCCTGCCATTTTTTGGTCACATATGAGGCATTGCCGTACTCGGGAGAAATTGCGGCACAGATTTTGGGGTGCTTTGTCTCCTTCATTCCTTGTGAAAATTAAAAATTTTGAGCCAGAACTGCATTTTTGTGTAAAAAAATGTAATTTTTCATTTTCACAGCCCAGTTGTACCAAAATTGGTGAAACCCCTGGGGGTTTGAAATGTATACTATACCCCTAGATGAATTCCTTGAGGGGTGTAGTTTGCAAAATGGGGTCACTTGTGGGGGGGTTCCACTGTATTGGTGCTTCGGGGGTCTTGCTAATGCGACATAGCACCCACCATTCATTCCACCAGAATCTGTGCTGCAAAATCCAAATATCACTCCTTCCCTTCTGAGTCCTGCCATGCACCCAAATGGTATTTTTTGGTCACATATGAGGCATTGCCGTACTCGGGAGAAATTGCGGCACAGATTTTGGGGTGCTTTGTCTCCTTCATTCCTTGTGAAAATGAAAAATTTTGAGCCAGAACTGCATTTTTGTGTAAAAAAATGTAATTTTTCATTTTCACAGCCCAGTTGTACCAAAATTGGTGAAACCCCTGGGGGTTTGAAATGTACACTATACCCCTAGATGAATTCCCTGAGGGGTGTAGTTTGCAAAATGGGGTCACTTGTGGGGGGGTTCCACTGTATTGGTGCTTCAGGGGTCTTGCTAATGCGACATAGCACCCACCATTCATTCCACCAGAATCTGTGCTGCAAAATCCAAATATCACTCCTTCCCTTCTGAGTCCTGCCATTTTTTGGTCACATATGAGGCATTGCCGTACTCGGGAGAAATTGCGGCACAGATTTTGGGGTGCTTTGTCTCCTTCATTCCTTGTGAAAATGAAAAATTTTGAGCCAGAACTGCATTTTTGTGTAAAAAAATGTAATTTTTCATTTTCACAGCCCAGTTGTACCAAAATTGGTGAAACCCCTGGGGGTTTGAAATGTATACTATACCCCTAGATGAATTCCTTGAGGGGTGTAGTTTGCAAAATGGGGTCACTTGTGGGGGGGTTCCACTGTATTGGTGCTTCGGGGGTCTTGCTAATGCGACATAGCACCCACCATTCATTCTACCAGAATCTGTGCTGCAAAATCCAAATATCACTCCTTCCCTTCTGAGTCCTGCCATGCACCCAAATGGTATTTTTTGGTCACATATGAGGCATTGCCGTACTCGGGAGAAATTGCGGCACAGATTTTGGGGTGCTTTGTCTCCTTCATTCCTTGTGAAAATGAAAAATTTTGAGCCAGAACTGCATTTTTGTGTAAAAAAATGTAATTTTTCATTTTCACAGCCCAGTTGTACCAAAATTGGTGAAACCCCTGG
The DNA here is from genome assembly GCF_055691185.1 of Crinia signifera. Lineage (NCBI taxonomy): Eukaryota > Metazoa > Chordata > Amphibia > Anura > Myobatrachidae > Crinia > Crinia signifera. Next base: position 24,208,868 of record NC_139227.1, read on the forward strand.
GGGTTTGAAATGTACACTATACCCCTAGATGAATTCCCTGAGGGGTGTAGTTTGCAAAATGGGGTCACTTGTGGGGGGTTCCTAACTTTTAGCATCTTATGGTGCCTAGAAACCTACATGGTGCCTAAAAAATAATCTCATAAAAAGGAGGCTCCAAAATCAAGTAGGTGCTCCTTCTATTATGAAGCCTGTGGTTTGGTCAACGTGCACACTAGGGCCACATATAGGATATTTATGAAAACAAAAGAATTGGGGGAATCAATTTTTAGTCACATTTCTCTAGTAAAATCTACTGTGTTCCTTAGAAAAATGTATTAAAATTGAAAATCTGCAAAAAAAATGAAATTTTGAAATTTCACCTACACTTTGTTTTAATTCCTGTGAAACACCTAAAGGGTTAACAAACTTCCAAAATGCTGTTTTGAATACTGTGAGGGGTGCAGTTTTTGAAATGGCATCATTTATGGGGGTGTCTCACATACAAGTCCCTCAAAGTCACATCAGAACTGAACTGGTCCCTAAAAAAATCAGTGTTTGAAATTTTCTTGAAAATTTGAGAATTTGCTATTCATATTTTAAGCCTCCTAGTGTCCAAAAAAATTAAAAGGAGGTTGAAATAATGATGGCAACATAAAGTAGACATATGGTCTTTGTTAGTTATTAACTGTTTTGAGTGGTATGATTATTTGTCTCACAAGCAGAAAATTTAACATTTTGCAAATTGCAAAATTTTCAATTTTTTTACGACATTTTGGTATTTTTCACAAAAAAACACAGACTGTAACGACCAAAATTTACCACTAGCTTGAAGTACAATGTGTCACGAGAAAACAATCTCAAAATCACTGGGATAAGTAAAAGCAAAAAAAAGTTATCCCCACTTAAGTGATACATGTCAGATTTGAAAAAAAGGGCTCTGTCAGGAAGGCAAAAACAGGCTGCGGCGGTAAGGGGTTAAACACCAAACAGCAATATGAGCAGACATATTTTTGCCACAAGAGGGGTTAAAACAGCCTAAAATAAGTAAAAAAATAAATTCCGAGCTTGAACATTGCATGAGTTTCCAGTGCTGATTACAGCCATTAGCGTAGGGATGGTAATGTGTAGTATTAGGGCAAGTTTGATTAATAACTACAGCAGGCTGCAAATGCACGTCAGGAGAGTGAGCTGGTAATAGATATACAGTACGTTCTACACAGTGAACTTTGGAGGAATTTTCTGTGCAAAGAAACTGGTTGCTGGTGCTCCGGTGAGCCCCCAGATGCAATAAGGTGGAAGGCAAGTTAATTATAGCAGCCAAGGAATGAGAATGTTATTATTTGCATGTTGCTGCTTTGACATGACTAGCAGGGGAATGGGCGGGTTATTACGCTGCTGTCAGGGGTGAGGCGTTTTCTACGAATATGACGTTCTCTTATTTGTTTTATTATCATTGTTCTTTTTTTTCTCTTTTTTTTTTTTTACTCTGCCTGATTTTTATATACATAAAACACAGACAACAGTGTCCTTCTACTAGTTTCTGTCCTATCAAAACAGAACACCCAGAACACATTATTTTTAACATCTTTATTGATTAGAATCGTTATACAATCAACATGTATTTATTTACTTTTAAAAGTTTAATAAATTCTTTTGATTTGCTTGGGGTATATAAAGCAAACAAACGCAACAAAATATAAAGTTTTAACATAAATGATCCCAGACATGACAGGGGTCTCAAGATGCGCCTCCTTGACCCCCCTTATTGACAGCCTTCACCCCTCGGCCCAAATTGTAACTGCAGAAACTGTCCGACCTGTCCTTGAACAGCATCTAACACCTGGTCATTCACTTACAAGCAAATTGTTTTGGGTGGAATTAGATGAGACACTTCTAGAATAGAATATAGTACTTATCCGTGCCCCTGAGATCCCCTGATCCAGCGTAGTTCCCCAAGGCTGTAGCTGTCTGTGTAGGAGGTAATCTCTGGGCTGGGACTGGCTTTTTTCAAAATGACAGCATGATAGTCTCTGATTGTGACTCCGAGTGCTGGATGCATTATTTTTATTATGTTTCTTGTGGGATATATTGAGGGGGAGAACCCATTGTGATGTGCCGCTATATCTGTATATAGCTAGCACATAGCTGCCTACCCGTCTGCATTCTGCAGGAGACTCCCTGAAATAATAGAAATCTCCCTCTCTCCCTCATTAGTCTAGCAATCTTCCTCATTTCACTTAGACCACATTACACTGTTACATCATAGTTACCCCCCCCCCCCCCCTGCAGGAGTCTCCCTGACATAGCAGCAATCTCCCTCATTAGTCTAGCAATCTCCCTCATGTCACCTAGCCCACATTACACTGTTACATTTTGGGGGGGGGGGGAATGAATGCGAGATACATACATTTACATTGAATCATCAGCACCATTTCGCAGCAGGTTACCAAGTACAGTAACTCTTACTAACTGCTCTGGGGCTCATCTACATTTGGATATTTTAAAAAGATTCCTCTCAGATGTAGCAGTACACACCCACGCCTCTAGGTGCCACGTTCACAATCTCTTTTCACAGTCTCTCCATATATGGAACTAAACACGCCCTTTGGGTGGCGCATGACACGCCCCCTCAGTGAAGCGCTGTCCAAAATTCTACTACCAACTATAATCTCCCTTAAACTAGTTTTCAAAAGTAGGCAAGTATGATCTAGCATACCTCCCAATTTCTTGGGAGCCGGAGGAGGGGGGGACTGCGCGCCGCAGACACGCTGGGAAATTTGGGGGGGGCATGGCCTAATTTCGGGGGCATGGTCTATACTCACGGCTCACCTGTGAGGCCACGCCCCATTTTGCCGCTATGGGGGCATGACCCAGAGGCTCTGGGCGGGATGCTATATAGCAGAAATGCGGTAAAAACCCCGTTTTCGGGGTTTCTACCGCATTTCTATATGCTATATGGCGCCTCCGCAGTGTCAGCGCTGCGGAGGGAATCGCCAGCTAAAGCTGGCGAATCCCTGCAGAAGCCTATGGGCTTCTTACCGCAGCGCTGTTTGAGGGATCCGTCACGGATCCCTCCCAGCGTGCCCTGCGGCCGGCGCCGGGGTCTGCGCATGCGCAGATGGACTCCCGGGTCACAGACCCGGAAGTCTAGTGTCGGCACCGCATCGCAAGGGACAGCTCTTACCGCAAGAGCTGTCCCTTGCATGAATAACGGCATATGTTATAGCATATGCCGTTATTAAAAATGCGATGTCCGGCGAAGGGGGGCCGCGGATGTTATAACATCCCGCCCTCTGTGAGCCTCTAGCCATGCCCCCAGCCCCCTGGCTGCGGGAATAGATGCTGTGCGCATGCGCACAGCGTTTATTCCCCGCTGCTCACCAGCCGACAGGGGGGACTCCCAACAGCCCCCCCCCTCGCCACGGGACACTGCCGGCCGTGGGAGGGACGCGGGAATGTCCCGGTTTTCGGGGATGTTGGGAGGTATGGATCTAGCATTGGCTGTGTTGTTGAGCCGACACAATCTAATCTATCTGTGAGCGACGCCGTTCACAGATATATCGCTCGTACACGCTGGTCGATGGTGCATCGATATATCGGCCAGTGTGTGCGCACCTTCAGATTGGTAATATTATGCCCAGGCTGCCACAAATTGTGCCATAAGTTATTGGAGTAGTCTGTTCTCCTACCTGCATTCCAGCCCCTGTATCTGATCCATGATCCTCGCCAAGCAGGGTTTCCCCCTACCCGTTCCAGACAATTAATTTCCCATGCATTCTCCAGCAATGTATCTCTATATGGATTTCATGTTGACTTTCCCTTATTTTTATTTAGGAGACGAGCTTTTTGTGGCTATGCTGATAGAATATAAATGTAGGTGTCTAATGCTGTTGATGTAACTCCTGGAGCATGAATTAATGCAGGACGTACGCGCTAATGCCATTGTTCCCGGTCACAAATAGATTCATACTAATGCCAGATACACAAAGCTTATTTAAAAATAAATTCCGGGTAATGTTCGACCTGATTGAATCTGCCACAGCCCCGTTAATATATTTGTTCGAGTTACGTGCGCTCAAAAGCTTTTAGACGGAATATCCGTTTTTTTTATATTATTCATGGTAATGTAATTCCCCCTTTAATCTCCTAAGGGTTTCACATTAAGTCATGATACACAGTTCAGAGGAGTTTGGATCCCCCATTAATCACTGTGTCTTCACTTTAGTGTTTCTACTTTTTGTCCATCTGTTAAATCAGTCAGTTGCTGATGGGCTGCGACTTGGGATCTCCGCAGGCTGCATGATTAAAGACGCGTACTAAGGATAACGGTCTACTTAACAACCGGGCCTTAAACGGGTTATGTCACTGCTTTAGGAAATGTGTGTCCTGGAGAACCCGTTCCCGATGCATAAACGAGGGTACTCCCACCGCTGTGTGCCCGCCGCCAATTCAAACTTGTAAACTTATTTATATTTATTTTGTGGGATTATTATTTTGTAGCTGCAGCCGGTTCCTCTGCTGTACTATCTGCTTCCCGTTTCTTCTTGGTCACTGCTCCAGCTTCAGTCTGTCCCTGTCTAGTACCGGACTACCATGTACCATTCTGTGACCAGCTCGGCCTCTCAGTTTGGGGCTGATTCAGGCCTGATCGCTCATGTCCGAATGCGTCCCCAGAACAAACACCTGGAGCGAACCCCTGGAGTGAACGCCATCAGCGAGTTTCACACTCGCAGGGGATAGATGCTGGATAGACACTTGCAATTGCAGGCATGTCTATGCCTGCTTGGGGTTGGGCGGCAGATGTCACATGACATCAGTACCCGCCCTGATTTCGGTGGATAGCGGGCGCCGGAAAAGTCAGTCCAGGCTAACTTTTCTTAGCGACCATCGAATGATTCCCCCACCCAGTGCAGATGCATGCGAGGGGGTGTGTTAGTGTACACATCCCCTCACATGCTAGTAAGTGGAATCGTTAGGCGGGGAGGCAGGTGCCGCTTACCTGCCTGCTAGGCTGCACATATTCGTAAACAGGTTTGAATCAGGCCCTTTACCGCCAACCCTGTCAGATGACCACAACCTCTATAGCAGAATCCAAATACCCGTGAGTTTCCTGGTGAAGACGTCTAATATATAAGATGCCCCTCTGTTCTGGGTATACGCCATACCGTGTGTACTGAGCGTGTCCATATTCCTGGTGAGAAATGTGGCGCTGCTGTGGAGGAATCACAGACTTCTCCTGAGTAGAGTTGGGCAAAACGGATCATTAAGCTGAGTCGGGATCCGACAGATCTTTCGGTGGGAAGATACGTATCTTTTAGGCGGGTCCTCGGCTCGCTTTAAAAAAAAAGGGGAAATATACATGACCGAGTAAAAACACTGATCGATGGCTGGGTGCAGAATCGCCATCGATGGCAACCATCGATGGCGTCTGCACCGATGGCCATCCCTGGCAGCAACAGCTAATCTTTCTATCACTTGTAGTCATAGCACTGTACTCAGTCTCCAGAGGTAGTACATCTCAGCTGCCACAGGTGGCAGCACTGAGATCAGGAAAATGCATTGTAAACTGAAACGGATCACCTTTTTGGGATCGGCGGCTCATTCGTTCTTGAATGGGATCCGTTCAAAAGATCCGGTTCGTTCGCGAACGGCCCATCTCTACTCCTGAGTGATACCGCTTCCCCATAGCTTCACTTCCTGCCAGATGTTCTTACCCTCAACTCATCTATGGATGACCTGTGACCTGCGAAGCCAGAGAGTCTTCTCACGATGCTCTCTTGGTGACAACTTAGTACATCTGTCATCATATCGCTGGGCCTGCTCGACAGTAGTGTTTGGCTCTCCATGATGAGCTTGGGTGTGGATTAGCTCACAGGCAATGTCTGGCTACACAGTCAATCTGTTGACATTGACAAAAAGTCGACAATAACTAGGTCAATGGTGATGAAAGGCTGACACAATCGAAAGGTCGACATGGAATAGTTCAACACATAAAAAAGTAGACTGTGTTGAACTTTTTCATGTCAACCTTTTGATTGTGTCAACTTTTCATCACTATTGACCTGAGCATGTGGACCCCCCAATTAGTGTAACGCATACCCTTCACTCACCGCATTCCACACGGATATACAAAAATTGTAATAAATAATGTTGACTTTTTCTCATTGTCCACTGAATGCATGTCGACATTTTGTTAATATTGACCTTTTGTCTGTTGACCTAGACATTGGGGCAGACATATTAAACCTGGAAAGGTGATACAGAGGCGATCGATTGATGATAAAGCAGTTATAAAGTGGAAGGTGATAACGCACCAGCCAATCAGCTGTGTTTGAAAATGACAATTAGACTGATTGGCTGGTGCAGTATCACCTTTCACTTTATCACTTCTTTATCACCACTTTATCACTTCTTTATCACTTTAACATCTGCCCCATTGTCTTTTAGCCATTTGTATATCCGAGAGCATATAATCTCTGCAATACCAACAGGGTATTTCTTGGGGCTCCAAAATTTATATATTGCTACGTAAATATGATCTATATCACCATTATATCCAGCAGTACAGAACAAACCCACTGCCGCATAAATGTTAACTAACTATACGCCGCGGCTCCCACTGGGCGCCCCATACTGTGACCTCTTCAGATATACAGTCTGCACTCACAAGTGATAGAGACAATGCATGTGTGAGCTGGAGAAGGTCTCACAGTGGGATGTAAGCCTTTAATAAACAGGATTATAGTGTGAAAGTCATAATTAGACTTAATCTGCAGCTTTATAAATGAAGCTACACCCTCTGTTGCACAATATTGGTTTAGTGGCAATAGTTCTCCATCAGGATTAAGCAGAAATAAAACATTACTGTACCAAGCATAGGTGCGTTGTATGGCATTCAGGGGTAGAACCACTCGCATAAATGTGTCTCTTTCCGCAATGTGGGGTCATACAACATCAGTGTGCTTATGAAGAACGAGTGCAAATAGGACAAGTGATTATAAACTTCTAGGTTGAGGGGTTGTGTGAGCCTTGCATAGTTCAGTTAAGTAGTGAAACAGTTAACAGGTTAGTCTGTAGGTAATTTAAATAAAGGGAGTGTCAGGGAGGGGTTAATCGGACATTTTGTGAGATGTACTAGAATATTCCATCTCTTTCTCAGGAATTTTTCCCACCCTCCCTCCCCAAGTCACCTTTTTGTCCCCACCCGTTTTTTTTTCTTTGCCGGTTGGGGATTGTCAACCTACATTTGTGGCGGGAAAGAACGTCAGTTACAGCGGCTATTGCGCTTCTGTTTTTAGGGTGCGCTCTTTGCCCAATACATTGTATAAAGTGGCTTTCCTACTGGGGGTCATTGGGGTTTGGCTGTCTGGCTGGCTCTATTATGGTGTATTGGGGAGAGAGTTGGAGACCCGACATTTGTTGGCATTGCCAATAACTTAAAGAATACCATGTCGTTGACATGAGTGTCGGCGTTAAGTCGTAAAGTCACTGTGGGTCTGGCCGTTCTTTCTTATTGCCACCATATTTAGTTTAAAGATTTAAATAAATTCTGGTTGACCAATTTTAAAAGGCATTTCAGTTGTCCGCGTGTTTATTTCTAGTTATAATAGTTAATTAGTGTTATGATTATTATGCAATGATGTCACACAACACACATCTACCAAAAGAAAGTTTATTAGCGGTATGCAGTCATAACAGACATTATAAACATTGCTCGTGTCGGCGCTATAATCCCAGAACCACCATGTCGACTCTGTTAAATCGCTTATTACAATGTTCTTGTTGAAAAAAAAAAAAACATTGATTGGCGTGCCCCAAAGTTTCTCTGAAGCTTCACTGCATCATTGTATACAATGGACTTAACTTCTGTGACATACTTCCTGTAATTGGGGGCACCATTAAGTGGTTTGTTGGACAAATGAAAAAAAAAAAAAAAAAGTTTGATTGGGTGCGAAGTATTATTAAACACGTTGCAAGATAGGATTTGAAACCATTATGAAAGGGGGCAATTTGCACACACAGCCATTCTTTTTTTTTTACGTGAATACCCCCACCGCACACCCTACTAGCGGCCACGCTAATACATTTAATCAATTACAATTGTGAAGAACGTGCATTTAAGATACAAATGTAGCGTTTATTTGAACATTAGGAGTCACAGCACATTATTTGGAGCAATCCAACAGGAGGTATCCCTCAACGCGTTTCGTCCATTCAGTTGCTTTAGGTCTTCATCAGAAGGTAGTTACCGCTGAGGCCCCGGATTATTGTTCCAGATACAGTAATCTGCTGTGATCCTTTAATGTACAGATAAATTCTACAATCTAATCTTAAATGTACCTTTTTGTATTCATATGGATTCACTATATGAATATACCTGTTGAATGCGAAGAAAAAAAAAACAGGAGTGTTTTTCTCGTTTACACGGTACGTGTGTTTTCATTAGACTCATTGAAATCGATCCTATTAAATGCGAAGGGTGCAATGTGCCATTGACACAGCGTTTAAATGGAACCCAATCTTGCACCCTTCACGGGGTGGTTTCAGCCTGAATTCGCACTTTTGTTCGAATTCCAGCTGCCAAAAAGGGCCGGCGATGATTCTCATCTGCAATCTCATCATGACTTATTGGACTGACCCCATTATTGTATTGCACTACTAGGCACTATTAGTCATTATTTTTTGGGTGTGTATATACAGTGTGATTCAATTAGATGCAGTAATTTACTACTGTATGTGTGAAAAAGGGTAGTTAACGCATGGGATTATAAAATAAGAGACCCTTATTCTTTCTTCTTGTTAAACCATAGAATCTGGGATAAATTCCTGTACTCTTCGAAGTGCTGGGCAGCCCCCGTAGTAGTAGTTTGTTTATTTCTAAGGCGCCACAAAGTGTCTGCAGCACCATACATAGCAAACAAAAAACAAAAATTACAAGGTAATGTACAGGGTGTGTACTGTACAGATGCCGTGCAAGTGTGCACAGCTTCTGTTTAATGATCAGCAATCACCAACTGGCCTACTGCCCCCCCACTCCCACCCTAAACACCATGACCCGCTGGAGGGACAGCGGGACTGTCCCGCTGTAAATGGTACAGATGGGAGTTATGGTAAGTAGGACACATTGACCTGTCAAATTTCCACACATTATTTTTATTCCTGGTCTAAATATTTGGTCATAAGTCCGTAGAACGTTAAGCTATTTATAATACGAGGCAAAAGGAGTCTTGTTTGGATCCAGTAGTAACTTTGTGGCCATAACTTATACAGTCTTTGCTTCTATGGACCGTTGGTTACTAGAGAGTAACCCATATATTGTTAGGAAGATTAGTAATAGTAGTTTATAATGCTTTAGCCACAACGGTGTCTTTGCTTTCATAGTAGCGGGGTCTCTTTCTACCTCGCGCCGAAACGGCGTTGTGACATTAAGTGATTGTAGCAAGATTCATGTAAACTTCGTCTCTCCTTCTAGATTCTACTTTTCTACAAATTAGACTAACAACTTCAAACACTAAAATGTAATTTGATTTGTTTCATCCCATCTGCCTCCATAAAGGTTTTTTGGCATCTGTATCTTTCATAACATCTGAATCTTAATGAATAAAAGCTTTGAGAGTCCTTTAAATCCGGTAGCGTGGCTCTTTTTATATTTGTGCAGTTTATTATAACATAAATCTGCATTCAGTATTTACTGTTAGTTAGGCAGGAAAATTAGCTCCTGAACATAAATTTTTCTCCAGCTACATCTAATAAGAAAAATTAGTGCGCGGTGTGGGGATTATCAACAGCGCGCATGAATCACACTGGGATTTTATTGGCTTAGACCACAATTAAAAGTCTGTGGAAGGGGGGTGATGCATTCTTGATGTAGGTAACTCGGAGGAAGTGGACAGAGTTTAGGGCGACTCATAAAAAGTCGGTTTGTCTGGGTTCACAGCAAGTCAGTGGCAGTAGCGGCTGTAGGGTGTATTTGTCAGATATTTGCGGTATGTTCCCCCGAAAACAGCCGTATCCCCGGAGTGTGCCATAGAGTAGATCTCTACATTTACAGTAGTAGTTGCTTCCCCCATAAATTGCTATGGGGGCTGATAATCTGTCAGATTTCCCAGTTCCAGACATCATTACACTTTAGTAACCTATGGTCTCCATCTCCCGGTCTGCCCAGCTGTCATGTGTGCTGGTCGATGGCCATTCATTGGGATGGTCGGTCAGGGACCCAAACGATTAAGCAGTCTGCTATCACACTGCATCCAGATCTTTGCTGGGATTGGCTAGTTTTGTGGGGAGTGGAATATGTATTTTCAAAATTATTTCTTTGTCAATTCTCTTGAACCCAGTGATGCCACTGAGAGATAAGACACAATATACAAGGAGACTTGACTCATCGGAGCACTGTTTATGATATTGAGGCCTTAAAGTTAATCAGGGAAGATTAAATCAAGTGATCTGATCAGACTGTCAGAATCTGGGGTCTACAGAGCCCAAATTTTAGTAGATCGGGTGAGAGAGACTTGCTGCATAAACGCTTTAATGATTTGCTCACTTGCTGGCTTCAGAGTCCACGAGAGAGAGTAACGAATCAAAAAAGTGAAATGATTTTGACCATGACTGATATAACACTGTTTCAGTCATATCACCCAACCTTCCTGATTTCAGGGGAACAGCCCAGATTTGGGATCTCTGTGATGCAGTCATGCTCAGGACTGCATTGTTGTGATCTGCGTGGCCATTAGGAGGTGTGTCCCATTTATTATTGCAGGGCAAGCGTATAAAATACATGCATATTTCTCTGGTGCATATAGCAGTACAGAGATGATTGCAAGGGATAAGAGGTAATAAATGGACAGCCTGGCATTTGTACCAATAGTCACGCCCCTAGGGGTGTAACCATGCCCACTGCAAACACGCCCCCTGACAACACGGCCTAGCCCCCTTCTTGGTCCAGGCTCACTCATTAGTGGGAGGTATGTCTATGGGCCACCTGTGGCTAACCAGTGACATATTTCCACAATCAGAATTTTAGATTTGATTGATCTTAAATAAAATGAGATGTTTATTAAACACATGTTTACTGTGTGAATCTAGGGATCTGCAAGCACCAGTATGGTGCCTTAGCAATCAGATCTCTTTAACGTTCAACACCTGTGCCAGGAGTACGCCATGTTCACATGGTAATGCCTTAAACTGGACCATGCATGCCCGATTTAATTCTAGCCTAAACCTTTGCAAATTTATTAGCATCCATTGTAGCAAACTTATGGCCCAATAGTGCCTTGAACAGAATCCCTGGACTGTAGAGCGTGGTGACTCAAGGAGGTTTGTGAGATTCGGGATGAAATCCCGAATGTCAAAATACCGACAGGGTCAAAATCCCGACAGGGTCAAAATCCCGACATTTAAAATCCCGACAGGGTCAAAATCCCGACATTTAAAATCCCGACAGGGTCAAAATACCGACATATAGAATGTACAGGTGAAACAGTATACATGACTTTCAGTCGACAGGTGCGAGGTCGACATGGGTTTTTTCACAGTTTTTTTTACCCGAATGTTGACACAGTCGACATGGACACAGTTGCAAGTATACCGCAGCCCCTCGCATCGCGCGATGCTTCGGGCATGGTGCCTCGCTGCGCTCGGCACACTATTTTATTCTCCCACCACGCCCTAGTGGATGGTAGGGCATGAAATACCGCCTGTCAGCACATGTCGGGTCAAAAAACACTGAAAAAACCCATGTCGACCTCGCACCTGTCGACGGAAAGTCATGTAGACTGTTTCACCTGTACATTCTATATCTCGGGATTTTGACCCTGTCGGGATTTTAAATGTCGGTATTTTGACCATGTCGGGATTTTGTCCTTGTCTGTATTTTGACCCATTCAGGATTTTGACCCTGTCGGGATTTTGACTGCATCCCGGTTTGTGAGCCACTGTGCTAAGGGGAAGTTCTGTACTCAGCCAATCAACGGTGAGCAGGTAAGTGCATTTATTGGGACTGCATTCAGCCAGAGGCAAGGAGATCAACTTATTCCTGGGACTGAAGTTTGAATGCTCATTGCCAGGGGGGGAATACATGCTAGTTGCCAACAGGGATTAAATGCTCAGTGCCATAGAGGGTTACTTGCTCATTGGCTAGAGGGAGTTAAATGCTCATTGCCCAAGGGGGAGTTAAATGTTTTGATTGCATTAAGGAGGTTTTTGGGGGCTAGCAGAGTTGCAGTCTCAGACAGCATTACAGAGACCCTGCGCCCCTCCAAAAATGGCCGCCGCCACAAAGGAGACAGCCACTAGAGGTCCTCCTGCACCTCTATCATCTGTCGCACTGACAGGTACAGGAGTACCTCTAGCGTGTCTTCTCTGTGGAGGTGGCCATTTTTGGAGGGGCACAATGTCTCTGTAATGCTGACAGAGACACTGCGGCGCTGCTCCTCCCTGCACCAGCTCGCTAACGCGCTTAAAAAATGATTGCCATTTGGCTTTAACAGGATAATAATGTATACATGCTTTTTATGATATACAGTATATATAGGTCCCTCATTACATTGTTTAGGTTCTTTGGGTGCGTGTACAGCAGAGAACTGTGTTGTTTTGTTTATACAATCCTTGTTAATTCTGAAGCCGTTGCATATTTAGCGTACAGCATTTGCAGATAGCTGAGACAGTCTGTGCGCTGTGGTCCAGGGGAATTGCAGTCCAATATGGGAACTCTCAGCAAACGAGTGGTCCGGCCAAGTCGAGCTATTAATCATCACCCTCCATTATTTACCGAGGATTCATTTATTGTTCGGTTAAGGTACCAGGAGGGTCAATTAGAGACTACAGACAAGATTTTTCAAAGACACAAGAGGGTCAATTAGGCCCTCATCGTATCTTTCTGCTTTAGCAGCAAATGCCAGCCCATCACGTAACAGAAGCAGCAGAATTTGGAAGCAGGGTGCTGATTTAAAATAAAAAAAAAACAACCCTGCAGTTTGCAGGTCTGTTCTGTGTGTGTAACATATGGCTTACTGTGACAGCCTGGTTCAAATGAGAGGCAGAGGATTTTATCACAGGGACCGGAGAACAGCAGAGATGCTGCAGGGTCAGGGCACCTGTATAACTAGGGAATTCTGATGATGGAACTGTGTGTTTCCACCTCAGAGGTGAATCATCTATCTAATTTAGGGTCCCTGCTCCAACGACATCCTTGCAACGTTCACCTATTGCATTACCTTTCGTTTTACATTAGGCCGACTTGTCCTAAGGACACGTTGGACCCAATTCTCCTGTGAGCCGCCCAGCAGCTTACCGGGAGGCTCACATACGGTTTGGCACTTGATGTGCCATTTTTTAACATGTGATAAATCGCATTGCGGTTTATCACATGTAACCTGAGAGCTGCTGCGGGCGGTGGGGAGCAGTGGGGTCGCCAGTGATCAGTGGGACGGGCAGGCCGGGCAGTGGTGGGTATTAGAATTGTTTCAAAACTTGTCAAATAACTGGCCAGCCCCAGAATGGCTTAGAGAGCTCTCAGCCAATCCGAGGCCGATTAGTCATTTGACACATTTTTTTAGAACTCGAATACCCGCCGCTGCCCGGCTTGCCCGTCCCGCTGATCACCACCCTCTCCACTGCTCCCCATCGCCCGCAGCCACTCAGCACCCGCTGCCCGGGGGTAGGACACGCAGAAAGGTCGGACTGGATACATCACGGGTGCTATAAAGCACCCGCAATGTGCCACTGATGGGTCTGATCCGACAGATTAAACCTGCAGCAAATTCAATCTGTAGGGTCCGACCCGATGCGCACAGGGACCACGCATTGGGTTGTATGAGGTGTCAAACACATATGATTTGGGCCGATCCTTCGGAATCGGGCAAAATCGGCCAAAAAGCAGATAAGTGTATGGGGCCTTTAGAAGTAGCATCTTTAAGTGTGGAATTATAAACACATATATTCTGTATATTCCAGGGAGCGTTGTTCTACCTCTTTCTGCCTCCTGCATCACACTGTAATCTGTCAGTCACCCTGTCCATCCTGTCAGTGAGCAGATGATGATGTCATGGGTGAAGCATGATTGGGGCCAACATGTGAGAACATTTTCTCTGGCACCCCTGCCATAGTGCCAACTAGACAAATCTCTCACCTCATTTTTCAGCCTGTTTCTAAAAATAAAAAGAGGTGATGTTGCCCATAGCAACTAATCAGATTCTGGCATCCTAGAAAATGAATGTGATTGGCTGCTATGGGCAACATCCTAACTTTTTACTTCTATAGCCGTAAGTAAATTTACCCTCTTGTGTGCCAGACGCATACATAATTTCCACTAATGAAAAAAAGCAGAAAAGAGGCATTTTGTTTATGCATTTCTCCACCATCTCCGCCCTCCTCAGCCAGCTCCCTCTTCCCTGCTACCCTAGCCAGCTCCCTCTTTACCACTACCCTAGCCAGCTCCCTCTTCACCGCTACACCAACCAACTCCCTCTTCGCCACTACCCCAGCCAGCTCCCTCTTCACCGCTACCTCAGCCAGCTCCCTCTTCGCTGCTACCCCAGCCAGCTCCCTCTTCGCTGCTACCCCAGCCAGCTCCTTCTTCGCCGCTACCCCAGCCAGCTTCCTCTTCGCCGCTACCCCAGCCAGCTTCCTCTTCGCCGCTACCCCAGCCAGCTTCCTCTTCGTCGCTACCCCAGCCAGCTCCCTCTTCGCCGCTACCCCAGCCAGCTTCCTCTTCGTCACTACCCCAGCCAGCTCCCTCTTCGCCGCTACCCTAGCCAGCTTCCTCTTTTCCGCTACACCAGCCAGCTCCCTCTTCACCTCTACCACATCCAGCTCCCTCTTCCCTGCTCCCTGGCTAGCTCCCTCTTCACCGCTCCCCCGGCCAGCTCCCTCTTCACCGCTCCCCCGGCCAGCTCCCTCTTCACGCTCCAGCCATCTCCTTCACTGCTCCTCCACCAGCCAGCTCCTCCTTCACCGATCCCTTAGCCAGCTACTTCATCACTCACAGCCTTCTCCCTCTTCCCTGCTCCCCAGCAAGCTCTCTCTACACCACCCCTGGCCAGCTCCTTTTCCACTGCCCCAGCCAGCTCCTTTTTCGCTTCCCCAGCCAGCTCCTTTACCACTCTCAGCTTGCTACTTGACCACTCTCAGCCAGCTCCTTCACCGCTCCCACAGCCAGCTACTCCTTTAACGCTCTCCCAACCAGCTCCTTGACCGCTCCCAGCCAGCTCCCTCTTCACTACTCCCCCAGGCACCTCTCTCTTCACCGCTCCCCCAGGCACTTCCCTCTTCACTGTTCCCCAGACACTTCCCTCTTCACTGTTCCCCCAGCCAGCTCCCTCTTCAACGCCAGCTTCCTGACCAAGTCAAAATAAGGGGAATTGTGATAAATAGGCCACAACTAAAGGGTCTATTTAACAAGCAGTGATAACCCCTTTGTCAGATATTTACACCTGATGATAAGTATTTGTCATTGCTTCCGGCAACCTAACAACAGGTCCCTGTAATTCTGCACAGCATCTTATCCCCATAGGCTCCTATGAGTACTGTGATGTATCGGACAGCATTTAATTTGCCTGCCCATATCTGCTACACTTTAAGAAACTTTGTGATTAGACTGAAGCCTTAAATCGGTGGTATAGTGCTAGTTATAAGATGCAGGGGAAACAGGTTTATGCAAGACATTGGAACACATTGCAAGGTGGGTTTCATAATTGCAGCAATACTTACACCTGTCTCACTGCAGTGTGGAATTAAATGGTTCCAGATTTAAAGGTCTACAGTTTTTAGATAGACCGTCAATAGTTTGACTTTGACAAAAGGCTGACATGGAAACAGACCACACCTAAAAAGGTTGACATGAGTTATTCAGGGTTTTTTTGTGTTGGATTTGACACATGAGCACGTTGACACCCAGTTAGTGCAGCTATGATTGGCACACCTTGCTGTTCCTAATCTGAGTCAACATGGATGTATGACTCAGAAGTATGAAAAGGTCCAAAACATACAAGAAAAAAAGTTGTGAAAATGTTTTTTATCTGTCGACAATTTTCATGTCGACCTTTTTATTGTGTCGAGCTTGTGCATGTCAACCTTTTGGTGTAGACCGATTGACGGTCTATGTAGCCATTGTCGACCTTTTATCCAGATTCCAAAGAAATGTGCTGCTGTAAAGACAGATAATAAATAGACATCAAATGGCCAGATGCACAATCTTCAAAAGTGATAAAATGGAAAGTGATGAACAGCCAGCCAATCAGCTCCTACCAGATATGTCAAAGGCTGTGTTTGAAAAGTGTCAGTCAGGAGCTGATTGGCTGGTTGTTTATTACTCTCCATTTTATCACTTTTGAAGCTTAGTGCATCTGTCCCTTAATCTCTAGCCTGGTTCCTGTATTTGTAGCAAACTGATGGATTTTAAGGGAGTTGTACATCTGCAAGGGTACATTTGTTTGTGCTCCATGGAGTTTCTTTATCCAGGAGTGCACTTGGGCTCCTGGATCCAGGGTAGCCCACACCTTAAACATATGTTCTTTAATATTTAACTCTCTGTAGTCCTGCAGTGGCCGCGCTGCACAAATCACTAAGAAAGTGGAGCATTGGCTTGGGCAAACCTTAGTAAATCTAACCCCAGCAGGTGAATTCCACTTAAAAGTAGAGATGAGCGCCGGGGCCGAAGATTTGTATTCGCATTCATTGCCTGCATTTGGATTTGGCTTTGTCAGGCGGCGGTGAAAAGCTTTGGATTTGGATTTTTGTCAAAAAACACCCAAATCATGTAATTGTTGCAGTATTTTGTCCCTGGAGTAATATTAACCTCAATAACATTAATTTCCAGCCCTTTCCAGACAATTTTGACCACGTTACAGCTCACAATGTTGTTTTCATTCAATTTAGGCCAAGGTCTGAAGCAAGCTGGCTGGTCATTAACACACGGAACTTCTGACAGTATCAGTATGGTGTTTTGGGGTGCAGTACACACAAACAATAAAGATAATTTAAAAAAAAATACTGTTTTTTTTTTGTAATGTGCAGCTTGTATAAAGCTGCATGGAGGCCGAACAATTACACACGGAACTTCTGCATGGAGGCCGAACAATCACACATGGAACTTCTCACAGTATACTATGGGTGCAGTACAAACAAACAATGAATAAAGAAGAGAAACATAGATTTAGATTTTTGCTGTTTTTCTTTTTTTAATGTGCAGCTTGTATAACACTGCGTGGAGGCAGAACAATCACACACAGAACTTATGGTGTATACCTTTGGGGTGCAGTACACACCAAAAAAAAAAGAACAGCCTTTTTTATATTGTATCTGCACTGCACAGCACTCCTCTGCACAACACCCCTTTGCAAGCACAACACCCCTCTGCACAACAATGCCCAGGCCCCAGACCCCTGAACTGCAGCTGTGCGCAGCTTGTGGAAGCGTGTCGTGAAATGGCGCTGAATTCTCGGGACTCCGAGCCTTTATAGACTCAGTGTCTCACAAGAATCCGGCACCGGATTGCTGTGTTCGGCCGCGCTCGGGTTTCCGAACAAAGCCGGAAACTCGCGGGATCGGCTCACGGGACGTCTGGCTGGCTGTGTTTGGAGCAGTTCGGATTCTGGGGAATCTGGACAGCTCATCTCTACTTAAAAGATCCTCGAAACAGTGATCTGATAATCATTATGTATATTGCGACATCCGGAATCACTGTTAAATACGTCATATAATGAACGGACCACAAATGTGTTCTGCATCTGACCATCATGTAAATATAGTGTTGTGAGTTTACCAAACTCTTCAGTTCTCACCGGGATCACAAGTTTTTCTTGATTTTTTTCTTTGAAACCAACTTGTTCATACTTTACCATCTTTGTGGATGTGGAGGGGGAATATAATAGTGTGCCGAACACTTATGCGGTGTCCATGTCGACCTATGTCGATCTAGACACCCCCCCCCCCAAAAAAAAAAAAAAAATATACAAAAATCATGTCTACTTTTTGACCTGTCGACGTTTTAAATTTTAGTATTTTGACCATGTAGCTATTTTGAACTTGTTGGTATTTTGGCCATTGGCGAATGGTGGTCGGTATTTTGGGGGTGTTACAGGTCTGTGCATGCTTGTGCAGACCCGAAGTGCAAACGCCTTTTGGCAAGTATTAAACTTGCCAGGCATTCATACGGGCAACGGAGGGCAGGGGAACGCCGAAGGGGCCAATGCCTGCTCGGGATGGTCTGCTGACGTCACATGACATGAGCGCGAACCTCTGTTTTTCCATCTCCGGCCCAGATAAAAGTCAGATGAGACTTATCTGTGAGCAGCGGAAAAATAATTTGATGGTCAACAACCACTGAATAATTTTTAGCCCGTACGCCTACATGGGAATGGTTGTGTCAGGGTACACATCCATTCGCTTGCTGAGCCAACCTGAATCACCCCCTTTGTCCGTCGGGATTTTGACTGTAGGTAAGTCATACACAACCCATCTGTTCTTTCCATCATCGGCAGCTGACTTTCCAGCTCTGCTGACAATTTTTTTTTCTTTTGTCTGTTCCGGCACCGCCGTTCCGCTGCTTCGTGTGACAGAACAGAATAATAAAGTTCATTAGAGGAATAAATAAAAGGTGGATAAATCAGAGAACATTTTCTGCCCCTACGAGCGCCGTTCCTATTCTCCTTAATACGCTCTTTTATTCTGTTGTGTTATTTCCGTGTCAACATTCCGGAGCGTTCCATTAAACACAGGCATTTTTATACCTCTGATTATATACAAGTTGCACCAAATTCATCAATACTAAGCAGACGTTTCAGCTTGCTGGTTAAGTATGTCCGTATTAAAGCAGGGAAGCCATAAATATAACAAAGGTTTGTAGGCTGCTTAGCTGTTTTAAGGCTGTCCGCGGACAGCCCTAATGACACCGCCACTGTCATATTTCCGCTGGAGAACTTGTTATTTTCTTTGGCAGTGTAAACAGATGGATAGCGTTAGTCAGACGCACAGAGATATTGTCTTGTATAAACACAGTGTACAAGCTGTGTTTGTCAGGGTATTAGGCTCATCTTTGGCTGCACAGATAAGATCGGAAATAAAAAACATACACTAATAAAACTATCAGAGCACAGAGAAGTCAGAGGGATCCCTGGTGGAGCGAACATAAAGACATCGTCTGCTGTATTTCCTCTGCCCTTTTCCCAGACGCTGCAGCGCAGCGTACAGGCAACTTGTAAAAAGAGATCAGGGCTATGAAACATCCTATGCTGCGAGAGTCCACATTCGGGGCCCTGGATTAAGAGCCTAAAGGGACTGGTGCCAAAGTTATGTCGCAACAAACTTCTGATGAAGGTTTCACTTACCTATAGCTCATTCCCAGCTAGCGCGGAAAGAGTTATTAAGTGGCGTCTACTCTCTGATTCAATGTGGTCAATACACAAGGAAACGTTAACGATGTCCTGATAGCAGTGTTCTGCATCACAGATGGCGATAGACTTAGGGGGAAGGGGGGAGGAGCATGTGGATAAATGCTTGGTGTGTGATAAAGATAGAGAGAGAAAGCACCAACCAATCAGCTCCTTTCATTTTTCAAACACGGCCTGTAAACTGGCAGTTAGGAGCTTTTTGGCTGGGACTTGACCTGATGTTGGGTGGATATAATTGGGTCAATTCCAATCCGTCTTGCTTAACGCATCACATGACCAATGGTTAGTTTGTTAGTAAAACTTCTCCAAATCTCAGGCGGTGGTGACTATAGTACTTATCAGTGCTAGACTTGGGGAATACAGTGGTAGGGTCCATGGTTAAGGGTGTGACAAACACCTCAGTGGCATGGTCTGATTATAAGGTACAGTACTGTTTTGCATTTTAAATACAGCTGTGCAATTATTATATTTAAAATCCCCAAGAATAAGAATAGGGACAGATATTAAAAAAAAAAAAACAGGGACAGCAATTTAGTGGTGCACATTTTTATACCCTAGGGCGATTAGGGCCATCTTAACATACAGCAGCACTGGGCAGCTGCAGGCCCCACAGTTCCAGAGGCCTTTAAGCAGGGGTGGGGGGTGGTCACACAATGAAAGCGGGCAGTCAGCATTCTCTAGCTGCCTCCCAGCCAGATAGTGATTGGTGGATGGCTGGAGCTTATCCACCAATCAAAGTATAGAAGCATGAAGGAGCAGATATGGACTGGGGTGGGGTGGAGAGTCTGTGGGCTTGAAACTGTCACAGCTCAAAGTTGCAGAAGCCGTCATTTTGACAGGCTTTCTAATAGTGTACGTATAAAATATATATATATATATATATATTTATGAAAGGGGATGGGGTTTAGTGATCCTTTTTCCGCGCCGGGTGGTGGGCTGCACTTCTATCGTACCTAGCTGTTAATATAGGTACCAGATGGGAAAAGTGGAAATAAAGAGAGATAGATGTGCGCTCTATTCACCAATTAATCGTCATACATTGGTATATAAAATGTATATTTATTCAGACTTTTCTTAACAGTATAAATGAAATAATTTTTCAATAAAAACAATGACAGCAATATGGATTCCAGATTCAGATAAGATGTTTTTCAAGTAAATGACAGGAAGAAGATCCGACTTCAACACAAAATAAACTTCTTTAGTAAACGAAACCCTACGCGTTTCGTCCCTTAGGACTTCATCAGGGGGAAAAAATTAAGGTCTGAATGTGAATCAAGTCTGGATAGTGCCAAACATAAGAGATTCTTCAAACATTAAAAGCTGGGTATAGATGCTGAGTGGATAAGAAAACTGACCACGTCAGTTCAGGTAAAACCTCTGTCCTGCAGAGGTATAGGACTTTGAAAAAAAGGGGTCCAATTTCAGCCAATATGTTGCTTGAGGTGAAGCTGCTTGACCACAGAAGTCCACGTTAGTGGTTAACAAAAAAACATTTTCAGCCGGTATGTAGCTTGAAATGAAACTGCTCAACCACAGAGGTCCACGTTAGTGGTTAACAGATACAGTAGATAAGTGATATCCAACTCCTGTGGGTTTCCTGTTCAATGCCTCAATTGACCCGATTTTTCCATAGGAAACAATGTTAAATGGCCCACAGAGGCCAAATAGGCACCCTGAAGTGTGAAATGGCCCCCACAATTGTTAACGCCACCCCACGATCAACGTGAACCCGAAGCGTGGCGAGCGGCGGCGGTATTCGTCCTACGACCTTTTCATACCCCCACTATCCACGTCGGCGTGGAGTTGAGAATAGAATAGTGTGGCGAGCGGACGCGGATACCTGTGAAGCCCGCGAAGGGACGCATTTACCTGTGAAGGTATCCGCGTCTCCTCGCGGGGCGCGCTGCGCCCGCCACGCTTCGGGCTCGGTGGCTCGCTGTGATCGCCACACTATTCTATTCTCAACTCCACGCCGACGTGGATAGTGGGGGTATGAAAAGGTCGTAGGACGCGTACCGCCGCCCCTCGTGGCCTCGCTGCGCTCGCCACGCTTCGGGTTGACGTTGATCGTGGGGTGGCGTTAACAATTGTGGGGGCCATTTCACACTTCAGGGTGGCTATTTGACATTGTTTCCTATGGAAAAATCGGGTCAATTGAGGCATTGAACAGGAAAATCGGGTCAATTGAGACATTTAACATTGTTTCCTATGGGAAATCGCAGGCATCGCTTCGGTCGCGTCGCACCCGATTTTTAGTGCATTCAATGGCCACGATGCCCGCGATTTTTTTTACCTGCGATGCCCACGATCAAAATCGTGGGCGCCGTGCTAGGTAAAGAGTACCAAGGAGTTAGTTGGTTGAGGTGTGGGGCCCCTACTAACTCCTTTTAACAAGTAACCAATGAACTTTGCCGTTACACACCAACATTGGTCAACAACTAATCAAAGGAGATTAATCAAGTGCCAACAAACCTCTTTAAGTGATCGTAAACTGGCAAAACAGTGCATTTTTATGTTTTTTTATGTGATCACACAATTTCACAGCACCCTCTGAAATGCCTTTTTATATATATATATTTATATACATAGAAAGGGGAATGATTCGGCACTCAATCCTCAATAGTCAACTGCCCCCGGGTGCCGACACAAATGTAGGTAGAGAATTCAAAGAAGACGCGTCACTCCTGGGGGATTTTTCAGTAGTATTTAGTTGAATAAAGCACAATACAGGTGCACAGGATAAATCATGCCAACGTTTTAATACATATAGTATCGTTATCAAGGCGCCATGTGCCCTGTCAACTGGACAGAAATGTACACATAAGCCCGCACGGTGGCAGGACCACTTAAGTACTCACCAGCTTAGCCCAGACCGACTCCACACTGCCGGGTGCATGTTGCGTTCCCCCTTCCTCCGGAGGACGGTGCGCATTGTGCTGACGTCATCCTGAGCCCGCTGCTAGGCAACGCTGCGGGACAGGACGCGTCACTGGCAAGGGGCTGGTCCACCTTTGCCGACTAACCAATGGACAGGATGTAAACATTATGAGCACGAGATGAATGAAAGATGTGCAGCATAGAAAAACAGCGCTGCACTGTAAAACACTAAAATGAACAATATACATACATAAACACTAACTGGTGAAATACGCTGAGGACATGCACTAAATAACAATGCATAGGGATTGCAAAAAATATTTTGAAAAAGTGCAAAAAATATATATATATTCTGTATGTGAATATGTGAAACTACAGGTATTCATAATTAATTTTATTGCACCATTTTTTCTAAAGTTGTTTTAACAAGTCAGCTCGTCATAAACTGAAATATGTATGATAATTAAGAGCACACTAAATCTGTTAAGCACAGTCATACCCACTATACTAATGAAATACCTTAATCTGAGGTTCCACCTCCGAGAAAATGGATTTATGTTACAAATGTTGCCAGTTTATCCATTAAAATGTTTGAACTGCATTATCTTGATTAGCCATTAACAGTATACTAATTGATAACTAGAAATCTGCACTGTGACATAAACCAATATCTGTCGGGGGGGAGAACACCTGTACAGTGAAATACAGTCCTAATTTTACACTTAGAGACACAAGGCTGCATATTGTCAGAACTCTGTATACAGCACAATATATAAAATAAAAGGGTACTTGTTTCCTAGCACGGCCACAACGATCATAATCGCGGTCATCGGGGGTAAAATCGGGGCCATCGCGGGCATCGCATGCGCAAAAAAATCGGGTGCGATGGGCCAGACGCGATGCCCGCGATTTCCCCATAGAGAACAATGTTAAATGCCTTAATTTACCCGCGATGACCACGATTTCCCATAGGAAACAATGTGAAATTTACCCAAATTATCATAGGAACAATGGTAAATGGGCCAAAAACACCCCAAAACATTGAAATGTCCCCCCAAAAGTAGTTTACGCCACCACGTGATCAACGTGAACCCGAAGCGTGGCGAGCGCAGTGAGCCCGCGAGGGGCGGCGGTACGCGTCCTCCGACCTTTTTATACCCCTACTATCCACTAGGGCGTGGAGTGAGAATAGAATAGTGTGGCGAGCGCAGCGAGCCACCGAGCCCGAAGCGTGGCGAGCGGACGCGGATACCTGTGAAGCCCGCGAAGGGACGCGTTTACCTGTGAAGGTATCCGCGTCCCCTCGCGGGGCTCGCTGCGCTCGCCACGCTTCGGGCTCGGTGGCTCGCTGCGCTCGCCACACTATTCTATTCTCACTCCACGCCCTAGTGGATAGTGGGGGTATGAAAAGGTCGGAGGACGCGTACCGCCGCCCCTCGCGGACTCGCTGCGCTCGCCACGCTTCGGGTTCACGTTCATCGCGGCGTGGCGTGAACTACTTTTGGGGGGACATTTCACTGGTCAGGGGTTTTTTTTGGGCTTTCTGGCCCATTTACCATTCTTCCCTATGATGATTTGGGTAAATTGACCCATTTAACATTGTTTCCTATGGGAAATCGGGGTCATCGCGGGTAAATTGAGGCATTTAACATTGTTCCCTATGGGGAAATCGCGGCCATCGCGGGTGGACCATTTAAGCATTTTTAGCCGCACACGACGCGACCGACCCGATTTTTCACTGTTTTCAATGCATTTCAATGGAAAAATCGGGGGCATTGCGTCGGTCGCGTCGCAGGCCACTAAAATTACCCCCGATGGCCAAGATTTGTGGCCGTGCTAGGAAACAAGTACCAATAAAAGATTACACTCCTGCCATGGCCAAAGGAACACAACTATTGTTGGCTCGTGTAGCAGCTGTCGCAAAAAAACCCCAATATTATCCCAATGGATACAAAAGGGAATATACCCATTTTTCTAATGTTACCCCGTTTATTGTTTTTACTCCAAATGGATTGGATAGAATGTACCCTGCAGATGGAGTAGCTCTCACCATCAGCCACCGCTCGCCAACCACCAGAAGGGGGCACGCGCATGAGACGCTCGCATGCCCTGTTCTGACGGACCCCACCGCCGCCCTTTACCGCCTCCCCCTGTAGCTGCCGAGACCCCGCACTAATGCTGCCCATCTCCCTGAAGCGGAGATGGGCAGGGTTTCCACTCCCCGCTGCCGAGTGCAGGGAATGCTCGCATGTCCCCATCAGATTCAGCACCTCTCCACCAGTCGCGATTCTCAGGCCGATAGGCGCTACATCTGTAGATGTGGAATCTCACTCATCGAAGTTTTTACTGTATGGCTCCCTTATCTCATAACACTACCATCCTCTACTAAAGAAAATGTTCATAAAGTGGCAAGGTAAACAACGTGGTACAATATGGAAACTCTCCAATGGCTCTACACCGTTTTAATATAAAATGGGTCTTTATACTGTATACCAGTGATTTTCAACCTTTTTACCTTGCGGCACACTAAATAAGATTTTAAAATTGCCAAGGCACACCTTGAGATCCCCACGGGGCAAAACACTTTGGCACCCACAGGAAAAAAAAAAACTATTGGTCCCCATATAAAAAGCAATCACACTGGTCCTCACAGGTAACAAAAATAAAATACATTGGCCCTTTACATGAAAAGAAGAGACCAGTAAATAACAGTTGAACTGGTGGTGGCTGTAAACTGGTTTGGGCATCTCCAGATCTAGGGGCACACTTGAGATAAGCTCAAGGCACACTAGTGTGCCACGGCACAGTGGTTGAAAAACACTGCTGTATACTGTAGATACGATTGTTCAATGTACTATCAGACACCAGCTTTTAAAAAAAAGGGATCATTTACTTAACTTTTACCGCCACCTACAACCTTGTATATCACTATAATGTAATGGCAATAACTCTACCTGCATTATTATTGTGTTGTATTTACGTTTTATACCATGTATGCTATTGGTCTTATTCTTTTTCAATAAACACAATTTAAAAAAAAAAAAAATAAAGAAAGATTATATTTTTCTCTAAACAAAATGTGCACACTTTTTTTTTTTTTTTGATTGTGGGTTTCTCTTCTTGTGCCGAATTATCATTTATTTATGAGAATTCTTTTTTTTTTAATCTAAAATATATGGAAATCTTTTCAGGGAGCATAAAAGAATATTGAATCTGGAATGTCGTCTGACAGGTTTCTCCCTGTGCTTGCATCAAATATGAATTGTATTTTACAAAGTAGTGTATATATTCTGCAATTTCCAGAAAATAAATAATCATTGTACGCTTAAGGCCCCCATACACTAGCCGATTTTGGTCAGATTTCTGCCAGATCAGTCGGATCTGGCAGAAATCGGACCAAAATCGGCTAGTTTGGATGTCCCCTCAGATCCGATGCGCGGTCCCAGGCGCATCGGATCTGCGTCGGGTGGTCGGACCTGCTGCACGTCCGACCACCCGACTTGGGACCTAGTGCGGCGGTAGAGGGAGCAGGGGGGGCTGGGGACGCTGCGGGGGACACAGGCGGCATAGAGCCGCGCAGGGGGAGACGGCGGGAGCTGTCAGTATTGAATAAAAAAAAAACAATGCATGGGCGGCCTGTGATTGGCTGAGCGCTCTCTCAGCCAGTCAGCAATTGGCTGAGAGAGCGCTCAGCCAATCACAGGCAGCCCATTCATTGTATAGGCTTTTTTTTTCTACCATTGACAGCTCCCGCCGGCTCCCCCTGCCCGGCTCTATGCCGCCTGTGTCCCCCGCAGCGTCCCCAGCCACCCCCGCTCCCTCTACCGCCTCGCCGCACAGACGCTGGGGGGACACAGACGTGTCACCCGCAGCGTCCCCAGCCCCCCTGCTCCCGCCTCGCCGCACAGACGCTGGGGGGACACAGACGTGTCCCCCGCAGCGTCCCCAGCCCCCCCTGCTCCCTCTACCGCCTCGCTGCACAGACGCTGAGGGGACACAGACGTGTCACCCGCAGCGTCCCCAGCCCCCCTGCTCCCTCTACCGCCTCGCCGCACAGACGCTGGGGGGACACAGACGCTGTCCCCCGCAGCGTCCCCAGCAGCGGGGGACACAGAGTCCCCAGCCCCCCCCCCCCCTGCTCCCCGGGTTTTTTTACATGTGATAAATCGAGACGATTTATCACATGTAAAAAATGGCACATCAAGTGCCAGTCTAATCAAGCTCCCCCGGGGAGCAGCCGGGGAAGCTCAGGGGGAAGTCGGGGGCGACTTGTCCTAAGGACAAGTCGCCCTAGTGTATGGGGGCCCTTACCACCGGTGTTAATTCCCAGGCTAGCTGCCACGTTTGTTTGTGTAATCCATAAAATGGTGACCTTGAATCATGTCGTTTTATAGACACTGGTTACAGTGTCATCTTTGTGAAATAGAGAGTGTCTTGGGCATCACTGTGAACTGAATCCTCTGCTTGAGTACTTGGATGCGGGAGACGCAGGGCCACCCCACCTAGATTTTAGGTACAACCTGCACCCGCAACTAGAATTAATTTTTTTCTGGTTATGACATTTCAAATGTCTTAAGGCAGCAAACCAAAAATTTTTTTTCCTAAATAAGAACATATTAAGCATGAATCCATTTTTCTTGGCTACCATCCTATAAATAATTATCTCTTTTCATTACCTCTCTGGAAGGCAAACAAATATGGCTTTAGAAAAGAGTGGGTGTTTGGCAAAAAAAAAAAAAATTGGGCGCTTCTCTCAATCACCGGCAGCTTCAAACTTATCTATATGGGACTCGTCCCCAAAAAGATCAATCAGAAAGAAGGGGTTTAGGTGCTGTCTATAGTGAAGAAAGATACTTTTCTATATGACCTTCCTATGGTTTCTTTCCTATTTTGATCTTTTCGTTAACTTGATTATTCTCGCTGGTGTACCATGAAAAGATAACATTAAATATATCTGAGTGAGATGATCTCTCCCTTATGCAGTTGGACAATAAAAGGTTGAAACAAAGGTTATTTCTGAACCTCACTTACATAACAATGAAGTGAGAGTAAGATTATCTTGATCTGTGAGAATTCCAGATGGAAGAACAGGAAATGGAAGTACCACCATCTTGAATTCTCACACTATAAAAGACCAGCCTCAACAAACACCCTCCATTCCTTGAAAAATAAATTCTCATCTTGAAACGCATTGGAAGGAGACTACACATCTTTTTTTAGAACCAGATTCTTTTTTTTTTTTTTGGGAGGAACACTGAGCTGTGGCGTCCATGAGGGTAAGGTAAGGACTCCATATTTTAAATACCAGTGACTATAAAACCGGATTATAGTATTGCTATTGAGCCTGCTTCCCTCAGGGGTCTATAACAGCAAACAAATCCTTTTGGAAAACATTTTTTTTTTTAAATTATAATATTTTTATTATATTATTTTTAATTATACACTTTGTATTTTGAATAAAATCTACTTTTACGGAGAAAGAAACCTCTAGAGTGAACTTGCCATTCTATTCGTTAGTACCGGTACACAATCTTAAAGATACCCTGATAAACTTAATCCATGTTTTATACATGTGCGTAAAGTATGCCTACTTGACTACATAAAAACATCTTTAAAACAAAGATACCCAGATAATCTTCACCTCACTACATTGTTATGTAAGTGAGGTATGGAAATAACCTTCAATGGGACAACATCTTGTTTCAACCTTTTTATTGTCCAACTGCATAAGAGAAAGAACATCCCTCTCAGATATATTTTATTTTTTTCATGGTACGCCAACGATAACAATCAAGTTAAAGAAAGAAGATCACAATAGGAAAGAAACCATACGAAGATCATATAAATAAGCATCTTTCCTCACTATAGATTAACATCAACCTATCGCCTTTACCCTCATCTAAACCCCTCCTTTCCAAACATATATGGCTGTTTGTGTGTAATGCAATACATATCTTCTATGATTAAGGGATTCCAAATATTACTGTAGGTATAGGGCATGGTTATGGCATTATTGTGGGGCTGTAACCACACTTGCTGAAATTGAAATGGTGTTGAAACTATAAAATGGAGGAGAGGGAAGATGCAGTATGAAATCAACAAAACCAATGAGAATCGTTAGATAATGGTTATAATTATTTTTGCCTTTCAGTTACTAATGTATTTTTTTTTTTTTTTTTTTTTTTAAGGAAAAAAAAGTTTTGGGGAATTACTGACTTAAAATCACAAAATAAAAAAAAATATGGAACTTATGTATTATCTGGGCTCCCATGTTAAATGCACCCCATTTTTTCATACCCCTACTATCCAACTACGCATGGAGTTGATTTTATATAGTGTGGCGAGCGCAGCGAGCCACCGTGCCCAAAGTGTGGCGAGCGCAGCGAGCCCCGCGAGGGGATGCGGTCTCATAAGAAAAACGGAAGCCCAGATATTACATAAGTACCAAAAATATTTTTTTTCTGAGATTTAAAATTGCTATGTTTTAAACTTTTTAAGATTTTTTAAATCTAGTAACAGATATGGTTTTATTTGTTACCTTCTGATTCCTAAGTGTTACTATACCTTCTTTAAATGTGCTTTAAATGTGCTTTAATGGGTGTACACCTAACAATCCTTCTATGTGATTTTGACTACATAGTCAAAAACGCTTAGAAGATTAGCAAAAATCGCTGACAAGGTTAGACAAATCGCACTATGAGCGATAGCGATGCGCGGCCCCGCTTAATTGAATTTTGGGTACTTGTGGAGTATCACGGCTCCCATCGTATGCCATTGTATGCCATATGTAGTGGCATACTATGCGATACAATTTTTACCGATTTTTGAGCATTTTTGCTCAAAAATCGTATGCGATCGCATCGGATGCCATACAATGGCACCCGAATACGATTTTTGAGCATTTTTCAAAAATCGTATGCGATCGCATCGGATGCCATACGATGGCATGCGATGCGATGCGATGGCACCCGATTTTGCACTGAAATGCATCAGAATGCATTGAAATGTGTATTAAACTTGTGAAATGCCCCCAAATGCCATTTTTCATAGTGCACCACCCCCACTATCAACGTCAACCCGAAGCGTGGCGAGCGCAGCGAGCCCGCGAGGGGCGGTGGTACGCGTCCTACGACCTTTTCATACCCCCACTATCCATGTCGGCGTGGAGTTGAGAATTGAATAGTGTGGCGAGCGGACGCGGATACCTGTGAAGCCCGCGAGGGGACGCGTATAGCTGTGAAGGTATCCGCGTCCCCTCGCGGGGCTCGGTGGCTCGCTGCGCTCGCCACACTATTCTATTCTCAACTCCACGCCGACGTGGATAGTGGGGGTATGAAAAGGTCGGATGACGAGTACCGCCGCCCCTCGTGGGCTCGCTGCGCTCGCCACGCTTCGGGTTGACGTTGATAGTGGGGGTGGTGCACTATGAAAAATGGCATTTTGGGGCATTTCACAAGTTTAATACACATTTCAATGCATTCTGATGCATTTCAGTGCAAAATCGGGTGCCATCGCATCGCATCGCATGCGATTTGATCGTATGCGATGTGATTTTTAGCATACGATCTGCATACGATGCAGGTCGTGGGAGCCGTGATACTCCACAAGTACCGAATTTTGCTTAGTAAAAAAAGTTGCCAGGTAAGGACATTTTGACTAAATCGCTGGAGTTCACTGCTGAGGGAGATATTCACTAGGCGATCCGCAATGAAATACCAACTCAGTATGTTAATTCTAGTATAGTCAAAATCGCTCATAGACAAAATCACTTAGTCAAAATCTCACTAGCAAAAATCGTGTACACGCCTTTAGTTTGCCTGACAAGAAGTTACCATAAAGTAGTATGCGTGTACAAAAAATCTTGGATAATTCTAGTTAATCGCTGGGTTCGCCAGGGTTCATGAGAACACTGGCCCTGACAGATCGCTCAGTGGGACATCGCTTCGTAGTGTTGTGTGCTGAGTGTTCTGAGCAATCTGCCTCTTAAGTCTACTGTGTACACTCCCAAAGATCTCCATTGGATTAGATGGCATTAATGTTTGTGAACGCTACAGGAAACTTTGAACATAACGCAACCAGTGGCAACACATTAAAAAAATATGTACATTCCGGTGTTTCAGTTGACATTATTTAACGATTGTATCAGTAGTTCTGTAAGTTTACCAGACTTGCGTTAAACTTGTAGTATTAATGATCGTCTACTGCCAAAATGATCGTGGTTGCAACCAATACAGAGGCTAGAGATTATGGACAGCCCTCCCGCTCTGTGAGCAGCCGTTCTATAAAGAGGGGGCAAGGCCAAGATGACTCTTGTCATTGCACTGCCCTGTCCCACCAAGTCAATAGAAAGTAGGCAAGATGGAAGAGGGTGAATCCACTCCTTCGGAGATTCAAACTTTTAGGAGTCCTCCAGATGTTTTGTTGAGTTTGACCTAGGGGACTATTTACTAAAATGTGATGAGTCAAAACTGGATATTGCAGGGCTGCCCAGTGCTTGAACAGAATTTTCTTGGGCCATAACTCATTTAAAGAAAACCGAAGGCTGATTAAGCTTGAGGTGACATAAACTACCGAAGGATTCTGAGATGCCTGCACTTTAAGTTGTGGTTTGCTAGGGGCTATGATGCTGAAGCAATAGCCAATTAGGGAGCAGGGGAGGAGTTCCTGTAGTTAGGAATAGCCAGAGAGTCAGGTGATCTGCCTCTCTGGCCCGGTTTTCCCCACCCTCCCTCCCTATTTTTCTATCTTTTCTTGGCGGCAGTAAAGAACGGTCCTTGTTCAAATGGAAGTGATAAGAGGATAGTGGGGTGCACTCTCCCATCATTAATACGCCAATAGCCCATGCCCATCGGACAGGGGATGGGCTACACTATCCGCACGGGTTGGTTGCGTGGGAGAGTTGAACACCAACGATGTGTGAATGGTGTGATATCATCTTACCCCTCTTTTCTCTATGAC
This sequence comes from Crinia signifera, assembly GCF_055691185.1. Classification (NCBI taxonomy): domain Eukaryota; kingdom Metazoa; phylum Chordata; class Amphibia; order Anura; family Myobatrachidae; genus Crinia; species Crinia signifera. Next base: position 24,240,073 of record NC_139227.1, read on the forward strand.
CGTTCTTTAGGGCTGCCACCCTCTTTTATAGAATCAATATAAATAGTTGTCAATCAATAAATTTGACATTCATATTGAAGCACCAGCACTTGTGTCTGTCTCTTTATTTTAGTGTTAAGTTTAGATAAGATTAGATAAGTTATTAAAGTGTTGGGGCATAAAGATTGCCGATGGTAAGTTTATGGGAATTACAGTATATCTCTAGGCCATTTAGGCAAATCATCATGATTACTGCAGAATGGGGTTATAGTACTGGCCTTTAACATGGGATCCAGTGCTGGGTGACAATACCATGCGTGTTTGCTGCACATGGATATCGTGGCAGCACTTTATTATGTGTCGATGCAATATAAATTATTATCGTTACTGATGTCCGCTAGCCGCCAAGATAAATATTCCCCCTGGTGTCATCTAAATATGAACTGAACTGTATTTTTTTTTCTTTTATCCTTCCACAACCGTGTAATCAGCGCAGTCATTCGTCTCTCCTATCACCACGTATCTGTGTGTTTATTTACCGCTAATGGAAATCTTGGCGCTGCTTAGAACAGGGGAATGTTTTGCTTCCTATTCTTTGTAAGCAGAAAACCTATTTGTACAACAGATCGTACATATGTTCATTTGAACTAATTGCTGCTAGACACCAAATTAATTAGATAATTAATTCCTATGAACATGTGGCTATTGTGTTTCTCAGGCTTTCAGCCAACATTCCTTCAGCTGTGGATAAAAAGAAAAAAAAGAAAAGAAAACGCATTATCACTGGTCATCCGAATACGTCCTCTATAGCCATTTTTTTTTCTGGGGCTTTTAAATAAAAAAAAAATGCACCATTTGCGGCTCTCTGTGACTCTTGCATCTCTATAACCTCCGTACAATGAGAGTTTGTTTTTAACCCTTGCCATTTTTTTTTTTTTTTTTTTTTACCTCCATCTCACAAATTAATAGTATTGATTTTTTTTTTTTTTGTTAGATTTACTGGGAGCTGATGCAGAAAGTGCTCTGTACGTGCAAATGTAATGTCACATAGTATCTGCCTGGCTGTGTCTTCCTGCGTTGATATTATGAGTGTCTCCATCCAGTTTGAAGAAGATTGCTGTTATATCAGTAAATTGTTCATGCGACTTTTTTTTTATTCTGTTTTTTTTTTGTCCCCCTCCCTCCCTTGTTATATCAAGGTTATCTGTCAGCAGTATTATACATTGTAACACTGGTCTCCTTACCCATAGATGACAGGGGAATCACATAAAAAACATTGTTGGCTTAAGTTGATTTCTCATCCTTTGATGCGGTAAAATTTTTTAAGGTTATCAGTTTGGTTTGCGCTGCATTTAAAATTAAAATGTGTGGTCCTAAGGGTGACCTCTGCCTCAGTAACCCCCAAATCTAATCACTCTGGAGTGCAGGAAAATCGACAAAAATGTCAGCTATGACTTTCAGAAAACACCTAAGAATATTTCTTCATTGGCAAAAGCAGGGAATATCAGATGGGCTGTGAAAGAGTATTTGAAATTAGAAGGATAAAAAAAGCAGCTTAATATTTTAAGTATTTTTTGATGAGAGTGAAATATTGATGACTGACTTTTCCCACACCAGTTGCATATACAGTAGATCAATAGCAAGTCAAACTGTGGTCAGTCACGTGCTTTGTGAAATAAGATCTATCTGTTCTCGAATGACGCCATTCAGTTCAGAAAATGCAGTGGTTTTATTTTCAAGATTACTCCAGACCAAGGATATTGACCAAAATAAAACGTATTTAATTTTTACATTCTGCGTCCTCGTTGTGAGTTGGTCCTCGTTTATGCCGCACAATCAGTGGCGTAGCTAGGGCGGAGCACGAGCTCTGGGCGCCGAAATATCACAGGGCACCAGAGCCGTGCACTCTGCTGCCGGCTCCCTTGCCCTGCTCCCCCGATCCCCCAGCTCACTCGCTCGCCATTCCCCGATGTGCCCGGCTGGAGACGGAGTCAGCCGCTATTTTCAATTAAAGTCTCCTGCTGGACTGCTAGCCAATAGGCGCTTGTGGTCCAGCAGCCAATCAGAAGCAGCATTGGCTGCTGGACTGCGAGCGCCTATTGGCTAGCGGTCCAGCGGGAGACTTGAGCTCTGGCAGCGGGGAGCAGCACAGCGGGGTAGCGGGCTGCATTCCCCCTGGGCAACGAGCAATTTAAGTCCCCCTTGGCAACGAGCATGAAGCCCCTTGGCATCGAGTATGAAGGTAAGTGGCACTTATGTGTCAAATGTGTAATGGGCATTACGGTTTGTTATATAATATGTAATGGGCATTACGGTATATAGTATGTAATGAGCATTAGGGTGTGTTACATAGTGTGTAATGGGTATTAGGGTGTGTTATATAGTGTGTAATGTGCATCATGTGTGGCCTTATGTGTAGTTGGCATTACGTCATGTGGCTTTGTGTAATGGGTATTACAAAGTCAGCTATGTATGTGGTATAATGTTAGGCCGAACCCCCTTTTTCGCTTTGCAAGATCCCCGCCTACTACAAATCGAGGGGGGAGGGGGGGGCACAAAACACACCGTTGCTCCAGGCACCGTGGCAGCTAGTTACACCGCTGAGCACAATGGATGGAATATTGCTTACAGCTAATGGTACAGCCAGTTCTTATTAAACAAATATTTTGTTGCTTTCATTGTGTAATGTGAGAGGTGTTTTTTATTTAAATGATATCCCAAATGTTAGCAGCTGTCTATTGCTGGATCAGAGCAGTTTAGTTTTACAAGTTATTACCCAGAATGCACTGAGCAAATGATTTATTCAGTCTTTGCATCTCGTACTGTGTGGTCTTTTTATGTCTGGAATAACCTGGATTTCTTGTACAAGAAAAGACTTAAAAATGATTTCTCCCCACTTTCCAAGTATGTGATATAATACTTAACAGGAACTATTTTGACTATGTGTTGTTCCCAGCCCTACTATACTTAATATAGGAGCAGAGCCCAGAGATTTAACAGGTAGTTAAAATTAATGAAATCCATTCTGTGGTACTTATAGGCAAGTAATTGTTAATCTGATGATGTCATTTCCTGTCATTTGACCTTTAGTAGGCGACTCGCAGGTCAGGACATAGAAAGCAATTAGTTAATAATTATGTATAGAAGCCGTAAAACTTTTTTGAAAGCATGAATGTCAAAGTGTAAAGTATAGTTAAACGATTGGAAATGTATTAAAGAAAAAAAATATTTATTTTCTGTTTTTCAGATATGAAATGTAGTGTTGCAACTTTTCAGCAGTGCTGTAAGAGTTAAGCATATTTTGATTTGATTTTTGATTTTGAAGTATAATTCCGGTTCGTAATTAAAATCCAAATACATACATTTCCCTGCCTTGAAATTTTCACAGTGAATTTTGTGTTCATAGCATTTTATTTTTTTGTATTGCTTTTTTTTCTATTTCTTTCTCTCTCTTTTTTTTATTTTTATTTTTTTTTATTAAATGGGAACAGTGATACAGGTGTGTCCACATACATCTATCCTCCATGCCACACAAGTCAAGTTACATATAACGCGTGTGCTCTGTGTGACTTTGTAGCGCAGTATTTGCAAAAAGCGAATAAGATGCACAAGCGTCTTCTGCTGATTACAATATGTGGCATGTCTATATTCAGTGTGTATCTGCTTCTCTATCTGTATGAGAAACTAAACACTCCAGTGTTACAGAATTACCTTCGAGCAGTCAAATTATAATATTAATCAATTGTTGCGTTTTAGAGACAATAATTAGAATTTCCTGTTGGCGTTAATTGTGACAATAAAAATGAAGTAAAGCCCAAATGTATTAAAAACACACCCAGGGACAGATGCTCCAATGTGAAAGGATCACTAATGTTACTGCACATACATGATCAACAAATGAGCGCCCGTTGCCTAAAAATGTTGCGATCTGTAATCTGTGGGGTACATGACTAATGGCCCTAGGTGCTGCTTTTGCAAACGAAAGTAGGGGAATGCAGCAGATGTCTCCAATAGTCCCCCCGCAGATACAATCAAATTATATTACATATTTTATTTATTATTAGCAGTTTCTCATATAGCGCATACAGTACATATTCCGCAGCGCTTTACAGAGATCACTCACATCAGTCCCTGCCCCAGTGGAGCTTACAATCTATATCCCCTACCACATGTACATGCACACACAGACATTCTAGGGTTCATTTGTTGTGAGCCCAAATAACCTACCTGTATATTTTTGATTGTGGGAGGAAACCAGAGTACCCGGAGGAAACCCACGCAAGTACGTGGAGAATATACAAACTCCGAACAGTTAGGGCCATGGTGAGAATTGAACCCTTAAAATGGATGCCGTTATTTTCCAGGGGATTTCCCACATATATGATTTAGTAAATAGGCCCCTAATATGGCAAAATATGTATCGGACAGTGCATGCAGGATCTTCCACTTGAACTTCAAAACAGAACACAGCTTAGCAGGATCTCAAAAAAGGGATCTGTTATCCCTAAGAAGAAGATTGCCCTTCTGGGAAACAGATTTAATATTCAACAGAGTGCAAACTTGTTCTTGTCCATTGATTATTGAATCACACTGTTACCCTGAGTAGGTTATGCAGCACAATCAGCGGTGTAGCTAGGGCGGAGCACGAGCTCCGGGCGCCGAAATATCACAGGGCGTCGGAGCCGTGCACTCTTCCGTGGTCCTTATTGGAATCCCGGCAGAGTGATTTGTGATCCTTATCGGAATAAATGCTCTCTTTTCCATTTACATTTAGTGGCCATAACAAAAAGCTGTCCTGTAGTAAATAATTAAGGGCCCTATTTTGGTTCATTCTTTCTGACAAAATCTTTCTTAGATGGGCAAAACCATGTGCACTGCAGGGGGCAGATGTAACATGTGCAGAGAGAATCAGATTTGGGTGAGTAATTTTGTTTCTGTGCAGGGAAAATACTGACTGCTTTATTTTTACACTGCAATATAGATCTCACTTTGAAGTAAAACCCCACCCAAATCTAATTCTCTCTGCACATGTTACATCTGCCGCACCTGCAGTGCACATGGTTTTGCCCATCATCAAAATAAAGCCCTAAAAGACTACTGTAAAATAAAAACACTCACACCTACAAAACAACATGTTCATAGGCTTCCTGATGAACAGTTTAAATGGAAGTAGTTGCAAAAACAGACTTAGGTAATAGAAATAGAAATACAAGAAGGAATTAAATTCGTATAGGCTAAAAGTAGAATAAAAATAAAATGAAGGTTTATTAATTAAAAAACATATAAAGATGCAATAGACAAATGCAGCATACAGTACATCATAATAACCATATAATATGCAATTATATATTAACATAGATAAAAGTATATTTTCCTAAATTGACATCCAGAGTTCTCACTGGTATTGTGGTACTATGAATTAAAACCAGCCCAAATGGAAAGTGGTGTCCAATGTATAATCATAAATGCCTAAAATATCACATTTTTGGAGCTTGACTGCGGGAATATTCACCATCTTCAGATGACATCTGGTCCCACACGCCCTCTGCTTATGTCTTGGGAGCAGTCCTGGTTGCAAAGAGGGATCTATTCTGATCCCTCTACCACTGTTCTGCTCCCTCTACTGGACTTTGAGCATGCATGAGAACCTTAATACCCCTTTCACACCAGCCTGGGACCCACACGACTAGTGCTGGTGTGCAAGGTTCTCGAGCCAAATTCCTGGGAAAATATCCCGGGAATTCAACCCTGCTAGATTGGACCAGCCCGAGATGCGGGCCGGTGTGAAAGGGACTTGCCCGGCATCCCGGCTTGCTTCCAGCGGCATGTGGCGGTGTTTGATCTGGGCAGTGGGGTCTGGGCGATGGGCAGGGGGCTTGGGGTCCAGACTGCAGGGATCCGGGCAGCCACAGCTAGGCACTTGTTTCGCTGTTTGTAAGGCAGCGGGAAGGGGAGCGCTACTGGATTTGAAAAGACTGGCCGGACGCTCTCAGCCAATCAGCGTCTGGCCAGTCTTTTCAAAATGTTTTTATTCTCCCGCCCGCTGCCCGGCAAATAGTGCTACAAGCGCCCAGCCGCCACTGCCCGGATCCCCGCAGTCCCCACCCCGCCACCCACTGCTCCCTTCACACCAGAAAATGCAGGGACTAGGCTGATGTGAAAGGGGCCAACTCGGTAATGTCCCTGCTTGAGCCCTGGACTGTATTCCCGGGTAAGTCCCTGCATTTCAGGTGTGAAAGGGGGATAACTTTTACCACTCATAAAGAAACGGTCTACAGATTTGCATGGACAGGTGATATTCTTATCAGCAGTCTCCACTCCCGAGCAATGATTGATTGCTCTGGCACCTGTAATGAACTAAAAAATTATTGTAGGACGCGGTGGATTAGATACTCTATGCATGTTATGTTATTAGTTGTACTTCGCGTACATACTTTCCTGATTTTTTTTTTTTACTAATTACTGTATGTTTTATATCTGTATAGTAAGTTGTACTTTGGGAATGTGTTTTATGTTGTTGTTTTATTTTCCCTTTCAACATCTTGTAAGTGAGTTGTGGCATTTATGTGGTATATGACCCCTGAGAAACACATTTCCAGAATTCCTGCAGAAAGTTTTATTTTCCCTTGTACATTTTCACACAGCTCCTCCAGTCTCTGTACAGAGGCATTACTACAGTACTAGTGGTTTGTGCTCCCAGAAGTTGGCTCTCATTCAGCACATCTGCAGTTGCACGGTTTATTAAGTCTGACTAGGGGTGCCCCTTTCCTGCTGTATAATAAGCTTTTCATTCCAGTTCTTAACACCTTGCTTTGCTTTTTAATGTGCATCAAGCTTTAAAATCCTGCCCTTCTCATGTCTGTCAGTCACTTACCTTGCATTATATGTCTCAGCCTACACTTCTTGTCAATAAAACAGGTAGATTGATAGGCCGGGAAGCCTTAAGTCGCTTGAGTCTATGATGTTTGCAGTCAGTGGAACGTTGCAGGTTCCTGTCATCTCCTGAGCGTACTGTGGTTCATGCTCATCCTATATAATAAAAGAATAACGCTGCTCTTGGGGGAATTGAAGAGTTTTGCGGCCGGTAGAAACTAGGTTGTGTCCCACAGAGCAATTTAAGTGTTGCTCAGTTATGTTTTATGTCAATTTGAGAGGCTTTGAACATGCCCCCAGCCCCTCTGTCTCTCTGAATAGATACTGTGCAGATGTGCAGCAGGGGAGACTCCCATTGTCCCCACTGTGGGACACTGCCGGTCCTGGGTGGGACGCTGGACAGGCCCCAAAAAACTAGATATGGTATGGTAGGTATGTGTATGTATGTATGTATGTATGTATGTGTGTGTGTGTGTATGTATATATATATATATATATATATATATCCATACAAGACTGCCGGCACTCACTCCAAGCAAAATAGTCCAACTGGCCCCAGTGCCCGATGAAGAATCCAATATACCATGTACAAAAAACGGGTGTTGTGACCTGAAGAAGGGGTTGATCCCCCGAAAGCTTGTCAATAAGTGTCATGCTTTAAATACAACAAGTTTGAGACCAGTTGTATTCTGCCTCCTGAGTGCCGTTTTTTGTACATGGTGTATATATATATATATATATATATATATATATATATATATAAAAAAATTCCAGGGGGTGCGGGAGGCACTCAAATAAATACAATAGCCAATAGGGTAGTAAGAAAAACTGTGTATTGAAGCGCCTTCAATACACAGTTTTTCTTACTACCCTATTGGCTATTGTATTTATTTGAGTGCCTCCCGCACCCCCTGGAATTTTGTTCAAATACTACAGGGAAGGCACCTTGTTGTCACTTTAGGTGAGTGCCGGCATACTCGTGGACTTGTGTATATATATATATATATATATATATATATAAGAACAAAAAGACTCACTCTCCAGACTGTTTCATGCAAAATAAAAGCTGTGTATTTGTATTCACATAGACATCAATATAAATAGGGTACTTGCCAAGAAAGTTTTTCTTGCCAAGAAAGTTCTGGACGTCACCCCAGTGGTTGCTTATCTATTGTATGGAGTGCGATCTTATATTATATATATATATATATATATATATATATATATATATATATATATTCTATTTATATGGCACCACAAGGGTTCTGCAGCACCTAACAATATATAAATGAGCAAAAACAATAAAATAATGAATTTACAGTACAAGGCAATTTACAGACAAGGACAGGTACATGGTCAGTAAAGAGAGTTGCATCAGGGTACAGGACACTCAGGTAATTATAAGGGTAGCAGAGATATATATACCGTATTCTAAGAAAGGCACATGAGGCGAGAGGGCACTGCTCATTTAGACAGACAGGGGTGACACAGAAGGGGAAGAAGTGAGCATATGAGAGATGGTCAGGTTTTATGCATATATATTATTATATATTATATCATATATATATATATATATATCCCCCCCCCCCCCTACAAATCCTGCATTTGTCCTTGCATAGAGATACAGAAATCATTCAAGAATAATCCAGAGCATACAGTAGTTCTGCACATTTTTCTTCTCCACGTGACAAAGATCCAGGATTCCGTACAAACACATTACAGGGAAATCATCCGAGGAAGGAAAACATACAACAAAGTCAAAAAGTGCAAGAATTTCCGAGCAGCTGGGTATTGATTTTGCTGATGGTGAGCATAGGGCTCTGCAGACACGTGGTACACTTAATTGTGATTTTATTGACTATCATTTCAGCCTTGTTTATACTGCCAGAGGCTGTAGCTCACTGTGACTGATGGCCTTCGCCCGTTCCCTCGGCTTCTTGCTGCTCTGTCCGTGCTATCCTATGTAGGGTGTCCAGGCCAGAAGTTGTGTGCACTCATTGGAATTCTTCGAGCATCACAGGGCAGACAGCCCTTTGGCATTGCCTCCGGCAGGAAGGTCTCCCTTTTGTTTAGAATATCGGCCAGGCTTGCCTGTAGAACCTTGTATCTCACCTGTGTAACAAGCAGCTTAAAGTTATCGTCCGTCTGTTTTGCTGGATTGTAGCAACGGTTTAAAACAGGCTCTAATATAAACTGTAGCTGTAGTAGGAAATCTGCATCTCCAGCTGCTGAGATATGGTAACTCAGAGCTGGCCCTAGGCATAGGCATACTAGGCAATTGCCTAGGGCATCAGCCTATGCCTAGGGGCGGCACTGGCAGTGGGGGTTCAAATGACTGCCAGGGACTCACAGGCAGGTGTAACTGCAGTGCAGCAGCGGCCGTGGAGGGAATGGTTTTTGGGGACATTCCCGCATCCCTCCCACAGCCGGCAGTGTCCCACAGCGAGGGGCTGTTGGGAGACCCCCTTGTCGGCTGCTGGGCAGCAGGGAATAAACGCTGTGCGCATGTGCACAGCATCTATTCCCGCAGCCAGGGGGCTGGGGGCATGTCTAGAGGCTCACAGAGCCTCTGGGTCATGCCCCCATAGCGTCAAAACGGGGGCGTGGCCTCGCGGGAGAGTCGCGAGTATATTCCATGTCCCCTTTAGTTAGGCCACGCCCCCACGAAATCCCAGCGGGCATTCAATTGTCTCACCTCCGGCCGTTTCAAAGTTGGGAGGTATCAGCAGCAGTATCTGGAGGTGAGTGATGTGTCAGTGTGTCGGGCTTGTGTTTGGAACACTGTGGAGCACACCAGTACTTGCAGTCAGGAGTGACCAACTTCTTCTTTTCTACCATCAATTCTCAAGGAGAAAAGATAATTTGTCCTTTTAAACACTTGTTTTTCCCTTATTTTTTCAATTGGTATATTACGTTAGAAGCCAAGAGGGTAAAAATTACTCTCCCCTCCAGTCTTCGCTAACGGACAATCATTGTACATCTGCATAAGAAAGTATATTGAAAAAAAAAAAAAACTCCTAAGAAGAACTGTCCGGCACCTTTAATCTGGTCCTCAATAATGATGAAGTCTCGCTGTGAGGCGAAACGCATCGGGTATACATTCTTCATCTAAAGAATCAAGAAAATCTCTCCTAAGATTATGAACTGTTGTGAAATGTCAATTTTAGTCCGTATTTTTTAAATAAATGTTTTATGAAAAATTCACTTTTATTTGTATAAGGAAAGACTGAATTATCATATAGTAATTTGCACAGGGGCGCTATTTAACACTATTGGTTGATATAAGGAGAAGGGATCCCACTAGTAGGGGATCATTGTTTTTTAAATTAAATATGGAATTTTCACTTTAAAAGTTCAAGTTAAAATGTACAACTCGTACCATGCTATGCATCAGCCTGGGCTAAAAACTACCACGTGGTTTTTGAATATCACATTTACCGCGTCCACCGCCAGTCTCTCATCAAAGACGATCGGGTAAGGCTGCCGTGTCCGTCTGACACGCTGGGCTTGCTGGCGCACTTTCTCCCCTCTCCGTTCTCCTGGCAGATGGCCGGTACTACAATGTCGTCTGATCGGACACGCCCAGACGCGTTTCTTCGATGACTTCGTCAATGGGCTGTCTGACGAAACGCGTCTGGGCGTGTCCAATCAGACGCTATTGTAGTACCGGCCACCTGCCAGGAGAAAGGAGAGGGTAGAAAGTGCGCCAGCAAGCCCAGCGTGTCGGACAGACACGGGACATGGCAGCCTTACCCGATCATCTTTGATGAGAGACTGGCGGTGGACGCGGTAATTGTGGTATTATATATATTCATTGAACTTCACCAGAACTTTTCTTTACTGGCCACAGCCCCTATTATTCGGCATAATAGGCCCTTGATAATTTTCAGCTCCAGGCCCATTTAGACCTTAATCTGGCACTGGGTACTGCAGTGTAGGGGGGTTATTTTGGTTCACTCCTTCTGGCAAATTCCTGGGGTAGATATTACTTGTGCAGAGAGAGTTAGATTTGGGTGGGGTTTTACTTCAAAGTGAGATCTATATTGCAGTGTAAAAATAAAGCAGTCAGTATTTTCCCTGCACATAAACAAAATAACTCACCCAAATTGAATTCTCTCTGCACATTTTACATCTGCCCCCCTGCAGTGCACATGGTTTTGTCCATCTAAGAAGGAATTTGCCAGAAGTAGGATGAGGCCCCATATCTCCGAAATCTGCAGAGGTCTACATTAATCCATATGGGTAGTTTGAGGAGATTTGGCCACATTTTGGTGCCACCATATGTGACACTGAGAGCCTCACTTTCAATGACATATTACCATAAAGCAATATACAGTACATGATTATTGACACCCCGTATATAAAGTCTGTGTTTCAGCAGCTGGAAGACCAGAATGTGTTCCTAATTCTACACAGTGTACTGATACGTAGCTTCAGCCCACGTCCGATGGTGAAAGTATTGTATATTGTTAAAAATGTCCTTTTCAAGTATGGTTTAAAGTGCTTTTGTTTAGTATCAGAGACTTGGAGAGGACCTGAGGGAGCTTTAGATTTATGTTCGGTAAATAAAATGAAGTCTAATAATAAAATACTAGCAGAATGTGCCGGCACATGGATTTATTTTAGTGGAAAAACACGCTGAATTATTGAATGATGTTGATCACACAGAAGAATTGTTTTGGGTTCTCTCCTAAATTAGCATCGCCTTAAACTGTGAGAATTCATGAAAGCGGGATGAAAGGGGCAGTGAAAGTTAATAAGGCGAATAAGATTATGCCATGGAGGGTTCCTTTAGAAGGGAGAGATGTGTCTTGAGAGCTTAAGTGTGAGGGGATACATTGCTGCTCTCATCTTCTAGACGTTATAAACCAATTGCAGTGCGTCTGTCGTCTTTATGAGCCGTGGTAGAACTGCAAGTCGCAGCACGTTTTGCTACAGCTTGGTCCGAGTTTTTCTACCACAGCTAAAGAGCTACAAGTTGCCTATCTCTAAATTCCTATGGACATTGTAATCATAAACGATGCTACTCCTGTGGGCATTGTGTGCGTAAGTGGCCAAACTGCAGTGGGCGTTGTGTGCGTAAGTGGCCATACTGCTGTGGGCATTGTGTGCGTAAGTGGCGCTAATCATATGGGCATTATGTGTGCAGTGTGTCTAAGCGGCTCTGCCTGGCATAGTGTGTTTAAGGGGTTTACTCTACCTGGTGCAATGTGTACAAGAGGCCTTGCCTGGTGTAATGTAAATAGCAGACACTAGTGTGTGGTATAATGGGAATTGGTACTATTATGTGTGTGACCACACCCCTTTTTTGTGGATGACTTCAGTGCACACTATTTTAAGTAGGCGGCAGTGGGGGGGGACACCAATTCCCTTTCTGGCACAGAGCACCAAAATGTCTAGTTACAGCACTAGCGATAGGTATAAATTGGGCGGGGGTGTCCTAGAGCAATAGTAAAATCATTCATAATGTTGTCTTGGATGGTACTTCATACCCCGCTATATATGTGTGGGCACACGCAGTATTTTGGAATACATTCTAGTGACTGATAATCCCTTACATATTTACATTTGTGATTAGCCAATTCATGTTCTCATACAAAAAACCATTGGGTGGCCCATGGCGCAGCGTTGCAATTCGGCACTGTGGGAGCGACTTGCTGCAACAAACGGACACTAGCAGCTATATCCTAGCCTCAATTAGCCCGGCTATATCTGTAAGTATATACGGATGGCAGTTGGGTAAAGCACGAAAGAAGCATTTGATTAGCAATTAGACAAACACGAGGGGGGATGATGCATCATGATAGAGGGAATTTCGCACAAAAGGGGGGGTGTTCTATACAATATCACTAGATACGTTGACTTCAGAACAACATACTGTTTATGGAAATTCCTCTGGAAAAACAGCAATTTCCCTGCCTGCGGTAACACTAAATGGAAATACTGTATAGGACAGCTTTGGGATTAAAAGACCTATTAAAAAACAAACTTTAACCATTGAGCATACAACTAAGTTGATAATAGCAAGTCGCTGCCAAAGTTCACAGCTATCGAGCACGCCAAACCCGTCCTTTGCCATTTCTCATTTCTCCCGTTTGTCCCTACCTCTCGCATTGGTTAGAGCCTCTGTCTGGCTCGGCGAATGTACTTACCCATCCGCTACCTTTGATCCCAGGCCTCCTCTGCTCCTGTGTGATACATATTAACAGTTTGTTCTGTAGCGCCACAGTTTAACATGTTATAAATTTTAAGCATGTGTCCTTTTGTGAGCAGGCCTCGCAAGATATCCCTCCCACCCACCCCCCTCGCCCCTTTTTTACATTCTGATTTTTTCAGCTGTGTTTATTCCCATCGTCAGCATACTTTATCATATCAAAGCCTTTGCAGACAGTGTAGTCCCACTGAGTTATGTTTGGGGTCATGTTTTGCGGTGTGCCCTTTAATACTGGAGCTTTAGAAATGCAATTTTCAGCCTCTGCTTATTACAATATGATAAAGTATGCCTGGTCTATGTCCAGCTCCACTAATCTCTAGACTACACTTCATGAATTAGGCATGGAGTTTTTAGTCAATGCGCTTTCAAAGTGCAGTGTACAGGGAATCATGGGGATTCTAGGCGTAGGGCTGGAAATCTATAGTGGGCGGAGATCATTTTCTAACATCTCGGAAAGAAATTACCTTTTCTGGCATACAAAATACAACAACATCTTCATCATATCTCCCAGTCATTAGAGGACGGGCGGAAAGAAATGACTTTCATTTTGTATATTTTTGTTCATATCGTGCCTTGAAACTGTAGATTATACTTTTACACTCAGCATATCAAACACCTTGTAATGTGATCTTGAAACCGGAGGTCAATATTTGCATGCACAGATATAGATAGATAGATATATATATATATATATATATATATATTTTTTTTTTAAATGCTTTGATCAATGACATTAGTAATGAGAATTACACTATAACTTGTTTTTGGCATCAGATGTTTTGCTTGAATAAGGTTACAACAAATAAATGCTCCACAATTAATATCCATATTCATGCTGGGGGATAGGATTATTGTTTCAGGCATTTATGTATATACTGTATGTGGTACTTATGTAATATCTGGGCTCCCATGTTAAATGCACCCCATTTTTTAATACCCCTACTATCCAACTACGCATGGAGTTGATTTTATATAGTGTGGCGAGCGCAGCGAGGGGACGTGGCCTCATAAGAAAAACGGGAGCCCAGATATTACATAAGTACCCTGTATGTATATAAAGTGACTATTAACAGGGCAGCCGAGAGGAATGCCGGGCCCAGTAAAATTTTGGAGGCGTGGCCTAAGTGTGAGAGGTGTGACCACCTCCTGCACTTAGGCCACGCCCCCAAAATGTTTAGAGGGGGGCGAAAGAAAACTCTAAACTCAGCAGCAGCACACATACAGCATGTGCTGTGCTGACAGTAGGCTCAGCATGAGTTCTCACGCTGTCAGTGAGACACACATGCTGAGCCTGCTGTCAGCACAGCACATGCTGTATGTGTGCTGCTGCTGATGCCGGGGGGGAGAAGGGGATGGCGGACTAGGGCACCTGCCGGGCCCCTCCAGCAAGCCCGGCCCTGGGCCCCTTAGTACCTGCCCCCCTCCCCCCTCGGATGCCCTGGCTATTGATACTAATCAGAGTGGCAACAGCAGCACTTTACAGCACTCAAAACTTGCACAAAACTGCCCCTAGGCCAGTGGTTCCCAAACTGTGTACCCTGGCACCCTGGGGTGCCTCAGGCCATTTGCAGGGGTGCCTTATGGACTCTACACAGGGGGCAACATTTAGGTATTTTCTGAGTGATTTTATTAAAATGCATGAAAACGCATATAAATCGATGTGCGCGTAGACCACACAGCGATTTAAATGCGCGGCCCCACCGCTCTGAATCTGGCGGCGATTAAGAACCTGCACGCAGGTTGACTTTAAAAAAAAAAACACTGCCCTTGGGTAAGGAGCACTTGTGTTAGAATGTGGGATTTTGGGTGGGCAAGGGGTATTACATTGATGGGGTTTAAACACCTTGGCAGCAGCAATTTGTCCACAATTGAATTCCCAGCAAATGATATCTGTGTGCGTTAGGTTCTGTCTGAATTTCAATCTGCAAGTACAGTATGTTGAAGTCCATAGTCATGGGAATACACCATGGCAACAGGAGCAAACACGGGAGAATATACAAACTCCACACAGTTCGGGCCATGGTGGGAATCGAACCCATGACCTGCGAGACAGTTAGCACATCCTCTGGTTTTTGTTTGTTTGTTCTTATCATATGTTGTA
The DNA here is from genome assembly GCF_055691185.1 of Crinia signifera. Lineage (NCBI taxonomy): Eukaryota > Metazoa > Chordata > Amphibia > Anura > Myobatrachidae > Crinia > Crinia signifera. The sequence continues at coordinate 24,255,240 of NC_139227.1, forward strand.
TTTTATATAAATACATATTTATACAAGTTACTATTCCGTTTTTTTTTATTTTTTTCCTTTTCTTTTACACCACTTTTTTTTTTTCTACCAGCAGGTAGCTTTGAAAAAGACACGGCTGGAATTAAGATAGTTTGAGGGGAATGGGATCATTGGACAGACAAGCATAAGGTCGATATTGGGTTAGGTTGACATGGGGTTTTTCAAGGGTTTTTGTCCCGACTGTCGACATGGACACTAAAAAAGTGCACTGCGTCCCCTCGCACGGCTCGCTGCACTTGCTATGCTTCGGGCTCGGTGCCTCGCTAGGCTCGGCACACTATTACATTCTCCCACCGCACCCTAGTGGATGGTAGGGCATGAAATACTGCCTGTCGGCACATGTCGGCTCGAGAAAAAAAGTAAAAAACCCCATGTTGACCTTTTGACTGTCGACCTGCCCCATGTTGACCTTTGGACCCTGTCAATCTAACCCCATGTCGACCTTCAGTTATGTCGACCTAGTGGTGTCGACCTAATGCTTGTCTATCCAGTGACCGTATCCCGTTTGAGGGTAACAAAAAAAAATAGAAGTTTGATTGGGAAATAAATAATGTAAATCCAGGCCTGATTGTAAAACATTTCCTGTTGGTTCTTGACGAAGAGGAAAGTACAAATACACAGGACTCTTCCTAAGGACCCGCGCAGCAAAGCCTTGTATGTTAATGATACATTGTATTCCTGACTTCATTAAGTGCAGGGCACAGTATGATTCATGAGGTTATCATGGTTTGTGAATGCCTGTATGTCTTGCAACAGAAAAAGAAATGAGCTCTATTCCACTTAAAAATAAAGGTAAACTGCCCGGGCTCATCACATTAATCTTAATACTTTAACCTGCGTAATTAAGCTGCTTCACTCCTGAGACACCTCTTTGTTCTCCAGAATCCAGTTTCAACTTTTGTGCCATTTAATCACCAGATCCAGACAGATAGTTCCCTGCACCCTCCCGATCTGTTTGTCCCTTTTCGCGCTGTTTATCCTTTTAATATTTCTATATTACACTCATGCATTTTTAAAGACCCAGTTTCAAACCATGTAGCTCTCCTTATTAAATAAACGCTCTTTGAATAAATACATCTAAATTAATATGGAGGAGTAAAAGCCGTGTTAAGAAACCGGCAAAGACAATGAACTTAAAGGTTACTAATATTTTGAACTTTATTTGTCTTAAATATTTGTATTTTTTTTTTTTTACTTAAAATCAAGCTTATGATATGGTATCAATAATAATAGTCATCATAATAAATTATATACAATTGTTTTTGTGCGTTTTTATACAGGTTGAGTATCCCGCATCCAGATATCCAAAAATCGTGTTTTTTCAGAATATTTAATTCCCCCCCCCCCCCCCCGCCTCTTTTTTCATACCTACCACGTCCCCCGCTGTCCACGGCGGGCTTCAGGATCCTCTTCAGCGGCATCTCCGGTCCCAGGTGTGCATTGCGGTGACGTCACCGGTGCGCCTGCAAACTCGTGCAATGCACCCCTGGGACCGCTGAAGAGGATCCTGAAGGCCACCGGTGACACCGTGGGCCCGGGGGACAATCAGGTCCATGTGGTCCCGAGCATTTCAGATAAGGGATACACAACCTGTATTGGGATCAGTTATTTACTGTAAGTTCAGGATTTTTCTTCCTGAAAAGTCCAAAAATTAAAAGGGTTGCTATACAGTATTAGCTTTAACTAAATCAGATTTTTATTTTAAGTGCCATTATCATTCACCCATCATTACAAGTACAACACACACACAAATATATATATATATATATATATAGATAGATAGATAGATAGATAGATAGATAGATAGTAAATATGCATTAAAAATATTTTAATTAATAATAGTTTTCATTTATACCGCATGTAAAGTGCATTAGGTAATTTGCTCTATTACACGGGGTTATACTGGGTTTTTGTGTGAAACGGTCAACCCGGATCTTAAACTCCAGGTTATTTGCAGGGTCGGAGACCCGGAGCGTAAGATCCGGATTGACCCTTTCACACAGAAAAATGACCTGTATATTTCAGGAAATTCCCGGGTGGCTGCTTCACCCAGGAATTTCATTTTCTAAGAGAGCTATTCTCCAAAGGGATTCAAATCACTTAAAATATTATTCAACATTTCTAATTACATTTTGACAATGGTTTGCCCTTAAAATGGCTCCTACACACCATAGTGTAAAATATTCACTTTAGGTGTCACACTTATTTAACAATAAACAGTTTAAATGGATCCAGAGGTTTTTTTTTGTAATTTCATACATGGCCTCTTAGAAATTTATTAGGTTGTTAAAAAGATTTAGAATGCGTATTTGCTTGGAACATTTGTAACCTGAAACTAATTGAAAAAAATAATAATCTGGACCTCTATTGAGACTGATTATTGTCTACTGGTCTGTATTTCTTTACCCTCTTTTGATGGGAAAAATATTTAGTTAGTGAAAATCCCTATATTCTGTAAACTATATAAAATCTTGGTGTATAGTGGTAATTCATTCATTTTATACTGAACAATTTTTCATATGTTTATTGTTTTGTAAAGGTGCCCATACACCGTGTGATTGCACCATGTGATGCGCGCTCCGGCGGGCATCTCATCGCACAGAACAAAAAGGATGTGCTGCACATACTTTTTGTACTGCCTTCGGATCACATCACACGCATTGCATGCAACGCGATTTAGTACAAAATGCACGGGAGAAATAGCACCGTTTATGGGCACCTTTACTACTATTACAATGTACTTTGTATACTGTATATCATAGTATCCTACAAGACAACACGTTATTTTTGTGTTAGATAATATTATTGGTTCAGGTTATAGAAGCACCATATGTTAAATCTTAATACGAGGACTTGACTTACTGCATAACGTACATGGTGCAACACAATTTAATGTCTCAGCTGGTACTCTTCCATACAGTATATTGTTTACAGTATCTAACTCATAGTAGCCTATTTAGTGCACCAAAGATGGCTGCCTTCCCTGGTACACTTGTGGATGAGGTGAAAAATACACGGACCTAACTGTCTTGTTGGGACCCTATTCTACACTGAAATTAGGTGTGGTATGGCGGTCCAACAATCGGGATACTGACGGTCAGTATACCGACATCGGAATCCCGACTGCTGGTGCTTCCACAGGGGTGCGAGCACAAAGAAGCCCCTTGCAGGCTCACTGCACTTGCCATGCTGCCGGCTCATCGCGGACCCCCACAAGAGAGAATAGCCCCTGTCAGTCAGGATTCTTACTTTCCAGGATTTAAACAGTCGGGATTCAGATGTCAGCGTACTGACCATTGGAGTCCCGACTGTCGGGCAGTCATCCGGCACCCACTGAAATCACCGATTTTGTGTGTAATTTCTTTTAGGGGTAACTTATTCCACCCAGGGTAATCCTACGCAGTGCGTACAAGATGGCTGCCTCACCTGGTACCATGTTCGGGTGGAGTACACAACCCATGGAAGTTATTATCCAAAATGCCTTCACTAATCATGCATTATGCTTGCTGTGCTCTCAAGATGTTTCTTTTATGTCTGTGTGACTTGTCTATTGCTGTACTACCTAAACCCTCTGTATTATGTGCATTGTTTTTGATGTCTGTAAAATGCCTTGAGTTGGAGAAAGCACGATATAAACATAAAACTTACTTATAAACTTTTGCATTGAGACCTACATTATATCTAGTTATGCCCCTTGACCTGCTCATTGTAATGTGATATAAAATTAACTGCAGGGTATTATAGTGTTACATAATATGTACTAGGCGCTCTGTAATGTGGCACAATATGACGTGGGGTCACTATAGTGTGTTAAAATAGGCTATACTTTAATGTAACCTAATATCACTGCGTAGGAATGTGGAAACGTCTCCTCCCCAGGGAAGAAAACCCAATATTGTGTGGCCATACACTGTTCAATTTATCAAAGTATATGCACATATATGTCCAACTAAAGCAACCTGTGCCGGCATCACGTGGTTACAACGGCCCATAACTACATGCACTGTATTATGTCTATAGACTCCTTTTTAAAATGAAACAAGTATGAGTCTTTCACAAACGAGGAGTGCATTGTAATTTTTCCATTTAAACAATCCACCCTTTCCTCTTCACTTGAAAAAGCACCGTTGTGTGAAACGCGTTGGTGAAACCAGGAAGCCCCCCAGACGGAGACACAGAGCAAGCCCCCGCCAGTGCCGCTGCAAGCGCAAGGTAAAAGCCGGCAGGTGACGTCACTTGTGAAAGAAACTCCGGAACCCCGCCAGAAAGGTACTCAGCCTGCATCTTGCGGCAGTACGTAATTAGTGCAGGGTAAGCCAGCCTAGCTCTCTCCATACTACTGGACTGCTTCTACAAACTCCAATAAGGAGTATAAACATTTAGTTGGTCGCGTCTATTTGTTTTTATTATTTTCTTTTCTTTTATTATTTTTATTTTTATTTTCATATTTATTTTCATTTATTTTCATTATTTTTTTTTATTTTTTATTTTCTATTTTATATCCTATTTATCTATTTTCACCTACTCCTCTTACTGCTCTTATCAGTATACCTGCCTCTGCACTCTGCATACTTACGGTACCCACCCACCTTCATCCCTTTAGCGCTTGTAAAAAACCTACTATTTTTACTTTCCTCTTCACTGACAAATTCATCCCTGCCTGCTGGATGCCTCGTTGTTAAATAATTAAGCGCCAATCGTTAAGGAGAGAATTTAAATGATCCACATGCATATTGTAAAACTGTCCTTAGTACTTTCCCGTATCCTGTTTTATGTTTTTTAAGGAATGTCTTCCCACTAGTGAGCATTCTCAGAAAGCAAGAACAAAGAGATCACTGTTGTACTATATACCGTGCCACATTAAAACATAAATGTAATGAATAAAAAACTTTTTTAATATATATATATATTTCGTATTAAACCTGCTTTTTGGATCTCTCAAAGAGAATCAGAAAAATCCAGAGAAGACCAAAAAAAAAGTGAGACATGTTCCAAACGGCCTCTTGGATGTAGTTTGTCGGGAACTTTGGGCAAGGGGTCACCTTGTTGTTCCAAAACAGTGGGTGTAGTAAGAATTCCATTAGGGGTTTGGTTGATTTTTTTTCTGAAAAATATACAGTTTTCAAAGTCTAAGTCCTGTGGTTTTAATGGAATCCTCTGGATAAACTTTCAGTCTTGAGAAAACAACGTTCTCAGTTACAGAACACATAAGACAGGCCTTTGAAAGGATCTCTGCCATTTGGGAGAGAGAATTTTATGTTTCTATCTTTTCTGTTAATAGAGCCTTCCCTTGACTGTCATAGAAGCCAAGCATTGAATATTCCAATCGAAATTGTCTTATAAACAGGAAATAATGGATAACTGCACAACCAATTAATAAAGATTTCTGCAGGAATATCAATTACTGTTTTTGGAATGTATCCCTTTGGTTTCCAATGATCTGTTTCAGCGGTTACTGAAGTCAATTTAATTGACTAAGCCCGATAAAACAATGCAATGAAGAGAAGGCGGCTGGGGGGGAGGGGGGGTTTGTAATCAAACAATTTGTTACCGAATTATATGATGAGCAGACTGTAGCTGGGTACACCCTGGCATGCTGAAACCCTTCTTGGCACTCAATGTCGATTGTAGATTGTATAGAAACCCGCAATGCATGTTTGCAATCTGATATATAATACTTGTACAGTATACCTGTAGGCACTGAATCTCGACCCAAATGGCCTGATTCAGACCTTCTCACTAGTATATTTGCTGCCCTTTGAGTGCCAAGTAACTTTGTCGAAACAGGGGTGAGAATTGCTAAGCAAACATTTTTTATTCATCATAATGACCTGTAATGTTTGTCTTATATACAAATGTTTGTCTTATTTGGAAATATAATCTTTTTTTTTTTTTGAATTTATATAACAAATGTAAGCGACACTGGGATTTTTATTGGCTATTTTGCCCTTACAGAGATGTTGGAACTCAAAGGGTTAATGATACAAATGTGTGTCACAGAGCCCGCTGCCACCCCCCCCCCCCCCCCCCCCCCCCGTCTCCGCAGACCCATGAATCTTGGTATTTTGTGGGCAGGGCTTAGTGTTTGGCAGCCCGGCCCCATCCCCGGTCCATTTGGAACAACCCTGGGAGAATGGGCAAACAAATCCTGCAAAGTTTATCTTTGCTCCTTCTAGCATTCTCCCTGTAAATGTGAGAACAGCCTTTGCAATATTCATTGGTATTAATGATCCCTTTTAAAGTCCCATCTGATCTCCATTCTTCTCTATTCAATGCTTGTTGAACAGATAAATGCTCAGGCAGAGAGGCCCTACGATATCTATACAGGATATCTACACTGTGGCCCTTATTCAGTTCTGATCGCAGTACAAATTTGTTTGGAAAATGGGCAAAACCATGTGCACTGCAGGTGGGGCAGATGTAACATGTGCAGAGAGAGTTAGATTTGTGTGAGTTATTTGGTTTCTGTGCAGGGTAATTACTGGCTGCATTATTTTTACACTGCAATTTAGATTTCAGTTTCAACACATAGTTACATACAGATGGGGCAGGTCCCATCTTGGCAGGAGATGGCGATGGCGACGCCAGCCACCATCCCCCGCCAGTGCCATCTGCATAGCGAGAAGGGGACGTGCGCGCACGAGAGGCGCGCGTCCCCTTCCGACGGCGCTTCCAGCCGCTCCCCTGGGTCACCGCCGGCTTGTCGGCGGTAACCCGGGGTCCCCGCCGCCTGCCCGCACCCCCCCCCCCCCTAACCCTGTCCGTCTCCCTGAGGCGGAGACGGACAGGGTTCCCGTCACCCCGCAGACGGAGATTGAGACGCGCATGCGTGTGAGACGCACGCGCGTCTCAGTCAGATGGTGAGGCAGGCTGCTGGCGTTCTGGCGATTCGCCAGCAAGGAAGAGGCCTGCCCAATCTGTAGTAGGTGAGGCTGAATAAAGACTTGCGTCCATCTAGTTCAACCTATGTTTATAGTAGCTTAGCACCCTTCTCAAATGTAACTCTCTCTGCACATGTTACATCTGCCCCACCTGCAGTGCACATGGTTTTGCCCATTTTCCAAACAAATTTGTACTGCACTCAGATCTGAATAAGGGCCAGTGTGTGTTAATAATGTTTAGGTGTTAGTCTCCTGTCATCTCAGACAATAGGTCGGAAAATAAAAGAAAAAAGTTTATTACACAACTAATTAATTCAAACATTAAATGTCTGCAAAGATTATGGTGTCAAGAATCATGGTAATGCCTATTGAATATTCAAGACCAAAGAGGTAGGGGGGATTCAATTGCCAAATAGGACTTGACTGCAATTTTTTTCCAGGCAATCCAAATAAAAACCAATTTTCTGCTGCCGCCGAGATGCCATTGGTGCTAAGTGGATAGCCACCTTTCCCAATTCTGTCTTCATAATTAAAATTGGAAGAATAAAAATGAACACCCAGAGTGAGAGGTATTGGATACCTCTCACTCTGTGCTCTTTGCAACTATGTTTCCATTGGGTACCTTAATCCAACCACAGATAGTAAGTCTCTAGGACACCAGTGAACCTTGTAATGACAAGATCAGGATATGCATAGTGACCCCAAAAAGGCAGGAGACAGTAGAAGTCCTGGTCCGTGATGACTACCCGTATTTATTATTAACAGTTTCTTAACTTTGTGCTGATCAATCATATTTTGCTACAATGCAAATCATACCTCCCCTCTTTTAAAGCTGATGAGTTGAGACAATATGAAAGAGTGGTCAAGGTCATACCATCAAAGACCATGTCTATCCCCCTTCATAAATCTCTTTCGATGCCACACACGAGTAGTGTCAAAATGGAAACTGTATATCTCCCAATGTTCCCACCACGGGATGAAGCAGTCAACAGGCAAGATGACTGGACAGGCTCACAGCAGTGCTGATACAGCCTGTAGATATGTACAAATGGGGCTGGGGAATAGGTTAGGCCACAGTGCATTTGCCGTAGCTGGCCCGATAAACGTAAAATCTACTTTTGTTTTTGTATTTAACTCATTGATCTTAAGATCAACGATGAGACATTGGACATTGTCTATGCTGGTATCTACCTGGGGAAACCTTTTTTTTTTTTTTGGAGAAACTCCTACTTGTCTGAAGCTGTATATTTCCATGCCATTTTTTGTTGACAGAAAGATTTCTTTGAGGTGGAGTCCTCTTGGCTTATACTTGCTCATTAATCTTGCAGTTGTCAGCTTAGTAGCCTGCTACTGGTCAGGTCAGGTCAAATACAATGTGAAACCCTATGGTTCAGTTAACATTACAACTTAAAAGCTGGATTGAAGTGAACATATAGGTCAGAGTACATTTCTACAAATATGAGAAGTGCGGAGGCTTTATAGAAATATGGTCTTTGTGCTGTGTTTAACTTGTAAATTGCAGTCAAAATTAAATAAGAGGATGTATACTTGGTTTTAAAAACACAAGCTGCTAAATTAGTATTATTCCCATTACAGTAAACCATTCACCTGTAAATAAGGTGCATCACAAGATTGGAAATGAGTATTTATAACTTCATGTGATATTATTCATCTCTGTAGACTTTTTTTATTTGAATTTATGGTCAGGAACCAAAAATATATGGTCAGGTTGTCCTAGGTGGCACCCTGTGATGTCAAATAATACAGGACATGAATGAAAACTGGTGCACAGATGCTCCTGTGTGCTGTTATCCATCCACGGTACTTATATGTTAGTTGGGTGCCCACTAAGCTATCGACATGGATAGTGGGGGTATGTGGGGGTATGAGCATACTAACTATAGTGGGCGCCCAACTAACATATAAGCAGGGCTATTTTTGTGCAGGCTCTAGCAGGAACTGTGGCCCTTATTCTAGCTCACTCTTTCTGACAAAATATTTCTTAGATGGACAAAACCATGTGCACTGCAGGTGAGGCAGATGTAAAACCCCACCCAAATCTAATTATCTCTGCACAAGTAACACCTGCCTCACCTGCAGTGCTCATGGTTTTGTCCATCTAAGAAATATTTTGTCAGAAAGAGTGAGCTAGAATAAGGGCCACAGTTCCTGCTGGAGCCTGCACAAAAATAGCCCTGCATATAAGTACTGTCTGTACATAACCAACAGGTTGCTGTGAGTTTTAGCACCTGGTTTGTTGTTATTTCTGCACCATATTATATAAAATTTTGGCCCCACCCTCATTAAAGTAAAAAAAAAAAAAACCTCCACCTTGCCTTACCCCTCGCCGATTGCCACCACTGTGTCTGTGGCCAGGACCCGCTGAGATCTCCTTGTATGCGCCCCAGTGCTCTTCATGGCGTCTGCTGCTAATAAAAGATGACCTTCACAAAATGGCTGGCCCCAACAGCAGTTTTTTTTAAGGATGCTTAAGGAGGCCTTCGCCTCCTCTATCTTCCTCAAAAACTGTCTGCTGTAAGGGGGCAGACATTTTGTGAGGGTTATTTATTCATAAGCAGCAGGAGCCAGGAGGAGCACCGGGACGTAGAGAAGAAGATCTGCGGGTCCCGGCAGTGGCAAGCAAAGGGTTAAGGCGGCAGTGCAGCAATAGCCCCCCGCAGACCCCGGTGCCCACACTTAATCAGCGCCTCCCCACCACTGTGGGATCTGCAGGGCTATTGCTACGGCACTGTTATATAAGTATTTTCCAGTTTGTACTACCAACAATGGTCAGAGAAGACCATTTTCCACCTGTATGTGAAGCTAGAAGTAATCTCCTGGTGGAACCAAGAGATAAAAGTTGGGCCCTTGATAATACTCCCACTGTTCTGTGCCACGCAGATGAATGATCCTGCACAACATTCAGTTTGTTTGGGGCTGGCTTCACAATTCCATACATTAAGGAGTTGAGAACAGCATGGTTCTCAGGAAATTATTAATTGCTTTTATGTGTTTCTCCTGTAGCATTCCTTTGAATGACCACTATTTAGTTTACATAGTCCCTAGTGATTAGGGTGATTGAGAGTACCAACCCCTGGGCTTATCATGTAATCTGTAGCCAGAGAGGAGTGGAGAAAAATGTTCTTTTGACAGGATTTACATTCCAGGGCTGAGGGAGTTAACACTCATTTACTCCTGAGTGTTCCATTTGAGTTTCCAGCATCTTCCATTCAAACACTGATCTACACTGAGGACCTTATTCTGGTCCATGTGCACCGTTGCGAATTCGCAACGGGGCACAATGTTTCTTTACTGTGCAAGTGCATTTCTGCGCAAGTGCCAGGCGAACAGAGTGTTCGCTGGGCACTCCCACCCACCAGTGCGGCCAGGGGATGGCGGTGGCTAGACGCACACATGGCAATGCATAGCGTTTCGTGGGTGTTCCCATGAAAATGACCCAGTGACGCAAGTGCCGGGGGTGGGCAGTTCCCCCCAGAACACACGCAAAGAGAGTGTCTTAGTTTTGCGTGTACCTTCCACCTCCAATCGCAAAACCCTGCGAAAGGGGGGAGGCGGCATGTGCGAGCGGTTGGCGGGCTAAAATGACACGTAGTGCTGCGAACTTCACAGTGCTGCATGTCATCCAGAATAACCTCCTGAGAGAGTAGAAGTCTCAGGGGTATATATTTACTAAAATGTGCCATTTATGGAGCTTATCAGTCCTGCTGGGCTTACTACAGGCCGTAGGTTGTAACAGAGACACAGTCAGTGCTAGCCTGCCTTACAAAGCACTACCTAAATTCTCCAGTGTGTTCCAGTGGTATCTTAACTCTGCCATATCGATACACTGTCCATGTCGACTTACGTCAAACTTTGGGTCAAAAAATGTGAAAAACTCATGTCAACATTTTGACTGTTGACCTTCCCATCGTTGACCTAATGCTTGTCGACCTTCCAACCCTTTCGACCTTAGCCATGTCGACCTATTTCATGTTTCGACCTAAGCTTTTTTGACCTTTATTGGTTGACCTAAAGCAGGCATGTCCAAACTATGGCCCTCCAGCTGTTGTAAAACTACAAGTCCCATCATGCCTTGCCACAGTTTTGCTATTAGGGAATGCTAAAACTCTGGCAAGGCATGCTGGGATGTGTAGGTTCACAACAGCTGGAGGGCCATAGTTTGGACATGCCTGACCTAAAGTATGTTGACCATCAAAGTGTCAACCCATACTCCGATCTACACTACCTGTTGCTGAGAAGCATCATTGTGTTATCTACTTCTCATTGGCTCCTTCTCTATAGTCTGCTGTGCTGGACACCAGTTCCCTGTGTTGATCATATTCGCCAGCCACATTGTACATTGTACCCTCTCAGGTTTTCATTGTGTTCAGTAAGTTCCAATTTACTGTCTATGAAGAGATCCCTAATTAAACTTCCAAGCTTCCGTCATACGACCTCCATTCATACTGTATATAAACTTCAGGCCCTGTTCTGAATCCAACCAATTCAAAAACATTGGCAATGAGGCTTATTCAGGTGCGGTTGGATTTGATATCCCTGATGTTTTCAGGATCTCTCTCCCACCATCAGGCGGCATGATGTCACACAAGCTGCCGCCGCCGCAAAGTCCAGGAGATCTCAGTCCTATGACAGAGATCCCTGATCTCTTCCCAGTGTCTAAACAGCATGACACACCTCCATTTTCACAAATGGAAGCAGTCACTTGTCATCAAGCTTTAATGCTCTTCTCCGTGAGCGAACTGAAGGTAAAAATGTCAAGAATACCTACTGTACACTAATCCAAACCATTGCAAAAAGTTTCTAAACTTTTTAACGGCCTAGGTCTGATTGCAAGACATGTCCAAGTGACACCAAAAGCAATACTAATAATATTAAATAAACCATCATAAATCGACACAGTAAATGGCTTAAAAAATAGATAAACTTCATTTGATAAATACATAGGGTTGAAGGAAGAGGCATTGGGGACTATAGTGGCAAATAACAAATGGCTGACAAACTATGAATAACCAAAAACACAGAATCTCATGCGTTGTTGGGAGCTCCAGTCCTTGGGCAGCAAAGAAACAGAAGCACGTTTGGGGCATTTGTTCCAGAGTTGCCAACTTTTTGACTGCCTGCTCCGGAAGGAGGCAGCTAGGTCGATGCAGTGGATGCATGGCTCAATATAGGGGGCGAGAAACCATGTGACATCACAGGAAGGCAGTACTGGCACATGGATACATGACTGCATCACCGTGGCTACAATTCACCCTTTATAAAGCCGAGATTACCGGCATTGTAGAGCGGTGGGCATGACTAGGATGACACAATTCAGCACAAATCGGCGCCTCTAATCGCTGGGACAGGATCCAGGAGACTTGCCCATTCTTCTTGGTTAGTCAGGAGGGCTACCCAATTTTCAGTAGATTCCCAGATGTTCTGGGAGAGTAAGGGAGCACAATGTGGCCAAATCACCCAAGTACCAGTTCTGTGCAATTTGATTTGACTGCAAGACATACTGTACGGCTTTATTAACTTTCCTATTCAATAGTCAAAAATGCACGGTTAGGCGAACAATTCACTGATTCACACGATTCACGTTTTTTTTGACCATGCCAGATTTTTTCTTACCATATTTTTTTTACCGTTTAATTGTATAGGTTAAAATGTAAATTCGACCTAAAACTGTCAAAAAGTTTCTTCGACTGTTGGCACAGAATTGAATACACCCCTAACAAAAAAGGGCACATTGATGATGATTCACAGTATTTTTTTTTTTACCACTATTACACGGTAAGACCAAATTGCTTACAAGGATATATAAAAGTTAGATAGCTGGTTGACTAAATGTATAATGCAACAGCCACGCTGATTTTATTGCACATATTTAAGATACTTTAACATAAAACTCGTCCTGTTGCTTTGACTAATTTCTGATGAGACGTTTTCCTCCTCTTTGACTTACGAGCGGAGCATTACTATCACTGCAGTTCAGAAAGCCTCAAGGTGTTAAGAAAATAGGCAGAGAAATCAATAGTCCACTTGTTGAGGATAAGTGAATTAGCCTGTGTTGAATGTAACGGAGTACCTGAACACTTGAGTGAGCAGGCTTTGTGTTTGGAAAATTGTACAGATTGTCTCGGAGCGGCCGTAATGATGCAGGCCACAGATTAACTATTCCGCAGAAGATGGACTAAGTCGTTTATGTTAAGTGCTAACGTGAATTTCCAACTTTGTAACGGGTGTCTCTGCAGCGTACAGATCGCTGCTTGGTCCCCATCTGTGGATGTAGCAAATTAAATAACTTAAATGTAAGCCATTTGTCAGCTGTTTGAGGAGAGCGGAATTAACTCGCTGTTGCTTACCAAAACTGTACTGAAACGCAAGGCTGTTTTTTTTTATAATGCATTCCATAAGATTAAACCTATCTACATACCACCTGATGATTATATATCCTAAAAATAAATATACAAGATTAGCTTAAAGGATAATGATGAACAAGTACTTATGCTGGGTACATCCTATGAGATAATTAGCGATATGCAGGGTAACGATATAGCTATTTATATTATCGTGCATATTGTGTGGTGTGTACACAATATATCATTAACTATGCGCACACCTGCGTTAATGACCCCCCAGTCATCTGAACCTGTAGTCAACTTTTAACTATTGGCGTTATTAAAGGCCCCCATACACTATGCGATTTGGTCACGATTTCACCTGAATCGGATGAGTCGAGCTGCGAAATTGTCCCAAATCGAATGTGTAGACATCCTGTCCACCCGATGCGCGGTCCCTTGCGAATCAGATCAGAGTCGAGAGTTCGGGTGGGCTGCATATAAGATTTGCTAAATCTTATGTGCAGCCTGGAGAGCTGGGCAGGGGACACACAGAGGCAGCGGGCGGCTAATGCCGGCAAGGGGACCAGAGAGCCAGGTAGGGGAAGCTGGGCAGTGGGCGCTCTTAAAAAAAACCCCAGCTCATACAAATATATGGGCAGCCACTGATTGGCTGAGACCTCTCTCATCTAATCGCCTCCCGAGGAGCTGCCGGGACAATCAGGTCCGAGTTGTCCTTAGGACATGCCAGACTAATGGATGGGGGCCCAGTTTAAGCCGTGGAGAGAAATAAATAATCAACCAATCAGCTCTTGAATGCCATGTTACAGGCTGTGTTTGAAAAAAGTACAGTTAGGAGCTGATTGGTTGGTACTTTACCTCTCTCCAATACTTAGGACATCTGCCTACAATGGCGTATTTTGTTTATGAATGAATGAATTTACTAAAAATATGTCATTATGTATAGTAAATAGGGATCCCCCATCGCCAGGAACATCCGTGTTTAAAGCTCTTTGTTTTGGATCGATTGAATAAGTGGTCACGGACTCAGAGGCTTATTTATTAAAGTGATAAACGGCGGTAAATACATAGAGGACAACTTGCCCACATCTTTACAGTTTTCCATGCTTGATAAACAACCCCATAGTTTTTATTGCCATTATTTATTTAAAAAATACTTACTAGTCTGGAGCTTAAAGAGTTAATTTACCACCGTATCAGGTCTATTTCTGGCAATGGTGGTGATTCCGATATATACGCAGTGGGGCAGATGTAGTAAACCTTAACCAGAGATAAAAGCAAGGGTGATAAAGGGCCTTATTCTGATCGGTGCGGATATTCCGGCATGCGGACGGACCGCCGATGTTGATCGTCTGCGCATGTGCAGAGGTCACTCTGCGCATGTGCAGGCGATTTCGCCGCACGGATTCTTTATACGCCGCACAGGGGGCGTAGAGGGGCGTGAGGGGCTACTTAGCCTCATTACCCTATGCATACGCCCCGCGTTTCATGGGCGTTCCCATGCAAACGCGGGGCGTATGCATGGTAATGAGGCCGTGACGCGTGGGTACGGGGCGGGCATCTGACATCGCCGGATGTCAGCTGCCCGCCCCCATACATGATTTCACACGGACAAGTGTCCGTGTGGTCTTGTGTTGCGGGACCTGGTGGAGCGTGCGGCCCTGCATTCGATGTTCGGCGACCATCGAATGCAGGGGCTGCTCCCAAGACGGAGGAGGCGTATCCCCGTCCAATTTCATGCGGATCGCCACATATCCGCGTACGGACGGCAGGTGGCGATCCGTATGGAAGGCGGGGATTCGCCTGCACGGTTGCGGCCGCATATTCTGATCGGGCCGCACTGATCAGAATAAGGCCCATAGAGAGATAAACGTCCAGCCAATCAGCACTGACTTTTTTCAAACACGGGGAGATTCTCTAACAATTGCGGCCCAGCTTCGCCGCCCATCGCATACATAATTATCGCATACGTTCTAACATATGCGATAATTATGGCAAAGCACAGCTGTCCTTTGAGGTGAGAGGACCCGCGACTCTCCCCTCCCTCCCTTTCCCGGCGCAGCTGCTGTGCCGGGCTCTCCTCCTCCCTGCACCCGGAAGAGGATCATAGTGCAGGGAGGAGGAGGTCACAGGTCCGTGCTGCCCCGACATAGGTGAGGGGGTGTCGGTGCGGGGAGGCTAAGGGTTGCGGTAGAAGCCCATAGGCGTCTATGGGGCATCGCCAGATTTTTCTGGCGATGCCCCCCACCACAGTAACCCGGCGGGGGATGCCTAGAGCACCCCCAAATGCGGTAAAAACCCTGATAATGGGATTTTTACCGCAATTTTAGTTTGGAGAATCCCCCCCCCCACAGTCTGTAACATGGCAGTTGGGATGTGATTGGCTGGCTGTTTCTCTCTCTTTATCACCCTTGCATTTATCTCTTGTTAAGGCTTAATACATCTGCCCCAGTGTCTGTAATTGTGTGCAACCGTCGAAACCTGTATGACTACTTTATGCCAATGTGAGTGTCCGTTACTCTGCTTATGGCAGTACAGAATGATGTAATGGTTAGCATTACTGCCTCACAGCGCTGAGGTCATGGGTTCAATTCCCACCATGGCCCTAACTGTGCAGAGTTTGTATATTCTCCCTGTGCCTTGGGTGGGTTTCCTCCGGGCACTCTGGTTTCCTCCCACAATCCAAAAATATACTGGTATGTCAATTGACTCCCAACAAAATAAACCTAAGAGTGAAAGTGTGTGCATGTACATGTGGTAGGGAATATAGATTGTAAGCTCCACTGGGGCAGAGACTGATGTCAATGTTCAATTATTGGGGCAGATGTATTAAGCCTTAACTAGAGATAAATGCAAGTGTGATAAGGAGAGATAAACGTCCAGCCAATCATCTCTTTACTGACTTTTTTCAAACACAGCCTGTAACATGTCAGTTAGCAGGTGATTGGCTGGACGTTTATCTCTCTTTATCACCTTTGCATTTATCTCTTGTTAAAGCTTAATACATCTGCCCCAATCTCTGTAAAGCGCTGCGGAATATGTGTGCGTTATATAAATAACTGTTGATAATAAGAAGAATTATGTGGGGTTTGTCTGTGCATTCAATTTAGGCTGGTATTGTTCTGCTGTTATTAGTATAGGCGCTTGCACCAGCATCGGCGGTTGTCGGACTGGGGTCCCCCACACAGGGTCAATACCGACCACCATTGGCTGACATAATACCGGCACATTCATAATGCCGACATTCAATAAACTGACAAGGTGAAAATGTCAACATTTAAAATGTCTACAGGTCAAAAAAGTCCACATTTTGCATCTGTCGACTACTATAATCTAACTCTATACTTGGATCGGGAAGTAAGAACAAGTTGGTTTTAAAGAAAAAGGTCATGAAAAACTCATGTCGATTCTCTGGCCTGTCAATTTAAATGTTGCCATTATGACCGTGTCTGCATTTGGATCATGTCGGCATAATGAAAGTTAGCATTTTGAACATGTCGGTATATTGACTGTTGGAAATTTGACTGCCGGTAATAGGAGGGGCTACAGTCACTAGGTCGGCAAGGGGGCGGTTGACCACTTTAAGGTTGACATGCATGAAGGTCATCATGTCTGAAGTTCCACGTGGGGTTAGGTCGACAGGGGCATTAGGTCGACTCGTGCATTAGATCGACAGTCAAAGGGTGGACATGTTTTTTTTTTCACTGGGTTCTTTTTTAGCCGACATGTACCATCCACTAGGGCATAGTGGCATAATAAAATAGTTTGCACGAAGCAAGGCGAATGCAGCAGTGTAATTTTGCAGCAGTGTAATTTGTATTTTTAGTATCCATGTCGACTGTGTCGACATTCGGGTTAAAAACCCCATGTCGACCTTTTGGCTATCGACCTAGCCCATGTCAACCTAATGCTTGTGTCAACCTAATGACCCTGTCAACCTAACCCATGTCGACCATGTGTGTGTGTGTGTGCGTGCACTGTGGCCATATTGGAGGGGCAGAGAGTAATTTTATTAGAGGGGAGCCTGCACAATTTAGGTGCCCCCAAAAGCCATAATCCAGCCCTGCATACATCTACGCCAGGCGTGTCCAAACTGTGACCCTCCAGCTGTTGTGAAACTACATATCCCAGTATGCTTTGAAATCGTTTTAGCATTCCATAATAGCAAAACTGTGGCAAGGCATGATGGGACATGTAGTTTCACAACAGCTGGAGGGCCGTAGTTTGGACATGCCTGATCTACGCAATATAAGCATGCTGGTGGAAAATATTCTCCCGCGCAGGCGAAGTACGGTGGTCCCTGCAGGTAATTACTCCTCACTTTCCCATCATGAAAAATCAATGCAATATGTGTCATTTCTTTAAGTGGGTGAAACCTCTCTGTGGAGGGTGCACGGAAGGCTCCGGCATCTGCAAGCAGGGTCTTCGCCCAGAAAACAGCTCATAAATAGAGACACAAGTTGCTTATATTGTCTGCAGCTGGGGAGACTTCAGCGAATGACTGGAAACTGTAATCGTGGTGTAAACAGAAGAGGGCGCCAGCTGGTTTGGCCTCAGCGAAATCACATAAGCAACAGAACACATTCTTCTATACCCAATCTATTTCACTACACCGGAATCTCCAGGCCCTGCTGCTAGCTGCGGCGCGCAGAGTAACAAACAGCCTTTGGTAGTTAATCCTACCCTTAATGGGAAGGGTGTGCCTGCTGTTCCGTAACTTAGTCTTTATGTAGTGAATTGCAGGTGGTTAAATGCAGAACTAGCAAACTAATTAAAAAAAATTACTGAAATTGGAGAAAATTGGGAGAAAAGATGGTTTTCTAATTAGACAGCCTTCCACATCAGCATTTTAGCCTGTTTTGCATTCATACATCTATAGCCGTTGTATTCAATGAAAGAATTAGCAAGACCGCAGCATATGGCGATGTACATCTGCTAAACCTGCGCTAGCGCACACCTTTCTCTATAACATATGCAAGGACGTTTGTTATCCAGTTGGTCGTCCGTACACATGTATGTTGTGTTCTTTGTACTGCCTTTGTTTTCTGCAAATCCCCTTCTTTTTTTTGTCCTCCCCTTTTAAATCCATTTGAAGAATAATTTTTCAAAGGTGTTACACAGCCGCGCGGACCAACGCACGCAGAAGAGATTACAGGCGCGCCGTTGCTCTTGTGCTGTGCGGCACAAGTGCTTTAAAGAGGTATTATTCCACACGCAGCCCACTCTATTTGGAGTTTTCAAAGAATTGCAGTTTGTTGACTGCTTGCTCGTTTCTTCCTTTATAAATTGCTGTTTAATTGCAAGATACCCTCAGTTTTAAAATTATTTTAATTGGCCTGAAATTCTTCAAACACTGTGGATTACCTTTAAAACTCCTCGCGTCGGCATCAAATAGCTGTTTGAACAACATCAATTTTGAAAGTGCGTAATTTTTCTAAGCATGATACGTTTTCGCTCTTTTTCTAATCACTAGGAATGTGTCGCTTGTAATGCAACCATCCATATACTCTGCGTACTTTCAATAAATGGCAGGCGGTGCTCGTCCCCAATTGCCCTCATTTCCGAGAGGAAAAAGAGGGCGGGGCTAACCAGAATGGTGGTGCGGTCCTGATCTTTCAGGGTGTCACAGAGTGTATTGAAGGCAAGGACAAATTTTGTCTTGATTTGTAAGATTTGTAATCTTTACATCATTATCGTTACTATGATTTTAGCAGTTTAGTACATAGCTCTGTAAGATTTTTCTAGAATTCCACTGTAAACACTGTTTTGGGGTACACATGCACAGTTCCCCCCTTTCTGATTGGGGTGCCGGATGATGCCCCAAAAGTCGGGATTATGGTGGTCGGTATTCCAACATCAGAATCCCGACTGTTTAAATGGATTCGGTATGAAATTCCGACGGTCAAAATCCCGACAGGGTCATAATACCGACGAGGACAAAATCCCGACAAGGATAAAATACCGACATTTTAAATACCGTCAAGGACAAAATCCCGACATTTAAAATCCCGACATGGTCAAAATACCGACATATAGAATGTGCAGGTGAAACTGTCAACATGGCTTTGGGTCGACAGGTCGCGAGGTCGACGTGGGTTTTTTCACTGTTTTTTACCCGAATGTTGACACAATCGACATGGACACAGTTGGAGGTGAACCGCATCCCCTCGCATCGCTCGCAATGCTTCGGGCATGGTGCCTCGTTGCGCTCAGACTATTTTATTCTCCCACCACACCCTAGTGGATGGTAGGGCATGAAATACCACCTGTCAGCACATGGGTCAAAAAACAGTGAAAATACCCATGTCGACCTTGCGACCTGTCAACCCAAAGTCATGTTGACAGTTTCACCTGTACATTCTATATGTCGGTATTTTGACCTTGTCGGGATTTTAAATGTTGGGATTTTGTCCTTGTCGGTATTTTAAATGTCGGGATTTTGTCCTTGTCGGTATTATGACCCATTCGGGATTTTGACCCTGTCGGGATTTTGACTGCATCCCGTTTAAATGCCCAGCAGTCGGATCGACAGGCGGGCTATTCTCCCGTGAGCGAAGTGAGCCATCGAGCCTGCAGCGAGCCCACAATGGGGCGTCATTGTGCTTACCCCCAGGTTGGAATACCGGCAGTCAGGATACCGATGTCGGTATACTGACCGCCAGAATCCCATACTAAACCCTCCTATTGCAGTGGTGTTTCCAGTGGGAGCTGCTATGTATATTGGGGATTTTTTTCAGAATCCCTCCTTAGTAACTGCCTTTCCTGGTAGAAGTGATTTTATGATTGATCACTAGTGTTCATTTTATCACCCTGCAACTTTTCAAAATCTGTGCAATTCCTCTTTCCTGCCTGTGGTGTCGCTGTCTGATTTAGTGCTTCTAGTACAGTCTGTTCTTTATTGTGATACAGGCCACAGTGTGATAGACACTACAGCAGACAGCGACACCGCAGGCAGGAAAGAGGAACTGCATGGGGTTTCACATTAAAGGCACCCATACACTAGCCGATTTTGGTCAGATTTCAGACAGATCAGTCGGATCTGGCCGAAATCGGACCAAAATCGGCTAGTTTTGATGTCCCCTCAGATCCGATGCGCGGTCCCGTGCGCATCGGATCTTCGTCGGGTGGTCGGACCTGCTGCACGTCCGACCACCGGACTTGGGACCTAGTGGGGCGGCGTGGCGGTAGAGGGAGCAGGGGGGGCTGGGGGGGCTGCGGGGGACACAGGCGGCATAGAGCCGGGCAGGGGGAGCCGGGAGCTGTCAGTACTGAATAAAAAAAAAAAAGCCCATACAATGAATGGGCGCCCTGTGATTCCCTGTGATTGGCTGAGCGCTCTCTCAGCCAGTCAGCAATTGGCTGAGAGAACGCTCAGCCAATCACAGGCTTGCCCATTCATTGTATAGGCTTTTTTTTTCTAGCACTGACAGCTCCCGGCTCCCTCTGCCCGGCTCTATGCCGCCTGTGTCCCCCGCAGCATCCCCAGCCCCCCCTGCTCCCACCAGCAGCCCTGCTCTGTAGCCCCCCCCCTGCTCCCAGGGTTTTTTACATGTGATAAATCGAGACGATTTATCACATGTAAAAAATGGCACATCAAGTGTCAATCTAATCAAGCTCCCCCGGGGAGCAGCCGGGGAAGCTCAGGGGGAAGTCGTGGGCGACTTGTCCTAAGGACAAGTCGCCCTAGTGTATGGGGGCCTTAACCCTTAACCTACCGTCAAGGACAAAATCCCGACATTTAAAATCCCGACATGGTCAAAATACCGACATATAGAATGTGCAGGTGAAACTGTCAACATGGCTTTGGGTCGACAGGTCGCGAGGTCGACGTGGGTTTTTTCACTGTTTTTTACCTGAATGTTGACACAATCGACATGGACACAGTTGGAGGTGAACCGCAGCCCCTCGCATCGCTCGCAATGCTTCGGGCATGGTGCCTCGTTGCGCTCGGCAGACTATTTTATTCTCCCACCACACCCTAGTGGATGGTAGGGCATGAAATACCACCTGTCAGCACATGGGTCAAAAAACAGTGAAAATACCCATGTCGACCTTGCGACCTGTCAACCCAAAGTCATGTTGACAGTTTCACCTGTACATTCTATATGTCGGTATTTTGACCTTGTCGGGATTTTAAATGTTGGGATTTTGTCCTTGTCGGTATTTTAAATGTCGGGATTTTGTCCTTGTCGGTATTATGACCCATTCGGGATTTTGACCCTGTCGGGATTTTGACTGCATCCCGTTTAAATGCCCAGCAGTCGGATCGACAGGCGGGCTATTCTCCCGTGAGCGAAGTGAGCCACCGAGCCTGCAGCGAGCCCACAATGGGGCGTCATTGTGCTTACCCCCAGGTTGGAATACCGGCAGTCAGGATACCGATGTCGGTATACTGACCACCAGAATCCCATACTAAACCCTCCTATTGCAGTGGTGTTTCCAGTGGGAGCTGCTATGTATATTGGGGATTTTTTTCAGAATCCCTCCTTAGTAACTGCCTTTCCTGGTAGAAGTGATTTTATGATTGATCACTAGTGTTCATTTTATCACCCTGCAACTTTTCAAAATCTGTGCAATTCCTCTTTCCTGCCTGTGGTGTCGCTGTCTGATTTATTGCTTCTAGTACAGTCTGTTCTTTATTGTGATACAGGCCACAGTGTGATAGACACTACATATCATTCCCTCAGTAGTGCCAGTTACATATCATGTCCCGAGTAGTGCCAGTTACATATCATGTCCCCAGTAGTGCCAGTTACATATCATTCCCTCAGTAGTGCCAGTTACATATCATTCCCTCAGTAGTGCCAGTTACATATCATTCCTTCATTAGTGCCAGTTACATATCATGTCCTCAGTAGTGCCAGTTACATATCATGTCCCCAGTAGTGCCAGTTACATATCATGTCCCCAGTAGTGCCAGTTACATATCATGTCCCCAGTAGTGCCAGTTACATATCATGTCCCTAGTAGTGCCAGTTACATATAATTCCCTCAGTACTGCCAGTTACATATCATTCCCTCAGTAGTGCCAGTTACATATCATTCCCTCAGTACTGCCAGTTACATATCATTCCCTCAGTAGTGCCAGTTACAGATGTCCCCAGTACGTTTTTATAAAAAAAAAATTTTGTTCATTTTCTGGAATGTATGGTTTTTGGAATAATTCAGATAATGGATATTCGGATACGGGATACTCAAACTGTATGTCACTACATCAGTGATTTCCAAACACAGTGATTATCAGAATTGTTTTTACGGCACCCCTAAACCAAAAGTTTCTTTATCGAGAAATTTGAAAAAATGAGAAGGGACAAGATTTGCTTCTGTCTGCAAAAGTTAATGATTGGCAGCCACCAACACTGATTTTGCCTATTACATTGACCATAAATATTTGAATAAATCCTGGATCGTTAACCTAAGGCACCCCTGCAAGTTCCCCAAGGCACCTACAGTAGTTTGCAACCAGTCATTTCCAACCTTTTCCAATTTGTAGAACACCAAACAAGATTGTAAAATTGACATGGCGCACCATCGGACCAAGACATGGAAAAACACATTGACCCCCACAGGAAAAAACAAACAAAAAAACAATGGTCACCAGAGGTAACAAAAATAAAATACATTAGCCCTCACATGAATAACAGTTAAACTGGTGGTTGTGGCTGTGGCTGTGGCTGTATACTGTGTAGATGGCTATAGCTCTGGTGGCACACTTGAGAACAGATCGTGGCACAGTAGTCTGCCAGGGCACAGTGGTTGAAACACGCTGTATTATACTGTGAATTTATAGACTGCTTTGGTGTGAATGCTGAGTGTCTGCTTATTAGTGTCATGGTTATTTTGTGGACTTAGATTTTATTGATCTGTAGAAGACTTGAAATCGTATACGCAGGGCCATTTTCATCTTCAAGCAGCGGCCTAGAGGCTCCAGAATCTGGGGGGGGGGGGCTCTGATTACCTCAAAATAAAAGATGGCTCTGAGAGAGGCACGCATAGACATTACTGTAACTATTAAATCTTCCTCTGTCCACTTAGATTGGAAGCTCATTCGTGCAAGGTCATTTTGCCTTTAGTTTCATGTCTTCATACTAATTGGTTTGTAACAGGATCCCTTCGTATAATGCTGCGTATGTTGGCACTTTATAAATACAGGATAAAAATAACAATAATCTCACATAGTGCTAATATACATGAGAGACCAGTGTAGTAGCCAGAACCATCTGCGTGTTCCCCGCGGATTTCTTACAACAGGCCACCTGCATGGATAAAATAAAAATAGCCTTCCTAGGAATGGGCTTCATGTGGTTTCTGAACTCTCACATTTATTTTGTGGGGGGGAGACAGTTTTAATTGTATTTATTATCTTGTTGTAATGTTTCTACTCTGCAGTCTTCCAGGTGTCACGGCTCCGATCAAAGAAAGGATTCTGCCTGAGGTTACGTTATATGTGACTTGTCAGTATCAATACTGCCTGGGACAATTTTTACAATACATATGGTGGATTGCTGTCCATAAACAAAATCAAACACAAATGTGTCCCGATACAGCAACATGTTCTAGGATCTTCACACTTGGGGTCCTGTTCATCATCCTTTATTGGCTCGGTACATATGCGGATATATGCTAGATTAAGCATCTTTTAATTTATGGGTCCAGTCATTAAGGGTCGGATAGGGCTGGCTGATGTTCAGCAAATGCTGAAAACTGTAAGTTTTTGTAGTGAGCATTCAGAAACGAATGCTATCTTCAGATGACTCTGACACATATGCCCCCTTATGTGGGAAATAGCGGCAAGGGGTAGCAAAGAAGGATATGAGCGGATCTCTACACTGCCTCGGCACTATGTGACCTCTAGCTGTGCGCATGCGTGACTTCCTATCACAAATGCCTAAAACAAGGGGACAGGGGTAGTAAGTATTAATGATACCAATGCTGAATTGCTCCGGTAAATAAGTATCTCCAACCATAACTCATCCCCATCTGTCCGTGATGATGTAATAGGCCCCTTGGTTAGACAAGAAGCACCTTCTGTTTTCACCCAATGGTTTTGCAGTTTGGAGGCTCATTTATCAAGCTTTAAATGTTTCGGTAATGACTGTTTCCACATGATTACGGCAATAGAACGTGTCGGCTATATAGTATGAGTTGAATGTAGGAGATACCAGAGAAGCTTCCAGCACAATAAAGCATTAGGCCACATCCCCCTTAGACTGTAGAGCCCTGGATCACATGGACCATGATCCAGAACATTTATAACTTCTAAAAGTTACTTTCCTGAGCTTGTTTGATAGCTGACAACATTATTGCAGGAAAGTGGATTGAGCTGTGCATACATAATGGGGGTTATTCTAATTCACTCGGTCCTCCGTGCATTCACATGGAGGATCATTGTTGCGCATGGGCAGGTGTGTTTCTGCGCATGTGCAGAGGTAGGGTGCGTGCACCCATGGCAAACTTTCGGTTCGCCGGGAGCACGCACCCTACACAGCGTGCGGGGGGCAGAGACGGGCAGGGAGTGGGGGGCTGCCCCACTGCCATGTGGGAATGGTCAGGATTACATGGGCGTTCCACTGAGAATTCTGGGCGTTCTCATGGTAATGAGGCGGTGACGCGGGTTCGAGGGGCTAGCAGCTGACATCACCAGCGTGCACGCATATGGAAGTGACCTGAAAGTCACTTTTATATGTGTGTACCTTCCACATCTTTCGATGGTCGGCGACCATCGAAAGATGTGGGAGGTTACCCGCTGCATACGAATAGATGTTTATGCTAAACATCCATTTGCAGTCTGTGCGGGCGAACACATGCTGCAAAGGGGAGGTGGGCGGGCGGACATTCGCTGGGTGGGGTTTGGTGGATTTGCAAGGCTGCAAATTCGCAGCCTTGCGAATCAACCAGAATAACCACCAATGAACGATGGTCGAAGATGCATAGTAAATCCACTCGACAAAATCTGGGAGGCCATTTGTGTGGCTGCTGTGCACGTGGCAAGAGAGCTCTTCTCCTGTACAGCTTTTATCAGATGTAATGTATTGGAAGTAGCTGATCAATTGCTCCGTTAATTCATTTGTAATTCATATGATACCTCATTGAGAGCAATAGTTAACATCATTGTGTTCCCCAACTTTATAGTCTGACAGTTTATGACATGACACAGTGAGGGTTGGTACTGAGGACGGGATTACCCACATATTGAAGAATCCTTTTTTCCCCATTACTATCGAAACGCTCCACAAAATTCAGGAGTCTCTATGACAATGTTGGAAAGTAGGCAAGTAAAGATATTAGGCCATGTCTCCTCTATGTGCACATCTCTACCGTTATGTGCACAGTAATTTGGAGGGGGAGTTAGCCACAGAAGTGATATCAACTGCTTTCAATTAATTGATTCAAACTGGCAGGGGAGGGGAGGTGCCCCATTGGGAGCAGGAGTCCAATGGCAGATTACTCCATTGCCTCCCAGAGTAATGCCTCTGCATACACTAGTGGTTACATGCAGGGCCGGTGCAAGGCACTGGAGTTGGGGGGGTGCATCCAGGTGCTCACCCGCTCTATTAGGGGGGTGGGTGTTGATGGGGGGGGGGGGGGGGTGCCGGGCAATGCGGTGTCCGCTCACCTCCTGTGCATTAAAATAATTGTAAATTCTGATTTTTCATGAATGGTATCATGGAATAAATCACTATTTTATTTTTACCTGTAGAAGTGTTGCAGTTTCATTATAGAAATTGTAGTTCATCACGCAGCACTGACAGTTTTATTGGTACACACAATGCTCAGTAAATACTAGAGCATTAGACCCACTTTCTTACAGGTATATAGCTAGCGCAAAGTGACACCGTAAGGTGTAAACCCCCCTCTATTTCCCGAATAAGAGGTACCGGTAGTTTTACCTCTACACTTATTGCAGCTGTTATATACCTGCCCATAGTCCAAAGCGCAAATCCTCCCGACAACCCATCTCCAAATGCCTAAAGCTGCCTAGTGGTGGCGCCGGCCCTGGTTAAATCTAAAACACAATTGCACTTCTGGTGAATCAGAATCACTGAAGTCATCACTGGACATAACTGCCTGCATTGAGAGCTGCTGAAGAACCACTTGCACAACTCATTTGAATGGATAAGAAAAAACACACATAGTATCCCATTAAAAACGTAACTCTACAGTGAACAAGATAAATCAGGCCTATCCCGACCTCTCGCTGAGCAAAGGTCAAGTGCAGGGCTCGGAGTCTCTGCATTTCTTCTCCAGCTTCTTTTTACCCTGACTTTCAAAGCAAACTGTTAAATATGACTCCGTCGGACACCCTCTGTCTTCCTGCCGACTCTTTCAAAGCTGTGTATTCAGAACAGCTAAAATAAGTGGAGTTTTCCAGACTTGCCCTTCAGGGATTAGCAGCTGGGAGCAGATACTTTGAGTTTTTTTTTTTAAGTAAGACGCTGTTCAATGAAAGAAGGGTTTAGTGGAAAAGGGAGACTTCTCCTTTGAGGGGAGATTGGAGGGTTTTCTAAAGTGCATTTTAACCATCTTATCAAAGGAGGGCTGTAATAAAACGAGGATCTATGCAAAATAATTTGACATCGGCATCTGTTGAAATACAGAAAACATACACTATCAAGTAGTTTGTGTTACCTCATTTTATTGATGTATTTCTATGTTACAGTGAAATATTGTGGCGTACGGTGATCCCTTACACTAAGCCGGATACTGGATTGTCAGCTTGTTTAACACAATTGAACTATAACATTTTCCCCCATACAGGTTGTACATAGGGCCCTTACATACCCATTCGCAGGAACCAATTTGATACATTCATAACTTGCCCCACCACTGGTTCCGCAGTGTCCCTCTATGCTTTCATTCAGTGAATGGCTGCCATCATGCTGATTGGTGGATAGCGCCAGCCATTCACCATTCACCAATCAGCATGCAGACTCTGGCTGCAGGTTGGGAGACAGATAGAGAATGCTGCCTCGCCCCTTTGATTGTGGGATCACCACCCAGCTTTCTTTATAGGCAAGAGTCCAGATTTATTACTGGGTGGTGTAGTGAGTCAGTGGTATGACTGACGGAGAGAGACAGCTGAGGCAGAGCTACGACACAGGAAAAGGAGGGCATGCAGCAGAGTTGAGGATAGACCGGAAGGGGGCAAGGTACAGTGGCCAGTCAGGGTCAGTGGGATCCCGGGTTTCGGCCCTAAAATAGACAGGAATTGAATTCCGAGATTGGTCTTCACATGCACAATCTTATGCCGGGCAGCCTTTGAGCACCCGCTCAGATGCTGCCTGACTGATCCTGTAACGGGCTGCACCTCTCTGGCCGCTGCACCTCTCTGGCCACCGCACCGCCTGTTGCATCTCTCCGGCTACTGCCCGCTGCACCTTTCCCGCCATGCCTTCCACACCCTCCAGTCACCGCACTGCCCACTGGGCCTCTCCAGCCACAATCACCTGCCGGGTCCTGCTGCTGCCTGCCACCACCAGCCAGCCCCATGTAAATAAACCTGCGGGCGGCTGGTGGTGGCAGGCAGCAGCAGGACCTGGCAGGTGATTGTGGCTGGAGAGGCCCAGTGGGCAGTGCGGTGACTGGAGGGTTTGGAAGGCTGCACAGGTACTAGGGTGGTTTAGAACCAGGAATCCACCCTAGGGCCAGGCTTGCAGTGGAAAAAGGCCATAGAGGAGAAGATTACAGAAATCATGATGGGAAATGATGACAGCGTCAATGAGATCTAGTAGCGCTGATAAGGAAAGGCCTGATTCTTGTAGTATTGTAGAAATGGATACAACAGGATCGTGTCCATACTGGATGAAGGAACGGTCAGGGTCAAGGGTGACACACACAAAAATAAGATCCTTGCACGCTATCTATATAATCTATTGCAGACAATTTTTTTTTTTTCAGTTTTCCCTCTAGCTTTCCTGGCTAAATTACCACTTCATAGAATATGACATTGACTGTACAGTATACATTGCTTTTTAAAAAACAAACAAAAAAAGAATATTGGTAATAAAATATAGATAAATCTATAGATAAACAAAATAAAAGGGAGCATATTGCTGTGGTTTCTCCATCGGAGGTATGGACGGTGCACAGTGATCTACTAATGATCACCAGATCTGTGTGATCAGGAAGGATCCGGCCTTCAGAAGGACTCCCAGTCCTTTCCTGTACAGTATGTAAATCAAGTTCCCACCACTGCACGGAAGTTATTGCCCGCTATTAATATCAGTAACCCCTCGGCTGCTTGCCAACATAAGATTTATGGTGATGGCTTTCTGTATGTAGGACAGCCATCACCATAAAAACCTACAGCTTTGCCAGTCAAAGGTTAAAAATAAACCAGTTATTCAAAACTAAACTGCATGTCCCGAATCAGCCCTCCAGATCTTATCTGGGTTCCAGCCAGGCCAAAAATGGTTCACAGACTCTTTAAAGTACACTTTCAGCATAGTGCTACATTCAAATGTTCCAGATCATATATATACCTGTATATTTTTACAAAAATCTATATATTAAAAAAAAATACTGCCCTTTTAAGTGCTCGAAAGATAGAAATAATAGATACCGTAACTTGGTTTATTTGCTATTTTAAAGAAAAAAAGGACATTGTACACTGATCATCAGTTTGGTAATTCTTCAATGGGCTAGGTTTCATTGTAGCCCTTGAAGGCATAATGCCTTTTGGCCTAAATCAGCACTTAGGGTAGGGATGGGGAACCTTCGACCCTCCAGCTGTTGTTGAACTATACATCCCAACATGCCCTGCAATAGTTTTGGTATGGCCAAATAGAAAAACTGTAGCAGGGCATGGTGGGATGTATAGTTCAATAACAGCTGGAGGTACGAAGATTCCCCATTCATGACTTAGGGGGTGATTCTGAATGACATGTAGTGCCGCCCACACCAATACCCCCCCTGCCGTTCCTCCTAGCAACCATACAAGGGGATGTGCCATGAAAACACACCCCCACGCATGCCGCCACTGCAGGAGAAATCGACCATCAAATGATTTCTCCTGCCATCGCAAATATAAGTCAGTCTCAGCTGACTTATATTTCTGTCAGCCGCCCACACCCGGCAGCATAGGCGAATCTAGAATTATGGTAATGGGTGGTCCCAGATCTAGACATAATAGCAGGGGGACCTTTGCGCGGCGTAGTTGCGCGACAAAAAGGGGGCATGGCCTCATGGAAAGGAGGCGTGGCCCATTACACATAAGGCCACGCACCGTAATGCCCATTACACATTGTGCCACACATCATGATGCCCATTACATACTATATAACAAACCGTAATGCCCATTACATATTTGCCACATAAGTGCTGCTTACCTACGTGCTCATTGCTAGGGGGTTCTTGCTTGATGGCACCATAGTACCCATTACACATGATGCCGCACACCATAGTACCCATTACACATGATGCCGCACACCATAGTACCCATTACACATGATGCCGCACACCATAGTACCCATTACATATGATGCCGCACACCATAGTACCCATTACACATAATGCCGCGCACCATAGTACCCATTACACATGATGCTGCACACATAATGTCCCTAACACATGATGCTGCACACATAATGCCCCTTACACATGATGCTGCACACATAATGCCCCTTACACATGATGCTGCACACATAATGCCCCTTACACATGATGCTGCACACATAATGCCCCTTACACATGATGCTGCACACATAATGCCCCTTACACATGATGCTGCACACCGTAATGCCCCTTACACATTAAGCCACACATTATGCGTAATGCCCCCACATACCGCCACTTGTAGCGTCCCTTAAGCAATGCCCCCAAAAGTGCCACTTACTGTAAATTTTTATATGAGCCTTCACTGCTGCTGCAGGGAGAGCTGGAGAGCGGTGCAGCTGCTTCTATGGGGGTTGAACTGGGTGGGGGTCGGAATTAGCGGGTCCCATGTTATCCTATAGGGAAAAGGTTCCAGTTTGCCTGGCAGTATCTCCGGTTCCCAGAGGGCTAGAGATACGGGGCTGGGCTCGTTGGAAAGCCCCATCCCTCAGCTACAAAATGGGCTAATGGGTGATCCGGTGCATATTCGCCTATGCCCGGCAGGTATCGGGCCACCAGCGTACCCATGAGAACACCCTGCGTTTTCATTGGGTGCCCATAAAGCGCTTGGCATTCCCATGGCCCAGCGTTGCCCCGTCCCTCCCTCCCTCCCCTCTGCGAACTGCTCGGTGAGTGAATCGTCCCCTTAATCCTGTGCCTGGTGTTGCAATGAGAAAATGATGCTACAAAAAATTTCCCTAACCTCACAATTAAACTACTTTTTTATATTGGTTCGTCCTTTATTATCTTTGATGCAAATGACCTTAATGTAGCAAGAAGAAGCTCCGATGACTGCTGTAAGGTCCGATTGCGATCTCGTGCAGATTGCTGCTTCAGCACGGTTCGGTTCCTGGGCAAGGTCCTGATTCAATTTTCAAGGTGTCCTCACTAGGTTCCCGTGAAGGCTTTTTTTTTTTAATGGATTCGCTTGATATACCATCCAAATAAAGTACTTTATGCATTAATTCAGTGTGTGATAAAGATCCCTTTTACCCTTCTTTTCATAATTCTTTCTACAGATATGAAGTACACTAGAAGGTTAGACATGGCATTTAATTTTTTTTCTCCCACAGAACCTCTCCGTACGGGGAAAAAAATTTCAATTTCATTACTATTCATGTGTAGGAATATTGGAGGTAGTATAGTAAAGAGATAACTATTTCTCCTTCTATCAGAGGAAGAACAAATCTATCTTGGAACAAGAAACGGAAATCTTATTTAAAAGATAAAAGGTCATCTGCTGCACCTATTATAATAAAGCTGAGGGTTTCTTAAAAAGGGGGGGGCGGGGTAACGCTCTCCAGTCTTTTTTTTTTTCTTTTCAAATGGGTTTCATGTAAGTGTAGCATCTCCTATTGAAATGGAAGGTTTCCATGGATCTATTCCACACCTAACCTTATATCCTCAGTTCTGTAAAATAAATAATAATAATAACTTTATATTCAGCAAGCCTGTCCTGGGGTAGGTGGAGGGGGGGAGATGTCAGTAACTTTATGGATCTAGTACAGTGGTCCCGGGGTACACTGCAGATTGGTTAGGGGTACTTTAAATGAATGTTTGTAATGGCTGCAATTGCCCAAGTGAATTAGGCAGCACCGATGGTGTAATGGTTAGCATTACTGGCTCACAGCACTGAGGTCATGGGTTCCATCGCCACCATGGCTCTAACTGTGTGGACTTTGTATATTCTCCCCGTGCTTGCGTCGATTTCCTCCGGGTACTCCGGTTTCCAAAAATATACTGGTAGGCTAATTGGCTCCCAACAAAAATTAACCCTAGAATGTCTGTGTGTTCATTAACCTCCCCATCGGGTATCTTCATGTCCAACATATTATTAAACCTAAACCATACTTAAACTTAACTATACCTTAGCACTACAAATAAAGACACAGACACAAGTGCTGGCGTTTCAAACTTGAATGTCAAATTTATTTTGACAACTTATATATATATATAGAAGTTATGGGGGAGAGGAGCGCTGGTATTAAATTGAGCTAAAATATTATAATGTGGAGGGAAGGTATAGAGTTAAAAATAATGGGTGGGTATAGATAAAAATGAATTAAGTAAATAATTTCGTGGTACCTGTAAGGAAAAAACTCTGTTAGTGCTAATGTTTACACTCTTTTAGTGAAAGAGATTTTGTTGAGATATTTGTAAAGAGGTAATTGTCAGTCCGGCAGTGCTATCCCTATCTTACCCTACGGTGCCGATGATTTGCGTCCTGGCTGTATTCCGGTGTGTGTCGGCTTGCGGGCTTCTAAGCGCAAGAACGACTGAGATGTGTTTAACACACCAAAGCCGTTATGCGCCGATGCTCCGTCCTCGCCGAGCGGGCCGGAAGTGGCCGGAAGTTGAAGTGCGATCGCCGGTAGAGCTGAGGGCAGGAGAATGGTGATAGCTTGCCGGGTGATATTGTCTCACCAACGCGTTTCGTGCGTCATGCGCACTTTTTCAAGTGACGCACGAAACGCGTTGGCGATCGCACTTCAACTTCCGGCCACTTCCGGCCCGCTCGGCGAGGACGGAGCATCGGCGCATAACGGCTTTGGTGTGTTAAACACATCTCAGTCGTTCTTGCGCTTAGAAGCCCGCAAGCCGACACACACCGGAATACAGCCAGGACGCAAATCATCGGCACCGTAGGGTAAGATAGGGATAGCACTGCCGGACTGACAATTACCTCTTTACAAATATCTCAACAAAATCTCTTTCACTAAAAGAGTGTAAACATTAGCACTAACAGAGTTTTTTCCTTACAGGTACCACGAAATTATTTACTTAATTCATTTTTATCTATACCCACCCATTATTTTTAACTCTATACCTTCCCTCCACATTATAATATTTTAGCTCAATTTAATACCAGCGCTCCTCTCCCCCATAACTTCTAGAACTAAAATACAGGAGCAGCTTTTTTTCCATAAAGCGCAAGACCATCCAAATACTCTAACTTATATATATATATAGACTATCAAAATGGTGTTTGCACCAAAGAACGGTCAAGACAGGAAAAGTGGGGTAAACATCACCATATCATACATGAGTTTGAAAAAACTCAGGAGCCCGAGGTGTGCTCCCTACCACCAGTGCTGTGCCTAAACACGTGCAAAGGGGGCCGTGCGTTCCAAGTGGATCCATCTCCCGAAGGAGATAGGGCCCCGTTTTTCCCCTAACCCCTCTCAACCATAAGGCCGAAGAGGGGAAAATAGGGAACGGTGGGTCCTCTTCACCGAAGCTTAGAGAGACCCTCATTCCTCAACCCCCGGAAGG
Source organism: Crinia signifera (assembly GCF_055691185.1). Lineage (NCBI taxonomy): Eukaryota > Metazoa > Chordata > Amphibia > Anura > Myobatrachidae > Crinia > Crinia signifera. The sequence goes on from NC_139227.1 coordinate 24,288,391, forward strand.
GTTAGGACGGTGGGTCCTCCGCACCCGAAGGTTTGGAGACCCTCGGTAGACTTCCCTCCGCCTTGCGGCTCGAAGTCGTCCTCGGGGGGCACGAAGCTCTCCCCAAAAGGCGAGAGCTTCGGCACATTGGGGAAATGGAAGGCCCAAAAGGGTCGACCACACAACCCAAAAAAAGTGACAAAACTACAAAAAACAAGGAACGTGAAAAGTGACAAACGTGAGAGGGGGAAGAGAATTAAATAATAAAGGACCCTAGCCAGAAGGTCAGGGTGGGGGTGTGAAAAATTGTCCTACCCCATCCAAAAGGACGAGGTAAGGACGTGAAGCGCTACCTGAAGGGGAAGTGCGCAGTGCAAGTGCCATACTAGTGCATGGTGATTTTGGGATCACCCGTGCATGTTCGGCACCCCCGAGTTTCCCCGGGGGCACAGTGCAGCCTCGGACTCCAAGCAACCGACCGATCAGCGTCCGACCAAGGTTTCTCTGTTCCCATCGTAGGGCATTTTCCAGCCCCTGGCATGGGAATGGGTACTCCACTGGGCTTTTCGACTGACTCCCTTAGGGGCTGCACCCCCCTCGGAAGAGCAATCTACTCAGTCCCAGTGTTTCTCCGCTCCCAAGGTTAAGATACTAGGCTGAGCTTTTCGCTGTGCCCAGGCTGGTGGCTTGCCCAACCTGGACCAATCTACTCGGTCTCAGCTTTTCTCCGCTCCCTGGGAATGGATACTAGACTGAGCCTTTCGCTGTCTCATCCTTCGGGGGCTACGAACCCCGTCAAGAGAGTCAAACTACTAGGCCCAGTGTTTCTCCCCCCCTCTTACCAGTGGATTTACGGAAACAACACATCCTACCAAAGGCAGAGGTGAAGGTACTCAGCCAGACTTTTCACCACTCCCAGGCAAAAAAGAGGGGTCCCACACCCTCCGCCCATCAGAGCAGCTACTCAGTCCAGCCTTTCTCTATTCTCTGCCAGAGGCCAGTCCATACCCACTGATAAGAACAGATACTACACTTGATCTTAGCCAAAAGGCCAAGAAGCCTTTTGGCATATCATACATACACCGCTGGTGATCACTCCCAGCACAACAGTCCTTGCCGATGGTGTGGCCATCTCCCGGGCAGAAGCATGGCTCATGACAATCAATGTCAGAGAGAGCGCACCCACTATCTAGGTAGACACACAAATACACAAGATGACCGTTCTTTACCGCCGCAGAGGAAAGGAACTAGGGATGGGAGGGTGGGGCTTCTGAAGAAAAGAGGCAGATCACCTTAACACGTGATCCTTTCTATCTTGCCTACTCCTTCCTAAACACCCTGATTGGCCTATTCTCTACTCATTTGCATACCCCTGCCTACCAACAAACGTGTCAGCATGCCAGAACCCTTGCTTAATCAGCCTTGAGAATTTCTGTACGTGTGGTAGGGAATATAGATTGTAAGCTCGACTGGGGCAGGGACTGATGTAAATGCTCAAATATTTTCTGTAATGCGCTGCGGAATATGTGTGCGCTATATAAGGAACTGTTAATAATAACAATTACAGTATGTGGGGTTTGTGTGTGCACATTCAATTTAGGCTGGAATGTTCTGCTGTTATTGGTATATAAGTAAATAAATAGGAACGTTTTTTTAGCTAGCTGAAAAAAATTACTACAGTATATTGAATTATAATATATTGTGTTGTTGCTCCATTCGAGTGTGCACAGCCACCAGCTCTGGCATTACTCGAGGCTTTATTTTGTTTTGACTGGCTGGTCACTAATATAACCAATAATACCAAACAGGTGTTTGATAATAATAATAATAATAATAATAATAATAATAATAATTAATAATAATAATAATGGAAGCGAAAGAGGAGAAACCTTTAGACTTTTCTGGATTTTTGAATCAGCACCAGCACTTGGGTGACATTAGCTATAGCGGTATTGTCATAATAAGAATATAAGGGAAATTCTGTCATGCAGCTTTGTCATAGACAGACGCGGCGATGTCCTGACAGCACCCACAGTTGACACTTTTGTGGTTTCCCTGCTACATTTGTCTCTAAATGAAACTCTTAAACAGAGCATGACCCTCAAAAAAAAGTGAGTGGAGTAAGGAAGCTGATGCCCCCACTCTGAGGTTTCTGTGTTATTTAGAGAGATTCTGACTAATCATATTTTGGAAACGGGTGCTGATAGGATGCGTAGGCCTCGCACAATGCTCCCCTTAGATGTAGCATCACTGAGTCACCTGGGAATGTTTGGTTAAGGGCTCGTTATTATGCTGTGTCACACACTACTGGGAAGTAACAATAGACTTACTAGAAAAGGGGGGTGTACTGACAATCGGTCCATGTGGGGGAATGAAATGGGTATTGTTTTGCCTGGGTGTCGCTGGTATCAAACATAGCAGCTGTCTGTTTATCATAGTGATTCATGTGGCAGTACGCTGCAGAATGCTGCTGTTTGGTGAAATGTAAAGTATATCACTATATAGATAAACATATATCACTGCACAGATCACCAGCTCTGTGTCATAAAGGAATATAATTGTTTACACTTTGTTGACATTTAAATTCATTTTCTCCTATTGACTGTCAAAAATATTAGATTTTTTTCGTAAATAAAACTATTCTGAATACTTGAAAATTCATTCCATGATCTCTCCTAATGTCTCTTGTTCATTTTGATAATATTCTATTAGTAGCATCCAGTCTTTGCACAGCAGGAAATGTCACTTATACCCCTTTTACACCGCCGCAAAAGCCCGGGTCAGACCCGTGTCAGCAGCGGTGTAAATGGGTCACACAGTGTCCCTTTACACGGGACTTCTAACCAGGTCCTGATCTGGGTTGAAAACGGCTAGGACCTGGGTAGAGGGCAGTGTAAACGGGTACGCCGAGTCATCTGACCCGGCTCCCATTTACATCAATGGGGGGAGGCACACACAGTCTCCGCTGCTGTCTGCTGTACTCTGCAGACAGCAGCATAGGCAGCGGAGGAGGTGAATAGATGCCTATGTGCGGCATCCATTCACCTCCTGGATGAAGGCTGGGGGGGTCCCTGGGGGCTGGGGGCAACCCAGCAGCTTACCTTGGGCTGCCCCCAGCGGTGCGATTGGCAAACTCAGTGGGGGTTATCGCAGTCCTGGCGCTTGGAGATTGTCATCTCCAGGCGCCACCTCCATCTACACGGGTAGGCACCGCAGTGTAAATGGTGACAATCCTGGATCCGACCTGGCTTGGATCCATGTTCAAAATGCCAGGGTCGGATCCGGGTTTTTCGGTGTAAAAGGGGTATAAGCCAGACTTTTTTGGATCTTCTACTTTAAGTACAACTCCCAGTATGCTTCTAACCCATTGCAGCAATTACTTATTCTTGTATCTTTTTCTCTAGCAAGGGACATGTGGATGTAAATCCAAAGCAAATGTTTTTCAGGGAGCAGATGAATCATAGGTGCCTATTTCAGGGAGTTCTCTTGCACTCTGGAGCGAGTTCCCCACATCTGGGGGCCTTGAGGACTAATGACATCCTCATAGACCTGCCCATGGGGCTTGGGGGTGCTTAGGAGAGAAATGGACCGGTGTGCAGTTTCCGTGCGAGCCTGCTGCTCTCTCTCCAGGCTCCAGCAGTGCATGGGAGTGGACTGCAATCTGCAGATAAAAGACTAGCAGCATTAGCTAGAATCTCCCGGAGTTCCTGTTGTCATTGAGCATAACTACCAACATTTCTTCCTCCCCCAGTGGGAACCCCATGCACTAAGTTTCTATTCCAACCCCCACAAATGCCCATATGGATTGAGATTCTGGCTTTGCAGCTGTGACTCTACGCACAGTGCGCCCATGCTAGAATCATTTAAAAAATAACATTCAAGACTTACCTATTTACTCAAGCATTTCACCAACGTCCATTTCGTTCCTAAAAAAATACAACCCAAATGCTCTAAGGGAATTTCGTGTTTTCTGTTATAAATTGCAGATGCAAAAAGTCCTATTGGGAGACAATTGCTGTATAAATAACAATATTATTATTATTATTATTATTATTATTATTATATTTGCCTATGTATAATGAAATGATACCATTTATTTCCCAGTGGCCATTGCACCTCGGAAGTGCCCTGCCAAAGACCATATTACAGATGTGGGCACCTCTGCCCAGTCTGTGTGTTCCTGAGTTGCGCCTGTTTCTGTATAAACAGACTAATGTAATGGCTTGCTCAACCATCTAAGCTTTGGCAGAATTTCAGCAAATGACTCATTTCTATGACTGGATTTCATGCCAAGTAGAGAAAAAAAACGAGTCTTTATTGCAGAAAGATCTTTCTTAAAGTTGTCTTTCATAAATGTTATATAGCTATCATTTGGAATAGTAGTGGAACATGGCATGTCATAATTTATTGGCCAGGGCGCCAGGCTTGAGTGGTAGTGCGTTATTCTGTGTGTTATCCATAGGAGGGTATTTTTGTTTTAATCCAATTGACCAGTTATATTCCGTAGTATTGATGGAGACGTGTAACTGTCACTATAAAACAGATACAGATCACTGAATTTTTCTCATCTCACCAAAGTGTAAAGTGTATTATGTGTTCCGTCATCCTACAGCAGAACTGTCTCATCTAATGCTCTGGTCACAGGAGCCTCCATGTTCCATGAGTGAATATGATGGAGTGTCTGTCTCCGGTAAGTGCACGACACACATGGGGGTGGGTCATACCTGCTCGGTGCATGCCAAATTCGCTACCCCATCCGATGTTTGGGGAACGCGCATGCATTAATATGTGCATGTGCAACCCCTCCCCGGAACAAACGCCAGGCCGTTCTCTCCAGGAGGGGCGGGCAGGGGCAGAAGAAGGGGAACGCCCAGCAATTTGCATACGCTGCTTGGGATGGGCGGCTGACGTCACATGACGTCAACACCTGCCCCGAATTCGGAGAACAGCGGTTAAATGAAAAGTAAGCCCTGGCTTATTTTTCATTACAAACATTTTACCCCTTTTCACCCACTTAGGAGTCCGATTTGGAAAAATTTCTTCCAAATGGGTGGGAGCAAATAACTGTCACAGTTTCCAGTCCATCCAGAAGGTCAGATGTTCCAGATCACCCCACAGGTGCACAGGGAAGAGTTCATTAAATGTTACAATGTTAATTTTCCAGAGCACAATGATGATGCATTATAAATGGCAGGCAGACATTCTTCAATATAAACAGAGGGCAGCCATCTGTACACGGCACACAGCACTTGTCCCTAGCGCTCATACCTTGTTCCATTCTTCAATATAACTCCCAAGATGAAGCAACCAATTACGGCGCCTATAATTTTCTGCAAATCTGTCTATGATGTGCCTTGCTCAGACAATGGTATCATAGAGATATGAGCAAATCCTCCTGTAATAATATAAAGATAGTGTATATGTGGCCGTGTGAGTGTCAGATCCAGTGGGTGGTGGCAGCAGAACAGCCAAGAGGGGGGGGGGGGTACTAATTACCCGGGCCCAGGCTTGCTGGAGGCCCTGGTCTGACCCCTCCGTCCCTCCCGGGTAGCAACAGCAGAACACACACCTACAGCATGTGCTGTGCTGACAGCAGGCTCAGCATGAGTGTCTCACTGACAGCGTGAGAGGTCATGCTGAGCCTGCTGTCAGCACAGCACATGCTGTAGTTGTGTGCTGCTGCCTCCTCTGACCGCACTTAGGCCACGCCCCCAAAAATTTCACCGGGGCCTGGCATTCCTCTCAGCTGCCCTGGGTGGCAGAGAACAGTGGTGTCAGCGGGTGGGTGCGATTGCTCACCCCACATACAGATAAAGCAGCTCTCGTTAAAGCTGCTCCTGGGGATAGAATCGCGATCCACCGGAATCGGGTGCGCGAGAGAGACACTTGCGCGCCCTGTTCTGATGTATCCCGGCTCCCCGCTGCTCCCCTGTTGCCCCCTGCAGCCCCCACTAACCCTGGCCGTCTCCCTGAAGCGGAGATGGGCAGGGAATCCACTCCCGACCACAGTGCTCATGGGACACGCGAGCGTGTGAGATGGGCGTCCCCATCAGATGTTGCGCCTCTCCGCCAGCCTGTGCCAGCTCAGGGAATCGCTGGTTGAGAGGCGCTCCATCTGTATCATGCAAGGGAAGGAGTATGTACTGCTTCTGCAGCTGCCTCTCTTCTCAGCACACAGCAGATTGGACTGGGGAGAGAGGCTGTTGCAGCGACACTCCCTCCTCTTTCTGCCTGTTGTCTGCAATGGATAAGTGAGGGCAGCAGGACCCAAGCCTCCTTTGGGCCCTCTATTCATACAATATCACCAGTGTAAACTAATTTAAAAAAAAAAAGAATTAGCATTAGAACACCCGCCCTTTGGTGTAGGCCGGTATAAACATTTTTAAAGCAGTTTTGTTGCAAAACATCTAAAAAGTGGATTCTCACCGATAGTCAAGGTTACAAGAACCCCACACACCATGTGCATATATATCGGCGCATTGCATATTTTACCTTTAAAAAGAACATATTCCTGTTAATATTCATTTCTCCTCTATATGTTTCTCCTTGAACCGAGCGCTCGAAAAATAACCATCTCAGTTTGTGATATGGGGTTAATTTTATGTATCAGAAATCAGGGTCTTAAGAAGTCTCCATTTTCATAATTCATAATACTGGTAGTAGGCAGATATCATTAAGCTGTTATTCCTTTCAGTTCTCCTCCTGTGCATAATAGCACCTGACTTTTTCAGAATGCCAATGGTAATTGTTACTGACTATAATAGAATATGAATACCAAAGATATTTGACACCAGTGTAATGGTCCTGACTTTTCCGTGTTACATTGAGTGGGCGGCTGGAAGGGATGGAGGGTCAAAGGAGAGATAAAAGCTTTTCTGATTTCATCGTAAAACATTAAAGCTTCTTGATTTTAGATGTGCTGCTCGTGAAACGTACTACTGACTTCTAAATGAACATTAATACACTACTCAATGAGTGACATTTTCACTGACTACCTTCATTTAGGCTAATTGCTAAGCACCAAGCACCATTTTGGGTTACTGGAAGCACTACCCTCCTGTAAACCTTCTGATAATGTGTCTATTAAGCACCTTATACCGAAAATAATGTACATAACGACTACTTAAAAAAAAAAATCTAATTAGAGTGAAACCGGTATGTTATTATAAAAAAAAATCAATTATAGAATTATTATAACTTTAGACTATTTTTGTTCACTGATTTTAGCGGAAATAATTTATATAACCCCAAAGGAAAATTAAATATTTTTTATGGAATTTTTTTAATTTTGCAAAATAAAATTGGATATATATTTAGAATAACTGTAGTATTTATTTTTACGCTATACGTTTCAATAATAAAATGTTACATTATACTGTGTGTATATATATATATATATATATATATATATATATTTTTTTTTTTTTATACAACACAAATATTTTTATGGAATTCATTTTTCAGAATATAGTTGTAATTACTATGTAATATTTGTCATTATTGTTACATATACTGTATAATATTTAAACAATATTTTTCCATTTATATAGCGTAACAAAAATAATAAATATTATATGGGGTAAATAGATGGTATATTTATGAATAAACAATATTTAAAATTTCTAAAAAAAAAAAATCAGTTCCTATTAATTGTTTTTTTTTTCTTTCTTTGTTTTATGCTGAAGTAAAAAAAAATCAGAGGAAAATAATACCGTGAAAGTATATTTCAATATAAAAGAATCTTTTTTTAATTAGAGGCTTGGAAATATATACCCTTTAATTGCTATGGTTGTAATTTGTAGGTCATCAATATCTTTGCTTCTTTCATTAATAAACTGGCAAGTCAAGTAGGAAAGCTGCACAAGTATAATTTTCCCCCTAAGCTCTACTTAATCAACAGTAGACTTCATCAAACAAAAAAAAGAAAAAAAATGTAAATCAGCCGCATTAATTCTGCTGGCAATAAATAGGGAGAAGAAAACATGAGAGAGGGAAAAAAAATCTAATTTCACAAAGCCTGCTCTGGATTGAACGGAGGGAATAGGTAGTTAAAGTGCCTTTTAAATTGTGACTGACTAGAGGATGGTAGAGGTTTGTGTATGGATTAGCACAGTGATAGACCCTGAGTAGCCAGCGACAATGACTAATTACCTGACAGAGCTGTGCACTGTTCGGCTTGGTCATCAAAATTAATTTTCTGTTTTCAAGACAAGCTGAGAGCAGATGCAGGTTTTCGGCTCAATACTTAAATGAACTAGGAGGCCAAGTTATTACTTTCATTATAAGGGACACTTGGATGTGCTGCAAAACTTGCCTGGATTGTATATTCTTTTTTGTTAAGTGGGAGGGTTATTTTGAAAAAAATGTATTAGCAATAAGAAATATATTCCTAAAAAAAAAAATACAAAATTAAATTTAAATTGTTTTTGAATACCTTAAATAGCCCCTTTAAAATATTGGGCCCTATTCCAAATTAAAGGCCTTCAGTAGTGCTGCCCGCCCCCTATAAACCCCATGCACTCTTTAGTAGTACGACGGGATTCAGACATAGCTGGGATTTCCACCACATTTGGCGCTGGAGCTCAGGGTTAATCACGGCTAAAGCCCTGCCCCTTGGGTAATTGGCAATGCATGGGTGAATGCGAAGGCTCTAATATGATGATTAGAATTAGAATATTTTAGCCCCGCCTCTCCAGATAGATCAGCAAATCATGGCATTTTGCTGTGAGGGGGTGGGGCATGTGGGCGTTATGCAAAGTGTAGTGCTGCAAATTTGATGATGAAATCGTAATAATATAAAGAGGATATTTGTAAGTTAGAAATATTGTGTTTGTAGTAATGTAATCATTTTATACAAATAAAGCTCTGGAGTATACTGGAGTATGACAGGCAGTGGTGCCGATAGAGGGGAGGTGCCGGTGCTTTTAACCCAGGACTGGGCCTTTTGGGGGGGCCTAGGTCCTGCTACCCCCCTCCCCCCTCGCTCATCTGACCACCTGTCAGTCTGCCCATCTGTTCAGAGGGAAGGCTGATGTGAGGGAGAAGGGGGAGTGCCTCTCGTAGCGATTACCGGTACTCCCACCTGTGCAGAGTGTTCGGCCACATACCTCTTACTACACTATTCAGATGAGAGCAGTATGGCCATACACCTCTACATTAGCCACTCCCCATTCTCATTAGTTGTTGGCACCCCTGATGTCAGGTGACACTCTACCTACCCTGACTACATGTCACTGCAGTTACATAGGGGGAGGGGCCCTAAACTGCACACCCTGGACATATGAGGTGCTACCTGCTGAGACTTGTAGTGCAGCAAGCAGGAGGAGGAGTTTGCAGGTGCACACTAAATATATATGCTAGACCTTTTAATATCTTGCTATATTGCATTTGAGGTTATTAGCATAGTAATGGCCATTAGTATGGGCTTGTCCACCGCATCAAGGTTACCTCAATAGGACAAGTCCCTAACACTACTCTGGGACAGGTCCAGGGCACAGGGCCCCCCAGGCCAGCCCAGCAGAACCACCCCATGGCATCACATTAGTGTGAAATTGAAGTGATAGTAAAAGGGATAGGGGAAATTATATGTGATAGGACTGTCACTGCAGTTAATCTATTGGATCGCTCTCATTATGGAATATTTGGGTGTAAGGTGGCCCTGGCTGTATGTTAGGGGAGGAATTCTAACCAATTTTTGCATGTTGGACGATCGAAAAATATATCCTGATTGACGGTACTGATCTAGAACAGCCAAAATGTATAGCAATGCCCCATAGACCTGGTTCTAGAGTGGCAGGACTGTTGCGGCAGTTCTGTGATAGGCTGAATTATTTTCAGAGGTCTCGTACCAAGAAGACACAGAGTGGTAGTTCAGTACACGGTAGTGTGAAACAAAAGGTGTGGTATAAATCCCTGACGGTCGGGATTCCGACAGTCATTAGTCAGACGTCGGAATCCCGACTGCACAGCGGGGGGAGTGTAATGAAGCCCCTTGTGGCCTAACTGCGCTCGCCACCCATTTTATTCTCCCTCTGTGGGGGTCGTGGACCCCCACGAGGGAGCAGTCGGGATTCTGACCTCGGAGTAATGACTGTCGGAATCCCGACTGTCGGGGAGCCGTCCGGCACCCGAAACAAATGAGTTAACCACTGGATATCTGAATTGAAAGCTGATGTTCTATGACTGTAAATAACTTTTGTGCTATTGAACAGTGCTCTATGGGAAATGACTAAAGTGTAGCATATATAAAAAGTTATATACCGTAGATCTTACTAAGAGGAACGGGATTCAGGCAGCCATTTCCACTAGGAACAATTCCCATGAATAATAGCCTGTGTCCCCGGATCTGGTCCCCGAGGGCCCCAGAAGTGGTTTGTCGCTGCTGCTGGCTTACTCCGTGCCGTGCATTAATCACTGTCATGGCACTGGAGGAAGTCATTCACGGATAAATAAGGTGTCCTTCTGAATAATGGTAATAATATTTTACTAATAACTCATTCCTAAATACCCTCGTATCTATATTAGACTGTAATGTGCTGTACTACAGGATCCACCCCATGCTGTGCGTTGAACTCCGGTATATCCCATTGGAAGCTGTAGCTAGCAAAACCACCCGTCTCTTGCATTCATCGCTCTGTTACACATACTGTAGAATCCTGCCTCAGCTGATGGTCAAACAGTCACCATTATAAAGTATTCAGGTTCTGCCCCATACCTACCAGCTTCTTCTACATGGCAGATGGAAACCTGGCGCATGACGAAGGCACGCCCTCTACAAAGGGATAGAGAGAGGCCTTGCAGGAAATGTCATCCCTAGGGTCAGTTGGGAGGTTTTCGATCTTAAAAGCAGAACATTACAATGTAAATTAGCATTAGTATGACCCAATCAATTCTCTGCTTAAACATCGCATTATTAAAATCAAGCCTGACACATGAATTCTTTAGAACACAAAGACATAACATTAAGTGAGAATTAATATGACAAAGGTCACACTGCTTGCAGACGAGACATAGTGATACAATAATGACATTAAATACAAATGTATCTTAAATGAGAGCAATTCTCACTTAGAAAACTGACCCTAGAGTTTATTTTCCCTACAACCCCCCCCCCCCTCATCTGCTTTACAACTGATCTATTATTGTTATTATTACTAAGTTTCTTATATAGCGCACACATATTCCGCAGCGCTTTACAGAGAATATTTGAACGATGACATGAGTCCCTGCCACAGTGGAGCTTACAATCTATATTCCCTACCACAAGTACAGTACACGCACATACACAGACATTATAGGGTTCATTTTTAACCAGAGCACCCTGAGGAAACCCACTCAAGCACAGGGAGAATATACAAACCCTGCACAGTTCTCTTGTCCAAGAACAGTTCTAGTAATAAACGTTCTACTTCTAAATTAGTATATCCCAACGGAATCTGTCAGACCACACTTAGGTCTACAGTCATTAGGTCGACCCCACTAGGTCGACTGGCAGGAAGGTCGACCTGACTTAAGGTCGACATGGGCCAAGGTCGACATGACTTAAGGTTGAATTTGCATAAAGGTCGACATGAGGAAGGTCGACTGGTCATAAGGTCGACATGGGTTTTTCACTGTTTTTTTACCCGAATGTCGACACAGTCGACATGGACACAGTTGGCAATGAGAATCGGACCCTCGCATTGCTCGCTTCGCTCGCAATGCTTCGGGCACGGTGGCTCGCTTCGCTTGCCACAGCTTTAATAACCTCCTCCACGCCCTAGTGGATGGTAGGGCATGAAATACCGCCTGTCGGCACATGTCGGTTTAAAAAACAGTGAAAAACCCATGTCGACCTTATGACCAGTCGACCTTCCTCATGTTGACCTTTATGCAAATTCGCAAATAAAAGTCAGTCTGACTTTTATTTGGCTCGGAGATGTCCGTATTCGGGGCGGGTGCTCACGTCATGCGACGCCAGTCACCCACCCCATGCAGGCTATGACCCACCGGTGTTTGCATGGGGATGACCAGTGTTTTCTTGGGCGCACCCACCGTTTTTGTGGGCACGCCCAAGAAACGATGGGTGTTCCTATGCGAAAGCCCAATGCCTCGGCGAGTGTGATACTTACCGAAGGTGTTAGCACAGCGGGTCTACACGTGCGTATGTTCGCTGATACACAGGTGAAGACCCAGAACATCGGTCCCCGCAGCGAATCCACAGAGGAGCGATTGGACCTGAATCACTCCTAGGTGCACTGAGCACAGTATCCCCATTACCCGCAGTGGGCACCATATTGCTATCTATAGATGTGCATAAGCGATACGGTGGTAAATACTGAAAGGAGGACAGAACCACAGCAGGCCCCTGAATTTACTGTTTTATTGGGTTCTTTAACCCCTTGTTTGCTAACACATAGCCATATACCATACCTCCCACCTGTCCCACTTTCAACGGGAACGTCCCGTTTTTTGGGGACGTTCCTGGGTCCCAACCAGGGCCAGCAGTGTCCCGCGGTGGGGCAGTTGGGAGTCTCTGCTGCCACTCGCTGGGCAGCAGTGAATAGGTACTCTGCGCAGAGGGGTAGCAGCGTTAAAATGGGGGCGTGGCCTCCCTTGATTGACGTGATTTGAGGGCCACGCCCCCCTGCCGAGAGGCCATGCCCCCAAATTTCGAATGTGCGGCTGTGCCGTGCGCAAAGCTCCCTCTTCAGCGCCATGGAATTTTGAGAGGTATGATATACTGAAGAAACATTTTGAGCCATGTAAAATATGTTCATATTGTAGGACACAGATCATGACAACATAACAGATAATTCGGCATTTCATTTTTGGATAGTTAATAATAAAATAAAACCCCCAAACATGTAAGGTGTGTCCCTGCGCTCATCACGTTTCCTCATACAGAAAGCTTGGCGTTTCATCCTCCATCACAATCAGACTTGTTGCTGAAGTCGCATATAAACACTTCAAGGTGCTTTTCTTGGCTCGAGGTGCATTCTCCGCAAATGAGTTCAGTATACATGAGAGCAAAACATCTTCTGCTAATTTAAAACTAGATGATGTTCAGAACGCAGCCAAAAAAAAAGCCCTGAGGTATATTCAGGATATTAAACATACACAAATGTAAGTATGTGACATGGGAGAAAGTAATTTCCCTGTCTGCTGGAGAAAAAGTGTAGGGGAAAACACAGTTCAATCGGTCTGACACTAGCATTTCCCCAACACTATCCGGTGGCTCGCTTGTCCCTTAGTACAGGGGTTCCCAATCTTTTTTGAATCACGGCACCCTAGAGTATCAGATTTTTTTCACGGCACCCCTAGACCAAATTAACATAATTAGATTGGGTTTATATGCGATTCTTAGGGTCAGTTATGTGGTAAAGGGCAGGATTTGCTTCTGTTTGTACACATTTTATGATTGGCAGCCACCAGCACTGGTTTTGCTCATAAATAATTAACCATTAATAATTTGAGTTGGTCCTGGACCACCAACCAAGGGCACCCCTGCATGTATCCTGAGGCACCCCAGGGAGCCACGGCACACAGTTTGGGAACCACTGCCTTAGTAACACTGTAATCACTATAATGCTACGTTTTACCTTACTTGGGGCCATATGTAACCAGCTTCAAAAAGTGATCAAATGGAGAGTGATAAACAGCCAGCCAATCAGCTTCTACAGATGGAGACGCTCACATTAAAGCTGCTCTTGGCGATTCGATCACCATTCACCAGCCGCTGCTACCCGTCGCCAGCTGCCAGAAGGGGGCGCACGAGACGCTTGCGTGCCCCATTCTGACGGAGCCGCCCTCTGCCAGCTCCCCCCATAGCTGCCCACACCCCCCACTCGCCCTGCCCATCTCCCACAAGCGGAGACGGGAAGGGAATCCGCTAACCACCGCCATGCCACCGTGTCCACATCAGATGGAGCTCCTGTCCGCCAACCTGCGCCAGATCAGGAGATCTGCCGATAGTTCAGGCTGGCTGACAGGCATTCCATCCATAACTGCCATGTCACCGGCTGAGTTAGGAAAATGACAGGTAGGTACTGATTGGCTGGTCTCGCTGGAGAGCAATGGCCCTGACAGATCACTCAGCACACAGCGCTGACAAAATCGCTGTGTGCTGAGTGATCTTACTGAGCGATCTAGCATATATATATATATATATATATATATATATATACACATAGATACATACATACTCTACATACATACAGATGGCACCCCTCTCTTCTTTGCCCGGCTCTCGCCAGACCGTCCCCGCTGGCGAGAACCGGCTGAGAGGGAATCCATTAGACTGGGACCTGCTGCCAGTCTCGGCAGCTGGGCAGCAGGACCCTACCCATCTCCGATTCAGGGAGACGGGCCTGTTCAGGGCGGTGATGGGGACCGGCAATGGGGGAGGCGACAGATGGCGGCGGGGAGCTCCGTCGCCATGGGGCGCTCAAGCGTCTCATGCACGTGCGCCCCCCTGGCGACAGCCCCTGCAAAGATGGAGCACGCTATATATATATATATATATATATATGGAAGGATAGGACAAGGAAAATGCATCAGTCCCTGCCCCAGTGGAGCTTACAATCTATATTTCCTACCACATATTCACACACACATTCTAGGTTTATTCTTTTTGTAGAGAGCCAATTAAACTAACAGGTTTTGTTTTTCGATTTTGCGAGAGTACGGAGTGCCCAGAGAAAACCCAAGCAAACATGGGAAGCATATACAAACTCCACACAGTTATGGCTATGAGAGGAATTGAACCCATGACCTCAGTGATTTGAGGCAGTAATATTAAACATTTCACCGTCCGTGCGAATTCACAATCCAATCAATTATCGAAAGACTGGACGTGCATACCATACACATTTTCCATGCACAAGGGGAAATAGCGACAGAAGAAACTTATGGATCGCAAATGCAATTTGGACGGCGCTTGACTGACAGGAAGCCGGCATCTGGGGCTGGTAACCAACCGTTTTCTGGGAGGGTCGGAAAAATTGTAGGCGTGTAGGATTGTAGAAGGGTCCCCTAGGAAATCATCAATGTGGCCTAATTTGTCTTCCTATTTTGTTTCATATGTTGGAATTTTTAAAGTCACATTGGCATTCGTTTCATTTTTTTTTAAATAAGACAAATGACTAAATAACAGTATTTTGGTTAAACCTGAGAAATAATCCTGAGAAATAATTCAACGAACAAATAATTTGCAGTAAGGAGAATCCTCTTCATTTATGTATCATTACTCTCATTTTGTAGAAATTCTTTTACTAGCATCTCGTTACAGGCTCCTGGCACACAGGGTAAGTCAGCTCTTCCCCCGTTCCTGATTATTCTAAATTTTGAATCCCTCTCCTTACTTAAAAATGTAATTGTGTAGAAAGACTATAAAATGCTCAATAGGGTAGAATGGTTATAATTTATATTCACTGCAATACATGCAAAACTGTCTTAACGGATGCCCAAGCTGTCACTAGTAATTAAGGAAAAGGGGAAGATAAATAAAGGCACATCTAATTGTATACACTAATGGCTAATCACTGAATTCTTGATCTAAGCTCAGTGTATCCCAAGCTGCAAGGTTGTTCTGTTCTAAAATATAATAGTAGCAAGCAAGGTATGAAACCTGTTCTTAATAGATTTTTTTAAATGGTGTTTTATTTTTTATTTCGATGCATTTTACTAAGGTCTGAAAAAGCATATTGTGTTCATCTCCTGCTCTTCTGGGATGTGTTTGACGTGTTGGGTGATGGGACAACCTGTAGCCAATTATTTAAGCGCAGCACATATCATTTCAGGAGATGAGTGTGTTGATCTTGTGGGAGTCAGTGACCTGGCATGACAGGTGCAAGTGTCATGACAGGAGGAAGGAGATGGGGACAGCAGGAAGTCACTGTATAATGAGCTGGTCAAACGAGCAGGATCCTCAACAGCACTGAGTAGTATGGGAATAATTGTACGGAACTGGTACAGGAATTGTATGGATGCGACTATGAGAATTTTTTTTTTTTTTTTTTTTAAATTAGTTTTTATTTGGTTTTTCAAGGTTTTTGTGGATGTACAGCTAAAAATCCAAACAAGAATATACATCGAGCATACTTAACATGTTCATACAGTAATATGTCATAACCCGATCAGGGTGCACAGACCAGTATGATGGTATAAAGTCTTTTCTCAAATCTCATCACGGAGAGTCTAGCCAACCAGTGGGGCTCCCACGTGATTCGAATCGAGAGCAAGGGAGTACCTGGGTTAACGAAAATCTCAGGCATCCATATAAATAATGTCTAGTGCCCTATGTCTCATTAATTGTAGCGTAACTTACGCTTAGTTGTTAACTACTGAAAGGTAACGACTTATGTTATAATGCAATATGTCATGTGTATCCTATAAACTAACATCTTCAAAGAAAAACCCAATAAAGTAATTTGTATAAACCAGTTGTTGTGTTTTCTGTTAAATGGGTAAAAGGATAGGGGGGGAGGCGGGGGGGAGGGGGTGGGTGGGATAAGGGGGGGGGGAGGGTCTTAGGAGGGACATAGGGTACAATTTAATTGCTCCTGATCATGTCATTCAGTTTGCTGATTCACTAACATAAACCATTAGTCCATGAAACTGTGGGGTGTTGATAACATCATGTATATTTTAGGCATTCGCAGATGGTGTAATCACCGGTAAGGCAAGTTGGCGATAGATACTCCACTTTGTTGAGTCAAATATAGACATAATTTGGTTCTGTTGAGTTGGGTCTAATATCTCTATATACGGTCCCCATTTTTTATAGAACCGTATGCCTCCTTCTTCTAAATTGGGCATAGTAGATTGCCTTTCCAAATACAAGGTCTTGAGGAGATGGGCGCGTATCGAATCCACTCTGGGTGCAGACCTTACTGTCCAATTGGTTAATATTAATTTCTTACCTATAGTAAGGATTAAACATAATAAAGGCGTTAGAAGCTTTTGTTTTCCTGAGAGGTGCCATGCAGAGAAGTTTAACATAAGAATTGCCAGTGGGTCAAGAAGTAGATGGAGTTTAAAGGAGGTGTTAATAAAGCTCAATAGTTTATTCCAAAACCTCCTGATCTTTGGGCAAGACCAAAAGCAGTGGATAAATAGTGCTGTTGCGGCACCGCATTTTAGGCACTCTGAAGTTGCATCTGGTACCAAATGGGCTCGTTGGCTCGGTGAGATATAAGCCTTGTGCAGAAAGCGTATATGTGTCTCCTGCAGTCTTGCGGAGTGTAGTGCTTTAAGGGTATTGGTAAGATTCCAGTGTAAATCTTTGAGCACCGTTGGTTTGCCCAAGTCCGATTCCCAGGTCGACACTCCACGCGCCCATAGCCTATTCGGACATAAGGACAGGAAATCCCAATACAGTAAACTAATTCTGTATGGGGCTAAAGAGATCTTGGCGGTTAAGGAGGTGAGTGGGTCTAGAGATAGTGAGGCGTCAAAAGGGGGAGGTAATGATTGAACATAGTGCCTAAGTTGCATATACATAAAAAGATCTGAGTTAGGAATTTGATATTTCTCAACTAGGGAGGTAAAAGACAGGATGATGCCCCCTGGGTCGAAGACGTCCCTAACGGCGATGATGCCCTTTTTTTTCCACAAAGTAAATCTTGAGTTGTGTTGTGCTGCTGGGAAGCAAGGGTTACCACAGAATTGTAGATATCTGGAGTGGTTCGGGTGTCTCTTTAGCAGTATGTTGCCTGAGCACCATGCTAGATATGTGTGCCAGAACAGTGGGTGTAGTTTCGCCTCTGGTGGGAGCATGGGTTTGGGCGTGTGAAGTAGAGCCGCTAACGTGTAAGGTGAGAGTGATTGTTGTTCTAAGTCCAAGTTGGTGTAAGTTGATGTGCCTAGGAGCCAGTCCCAGACATATCTAAATGCTGTGGCCTTCGAGAAGGCCTTAATGTCGGGAACTGCCATTCCCCCATCACTTTTTTTCAGTTTTAATTTGGATAATGATATCCTAGATTTCTTTCCCCCCCATAGAAATTTAGAGAACATCGTCTCACAACGTTTTATATCGGTCGCTGTGGGGTACATTGGGAGCATCTGTATGACATAGGACAATTTGGGGAAAATAATACTTTTTAGGACTGCTGCTCTGCCTTGTAGAGAGATTGGAATGTTAATCCATGATTGGAGTAGTGTGTTTATTTTTGTGAATATGGGGGTGTAGTTGAGACCATACAATTTGCCTATCTCTGAGGGGAGCTGAACACCCAGGTATTTTAATGAGGGGCTATTAAGTTTGAATTTAGAAACTGCAGGTGGGGGTGGTGAAGATATGAGGCGGGTTGCGGGTTTGTTTAGGGGGAGAAGTTCTGATTTGTCAGCGTTGATTTTATATCCCGCGAAAGAGCCAAATTTATCTATTAGTTGCATTATGGCCGGGATGGATGTCAGGGGTTTGCTCACAAAAAGGAGCATATCATCTGCGAATAACGCGAGTTTAAGTTCCCTTGTAGCCACTGATATGCCAGTGAATTCAGATAGCCCCCTCAGGGCCACCGCCAGAGGCTCAATGGCGAGCGCAAAGAGGAGTGGGGATAGGGGGCATCCCTGTCTTGTCCCTCTGGAAAGTTGTATGGGATTTGAGAGGTATCCATTACAAATAAGTCTGGATGTGGAGCCAGTATACAGGGATTTGATTATATGAATCAGGTTTAATGGGAAATTGAATTTTGTGAGTGTGAGAAAGATATGATCCCATGAGACCATATCAAATGCCTTTTCGGCGTCTATTGCAAGTAGGTAAGAGGCGTCTATATCCTCATGTGTGTCTAGCCAGTGCATAGTTGACAGTACTTTTCTGATATTAGATGTGGAGTGTCTGCCCACTATGAATCCTGTTTGGTCAGTGTGCACTATATTAGGGAGTAAATATTTGATTCGGTTGGAAATTATAGAAGTAAATAATTTATAATCCACATTTAAGAGTGATATAGGCCTGTAGGAGCCTGGTAAATGCGGATCTCGGCCTGGTTTGGGGATAAGACGAATAATAGCATCATTGAAATATTTCGGGACGGTTCTAGAGCTGATGATGGCATTAAATGCTTTAGTGAGCTGGGGTGCTAATTTGGGTAAGAGGATTTTAAAGAATTCCCCCGACAATCCATCCGGGCCAGGAGACTTTAGTGGTTTCAGTTTTTTGATGGCCTCCTCTACTTCTTGGGGTTCAATGGGGGCTCCTAGGAGTGACGTTTGGTCTTGTGCTAGTTGTGGGAGAGATATAGTGTCCCAGAATGCGTTTTCATTGTTTAAGTCCCGATGGGGTTGTGTATAGATATCTGTATAGAAAGAGGATAACAATTCAGCTATGTCTGAGCCAGATCCTGCCAGGGTACCATCCGGTCTTTTAATTTTTTGAATGATGGTTGGCGGAGCATTTGCTTTCAATAAGCTGGACAGCAGACGACCAGTCTTATTGCCGAATTTATGGAATCGGTGGTCCCTGTAAAAAGAATGTCTGACTTCCATAGCTGAAAGCAGGGCATCAAAGCTATTTTTTGCTGTAGTATATAGTAATTTATTTCGGGTGGATGGGGTCTGTTTATAAGTTTGATAGGCTGTGGATAGTTCAGCTTGGAGCGTCTTGTATCCAGTAACCGACTCTTTTTTATGTTTTGAGACGTATTGAATGATTCGTCCTCTAATGACAGCTTTTGCCGTCTGCCAGAACAGGGCCGGGTCACTGTCCAAGACCTCCAAGTTGTCTGTTTTAAACTCTTCCCAGAAAGTTTCCAGTTTATTTCTAAAATCAATAGCGGAGGCCAGGTGCGAGGGGAATCTCCACAGGCGGTATGTGCCTATGTCTAGTGAGAGGGACAGTGAAAACCATATGAGTGAATGATCAGAAAGGCACATGGGTTCTATTTGGGCTTCGATACAGTTAGGCAGCATACCCTCAGAGACAAGTAGGTAGTCTATCCGAGATAGTGTTCCATGTGCCGCCGACTGACAGGTAAAATCCCGGTCAGTGGGGTGCAATGCTCTCCAAGTGTCCATGAGGGCAAGCTGCTCTGCCAGAAAAGGGATTCCTATTTTAGGTGGCTTTCTGGATGCTGATTTGGAGTTTGTGTCCAAATATGTGGATGATATGACATTAAAGTCACCTCCTAGTATTACCTGGTGTGGCATATATTGCAATAGGATTGTAAGAATATGCTGAAAGAATTTTTTCTGATTTGTATTGGGAGCATATACATTCATAATAATATACCTGAAGGAGTGGATTTTTAGATCTAATAAAACATATCGCCCTTCCGGGTCTACCAATGTCTTAGAAATCTCTATTGGTAGGCGTTTTTTAGCCAAAACAGGGACCCCTCGAGCCTTTGACGTGAAAGGGGCTGACGCCAACACACGCCAGCCTAACATATTCAATTTGACATATTCAGGTTCAAGAAGGTGTGTCTCTTGTAGCATTATCACATCTATTGCATTTTTGTTTAAGTACATTAATAGTTTTTTCCTTTTAACTGATGAGTGTATGCCACCCACGTTCCATGAAGCAATTTTAATTAAGGACATATTATCTGGTTGTTGGTGGTAATACCTATAATCAGGAGCAAAAAACACATGACACTATAAGAAAGCAAGGGGGGGAGGAAATTAAGGAGGAAGGGAGCGTAACAAACACAGTAACACCATAAGGCATTTTTTGGTATACTCCCAAAACTTCTAAGCTCTAAATGGCTTCCCATTGTGCTGGGAACTAGCATAAAAATATAAATTGAATCAATACAACCTTGGCGCTGGCTCCGCATCTGCCCCGCCGCAACTTTGATATAAACAGTAAAACATTTCTGACCAAGAGCAATCTAATCCTAGATTACCCCTGTACCTCAACTCACAACCGTTTTGCATCGATAAATGCGTCCTTTATAATAAAAGGTGTCTCAATCTCTCATCACTGTAGTGTAACTAAGTTCAGTCTCAGAATACATTGAGTCCTCCTTTCAAAGTCACAACCAATAACACATTGGGATAACTAGCTGGACCCACGAGTGGATATGCTTTCCCCTGGCGTCTCATTTAAACGTAAGCGAGATTAGTTGTTCCAAAGCAGGGTGGATTAGATGGCATTCGCTTTGTATTATCCGCTGGGTTAACCAGATGCTAGATGAAGTTGGACCACTATTCTCTTCAGGATTTTTTTTTTGGTCTTTTGCAGTCAAATATTTGCCCAAAAAATCATTAGTCAAACAACTAAAGGGTCTGTGCGTCGCAGTGTTTATCCTCTCTTTCAGGGCACACTAGGCCGTTGTTTACTCAGATCTCTCTGCCTGGCGCTGCATGTTGTGTTCTTGAATATAAGCCTCGGCATCACATGAATTGGTGAAGTCCTTGAAAGTGGAGCCCTCAAAGATACGGAGTCTGGCCGGGTAGAGAAGGGCAAATTTTCTACTGGCTTGGGCCAGAGTGGTGCATGCAGGTTGGAATGCTTTTCTCGCCCTTGTGAGTTCAGGGGAGTAGTCCTGGAAGATTAGGAGTCTGGTATCATTCCACCGCAGATCTCTCTTACGGCGGGACGCCGCCCATATTGCCTCTTTGTGTATGTAATTGAGGGTTTTAAACAGGACCACTCTCGGTTTGGCGTCATTGGATTCTGATACCCGGCCTGTCCTGTGTGCGCGCTCAATAACTAAATCATTGCAGAGGTCTTTTATTTCTAGCAGCTCCGGGAGCGTCTGACGCAGGAATGTGTAAAGAGCTGGGCCTTTTACTGTTTCAGGGAGTCCCACAACCCTCAGGTTGTTCCTGCGGGATCTGTTTTCGAGATCGTCTAATTTAGCCCAGACCTGTACCTCAGACTTATGTAAAGCCGCTGTAGCGTCTTGTAGTTCAGAAAGTGTTTTAAAGTTTTCCCCAGCTATGTGTTCTACCTGGGACACCCTCTTGTTTAGCTGTTTGTGCTGGCTTTTGATATCAGCTACAGCTTGCTGTAACGCTGCAGCGTTTGCTTGTGCCTGTTCTGTCAGCATGGGCTGCACAGTCTCCCTAATAGCCTGTACAATGTCATCATAAGTAAGGGAGTGATTAGGGGGAATCTTGCGCTCTGAATGTGGCGCTTTGTGTGTCCCCTGTGAGGGAGGAGGGTTGGTGAGTACCTGTGGGAGCGTGATGGTCGCATCCCTGGGGTCTGTGTAGGGCTCGGCCGCCATCTTTGGTGCCTGTGCGCGGTCTCCGTCCTTGGCGCCACGCTGCTGTCTATTCGCCATCGCGGGTCCCAGACTGCGTCTGCCGGGTCCTCAGTAGCTCAGTGAGAGATGTGCTGCGGCTGGAGTGAGGTAGGGTGAGCTTTTAGGCTCTGGCAGGGTATTTGCGGCGGGTGAGGTACGGAGCTGCGGGGAGAAGCGTCCTACATCCGCCGCACCGGAACCGGAAGCCCGACTATGAGAAATTAATTGCATACATCCAGATTGTTTGATAATACTGTACTGTAGGTTAAATTCTATAATTTGTTTCACTTTTGAGGCAAAAGGAAGTATATAGATTTCCTCTAGAAATGTTTGAAACTTAACTTTTGACCATTTAATAAAAGCATTAGCCAGTATATTTAATGTTAAGAGCAGTTTAAAAAAAATGCTGCTGATTTCAGTAGCCCTGTCATCTCTCTCTCTCTCTCTCTCTCTCTCTCTCTCTCTATATATATATATATATATATATATATATATATATATATATATATATATATATACACAGATGGAGCATGTCTCATCTTTGGCTGACGCTTGCCAGACCCCTTGCGCTGGTGAGCGCCGGTGACAGAGACTGGGACGCGTGTGTCCCAGTCTCTCGACGGTGGTGATGCAGGTCCCTGCCCGTCACCGCTTCAGGGAGATGGGCAGGGTTAGGGGAACAGCGGGGCGGTGAGGGGCACCAGGGGAGGCGGCGGGGACCCCGGGACAAGGTTCGTTGCCACGGGGCGCGCGAGCGTCTCGTGCGGGCCCCTGGCGGGAGCCGGCCTGCAAAGTTAAGGCTGGCTCCACCTGTGTCCTTTTGTGTGTCTCCCAGACACTGCCATCTGTTGGCAGCAAGTGAAACTACATATCTTTCTCTGTCACACATGCACAAACACACAGCTTTGAGCACTGTCACAGTTGGTTGCGGCCGGCACAGGGTGCACTGCTCACCTGCTGGGCGACGTTTCTCCTTGCGCTGGATGGAGGTCTGACACCTTGCAGGGGTTCGGTGGTCTTGGCGGGGGACCAGTGGCAGCGGCCTGAGGGATTTTATTGATTTGGTTTCTGGCCTGTGCCTTGGATATGGTCAAACGTGTCATTGGCCAGTCTGCACACCTGTCTGTACTTCCTGACTCACAGTCAATGGGCATTCAGCCCTGGTATATAGTCTAGCCCTTTTGAAATGAAATAAGTCCAAAGTGTCTCCAGAGCTGTGCACTTCCTGGAGCCTGCAGATATCCTAGGCCTTTGATGGTCACTCTGCTCAGCCTGCCACAGATTCTTCCTGAGGTCTCCGACTCTGCTGGTGATACTCTCTGCTCCTGTCGGTGTGAGCACTCGCCTAGAGCAGTGGGTGACCCAGTGCTACCTCCGTCCTTTTGGCTCCATCCCCTACGCTATTCTACTAATTGTCTGGATTCAGCAAAGACCTATTTCTTTATTAGTCAAAGTCCAAGAAGTTATAGAGACTGTTATTGTTATTCAAAGTCCAAGAAGTCTTTGTCTTGTGTATTCTATTATTCTAAAGTTTGCTTGTTATATTTATGAACCAGAAGTCCATAAAACCTGCTCGCTTTACTCCTAAATCATCTGCCTCTATCTCTTCCACTACACCTCTAACTCCATCAAGCACCCGAGTTGTGACAGATACACTGTTGCTGCGAACAGTCCCTCTCGGTGCGTGAGCATTCTAGTCCCGAAATCTAGAGATTACAAACTCCAATCCCAGGATTGAATTCACAGCAATTTTGGGGCCAGATCCCGGGATTGGCCACCATAGTCTTCAATAAGTGTAATTTTTCAAATCCTGCAGCATGACAGTTAGGAGCTGAGTGGCTGGTACTTTATCTCTCTCCCTACTTTATTACTCCCCAAGGCTTAGTACAAAGTTACTGAAGATGGGCCTTTATTTAATTGCAGTTAATAACTACTTGAACTCTGTTTACACCCCCCCCCCCCCTTAATACTAAAGAGAGATGACACTAATCTCAACGAATAAATATTCAGATAATCTCTAGTACTTTTGTCCATTTTGTTACCATTAACAATTGATGGAGTTAATGCTGTGGGGTTTTAACTACATACCAGCATGGCTAAATACTAATAATTGGTTTAGATCATATAACCATTTATATCAACAGAATTCGGAGTGGCTTACATGTTGATCTATTATTTATGGGGTGTTTTGTGTCTGTTCTGCTCTACAGAAGAATATTCCCTTATGTAAACTACATGAAAAGGAAAAAGAAATATGTACACACTTTATTGCAGATATAGTTTAAACAGTATCTGCATTGTGTAGTTTATCACCTACTAGAAAGTCATATTGCTTAGCACTTGATGAGTTGTATGCCCTATATCAGGGGTGGCCAAACCTGTCCTCAAGATCTACCAACGGGGCATGTTTTCCAGGCAACCTGTGGATCTGTAGTAGGAATGACTGCAGCAGGTTTTAAAATGTGACCGTAATGACTTCAGCTGTGCACCAGCTAGGTAACCTGGAAAACGTGGACCGTTGGTAGATCTCGAGGACCGGTATGGCCACCCCTGCCCTATATCATCCCATTTCCAACTGGGGACAGAATAGGCATACATATTTAAGCCTGTGAATTTGAGGCACGGGCCTAGGGGTCAGCGGCGAAACTATAGCACCGCAGCCCCCGCCACCGCGGGGGGGGGGGGGGGCGCTGTGCATGTGGGGGCGTCGGGGGCTGCGGTGCTATAGTTAAACCCCCCTCAATCCCCCGCAGACTTACCTATCACGCTGGTCCCGGCGGCTCCATTCTTCTGCTGAGGACCACCACAAAATGGCCGCCCCCATATAGCACACTGTTCTCTGAAACTGTCTGCTGTATGGGGGCGGCCATTTTCTGGTGGTCCTCAGCAGAAGAACGGAGCCGCCGGGACCAGCGGGATAGGTAAGGCTGTGGGGGATTGAGGGGGGGTTTGCATGGGCGGCGGGGTAGGGGTGCTTGGCGGGGCGGCGACAGGGGGGGGTGGACGCTCCCCCCCCTAACGGCGGGGGGCGCCCAAAATGTAGCTACGCCACTGCTAGAGGTGGCACATATTATGGGGAGCAGTTAGGCTACCTGTGAGTCACAGAGTGACTGACCTCCTGCCCAGGCTGGCAGTAGCATTGGATGGCTGATTGGGCAGTGACAGCAGCATGGCTGAGTAGACAGCAGCGAGTGATGAGTGCCGCCGCCGACATGATTCCTATCGGCACCACTTGTCACTCGCCGCTGCCCGCTCTGTCAAGTACATGAATGATTGTTGGTCCTGCATCCCGGAGGCTCACTGCTCAGTTTACTGGCTCAGGCTGAGCTGAGCCACTGCTGCCCGGTGCCCATTGGAATACACACAGCCTATTGGCTGCTGTATATAAAATGGGCGTGCAGGGCCAAACCGGTAATTAGTTGCAATGTGAAAGGGGTATTGGTGTAAGAGAGGCCTAGGAGACTGATGCTAGAGATAATTTTGATTCTTGCTTTGGCAATAGGAGATATTAACCCCTTCAGGGGTGTTTTTTTTTTTGGGGGGGGGAGCGCTCCCCACTGGGCGAGTTTTTTATGGGGAGCGCTCCCTTAAAAAAAAAACACCACTGCCTCCCTGGGTCCGGCCAGCGCAGCTGCACTGTCAATCAGCGGCTGCCCGGACCTGCGCCCCCCCCCCCCCCCGCACCGCGTCCTTGTCCCCGACAGCCGGCTTGTCATAAGCCGGCGCCGGGGACTTCATACAAAACCCGGAGGGGAGTGGGGAGGAGGAGGGAGCCGAAGGCGCCGCAGAGGGGAGGGAGCCGGGCAGCGCTGAAGCTTCCTGAGTTCAGTGATTGAACTGGGCACTGAGGCACAGCCCGGAAAATTCTCAGGATTGCCACTGAAGGGGTTAAGCGATGTAAAGTTATTTTTCAACAATTACAAAATTTCATGAAAAACGCTCTTAAAACATTGTTTCATTAGCACTAAGGATGCCGCTGTAATACACTGCTGTGCAGTAAATGGAGAAGATTCAGTAGCCAAATGCAGCCTTAAATTGGTGTCTTTGAAGTGTGATATCTCTTTTATGGTGATCTAATTGACAGTGCTTAATGTTGAGTAGTTCTTTAATACGGATCTGTCTCTATTATTGTTCGATCTTAGCAATCGCTGTATTTATTGAACAATTCTCCTTTGTATATGATTACCGTTAGCCTGTTTTAACCATTATTACCCTCCGCAGCCCCGGTCCATGCAAAATAAAACAGTTTGCTGCTTGATAACCTTGTACTCTCACAGGGGAATTACAAATAGGAATCGGTCCTTTCATTATAAGCCAAACTCATTAGTCTGTCTTTTGTACAGGCGCTCATTGGCCATAATACAGTATACACATGTAAGAAAATAATAGAACAGTAGTTATTGTTTTTATACCTTTTTAATGACTTTCGTTTTTTAAAGCCTCTGATTCGACGTTAAACCTAAAACCCTGAATACAGAACCTTTTACATCTCATTAAATGACAATTATAAAGCTGTCCATGTATAATGTCTCGTGCCCAGTCCCTAAGCTCAGGATTTTTTTTTCTATCAATACATCACATTGATTTCCTGTGTGACTTTATCTACCTAATACAGAGTAGGGCTGAACAGTTATTTGTCTGGTTTTTCGCCATCCCTTATCAAACATTTATGATTTAGTGATTGCTGCGGAGGCTTTATGAAAGGTCTCTCTCATATTTATCTCTACAGTAGCTGCGCGATCATTGTGACTCCGGCTGTAATAAATCTACGTCTGGGAAAATCCATCACCATCCAGAAAGCAACAGTGTGTGAGCTGATGTTTGGAATGGAAGGGCCATAGTAGGAAATTTATGAATTGTTCCTAGTGCAGGGTTTCATTAATACTAGCTGTTCTACACTATAACCTAGGAGCCAGTAACAGGCGTTCCTGGCTACGAGGCAAGTAATGAACCGGTGTTTGTACTAGTATGGGTAAACAAGAGGAGGGGGCTTCCAGGTGCCCAGAGCAGTGGCGTAACTATAGAACCGCAGCCCCCGCGGTCGTGTGCATATGGGGGCGCCGGGGGGGCTGCGGTGCTATTGCAATCCCCCCGCCCCCATCCCCCACATGCTTACCTGTCCGCGCGTCCCGGCTCCCCTCCTGGCTTCAATCAATGCTATGGAGACGGACCACGATAAAATGGCCGCCCCATAAAGCAGACTGGAACTGTCTGCGGTATCGGGGCGGCCATTTTATCGTGGTCCGTCTGCATAGAATTTATTGAAGCCAGGAGGTGAGCCGGGACGCGCGGACAGGTAAGCATGCGGCAATGGGGGGAGGGGGCACGGGGGGACGGACGGGCGGGGAGGGGGGGCGCCCCCCCATTAACGGCGGGGGGGTTTCCCAAACAAAGCTACGCCGCTGGCCCAGGAACTCTCCTTATACACAGCCTGGCCTGCAGGAACTTCGTGATTCACTGATTGGCCGGTGATAAAGTACCAGGCACTTTATCACTTCTCCTCCCTTATCACTGCTTCATACGTCTACCCCTCAGTACGGTATTACAGATGGAGCCGCGCTCAGTTAACCCACCGGCGCACCACGTCTTTCCGTCTCGGCGTGAGAATGGGACGCACGTGCGTGTGAGAAGCTTGCATGTCCCTCTGTCGGAGAACAGCGCACTGATATGGAAAGCTGTGGCACAGCCATGACAATTATTGAAGACCGCACATACACATTTGCAGCAGTACACAGGGCGGGATTACACTTTAGTTGGCGGCGGCTAACTGATCACTGGGCTGCAAAGAGTTGCAGCCCAACGATCAGATCCGTTTCGGCCCCAAAGTGGTCAGGAATCTATCTGGCCCCAAAGTCGTCAGGAATCTATCTGGCCCCAAAGTGGTCAGGAATCTGTCTGGCCCCAAAGTGGTCAGGAATCTGTCTGGCCCCAAAGTGGTCAGGAATCTGTCTGGCCCCAAAGTGGTCAGGAATCTATCTGGCCCCAAAGTGGTCAGGAATCTATCTGGCCCCAAAGTGGTCAGGAATCTATTTGGCCCCAAAGTGGTCAGGAATCTATCTGGAATTCCAGTCCCAAAAAGCGAGTGCTTAGATGATAATAATTACCCTGTGGGACCAGTAATAACATTTGCACCATGTGTCACCTATGTCCCAAGGCACTGTCATTCGGAGCCTGGGAAAGTTGCATGGTCTCATATTAGCTTAGGTACCAACAAGAGCCAAGGTTATGTGTGTTAGTGGGTGGATAGGGCTCCTCTACAGTACTGCTGTATTGTTCTATGTATTGTTCTGCAGCTGAGAACAATAGGCCTTGGTGAGCCGTGGCTATCCAGAGAAGGCTAGCTGAAGAAGGCTCCATCTGTACATCCAGGCATTTAAACTACCTAAATCAGAAAAAATAAGCCACACCCTCTTCCACCGATAAATACACACATTTGGGTGAACTCCGCCCTTACTGCGGCAAGAGGATGGTTCAGCTAAAATCTAGACATTTGGGATGTGTGGAGTGAGAATGGGGAACATTTACATGTTAGCAGAATTATGTTACTTCAATCCATCCAGTTTGTGGACTAGAACTTGGCTCCCGGTTAAACCATGGGACTTGGGTGGAGTGCGTACCTTTTTCATTAAAGTTTGAAAGTATATTCCATTATCATGAATAGTCATTTAAAAAGCAACAAGAATTGACCATGTCATGTATCACCAGGATGGCTCCAACACCGTTCGATATAATGAAGTTGGAAAGGTTTTCTTAATGAAAGGACTGACGTTTTCTGTGCTGCACTTGCATTCATCAGGCTGCGTAGTGTTCATTACAGTACAAAAGCCTGACACTTTCAGTTGTTAAAATAATTTATTAGCCAATGCTGATGGGAGGTAAGATAGCTGTAGCTGGTTGGGGGGAAGTCTAACTGTACGGCAGAGATCAGTTTGCAGCGGACCCTATAACATGTTGCCAGCTGGTAAGGATAGGTGGTGATGGTTTTTGTTTAAGACAACAAAATAATAATTCCTAATTTGGAGCTGACCTGAAAATAAAGCCGATGTTTTAAACCACCATTCTTAACTGTGTATTGCATACTGTAGAAGGGGGTTCCATTAGTGTTAAGGCAGAATTAAGTTTCGAGCAGATTTAGCAAAGCTACAAAGATTTGTTTTAATCCCTCTCCAATGGGTGGAAGAGACTGCGATACCCATTGCAAGTTGTCTGCTGTACACGTATGTAGGTGAATGGTTGCTCATACAAAGTTTTACAGTTAGGTCTCATCCTGGGAGTAACCTAATAACATTGTTATCTGTAGATGAAGGACTTTTAGCAGTACCTAGCATCTCCCGTATTTCAGCTGGGGGCGGAGCTTTTAGCCATGCAGCTCCGACTATTCAACTCACTTCCCCGCACGGTTCGAGATGCCCCCATCCTTCAAAAACGGACTCAAGACTGCATTTTTGTAATTCCCTTAAGTATCGTTAATGAAAAGTTTGTATTTACTTCTTTGCTCCTGTACTGTATTACATTCATTCTATCTGTTAAAAGCCTTGAGTCCTATTGGAGAAAGAGCGCTATGTAAAATAATAATAATTATTATTATTATTAGGGGGCAATTTACTTCTTACTGGGTTCTAGCACTTGCCATGGTGACATCACATCAGTAAACACCTCAGAAAAAAATAATTTCATATTGTTAATGTTAATAATGTGGTCCCTATACCTGCTAGCTTTTTTTTTTTTTTTCTCTTCAATTTTTCTTAAGGGAAGACAGTTGGGATCCTGCCAGTCCGAATCCCTGCAGATTCCGAGGTTGTGTTTTGGATTAGAAACTAAAGGGAAGGTTAGAATTTGGTTCAGGAATAGTGGGTTAGGGGTAGAGATAAAGAGTAGTTTGAAAAAAATAATCCAGAAGCCATTGATCCGGATCGCGCCATCGTCCTTCTGACTTCATATGGCGGTAGCTAAAGGGGCCAAGTTCCGGAATGCAAAGCTGTCTTCTTTGCATTTCCCATACAAACCCATGGGATTTGTGGGTATAGTTGGTAATAGAGGGACTGCGGCCATCCCTCCTTAATACATGGGGTGATAAATATTTATGGTTATTTTGGGAATAAACCCCAAATATTTAATAAATGGGCCCAAAATCTTCACAATAAAACCCTTAGGTCAGGCAATACACAGCTTAATTTCCATTTTCATTTCATCCCTTTGAAATCCCCCCAGATAACATCTATCAGGCAATACTGTATGTTTTAGAGGCTCTTGAACCCTAAGCGTTAACCAAGAATGCCATTTTATTGTTATTCTTTTACAGCAGGATACAGAAGAAATAGCTTCCTACAGTTCACTAAACTATAACGTATTTCTATGTATTTCTCTTTTACTGCGTCCAATTCATTGTTAAGTTAAAAAAGAGGCAGCAACAGGAACATTGTTGAATTTTCCGAGGTTTAAGCTCGACGTGTCTGCGCTTGTCATTTGTACCGATTATGACATGACAGCTTTTGAGTCTACAATGATAACAGCCATCTGACTTGATCTGCGTTCAATGGATTTTCACTAAAATAAAATCATTGCCTTTAGTGATAGATAGAAAAGGTAGGGCAATACATCCTGATAAATGTTCCCCGTTCCCCAGCTCTTTCTCTCGCACTGCCCTTGTGCAATCTATAAGTCAGCCAAGCAGGGCCCGGTACAGGACTAGTAACGTGTCACAACTTTAAATATTGAAGTAGCTTTTGAGCCCGTCAGTGAGGGGAAGGGAGAACGGCCTTAGAGAGAGAGACATGGATCATGGTTAAAGGGACTGCAGAGTCTCAAGGTCAGTGTCAGAAAAGTCGCAGCGCCCATTCATATCTCACACTGCGCTCTCCTTGAGAACATCATCAGGTTTAATGAAAGTTGTTGTCATAATAGAGACCAGGTTTGAAAAATAAACCCTTTGTTGCTGATAGATATACAACTTGTCTCTATATTAGTTTGGTGGATTTTTAAAGTATTTTATTGACCATTGATGTTGCTACAGTGATAATTCAATGTCACTTAGGCCGGGATGTATCAAATGGAAAATGCGTAAAATAAAAAAAAAAACTTTTGGTGTTTTTTTCCCCGCATTTTTAAATGCATCAACACTGGACCGCCGCGTTTCCGCAACAGAGGATAACTGCAATTTTTTTCTAGGTTACCCTATAGAAGCCTAATCCCTTCTTACTGCATCCTCTGATCGCCCTGCATCGGACCTGTCGCCCCCCTCACCTGCTGTCTGGGCCCAGTGACCTACTCCTTGGCAGCAGTACTTCCCCTTTTGGGTGCGGGGAGGATGAAGCGGAGCCCAGGAGTCGTTCCAGCCATCTGCAGCTGGAGGCTCCTGAGTGTAGGAGGTGAGTGGGACCTGCTGGGACCGGCTGCTACGCAAAGGGCAGCTCTTTTTTCAAGAACTGTCCTTTGAGATACTAATCGCATATGTTAGTACTGCGATGTGCAGTGGGATGTACCGCAATTGCTTAGTACAACCCACCCTTAATGAGAGCATGAGAACTTAAGTCATGCTTGGAAATACACAGGCATATTTATCGAAGGGTGAAAAAATATATCCAGCAAGAAGACTCCCCCCACCGGCCCCTAATTTAGCAAAAGTTAAACCCAGAGCAGTAGCAGAACACTCCCTGGCCTGTGTCACATAGAGGGTTGGGTGCAGTCAGGTAGCCGAGTACCAGCTACACAGTAAAATGACCCCTATGAGCCTTGATGGGTTACAGGCTGCAGTTCAAGGCACCCCATAAGACAAAGCAGGGTGCCACTGGAGCTGTGATGGAAACACCCCTTGGTGAAGAGTTCCCTTTTCATTGGCTGCCAGATACTGTTGGTGAAAGGATTAAGAGCTGTGAGTGGTTAACATCGGTTTATGCATATTGAGTGCTGTGATCCATAGGAGGGCTGCAATAAGCAACGGTAACATAGGTTTAAATCTTTGATTTCTCCCATGCATTAACTCTTTAATACTTTGTATAGAGTCCTGCGATAACCAATCTCAGAAGTAACTGTCATTCTTTGCCTGGTTGCCGGCGAAATAATAAATAGAACCGGTGTTTGCAGTGCGAATTAGTGCTAAAAGAGATTATAACTACAAATGTTCATTGTTTGGAACAAAAAAAATGCCGGATTGCAAAGGACCTGCAAGAGAATATCGTTTGCCGGTATTACTGTGCTTCTCTATCCCTTTCTCTGTTTGCTTATCTCCCTTTTTTTCTTTCTTTCTAGGTCCTTGTATTTTTTTTCCAAACATAAAGCTTTCCTAACTGATTTGTAAATCATGTTTATCTCTTTTACGTCTCCTACATGCAGCCATTCAGGAGCTTGAACCTACAATAGCTTTCCCTAAAGCAAAGATAACCAGGCTCCACGGGAGATTTATTACCATTTTATGCAAATCCACTGTTACCGGTCTCCACTTCCTTAATTACCCATGTTAGTTCAACACGAGTCTGTCTTTGATGTCCCCATCCTGTTTTTATATCGCGTACGATCTCTATCGCATCCTCCCGTAGAGGTTTCCTCCATAGAAGTAACATGCCAGAAGCAGCTATTATAAAGACTGCTGGGAAATATTTAATTGGTTATTCCCATCTGAGTTACGCGGACGTTTTCCCCGGCACAGAAAATCAGAAACATGCAGGAGACCAGCCAAAAGACGTTTGCTTAGAAACTGTAAGGCTTCCCCTATAATATAACCCTGTAGACTTTTTTTGTATATCTTGGCAGTTCCCACTGGAAATTAATTCAAAAGGAAATCCCTCAAAGTTTAATGAAATCTGCAAAGTGATGAAATATTTGATGTAATATTCTGGATAATAATCTAAACAACCTAAGTTCTATTTTGGGCTATTCGCTTTTTTTTTTTCTTTTTTTGCTGTTACTAAAAAGAAAAAAAAAGGAAAACGGTGTCCGTGCTGTAGAGAGCTGCGCGCTAAAATGCAATAGGTTTATCAATGATTAATTCCCAATTAACTTGTAAGAGGGATAACCAATTGATCATAGCAGTCCAGTACTTCATGTTTTTGACCTCTATGTTAAGCGCCTGTATACGGCTGTCTGTTCCCTTTGCAAAATGTTGTTTATAGTTGGCTGAATTAATTGTAGTATTTATTGTGGCGATCATTTCTTTTGAAATTATTCCGCACAATCATAATACCCCATTACTGGTCAAAAGTATGTTTATTGGCGCTCAGCATATGGAAAGGTAATACGCAGTGGGGGGTGGGGGTGTAGGAGGCTTGATATTCAGGCAATACAAGTCCTTTTTCCATCCACTCAGGAAACCTGCTATTATTATGTAGAATTTGATAGTCACATCTTCCATTAACCTATATTTATATGGCTCCAGTCTGAACATGCTACCTCACTATAACAGGGAATAATTGTAGATACGATAGGCCTGATTTCATTTTTGTAAGCAAAGCAAAAAAAGCAAGCAACAGGGCAAAACCATGTTTCTCTGCAGGTGGGGTAGATGTAACATGCAGAGAGTTTGGGTGCGGCAGTACCAAACTGAATTATGAAAAACGGCGCTGGCCTGCCCACTCCAGCACCCACCTCTGCAGACCCCGGCGCCGTCAGCAGTGGTTGCACTGCTTCTAGATAATGCCCACCATAGACCATATAACACACACAGTTGCCAGCAGTAGAAGCGCTGCTTATACCCAACGCCAGTGGTGCCCATAGCAACAGAAGATAATAGATAGAATCTGGTTGCTATGGGCAACATCCCATCTTCAATGGAACTCCAATTTTAGTGAATTTACCCCTCAATGTCTGACTTTAGCTGCTATACATTAAATATTAAGGGCCAGATGTATCAAGCTTCAAAAATGATAAAATGGAGAGTGATAAACAACCAACCAATCAGCTGCTACCTGTCATTTTTCAAACCCAGTCTGTGACATGGCAGGTAGGAGCTGATTGGCTGGCTGTGTATCACTCTCCATTTTATCACTTTTTGAAGCTTGATACATCTGGCCCTCGGGCCTTAAGCCTCGCGACAAATAACGAAAAGCAACCAACATCATACCGGATGTTGAGTACTCTGAGCAAATCAATATCTACACACACAGATGTAAAAGGACAATAATGACAGTGATATGTAGAATGGTTTAGTGTCACCTAAGTAATATATGTGTTAGGGAGAAGCAAGTCCCTAGGAGACACAGATGATATGTTTTTACTTGCTGTGACTGGCTGTTTAGCTGTAGAATGGCACCAGTTTTATGGCCCCAGGAGGGTGATGCCATCTAGTCAGTATTGTCATTCTTCAGTCTTCATACATCACTGACAGAGATAATACAAAGTTAGACTCAACTGGTGATCGGCTCCATGGCTGTATAAGTTGACAATATTTCATTAGAAAATAATCTGTCTTCTGTTATGCCAACATTCCTTTATTGTGTAATAATATATGACTGCTGAAGTAGTGGTGTCAGTAGGGGTTCAGGCTGCACTAGGGTGTCACCCTCCTAGGGGTGACAACAAAATTGCAGCTCCTCCTCAGTTACAGGAGCATGGTGCTGCACTGCAACATCAGGTGCAGCATTTGGCTCCTCTCACAGTGTAGGAGCAGGTAGTGCAGCCGTACAAGTCTCTTGGGGCAGCTCAACATCTCCAGGGTTACTGGACACGCATCAGGAGTGATGAAACGGCGTTAGGGCATGAGACCGCGCCCACTTTTAGTGAGGCCACACACCCTTTTTGGTGAGTCGTTTAGGCCACAGCGGGTGTCTATGACCCCAGTAAATTACTATTTTTCTGCCTATTAAGATACAAATCACTGTGTAAACACTAGGGAAGTGGCTCCTGGTAAAGGTGGGCAAGTCTCCCATACGCCCTCAGACCCTAAAGCCCAATCCATCCCCATCATCTGCTGATCAGATACAGGCAAATGTGGCTCTTTGGGCAGGGGGCGTGGCTAAAAGGACACACATGACTCGATGACATCTTAGCCAGCCCCTCAAAGTGCAGCTCAGCGTCTCCTCTGCCACCATTGATAAATAAATATTAGTGGCGTATCTGTAATGGGTGCAGAGTGTACAGTGCACATGGCCATTATGCACACCTGCACACATATAATTATAGTTACCCCACCGGAGACCTGCAGAGGCCATTTTGGCGGTGATTTGAGCATGCGCTTTACCGCTGCCGAGAACATAAGTTCCGGGACCATGCATGTGCAGTACACTTTGGCAGACTGCCACAGACTACAGTGCTGTGGCTCCTGCCACAGAGAGAGGGGGGCCCGCAGAGATCACCTTGGGGGAGATTCTCTAAGAATCTCCGCCCCCCTTCGCCGCCCATCGCATACTTAATTATCGCATATGCTGTAACATATGCGATAATTAAGGCAAAGGACAGCTCTTGCGTTAAGAGCTGTCCTTTGCGGTGGGAGTCGCCGGGTCCCAGCAGGTCCCGGCGGCTCCCCCCTCCCTCACACACCCGGCGCTGCTGCTGCTGCGCCGGGCTCTCCTCCTCCCTGCACCCGGAAGAGGATCAGTGCAGGGAGGAGGTCACAGGTCCGGGCAGCACTGCGCTGTGCTGCCCGGACACAGGTGAAGGGGCGGCGGGGGTCGGCGCGGGGTGGCGGAGGGATGCGGTAGAAGCCCATTGGCTTCTATGGGGCATCGCCAGATTTTTCTGGCGATGCCCCCCGCCGCGTTAACCCGGCTTACAGCATCCCAAAATGCGGTAAAAACCCGATAACTGGGTTTTTACCGCATTTCTTGTTTAGAGAATCTCCCCCCTTCTCTCTTAACCCTTTGATTGCCAAGGGAATCTGTGTGTGGGAAAATTGGCAAGCAAGCCTAGTTTTTATTAACCCTTTGAGTGCCAACGTTCGCTGTGAGAGATCCTCAAAATATCCGCACACACACACACACACAAAAAAAGCCAGCTCCGCTCACAGTGTTCTTGTTTTTGGGTGCAATATTTATCTAAACGTCAGTTAATTAACTCCGCTGTATTTGTATTTATTTATAATAACGGAAAAAGTCACCGGGAGCGAAACGGATAGTTCAAGGATCGCTCGCAGCATTGCTGGCACTCAAAGGGTTACGCCCCTGTTCTTTATCCTTCGTTAGGGGTCATGCTGGAATTTGTAGCTCCACTATCGGTGACTCCGTCACGCTTCCTGCCCATCCATCACCCGTTTACCTACACGCATGTTGCGTTCCATGACCTTGTGGCGGTTAGGCCCCTCCCCTCTCTCAGGAGCACTAGGATACCTTGTTAGGAAGCGGCAGCCCAGAGGTGCAGATTGCAGAATTTCATCATCGCGAAACACATTGTTCCAACTCAGAAATTATACAGTCCAAAATCATCATCATGTATTTCCATCAGGATGAAATATCGGGAGCCGCGCTTAGTGCGAGCTTTTATTAATGATGTGCTGTCAGACTCTGGATGCTCTGCATATTTGCATATTAAACAGCTGAGTGAAGAAACATTCCTTTTATTGCTGCGGGAAATAAATCAGTTTAAAGCAAGTTTTCATCATTTATACTCCTTTCAGCTAAGTCTTCTTTTATTGAAATAAATTGTTGAAGTGCTTTAATCATTCCTTGAATACTGATGAAATTTACCTTGATAGCGACTTTAAGAATGCATGTATGTGTATATATATATATTTACATATATTGCGGAAATGCATTACCCTCCCCATATTCATGCGTTCGGGTGTTTTGCATATCAAAGTTCCACCATAGGACAACGAGCAATCAGTTGGGGAAGTGAATCCATCAGAACGCTGGAGTAACCTCTGTCTGACCTCACCCTGTCCCAGGCTGCTGGAGATACATCTGGCACCCCTCTTTCACTCCCACCCATCTGCAAACTAGTTATGGCTGCTCTGTATATATATATATATATATATATATATATATATATATATATATATATATATATATATATATATATATATATATATATATATATAGAGAGAGAGAGAATAGGACAAAGGGCACTCAGGGTCTTTTTCAGGTGAAAACAAAATCGACTGTTTATTCAGTCATAAGTCGGGTCCGTCTACGTTTCGGGGTCTCCCCCTTCGTCAGGACAGGTAGTGGTACCACTACCTGTCCTGACGAAGGGGGAGACCCCGAAACGTAGACGGACCCGACTTATGACTGAATAAACAGTCGATTTTGTTTTCACCTGAAAAAGACCCTGAGTGCCCTTTGTCCTATTCTCTATATGTATCAGGGGCTGCAAGGTCCCGATTGCTGGCACCGGGGCGCTTCTACCTCACTTTGGTTTCACCTAAGTCCTGCAGTGCCGGATCTATTCCTGGACTATATATATATATATATATATATATATATATATTCGCACAGATGTAAAACAGATTTAACATTTTTAGGGAAATGACTGTTGCATCGTAAGGGGTTAACAGCAGTGTTATAGTAAACAGCAAAAGTTCCTCAATATACAAATGGGTGAACCCCAAGTTGTCTGGAAGATTCTTTTTGATACTGAAGACTAATTATTTATTTATTAACAGTGTCTTATATAGCGCACACATATTCCGCAGCGCTTTACAGAGTATAGTTGAACATTCACATCAGTCCCTGCCCCAGGGGAGCTTACAATCTATGGGGCAAATGTATTAAGCCTGGAGAAGAGATAAACTGGAGATAAAGTGGAGATGAGGTAAAAGGAGATAAAGCACCAGCCAATGAACGGTGTTTGAAAATGACAGTTGGGAGTTGATTGGCTGGTGCTTTATCTCATTTTACCTTATCTCCAGTTTATCTCCAGTTTATCTCTTCTCCAGGCTTAATACATCTGCCCCTATATTCCCTATCACATGTACACGCACACACAGACATTCTAGGGTTATTTTTGTTAGGAGCCAATTAGCCTATCAGTATATTTTTGGATTGTGGGAGGAAACCGGAGCACCCGGAGGAAACCCACAAAAGCACGGGGAGAATATACAAACTCCGCACAGTTAGGGCCATGGTGGCAATGCTGTGTATACCATCAGCAGGTGTATCATCTTGGTTCCGGTTGATAGATCTAGATAGCTGGTCAATAAGTTTACCCCAAAAGGCCAAAATGCAATAGGCCGGCAGGGTCTAATTAAAAATGCAAACACATGACAAGGTCGACATTAGTTTTTTATATGATTTTTTTTTAACCGCCTTGTTCTTACTTTACCGGCCATGGTATGCCCATCAATTATAATGCTCACATTAGGCGGTGCTGTGGCGCAGTTGCATTTATGGATGCTGCCAGCTAGGATTACCTGCATTTTCCATAAGGGAATGCATCCAGAAGGCTCTAGTGCATGAGCAAAATGGCTGCCAACAACTTGCACACACCTTTCACCAGTATTTCCATTTTCATGTTTTAAATGGCCATTGAACAAGTGGCACTTATGATTTCAGTGGTGCTGGGTATTGGAAGAGAACCGACCACATTCACCATTGGCAATCTATTGAGTAACTCCTTTCCGGTTATTTGAAGACAATGTGGTCAGGTTTCTGTAATGTGCTAAATTATCAGACACTTCCAGCATTAGTTGTTACCTATGCAGCCTAGTTTTCCCTCCAGAATCCGAGGAGGGCAGGGTACTGGAGGAGAAGGGGCACTTTGAATGCGGCAGGGCGGGCCATTCGACGTCACTAATGTGGACGAGCCCATCCGTTGATGTCACTAATGTGGACGAGCCCATCCGCTGATGTCACTAATGTAGGCGGACCCGCCCACCGATGGGTGGGCCCATCCGCCTGCCGAAGTCTGTCTTGGGGGCGTGCAGAAGCCCGCAGCGGGGACCGACGCAAAACGGCCAGGGCATGTTTTTCCTGTGAAGTTATGTTTAATGGGTGGAAAATAAGAATTGTATTCATATGTTTCTTATATGCAATGAAATCAGATGGAAAGTTTGTATGAAAACATCGGTATTCTGTTTTATTGAATGCATATAATTAAATTGGGGAGAGAACCATGGTAACATCAGTCTATGAATGCAGTGTATCTAACTAGAGACATCCACTGCACCATGGGAATGGACCGCTCTCTGCAGCTGCAGTCATTTAATACAAAAGCCTTCATTTACATTTGTCACTTGTTACTTTAAACACATTGGGGGTTATTCTGATTGACACGCTCGCATACGAATTTGAATGCGAGCACGATGTTTTTGCATGTGCGTGCAGATGAGCAAAAAAACCTGTTCACCAGGCGCATGCACCCAAGACTGCGGGCGTGGGGCGGCGGGCCAAGGGATTTTCCCATAGGAACGCCCAGTGTTTCATGTTCCCATGGAAATCACCCAGTGACGCGGGTGCAGGGGGCGGGCAGCTGACATCAATGGATGTCAGCCGCCTGCCCAGTTCCTATCGAGGGTGCGCTCTAATCTAAGTTACCTCAGAGTCACTTAGATATGCGTGCACCTTCCACATCATCCAATGGTCGGGGACCATCAAATGATGTGGGTGTTCCCCCCCCCCCCCCCAGCCTGCGAATAGATGTTTATGTGCGAACAGACCCGCTGTGCGAAGGGGGGCGGGCAGACCGGCATTCGACATGTTTTAGTAAATAAACCCTATATTTGGATACTCAAAAAGTTTCCATTGTGAAGTAATTTGACACTTAACTAAATCAGTCCTGGGACTGTACCATGGGCTTGTGGAAAGGGGTACGTTTATAATGTAAAGGTTTAAGTGGTACCCTTAGCTGTGCCACCGCATCCTTTAGGGACTTGATTGTGTTCATCTATTACAGGGGTGGGGAACCTCAGGCCCGGGACCGTATGCAGCCCCCCGTAGCCGGTCTGAGTGGCCCGCCCACCCGCCTGGCGGCTTTGCCGGGAGTCAAGTACACGGGAATTCTCACTAGTGGTCGGTAGTTCTCGCGAGATTCCTCTTAATCAACAGCAGCCAGAGACTGTCAGTCCTATTCAGCGGCAGCCTCCGGAGCGTAAGCGGCTGCAGCAGGACAATTTGTAAGAGAAATGTTTTCATTTAGCCCCCGAAGGATTTTTTCCCCATGCAAACGGCCCTTGGCACATAAAAGGTTCCCCACCCCTGATCTATTATAACGGTGCCTCTGTTCGCTCTCCTTCAGAATGCTGCGGAAGCATCGCTCCGCCAGCTGTATCCGCCATTGGTGGAGCTCTTGATGTTGCAGTGCTGTCGGTAGGTAGGGGTGCCTGATCTGTTTCTTGGATGACGAGCACTGT
Organism: Crinia signifera; assembly: GCF_055691185.1. Lineage (NCBI taxonomy): Eukaryota > Metazoa > Chordata > Amphibia > Anura > Myobatrachidae > Crinia > Crinia signifera. Next base: position 24,328,762 of record NC_139227.1, read on the forward strand.
TTCCAGGAACTAGTTGAGGTTCGCTAACGCATTTCTCCCGGCTATTAGTGCAGGACTTTTTCAGGAACGAATGCCAGTGTTTTTCTTTAGACCGGACCAGCCCCTGTGGCGTTTGCCAGAAGTACCAGATGGGCGAACCGGCCTTGTTTACCTTTGAAGGTCCAATTGCAACAGATGTCCCTTCCATCCCTGTTTTCTTGTTACATTTAAACCGTAGACCCCCCTCCCCCATAGGCAAATGCATTATTCCTACTTCTTGATGATGAGATCAGTGATAGTAAATAGTGTCCCCGCCTAAGACGGGAGCCTGTGGAAACAGTATGCCAGTCATATCATTACTTCCAGATGTTTTACTGAGCATTAACTACTGTATTATAAATGCTGCAGGCAACATCAAAATTGCAGCAAGAGAGAAGTGTGTGTATGTACAGGCCACTCATACACATTCATCCTCAACTGTCAGCATCAAAGGATGTAGGTTTTATGAACGTGTGTTGAATATCTAAAATTCTGTTCGCTCGCATGAGGCAAAAGACGGGTTTTATATATATATATATAGGGAAGTCGGGGTCTGGCACCCAGAGCGCTGGACACGCTGACGATATACAGTAATATATATATATATATATATATATATATATAGTGTGTATATATATCTATATATATATATATAATCTGTGTGGGGGTCCGGCACTGCCTGCCAACTCTGGCTAACTCGTTTTGCCTGGCCCGGGTGTCTGTTCCACCAGAGAATCTCTCTGGTACATATGTAGCAGTGGGAAAGAAGAACGTCACTCCAGGCACTTTGTGAAAAAACAGTAACTGTACTTTATCTGCCAACGGCGTTTCGGGCCTAGGGCCCGTCTTCAGGACAATGTCCTGAAGACGGCCCTAGGCACAGACTTTTCGAGAAGCCTCTCCGGGAGAAGCCCAGAGAGGACAGCCCGATCTTCAGGTCTGAAGACTGAAATCCCCACCCCCAATCAAGGCAAATGCAGCGATTCGCTGGTCCGCTAGTAGGGGGCGGGGCTAAATGATGCAAAATTATGTGATTTGCGTCATTTTAGATCCACCCCTTGCCGCGGACCCGTAAAAAAATGGTAATTAGTGCGGTAAGAAAGGGGGCTGCGGGGGCTGCCAGGCAAAAGCGGAAGGATTGCTGACCTTCCCAGGGGGCCGGGAGGGGGACCCAATTTTCGGGAGCCTCCCGGCAATTTGGGGGTTGGTAGGCAAGCCTGATATATATATATCATATATATACTCTGTATCACATGGGGGACTTTGGGCGAGAATGCCTGTTTTGTTAAAGCGGCAATCGTTTACAAGACAGAACTTGGTAGCTTTTGCCTTGTAAATGATTGGCGCTTTGAAAATATGGGCGTTCTCTCCCAAAGTCCTGCACACCCGCCAATTTATACCCTGCTATATTTATCTCCTAGTCTTCTCTAATCCAAAGACCAGGGAGAAGTACAGTATGAGATGGAAAAGATCATGGCATTTCTGTTCTCTTAGGTCTCTCCCATGCTGAAGAAAACTGTTATTAATCTATACTGACTGAAACTTCCATTTACCATGTAGCTGCTCGTGGGATTACAGGCACAAAGGTTCCATGCATTTCAGATGAAATATGAACATTTGTTTTCAAAACAGTTGTAAAAGCTTTGCTAGTTGTATACCTTGTTATCCAGACTTACAGGATATTTTACTTTTAAGTACATGTCTCTTAAGGCCCCCATACACTAGTCCTACTAAGCACTAAAAACCGAATTCCCCTTGAGGCACCCCCCCCCCCCCCCCCCCCAGCAGTTCCCCGGGAGGGCTCACTTAAGATTTGGCACTTCATGTGCCATTTTTACATGCAATAAATCGCATGTGACATATCTAGGGTTGCCACCTCACCCATCATTGATTCCTGGAGACACACCCTCCCCCCCTTAACCTAATGCACGCGCTCTTGGAAGAAGTGGGCGTGACCTCATAAAATGGGCATGACCTATTCAAAAAGTGGGCGTGGATAAAGAATAAGCTTATACATTACAGGTACTCAACTTATATACAAATGACCATCATTTACTGCAAATAAATAAATAATGGTACATCACACTACAACATTATATAATATAAATACTTGTTACAAACATGACATATATAGACATATTCATACATACATACATACATATATATACTTGCGGGGTAGCCGGCACTCAGCTCAATGAATCAATGTGCCGTGATTAAGGTTAGTGTTTGCTGGGAAAGTACTGCGTAGTGTGCTGGCACTATATTAATATATAAATAAATACAGTGTTGAATCAAAGTCCTGTAATACTTCTACAAAGGCTGCCTGTGGAGACCAGTCTTTAGTACTGTTGACCCACAGGGCAAGCAGCCAGATTTCAGACATTATCGGGTATCAAGGTCGTTTTGGGCCATACACACTGCTGCGGCCAGCATGGGATTGTAGTGTATAGTGAAGGCACTCACAGGAACTCTAAGGGGTAAATTTACTAAGCTTCTGAAAATGAAGAGTTGATGTCAGGGCCGTCTTAATAGTATTGTAGGCCCTGGACAAAGCAATGCACCGGGGCCCCTACCCACCCATTAAGGGGATTTTTTAAAAACAAATTGTAGCATGTCCCTCCTGCAGTCCTGAACCATCTCTCCACTTGCGTCCAATGAATGGCTGTCAGTACTCTGATTGGTAGATAGCGCCAGCCATCCACCAATCACAATGCTGACAGCCACTGTCTGTTGCATGCTGGGAAGCAGGAAGAGAATGCTGCCTGATTATCTGTGGCATCTTTCATTTTTCAAAGCATTAGAGCACGTACCCCTGAGTACCTGATACAGGATTTCTTGGTCTTGTTATTGGCTGGCACACATAGATAACCTGGCTGCACATGCATCAATTATGTGGGGAAATTACTGCATACAGTATGTTCTACTTGTCTGAAAATTCTAAGGGGTTATTCAATCCGGGATTACGATCGTCGGAATGTCCCAACAGTTAGAATCCTGGATGTTTTTATCGGCTTCCGTCATGATCTCAACAGTCGGTACCCAATGTTCCGAGTGTTGGAAATTCCATGGATCAGTGACAACGCCGGCACTTTGTCAAGAAATGGCCACAGATTTGACAATCCACAGGCATTTCCAACAATACAGCATACTTGCCTACCCTTCCGTAATGTCCAGGAGGCTCCCCCTCCCGGCCCCCTGAGAAAGTGGCCAAGTCTCCTGCATGCTCCCCAATGCCCCTGCACCCCTCAGAGCTGCTGAAACAAATTCTGGAATTTGCAGGTCTGCGTCATTTCACATCATTTTAGCCCCAGCACCTCCCCACGAACACGCGAATTGCAGAGTTGGTGTGGATTGGGGGAGTGGCTTTGTGACCTCTGCCTTGTCCCCACCCCTGACATCCAGCATTGGGTCTCCAGAGAAAAGTCTGTAAGTATGCACAATAGGGAGTCTGTAGCAAGCGAGCCCCAGCCGGGAGTAAATACTGAACTGCTAATTTTTCCACTGTCGGAAATATACAGTAGGTAGAGATTGAATACTCCCCTATTTTATTTCTGAATAGTTTTGGGTAACGGCAGAGGTGTTGGGAGGGTTTATTGCACAAGGAAGTTTGTGTAATAATATGAGAGTGTTTAATGCTCTTGAGGGGTTGGGTGCAGGATAGCGGCAGTGAGGACGCTGATGGTCGTAATACAGACACCGGCATCCCAACTGTGTAAAATCCTGACATGGGCGCTCAACTAAACTATGGTAGTCCACTGATTGTATGCATAGGAATAATCATGAGCAGACTGAGAACTGGCCAACGAAAGTAACAAAAGACACATGAGATAGTCTAATGACGTGCTATTGAGCAGAAAAGTTGTTCTTTTTATTAAGTTTTAATTATTTGTAATATGCTTAACCAGTGTTTCCTCATTTCCGTTTGTAACTCTGTGAATTCCCCCCCATCATTTTTATCTGCTTCTCTTCTGGTTTCAATGTACTATTTGTGGTTCGTGTATGTACTGGTAAATACAAGCCCTTTAATGACATTAACAGACATATTGTTAATCCCAAATGCATTAGATTACCCAGACTGCATTACCTACAAATGAGAAAGTAATGTACATACAGACTGGTGCTACAGAATCCAGGCCAAAACTTTTAAAAGACTGTAAAAGAAAAAAAGTATTTAACTGTTATTTTATAGAAAAGATATATATAGAACTGCGCAATCACAGATAATTGAATTAATCACTAATAAGACATTTATTCACATGACAACAAATCCTAAAATTACATAAAAATTACATAAAATGTTTAAAATCACATTTACTAAAACAAATGTTGTCATTTGTTTTAGTAAATGTGAATAAATGTCTTATTAGTGATTAATTCACTTCTCTGTGATTGCGCGGTTCTATATATATATATCTTTTCTGTTTTTCGTTTTCTGAGTTTGGGATACTGAGCTACCCCAATTAGAACTGTGGCAATCAACAGGCAATTTGATATTTATAACTGAGTCTGGTCATATTTTTATATTTTATAGAACCACGAATGCTGAATAAGCACTGAGTGAGCATAAACCCCTGATGGTTCCCCAGGTTACGCTGGAAGGTCAGCTGATATGATAATAGGATGGGCACAAGGCCTATCAGAGCTGTGGGAGGAGTATAGACAGGGAAGAAAAGGAACATACTCACAGGAAGTTCTTCCTCTGTCTGGAAAAAGCTGCTGCAGGATCAGGCAAGGCTGCTCTGCAGCACTACATATACTGTCCCATTCTTAACAGGCTTATCGCTAACGACTATATCTATTTTCTCTCTACTCTAGATCTGTCCCTCTCTCTTTGGATCTGTCCCTCTCCTAGTCTGTCCTCTCTCTTAATTACAGTGGGCGCTGGATATGGCTTATAGACCGCGTAGGTCCACCCGCCCGCCTGCCCGCCTCGCCGATTATGCGGAGGCTGCTGGGGAGGCTGCGGGGCCTAGCGGCGTGATCCCTGGTGGTCCTAGTGGCCGGAGGGGGTCGCGGCGGGGTCCGGCGGCTCCCAGGCCGCCCGCGCGGCATGACGCGATGGTCGCGGCGCCGGCTGATGACGCGGCCCGGCGCCGGACCTCGCGTACCGCCAGTACAGGCCGCGGCGCGAGCGGCGACAGCCGCATCACCCGGGGGGGGGGTCGGGCAGGGGTAGAGCCCGGGCCGCAGTTACAAGTGCGAGAGGGCTAGGCCCCCGCGCGCAGGCACATGAAACCGCCAGGCCTGGATCGCGGCCTTCTGCCCGGTCCAGCGCCAGACGCGGTAGGCCCCAAGCCAGGCAGCCCCCCATTAACCAGCACCAGGGCATAGCTGGGCAGCCATACATGGCGCGCCCCTCATCCATCCCCATCCTGGCTTCTAGGCTACCCCAGATGGGTTCCCACTCCGGGGCTCCCCCTCCCACAAGTAATAGAAGGGGTAGGGGCCGCAGAGGGGCCATGGGTGGGAGTCAGGGGCCAAATAGGGCTCAGATGGCGACACCAGCCCCTATGGACACGCCTAGGGTAGCGAGGCCCCTGGGTATGAGATCCTCGCTGCATATGGCGAGGCGGCAGCTCCTTAGAAGGGCCAGATTACTTCCCTTGCGCAGTGCTCAGGCCCCTGCGCCTGCTGCGCAGGTCCCCGTGGCCCCCACACTACCTGCGGCTGCAGATGGGGGGGTACAGCAGTTTCTGTCACTACTATCTGATTTTATGAGACAGTCACCTGCCCCGGGGGGGGTGGCCCCAACCCACAGTCAGGACCCTTCAGCCTTATCAGGGACCCCTGTCCCGGCACTGGCAGTTAGGGCCCCCCTGGCTACAACAGCAACACCTACGGCCCCCCTCAGTTCGAGGGATATCGTCGCTTCTGGAACCCCCCCAGTGGGTTTGGTGGAGGATCCCTCACAGATGAGCCTCGTACCAGTGGAGGGTACTTCAGGTGGGTCAGCGTCCAAGCGTAAGCGGCGCAAACGTAGGGCTGCGCATACCTCCTCTTCCTCCGATGGATCCGACTCGGGATCGTCGGAGGAGGATGGGGGCCGAAAATCCCGCAGGCGGCGCAGGCATAGGCGCCGTAGGCACTCTAGTTCCAGCGGCAGCTCGGGGTCTCCATTGTTCCCTAGGGGGAAAGTTGTCCAGTGCGAGAACACAGCAGTGCTCAGGGAACTTAGGCGCAGCGTCCAGGAACGCATTAAGGACGGTAAATACGTCAGCTTCTTCACCATGACGGCGCAGGCGGAGAAAGAATATCGCGAGGCGAGGGGGTATTGGGGAGGAGGCCTACTGCACCTATCACCGGTGGCAGGCGGGCATGTTCATGTTCGCGGCTTGTTACCTAGAAACAAGACCGCAGGAACACATGAACATGGTGCGTTACATGCACATGATTCATCAGATGTTCCTGTCTGAGGCTGACTCCTCATGGCGCTCATATGATGAGAATTTTCGCCGCAAGCAGTCAGGGCTGGCCATTATGGCATTAGGGTGCAAAGACGTGGAGATCTGGATGGGGCCAAAGCCGGCGGCTGCTCCTGCAGTTGCTGCTGCGGCCACGCCAGCCTCCAGCCCCGCCCCTCGCAAGCAGCAACAACCCTTTCGCGGTAGGGCGGGGGGGGCCCCCGCCGGGCGTTGCTTCGCATTTAACGGAGCTGGCTGCGCCCTGGGAGCCTCTTGCAAGTTCAAGCACGCATGCTCAAAATGCTGGGGCAATCACCCATTTAGAGACTGCAGGAAGGGCAAGCAGGGAGGCACCTCCCAGGCTTCCACAGCCGGGGGCACACCTCAGTAAGGCCCCTTCTCCTGTACGGGTTGACCGCTTGGCCGGCTGGCTGGGACGGTACCCGTGTAGGGAGGAGGCAAAATTCCTAGAGGAAGGCTTCCTCCTGGGCTTCCGCCTACCAATCCAGGGGGAGGTGGTAGCACGTGCCCCCCGTAATTTAAAATCCGCAAGACAGATGCCCGGGATAGTTTTGGAAAAGGTAGACAAAGAAGTGAGCTTGGGGAGAATGGTGGGCCCTTTTCCATCACCCCCTATAGAGAACCTGGTTCTCTCCCCTGTGGGGGTATTCCCCAAAAAAGCTAGCGGCAAGTTTAGGCTTATCCAACACTTGTCACACCCACCGGGCGGCTCTGTTAATGACGCCATCCCTGAACACTTGTGTCGCGTGCGATACCAGTCGTTTGAACAGGCCCTTGATATAGTGCGCAGCCACGGACACGGGGCCCTGCTGGCCAAGGTGGACATTGAGTCAGCCTTTCGCCTTCTCCCTCTACATCCGGAATCATTCCGGTTCATGGGATTTCGCCTGCCCACGGGTTTTTACGTGGACAGGTGCTTACCGATGGGCTGCTCGATTTCCTGCGCCTACTTCGAGAGGTTTAGCAGTTTCTTGCATTGGTGCGTAAAAGAAGGTTCAGGCGAAACTAGTGTGGCCCACTACTTGGATGACTTCCTGTGTGTGGGCCCTGCTGATTCCCAGCGATGCAAGCTTCTGCTGACTTACCTGCAGAATCTGTTTAGGGAGTTTGGGGTCCCCATTGCGGAGGACAAGACGGAGGGCCCTGTGCAGCGCCTGTCCTTCTTGGGGATAGAAATAGACACAATGGCGGCCTGTTGCCGCCTCCCCCAGGACAAGCTGTCTCGGCTATGCGGAGCCATTAGCCTGGCATTGGCCACGGGCAAGCTTCAGTTGCGCCAGCTTCAGTCTCTCCTGGGACTGCTTCACTTTGCTTGCAGGGTCATACCCATGGGTAGAGTTTTTTGTAGGAAGTTGGAAAGATCCATGTCAGGCGTCAGGCACCCACTCCACTATGTACGTCTCTCTGCAGAGATAAAGAGGGATTTACGCACTTGGCTCTCCTTCATGGAGCAGTTCAACGGGGTCCTGATTTGGCCTGCCAGCCCGCGCACCAATGCGCAGTTGCAATTGTATACTGACGCAGCGGGCGGGGTGGGTTTCGGAGCCTTCCTGCACGGGTCATGGTGCGCTGCGCCATGGCCAGTGGAATGGGTAGCGGAAGGACTTACAAAAAACTTACTGCTGTTGGAGCTGTTCCCCATTGTAGTGGCGCTGGAGCTATGGGCAGACAGGCTACGCGACTCCAGCATCATATTTTGGTGCGATAATTTGGGAGTGGTGCACTCTATCAACAGGCAGGGCTCAGCTTCCATGCCTGTAGTTCGCCTGCTTGCGCGGTTGGTGCTGCGATGCCTGCTGTTCAACATACAGTTTGTGGCACAACATGTTCCCGGAGTAGAGAACTCTGTGGCAGACGCATTGTCCAGGGCCGATTGGGAGAAATTTCGGGCCCTGGCTCCTGATGCATCGATTGTTGGTGAATGCTGTCCCTCTTATGTTTGGCAGATGATCAGGCCGGAATGGAGGGGCTAGCCATGCAGGCTATCGCACCACGGACGCTCCACTGCTATCAGGCTGGATGGCAGGAGTGGGAGCAGTTCAGACTGTCTGCCCCTCAAGCAGGTAAGACACCTGAAGAGGCCATGGTGGCTTTTGTTTGGAGTGCCTACTCCAATGGTCGCTCTGTCGCCTCCGTGCGCAGGGTCTTGGCAGGGGTGTCGTTTTTCTCCGCATTGCAGGGTAGGGCGGACCCGTCCCGGTCATTTCTAGTGTCTAGGGCGCTGCGTGGTTGGCGGCGGGCTACACCTGCCCCCACGGACTGTAGGCGTCCCATTGATATGTCGTTACTTCCAGCACTGCTGGACGCCCTGGGGGACATCTGCTGGCCTCACTATGAGGTACTATTGTTCCGCACGGCGTACGTGATGGCATACCACGGGGCCTTCAGGATTGGGGAACTGGTGGCACCGTCAAAACGAGCGCCCTCGCCTTTGACTGTGGACGACCTGGTGGTCCAAGCTGACTCGGTGCTATGTCACCTGCGACGATCCAAGACGGACCAGGCTGGGAGGGGGCGGTGGCTGTCCTTGCTGCCGTGCACGGTGGAAAGGGCGTGCCCTGTGACGTTGGTCTCGGCCTTCGCCCAGGTGCGCCCGGACCTTCCAGGCGCATGGTTGATGCACGAGGATGGGTCACCGCTCACCAAATACCAATTTTGTCACGTCTTGGGACGGGCGCTGGAGGCCACGGGTCTCGATCCTAAGGAATTTGGGTCTCATTCCTTTAGGATTGGGGCTGCTACCTCGGCGGCTGCGGAGGGCCGCTCCGACGCAGAGATTCAATCTCTGGGTCGATGGCGCTCGGCAGCTTTCCGGAGGTACATTCGGCCGGCTTTATCTATCACTTTCCACCATGGTCAACTGGACGCATAAGCGCTCGCCAACTTCCAGTGGGGGCCTTGAGGTGTGTTTTCACATCCGTCTGGGGGCACAATTCGGCTATAATGGCATGGCGTACTTGTTAGTTTACTCCAGACGGTGTGTTTTGTGCCTCAAGAGCTGGTCGGCCACGGTTTTTCTCATTCCTCTCTCTAACAAGTGTGGTGAATGCTTGGTATGCAAGCTTGTCGACAGCCTTCTAACCTCTTTATAAATATTTCAGGTCGACAGGACGTTAAGTCCATTTGGATGATTGGACATTCCTTTGTCTATTGGGCTTCCAGGGCAAACATAGCATCTGATGTACGCGTGTTTAGTCGAGCTGGGGAGGTTAGGTGGCTGGGTGAGAGAGGTATGCTGTGGAAAGGGCTGCAGGCTGGGCTGATTCGAGCCCTGAGAAATTTTGGGGTCCCGAGGGTCATTATTTTCCACCTGGGTGGTAATGATTTAGGGCGGATGACCGCTCTCGAGCTACGCTCGGTGATTGTGCGGGACCTCTATTTTATTTCTTTGTATTTGCCTGCATGTAAGTTGGTGTGGTCCTCCATTACATCAAGGATAGTGTGGAGAAATGCGATATCCTGCCCCCGCCTGGAGCGTTCACGGAAGACGGTGAACGCTGCAGTTGAGAAGTATCTGCTGACCAATGGCGGGGGTGTTATTCGCCATGACGCCATCAGCTTTCAGCGGAGTGCGCTGTATAGGAGCGATGGTGTTCATCTGAGCCCGGAGGGCGTGGCTCTGTTTTTGGGCGATGTCTTTAGTTGGTTAGATACACAGTGCTGAGCGTTTCCTACTTGGTGGCGGTGCTGCGGCTTAGGGCCTAGCTTTGGCGGTAAAGAACGGTCATCCTTGTAAGATCTTGATGTGTGTGTGTGTAGATAGTGGGGTGTCGCTCTCTCCTGACATCGATGGTCATCGGCCATGCTCCCGCCCGGGGGGTGGTCACCACTAGCACGAGTGGATGACCGGGGAGAGCGATCACCAGCGATGGTGTGTATGGTAACATCTTTAAACCCACTTTCCTATAATGACCGTTCTTTGGTGCCGCCACCATTATATATATATAGTTAGTTTAATTGTCAAAATAAATTGACATTCATTTTGAAACGCCAGCACTTGTGTCTGTGTCTTTTTTATTATATAAGTTAGTGTTAAGATTTAGGTTAAGTTTATGGTGAGATGGAAAGGTGTGGACCTGGGGATACCTGATGGGGAGTTTAAGAACCACGAATGCTGAATAAGCACTGAGTGAGCATAAACCCCTGATGGTTCCCCAGGTTACGCTGGAAGGTCAGCTGATATGATAATAGGATGGGCACAAGGCCTATCAGAGCTGTGGGAGGAGTATAGACAGGGAAGAAAAGGAACATACTCACAGGAAGTTCTTCCTCTGTCTGGAAAAAGCCCCACCCACCCTTCCCTATTTCTTTTCTCTTCGGCGGCGGTAAAGAACGGTCATCCTTGTAAGATCTTGATGTGTGTGTGTAGATAGTGGGGTGTCGCTCTCTCCTGACATCGATGGTCATCGGCCATGCTCCCGCCCGGGGGGTGGTCACCACTAGCACGAGTGGATGACCGGGGAGAGCGATCACCAGCGATGGTGTGTATGGTAACATCTTTAACCCCACTTTCCTATAATGACCATTCTTTGGTGCCGCCACCATTATATATATATAGTTAGTTTAATTGTCAAAATAAATTGACATTCATTTTGAAACGCCAGCACTTGTGTCTGTGTCTTTTTTATTATATAAGTTAGTGTTAAGATTTAGGTTAAGTTTATGGTGAGATGGAAAGGTGTGGACCTGGGGATACCTGATGGGGAGTTTAATACCTATACTATATTGGCTCACTATAGCGCAGGATCTAATCTTTCTGTATCTGTTATTTTATATGATTTTTATTTTTTATATGTATTATTATATTGTATGTAATTCTGTGTCATATACTGTATGTCTAAATCTGTTTTTTTTTTAAATTGAGACCATTCCTAAATGTTAGGATAGCACACTTAATTAACGTTAATCACTATTTATTTATACTAATACAATTGGTGATTCAGCAGCCCTAAATATTTGCAATATTGCAAATAATATAAGTAGAATGACGCAGATTGGCACCCTTGAGCTGAGTGCCAAAGTGCCTCCATCTACTGATTATAAGACTATAACCTACAGGCATTTATACATGTGTTTCGCTTGTATTATACATCACTAAAGCATTTAACATCCTATTGCTGGAATGAGCTCCATTTAGTACATACGCGCAGGACAGTGATTGCTGCTCAACTTCCTCCTGTTTTTTATAGCTCTGTCTTTGTGTCTCGTACAAATGGTAAGAATCAGTCATGCATTCCTTGGCTTAGATTGCACATTTTATTCTCGCTGAAGAAATGATCAAAAGAACCAACACTGTTATAATAAACAGACATAGTGTAGTTGGGTGTATTTTTCTCATGTTACATTTTATTGTTGCTAAATTGTTTCATACATAAACTTAGCTAAACTTACTGTAGCTGCGCGTTTCCTTTTATTTGTTTGTTTGAATTTTGCTTTCTTTGGAAAAATGTCAAACACAAAAGTGGTACAGACCAGGTGAAACCACTTACCATAAGGTGAGTACAAAGCAACAGGCAAAAATGGTCATGCGTTGATCTTCCCGCAACAATTTTCATTGTTATTATGTGTCACCTGACCCATGTCATTAGTTAAGCTATCCACACTCTAAGGCATTTTGGCCACTTTTTACTTGAGTCCGTCGGATCGGTCTGTCAAAAGTGGCCAAGTCGCAGGCGTTTGACATCCAATCCGCTCTGAAGCGGGGTCCGGTGCGCATCGGGTCGGAGGTTGGACATTCCCCCGTCCGCTCCCCACGTGTCTTTTTACATGCGATAAATAGCGAGTGATAATGCGCATGTAAAAATCAACTCCTACCTATCATTTATCAAACGTAGCCTATAACATGTCACGTATGAGTTGATTGGCTGGCTGTTTATCACTCTCCATTTGATCACTTTTTGAAGCTTGATACATCTGGCCCTAAGGCTGGCATTTCCAGCGACTTTTTTTATATCTACGTATCTGTGTAGTTTAATAAGAAGAGCTAGAAGCAACACCTCTGTCTGTTTGTTAGAGGCAGCATTGAACTGATAAAGTTTCCAGAAAGAACAGCTGATCATGGAAAAACAGCAGTGGCATACCAATGCCACCGCAGTCCAATCGCAGGCTTGGGGGAGCTGGCACTGTGGGGGTGAAGGGTCTATTCAGATTCTATGTGGTCTGGCCATCCACGTGGTATCTGCTGAAAATGACCCTCCATAAATGAGCGTAGCCTTGGAGAACCCCTGGCAACGAGCATGAAAACCCTGGCTACAAGCAAGAAACCCCTGGCAACGATCATGTAGGTAAAAAAATTATATAAAATGTATATTTTTTTGCAGGGGGGCACAAAATCTCTAATTATGCCACTGAGCACCACAACTGTTAGGTCTGGTCATTGGGTACAAAATCCGTCAAGTCTCCGAGGGGCTAAAGGTAGGACATTGAAACCAAATGCACAATCTCGATGGGTCATTTGCACAATGTGCAGCCCCGCGGATTGTGATGTTGGCCCTCAGATCAGGCGTGCTGCACGTCTGATCTATCGGCCCTCATTGCGGTCATGAGTGGATCATATGTGCTTTTTAAGCACATACAGTAGAATCGCTTGTTTCACAGCTCCACGACCTGTTTTAATAGAGGTCGTCCTGATGTATGGCCAGCCTTAGGGTGAGATGAGGTCATTCCTCATGACCTCCAATGATACTTACTTGTATAGCACATTGTCAGTGCATTGTAATATACTAATGGCGGCCTGAATAGAGAAGGAGAACCAACAGTTTGCTCTTTTCTAAGGACATTTCATTTTAACATTTGTACATGTGCAATCTCTGTTTACATAGTCAGCATTCAGCTATTCCGTGGCTTGACCCCTCTCTCGGCCCCAGCATGCTCACAATCTGCCCCAGCAATCGGCCAAAGTAAACGCCTGCATTCCACGAACTCAGGCAGGGGCCACAAATCTCTCCCCCCCCCCCAATTATTTCCTAATGAGTAGATGTGGAATCATTTCGATGCACTCTAGTTATTTCATATCAAAAGGTTTCAGAAAACCACAAAGGCCCTTTTTAACCAGGGAGGTTGTGTGCTCCTCCGAGCCCTTACTAATGAAATATAGACACAGCCAGCTCCCTCTTGTAGCCGCATAACCCTTGTAGAATTTTTGTTTTTATCTTGTCCTGTTTTGTAACACTCTCTTTATGATGTCGTAGGGAGAGTTCATTAAATTAAAGACAAAAATGGAATTTAAAACTTGCCCCGCTGAATGCAAAATCCGTTGTTAAAAAGACCCAGACCTCCTGTTAACACAATACTTTTATCTAGTAATCACAGCCTGCGGGAGACAATATAACAATTCATCTGTAAAACGAGATTAACTCATTTAAGGTAGGCAGTGATCAGAGGGAACCACCGAGCTGTTATCTGTCTGAACGAAAGCCTAGCACAACGAAGAGGCCATTCTGGTTCAGAGCATCTACCTAGTGAGCTCCTTGTTGAAAGTAATTGGACCCTGTCAGGGTATGTGCCTTTTGTGAGGTATGGAAATCACAATGGAGTACTATTAATCTCTGACAAATCCCCTTGTCTGATAAAGACTTTATATCTCGTTTCTTAATTAGAACATCTTCCTAACCACTTTCAAGTCTCTGCTCCTCAGCCCTCCGCAGCCGGAACCCCACTATGGCTGGAACCAGGGGTGAGCATGTTATAAAGTTTTCAGACCGCAAATTCCTGGTTCGCACCCGGGATTAGGACACGGGTCCCATCCCCGGAGCGACATGGCATTTGCGGTCTGAATACTCCGTGTCTAACGCGGCTTATTGCTGGGTCGGTGACATCACACGAGGCGGAGCTGATCGGCAGCACGTCACCGAGGGTTTGGGAGGAGGCAGCACTTGGAGCTGACAGCGGTGCCTCCTCCATACTGTGAAGGGGACCCGGGTCGCTTGACCCAGATACCTGTACACACTGCACTTGACACGGGTCAGAGATGCGTTCAACCCTGGTCATTACCAGGATTGAACTCCTGCGTTGCTAGACCCGAGGTGGCCCTTCAGACCGCACCTCGACCCGTGTTGGGGCTGCAAGGACACGGTGTCTGCCCTGCAGTGGTTTGCAGTCATGGGAGGCAGAGCCCCACCTGTAATCCTTCGGTATACTCTACTCGAGTTTATATATAAAAAATTATTACATTAATGCAAATAGATATTTATATCTTTTATAAATATTATCTTTGTATTATTCACATCATCTTTGAATTATATTAATCATTTTTATAGTCAAACACAAAATCATATATATGTATGTGTGTATATTTGGTTTTGATATTAGCTAGTGCGCCCCAGCCATTAAACTCACCGCACCTCACTGCTGCCCTGCGGACTGGTACAGTACAAGGTCTAGGTATAAGGTCACTAGGATGATTGGTTCCGTGAGAAATTCCAGTGTCAGTTCACACCTGATACCGGAATATATCAGGTGTGAACGGGAATGATGAATGTGGGAGCTGTAAGGAAATGTGTGACTGGAACAGGTATTACCTTCCGTAATACACATTGGTTTGGTACAGTTTAATGTAACCACTAAGCGGTTATGGAAGGTAAGTCCCAGGAAGAGTCACACCTATTTTGCTTCAGCTGACAAATTCATATCGTGGCCACAATTTAGGTGCAAGGATGGGAGCCCACTGCGATATCGCCACACGTTGTTACACCACATGTGTTATAAGGGAGACATTGGTAACACATGCAGTACGGGTACCCTAAAGAAGCCAACCCGCCTCACTAACAAGCCATCTGGCAGCAGTCCACACACATACAAGAGTTTATGAAGATTGTCTGGGGCACTGTTCAATCAAAATAAATTGATGGGCTGGTGGGGGCCCAGGGGCAATGGCATTGTGAGGGCCCCCACAGCTAAGCCCTCCCCATGTGAAACACATACACCTACCTATCTCTACATGGGCCGCAGAAGGTCCAGCTTGTTCGTGGTGTAGTTAACTGAACCCCCCAAGACCCTGAGCCACCCGCTGCTCTGTAAATTGCTATACACGGATATTCTCGGCAGCCGCTGTTGATAAATAGCTGAACCACCAAACAAGATTGCAACCTCTGTATGTGGGGGCCCCAGGACTGTCATCCCTGTTGCCACTTCCTAATATAGCCCTGTATAGAAACTTATCAGAATCTATATCAGAATCTACAGTAGGTAAGTGCTGGAAGCATAGCCCATACCTCCCAACTGTCCAGGTTTTCACCTGAGTGTCCTGCATCCCACGCATGGGCAGCAGTGCCCCACGATGGGGGGGCATTTGAGAGTCCCCCCTGTTATTCATTTAGCGGTAAATAGATGCTGCTTGCACTACTCACAGAGACAGAGGGAATGGGGGCATGGCCAACAGTTCTCCGAGCACTAGCCACGCCCCCACAGTAATGAAAATAAGGCATGGTTCACGAATGCAGCATTGCTGCGAAGCCATGCCCCCTTCTGAGAGGCAACACCCAATGTTGCACCCACTGCCCTATATTTTAATTTTGGGGGAGGTATGCATAGCCTCCTCTTTCCTTATGCATTCCCCAATTAAGTAGAACTCTTCATAATTCCTTTTGGAAGAAATACCTGTTGACTAACAATCCCGGTGCATTTTTTCAATCCCAGGATTCGGGATTGAAAAATGCTCAATCCCGGGATCCCGGGATTGGCTTCCCTAATAATAAAAAACACCCTGGCCGCCCGCATATTTACTTACATTTGCGGAGTGGGCGGCCGGGTTGCTGAGTGGGCGGATGGGAGGGCGCTGGCTTGCCAGGTTGTTAGGCCGTCTCCTACAGCTGGGTGGCCGGGAGCCAGGAAGGCTGGGTGGGGGGCGGGCGGATGGCTGAGGCGGGATGTGCGGCTGTGCCCTGCGCAGCGTGACCTCTGACCTAGTCACATTGCGCAGTGCTGCACTGCCGGGTAAGGGAGAAGCCGGGCAGCGTCTGAGTGCTCAGATGCTGCCCGGCATTAAACTGCACATGCGCAGTCTAATCCCGAAATCCCGGGATTGGAAACTCCAATCCCGGGATTGAAATCCCGGCGTTTTGGGGGCCAAATCCCGGGATCCCGCTGATCCCAGGATTGGCCACCCTACTGTTGACCGATCTCTAGTGAATTTAACCACCATTATTTATGGTGGTATGTCCACAGGAATCGAACATTTTGTTTGGTCTGATACTACCAGTGCTCTGCATTCACTGAAACACTCTACACTACTTGATTATACTTCGTGCTAATCCAGTGTTACCTTATATCTTAGTGCATTTCTCTGCAATAGACAAGTATGAGAATCCTGACGGACAACTACAGGAGACGGAGGAGGGGGGGTTGATTGTCAACATCTACTTTTTATCTCCTTGATAAATTGCACCTTTCCGATTTGAAAATGCATTTGATGACAAGAAGCTTCTGTTCTTTTCGGAATGGGCTAATCCCTCCTGCCTTTCTCGGAAGCGGGTTCAGACAGATAGAAGCAATATGCAGAGAGATGTTTAGCATCTCATCTGGTCTGACCACGCTATTCCTCTCCCTCCCGCTGAGACACAACACATGAAAGTCGTGTACAGACAGCGATGTCGTCTTTTGCTATAAGTCATGATCTTTCTGTTCGGCGTGTTTGAACAAAGAGCAAAGCGCTCCCTTCTGTCTTTTTGGATTTGGAAAAAAACCCCGAAAAGTCCGGAGAATGTTTCTAGGTGCAGAGAGCACTAATAGCTTCTTTTGAGTCTGAGTTCCTTTAAGTCTCCCCATTTACACAAGAAAGTCAATATTACGGGCTTTACAAACAGGGCATTCTGGAAATATGCTGACAAAATATATATATTTATATGAAACACAGTCTGTCATCTTTGAACTACAAGATGTCTTAATTTGACTTCATTTTGTTGGCATATTTCTCCCTTTTCCAGCTTATATATCAAAGACTTGTGTGTTTTTTTTATTTTTATACAACTATTCTTTTGCTTAAATTTACTCAATGGGTAGGAAGTAAACTTTTTTTTTAATATAGCACAGATGTCATCATTTTATTTTAGAAAGAGCCATTCTTTACCCATGTTGATTCAGTAAAGGAGACGTAAGTGTAAAAAAAAAAAATTTGGAACACTTTAAAGAAACTATTTAAACAAACGGATGAATGTTGGGAGATGGAAGGGCTTATTTTAGGAGTTCCTCAGAGGGCAGCCATCAAAAGTGGGGGGACTGCAGGGTCTCCAGTACCGGGTCCAGGACTGGAGTCTATCAAGGATAATTTGACGTAATTTTACTTGACGCAATCAGGGCCGGCGCCACCACTAGGCAGCTTTAGGCATTTGGCACTGGAGGGTGGCACTTGGGTGCAGGCCCCCCTTGGATGGACTTGAGTGGCTCCTTCTCTCTCCCCCCCCCCCCCCATCGCAGCATCTCCTGCCACCCACAGCCCCCCGGTGGAGCTTCGCTGTGGCCATCGCCACATCTCAAACCCCCCCCCCCGTGGAGCCAGACCCTGCGGCCATCGTCACATCTCCCAAAGCCCCCCCCCCCTGTGGAGCAAAGTGGTGGCGGCTGCATCACCCCCCATAGAGCGGGTGAACACACCCCCCCCCCCCCCCCCGCTCCGGCCCTGGACGCAATATAAAGGTTGAGTAGATTGGCTTTCAAAATACACACATGTCCACATACACACAAATCAGGATGCTTAGTGTACCACAAACTTTGTGATTTAGCTACGCCACGAGGAGTTTACCAAAATGTGCGTCTTATTTATGCAACAAAAGTACAATGCACAGTTACGCTGAATACTGGCGGTGGCATTTCATATGGCTTCTGGTGCGACTGAATAGCTAATCTGGGTAAAAGTGCAAATGACATAGGTCTGATACAAGTGACCCGCACCAGCACCGTTATACTTAATCTGAAACTTTGGGTGACATTTAATAGGATGAGAGTTTTAGTAACTTTTCAAAATCGCCCATTATAGCACTTTTTAAAATGACAGTTTTTGCTGCAAATTTGCATATTTAATGAGTTGCGTATTCCGGACAAAAAAGTGTGATATGGTGCGATAATGGGCGATTTTTAGTCATGAAAATGGGTGAATTTGTGTTAAAAAAAAAAAAAAAAATAGCACGAGGTCCCCCTCCTGAGCATAACCAGCCCTGGGCTCATTGAGCCGGACATGGTTCCAAAAATACGGGGGACAAAAAGCGCAGGGGCCCCCCATATTTCTGAAACCAGCCCAGACTTTTAGACCGGTCCTGGTTCCAAAAATTGGGGGACAAAACATCTTGTTGTTCCCCTGTATTTTGAAACCAGCACCGGGCTCCAACAGCCCGCAGTGTCATGCCACAGCTGGGGGGGGGACACACACTTTTTACATAAGGTCCCCCAGCCGAACCATGAGCACCGTGGTTGGTCAGCCTTGGACAGGGTACCTGAAGGAGTGGGGACCCCCCAGGTTTCACCCATCCAGGGCTGAAGCCCGGGGCTGTCACCGGCGTCCCAGGGCTTTGGACGCCGGCCTGATAGGGTTAAAACAGTCAGTCATAACATCGCTTTATACAGGTGAACTACAAGTGCCAGCAGGCCTCCCCCGCATGCTGGGACTTGGTGAACCACAAGTCCCAGCATGCGGGGCATTATTTGGGCCCGTTGGGACTTGTAGTACACCTGTAAAAAGAATGTTAAAATAAAAGACACACACACACACACACACACACAGAAAGGTAGAACTTTATTACACACACAAACACACACCTCACTTTTACACCAACATACTTACCAACCCAGGGTCCAGCGCTGGTCTCCCTCCTCCAGAGCCAGCTCACCCCACACTGACAGCGGGGTGAGTCTGCTTTCACCGGCGCTAACAGCTTCTATAGCACTGTCCCAGCGCTACAGAGGCTGCTAGCGTGGTTGGCTAATGCGTCCCCATGGAGACACATAGCTCAGCCCTGATTGGCTGAGCTATGCATCTCCATGGAGACGCATTAGCTAACCACGATAGCAGCCTCTGTTGCGCTGGTATAGTGCATGATTTGATTACAGACCACTTTTATTTTGGAATTCACTCTTATAAAAAAAAAAATCATGTAGACCGCAAATGCTGGACAGCTTTATTTTTGCTCTGCAATTTAGGTTTCAGATTAGTCGCCCTTCTTAAATCTTTAATCATTCTGCACTTTTATAGATGGCGGCGTTGACCTTTTTTCAAGGCCGTGAGTATACGCAGCAGGGTGAAAATGTCTGAATCCGGCCGTCTGTGAGCTGCTGGCCATGCCCCAGCCCTTATGTTTCCATGAGTCTAATCACTGCTGCTCTGGTAAGCAGAGCAGCGAGCATCAGGGAGGTTCCCAACTGCTCTCCCCACTGGGGGACACTGCTGCCCGTGTGTGGGGGAGTGCAGGACAGTCCAAAAAATACAGGACTGTCCAGCAAAAATTGGGACAGTTTAAGGTATACTGACTACCCCGATGACTGTGATGTCTGCAGTGCTGGCTTCTACACTGTGACAGGAGCTGTGTGCTGCATGTAATGTTACGGTGCAGCACCAGACTTCTGTCTCTGAGGAGGAGGTGGCATTTTGGAGTCACCCCTCTGAGGGTGACACTCAGAAGCAGCCCTTACCCCCATAGCGACTCACTGAGTGTTCGCAGTACATGGGAAGTTCAAATATTTCAGTCCTTTATTTAAGCAGCCTCTTTTTACACCCTCTTGGCCCAGATTGGTGAATAGAACATGTAGGCCTGGTAGAGTTTGCCCATGGAGCTTTGTATTGATAGAGCGTTGTGCATGCGTGTCTTTGTGTGTCACATCAAATACAGCAAGTGGAAGTCACAAAATAAAACCCAAACCTGACCCCTTACCCATTTACTATAGTGCGGCTTGTGTGTCCGTCTAAAAGATTCCCGGTTCGTTCCCGTACGTGAGCCAAGTTTCTCCTGGTTCAACGGAGCTCTTAACTATGGCCGTGAGCTGTGATTAAGATCATTAACCCGGTAGCTTCCAGTCCAAGTTGGATTTGCGTCAGAGGCCATCTAGGTTTTGGGCATTGCCTCTACCTATCAGACCATCAGAGGGGTTAATGGGCATAACAGTGCATCCTTGTATAGGAAGACAGGGTAATCTGCTTGCAAGAGCAGTCAAGTTATCAATACCTTGAGTGCAATATGCAGCGGCTTGTTCTAAATGCCTTAACAACAGGAGCACACAAGCCTGAAATCATTTTGCTCTAGACAAAATTTATCACATTTCAACGGGCTGAGTGCTTAGGCACACTCCTTGCCCACTCAAGCAGACGGCATTGAGCACCATGCAAAAGTAAACAGGAGACCACTCAAGTATGAAACTATTACTGAGCAGGTTGTGTTACACAACATAAATATTTCCGTCACTCGTTCCGGCCTCGTTACAAGTGGGCGCAGGGAAACGAAGCTCCTTGCGGCTCTTATTTTGTTGGTAAACATACGTTGCCGAAGTCTCGGGGAATATGTCGGCCACAAAGTGCTTAGCACGGTGTAAAAACAAAAAAGCAATAAAAGAAAATGGATGTTATTTGCTTTCTTGACTTAATCCCTCAAGATAAAAGGCTCCTGAAAGCAGAATAAAATATGAACTTAGAAGACAGATGTCTTTAATGAGGTCCTCTGTTACATTACCACCTGTAAAAGAAGGAACGCATAGGCACTATATCAGCAGAATAATAAAAAAAGATGACATAAAACAAAATAAATTGTAAAGTTTTCTTGCAACAATGGGAAATCTATGATCGAATGGAGGTTTTTTTTTCGTTTTCTTATTTTACGTACAAATTAAATGCTAATAGTCTGCATGACACTGATAGGGATTTGTTACAGCAGGAAATGACTGTAAACTGTATTGTTGCTGTAATGGTGTAATAGATAACAATGGGGTTAGATGTATGCAGCAATGATAATGAGGAGTGGCCCATGACAACCAATCAGCTGCTCTGTATAATATAATATTATGCAAATTGTAGATGTTACTTCAGTGCTGATTGGTTGCCATGGGTCAATTCTCCCTTATCACTGCATCATACATCTACCCCAATATTACCTCACCGCTCTGAAGGAATACTGACCGGCAGAATGCCGGCAACAGGATTCCGATGGTAAAAATGCTGGCAATTTATGGTAAGTATTCTACAGCTAAACCCGATCCTAACCCACCGCTCCTGCAACATAACCATAGCCGCCGCCCCATAGCCTTACCCTAACTCTCCCGCAGCCTAACCCTAATCTTCCACCCTGTTTGCATTTGTTCTGCATTGGTCCCATTAGGATCCTGCTGCCAGTATTGTGAGCATCGGAATTCTGACCACCTACGTTCCCTCCAAAGCATTGTGTTCGACACCGACCTCGGACTTTACTATGGGCCAGATGTATCAAGCTTCAAAAAGTCATAAAGTGGAGAGTGAAAAACAGCCAGCCAATCAGCTCCTACCTGTTATTTTTAAAACACAGCCTGTGACATGGCAGGTAGGAGCTGATTTGCTGGCTGTTTATCACTCTCCATTTTATCACTTTTGAAGCTTGATACATCTGGCCCTATGGCCCTTATTCAGATCTGATTGCAGTACAAATTTGTTTGGAAAAACCAAAACCATGTGCACTGCAGGTGGGGCAGATGTAACATGTGCAGAGGGAGTTCAATTTCGGTGGGGTGTGTTGAAACTGAAATCTAAATTGCAGTGTTAAAAGAATGCAGTCAGTATTTACCCTGCACAGAAACAAAATAACTCACACAAATCTAACTCTCTCTATACATGTTACATCTGCCCCACCTGCAGTGCACATGGTTTTGCCCATTTTACAAACAAATTTCTGAATAAGGGCCAATGTGAAGTTTGCATATTATCCCTGTATTTGTGTGGGTTTCCTCTGGGTGCTCCGGTCTCCGCCCTAGTGCTACCTACATAACTGGTAGGTCACAAACAGACAGTAGCTGCAATGTGCGCATGTGGTAGGGAACATAGGGCTTGATTCTGGTTGGCTCAGATCACAGCTTACCAAGCACCAGAGCGCCCGCCCCGCCGTACTGCCCCGTTTCCCCTTGCAACCATACAAGGGGATGTTTAACGAAGACGGAGACCTCCCCTCGCATGCAGCCGCTGCAGGAGCAATCGCTGAATGGTCGCTGACCCTTGAATGATTTCTCCTGCCGTCGCAGTCTCGAATGACTTTTATTTGCAGGCACCATGACGAAGACAGGGTAGGCAGCTGACGTCATGTGACATCAGTCGCCCGCCCCTGGCAGGCATCGGCTCGCCCGCATACCCCGCCCCATCCTTCCCCATTGCAAATGCCCGGCAAGTAACTCGCTTTGGCCATCCGCAGTCGGGATTGCACATGCGCAAACTCGACCAACGGAGCAGGGGCAGAATTCAGATCACTGCGTGCGGTCCAGAATCGGCCTCATAGATTGTAAGCTCCACTGACAAATAATTGGAACAAATAAATGAAAAGGGGCGATATTCTAAAAGGAGAAATAGCTAGATGACATTAGGCTGAAGTAGTAATAGCAAAACATCCTTCTATATTAAATGCTCGTAATACGGATTCAGTATGAAATCCCAACGGTCAAAATACCGACAACCATTGACCGAAGGTCAAAATCCCGGCATGGTCAAAATCCCGAATGGGTCATAATACCGACAAGGACAAAATCCCGACAAGGTCAAAATACCGACATATAGAATTTTGACAGGTGAAAAAGTCAACATGACTTTCGGTCGACAGGTCACGAGGTCAACATGGGTTTTTCACTGTTTTTTGACCCGAATGTCAACCCCGTCGACATGGACACAGTTAGAAGTCAACCGCAGCAACTCGCATCGCTCGCTTTGCGCGCAATGCTTCGGTTACAGTGCATCGCTGCGCTCTGCAAATAATTTTATTCTCCCACCACGCCCTAGTAGATGGTAGGGCATGAAATACCGCCTGTCGGCACAAGTCGGGTCAAAAAAACAGTGAAAATACCTGTCGACCGAAAGTCATGTTGACTTTTTAACCTGTCGACATTCTGTATGTCGGTATTTTGACCTTGTCAGGATTTTAAATGTCGGTATTTTGACCTTGTCCGGATTTTGACCATGTCGGGATTTTAAATGTCGGTATTATGACCTTGTCGGGATTTTGACCGTTGGTCAATGGTTGTCGGTATTTTGACCGTCTGGATCTGGACTGCATCCCTGTAATACTTGGTGCTTATATTGTAGATCTATTCCCATATATATCTCACAGACTGATAAAGAACACCTAGAAGAAGCGGGGAATGGAGATTTTAATGAAGTAGAGACAGTCAAACACTTTCTCCCAAAATAACCTTGCCCTTCCCTGCACTAATAACCTAGGAGAGTGCCTGGTATGTGGTCATCCCAGCATGTCTATCTTTAGCTGGGAGTGCTCGCTCTCTCCTCTGCCAGGTCTCTGCTATATCTCAGCATTCTCAGTGCTCCCCTCTGCTCTGCACCAATGACATAGTGTATGGGAGCTGACAGCACAGAGACAGAGTGCTGCCCAGATGACCAATTAACATACTAGATGGTATGATTGAAATGCCGGTTGTGCAACCCTCGGCCATGTAAATAGGCAGGAGAAGGAGAATTTTAGAAAAGTCATTAACCCTCTGCGTTGACAGGAACTCTAAACAATGTTCTGTTCTTCATGCTGACAGTCTGATCCTTTGTGATCCCAAATCAAGACAAACGCCAAATTCTGCGTTTATACCAACAAACCGAGGGCTGGCTGCTTCGTTTCAGAGTTGGTGACTTCTGTTGCTTGTCTTAATATAGAACAGCCCAAACAAGTGCCCGATACATCTCCCAGCATCTCCCTCTGCCTGTGAAGCACAGACGAGCGTTCCAGAACATGGACACACTCAAGTGCGGGGATGACACACATATAATCACTATAAGAGCTTGCGGTTTTCCTACTTGAATGAAGGCCAGTTTGGCCCGGGAGCATCACCCTCAGTCTGACATTCCATCTGTCTGCTGTAGTGTGTCTGCAGTCTGCACACGGCCTGGTGCAAACATACCGGATGTTACTTGTTCATTCTAGGCTTTGTGCTTTTGGATTCGGAATTGATACTTTCCTGCGTACAGTATCCATACCTCCCACCTTTGTAAGTGGCCGGTGCTGGACACCTCGTGCGGCGAAGACGCGCGCCCGGTTTTGGGGGTGTGGCCTAGCGATACGGGGGCATGGCCTATTTCTGCATGGCCACACCCCATTTTTGCCGCTGTGGAGGCACGGCTAGCGGCTTCCTGAGCTGCTGGCTATGTCTCCAGCCCCTCAGGCTGCAGAATAGAGCATCTATTCTGCAGCCTGTAGGGCTGGGAAGATAGCAACAGGGGGTGACAGGAGGGACCCCCAACTGCCGCCCCCCACACACACACTGCCGGCCCCAGGAACGTCTAAAAAAAAGGGACATTCTTGCAAATAGCGGGACAGTTGGGAGGTATGCAGCATCTGTTACCTGTTTGGGAAAGTGTAACTGGGTGTCTGTACGTAGGAGAAAGCACAGTGGGCGATATTATGAACGATATAGCTAATTTTAGCCCTTCTGAGCGATGTTGTTCATTTTATGTGTATACGCCTCCAACAAGGCACAATGCGCACTCCTGCCGGTACCCCAACCATATCTCCACTCCCCCTGCCTGCCAGCATTGCCAAGTGTGTATGTAGTTGCTGATGCTGGGCCCCCGTGCCCACTGATATCACTACTTGTGGACACCCGGAAAGTGGCAGATGTGTACTAAGCCTTGGAAAGGAATAAACTGGAGCGTCCTAAACTACCAACCAATAAGCTCCAGTCATTTTATGATTGGCTGGAACGTTAGTCTCTTTCTACTTTATGCCTCTCCAAGGATTTTCTTCTTCCAGAGCATGTAGTTAGAATTGGGGGCTTTTGAGTGGTATGCGTGCTCAAAGGTCCAGTAGTCAGTAGCTGTAGTAATACACCACGTTTAAGATTTTGCCATTCAAAATTTAAATAGCCCTCCCCACTCTGATCAGCCCTCACATATAGAATGAACACTAAAGGCCCCCATACAGTATGCAATTTGGGCCTGATTTCACCCGATTCTTGCGGATCGGACCGAGAGCATCAGATTGAAGTCGGAGATCATACATAAGATATCCTGGTCGGAACCCCTCCTGGCGGCAGGGAACAGGGATCGCATGCGATACATGACATTCAGAAGGTCGTGGGTGGCTCAAGGGGGATTGGCTGAGACTTTTCCGAGGGGAGAAATCACATAGTGTATGGGGGCCTTAAGGATAGCTCTGGGGCAAATGTGGACTGATACTAATAACAGCTACTTACAAAATGAATTGATAGCGAAGGGATGGAAGTATAGGAATTGTGAACTCTTAATACATGTTGAGATCTGCATTTATTTCCAATGACTTGATACAGCCACATCCACAGCCATCACGTGTATAACACTAAGCCATCCCATTTATATTTTGTGTTTGTTTGGAAGTAGGTGAAGGGTGCAATGACATTGGGTACTCTTCTATAGTCATTGACCTTTGTGCAGTGAAACGCGTGGGTTCCATTGGCAGTGTTACAGTGCGTCTCAGTACTGACTATCCCTATCTGATTCTTTCCATGCCTGTCCCTTTGTGGTCTTGGTCATCCCTGCTGGCTTCTGTGCATGTTCCGTCAGCAGCCAAACTTTTGTGAGCTATAGGGGAAACTGGGGCTACTGCATGTGACAGCAAAACTTACCTGGTCTAGAAGGTTCACAAACAAGTTGTGGGTGGAGCCATCACAACCGGCCCCGATGGCTAACATTTTAGCAAGATAAATTTAAATATTACAATAGTAGAGATAATATATTTAGCAAGATTTCCAGGAATGACGTTTGTACCCAATTATAATTTGCAGGTAAAATCTATGACTGTGAGGAACGTATGAGTGTCTACATAGAACAATTTTTTTTTTCTTTTTGCTTTCTGGAACCTGTAGAAGAATGGGGCACCCTTTTTATGTAGTTTTTAATAGACATGTCCATTCAGCAAATGATATATCTCTAGCTGTCTACTAAGGAGCCAGGTGTTCCACGGGATATTAATCTGGCCTTGACTGGAATAATAGAAGCCCTTTCCAGCCTCTTGACCTTCATGAATCCAGAAGCATGGCTGAGTATGTTATTTTTTAGCATTATTAACTGCCAGAAAGAAAGGACATGGAGGTTTTGGTTATTAACCTGTTCTTCATGGTTCTATTTCGCACTGGGCTATTGTGGCCATTGAGACGCTTCGGTGCCTCTTCCTTCCAGGCTGAAAGCTTGGTCATCAGAAGTTGTTTTTTTTTTTTTTTATCCTAACGTGACCACTTCTCCGCGTTCTTTTCATTCCTACTAACTTTAATAAAAATCAATAATTTCAATGAATACATTGATGCCAAATAACATTTACCCCTGCAAAAATAAGGACGTGACATGCCCTTCTGTTGGAAAGAAAACCAGCAAATTAAGAGACTCTTAACTCCCCGAGATAGAACCCTTGACCATTCATTTGCTATAATTGAAAGACTCTCTCATTACTCAGCTCTGTCTGGGTTATAGTCCTGGGTGCTGTTGTTTTTTCCACTAATGTGACACATGGGAGACGTTGATAAATTGCTGCTCTCTTGTTCAAATCCCCAAATTATAGGGCAACGCTATCTATCCGGAAGGTTACACCCTCTGCCCTGCTCCTTTGCACTAGGCTGTGAAAGTTCACATTGCGATCCTTTAATAGACTCCAAGTTCTGACGAGACAGCCATCAAAGCATCTTAATCTGGAAGAATGATAGAGTAGGGATTCGGATAGACCAATATCTCGCTGTAGACAGTCATTTTGGGAAATTGGCATTAGTCATTTTTCTATATGTACTACTTGACTAGCGACCCAGCCCTGATTTGCACGGGTACATGGCTCGAGCGCCACGTTCCACCCCACTTTATATAGTGTCGTGCGCACTGAGCAGCAGGCGCCAATGATCAATTGAGTCACTAAAATTGTTATTGCTCAGCTCCCATACGGGCTAGGCTGTCAATATACAAAAACATTCCTTGAAAACTGCACAAAAATGCGTCCAGCAGTCTTCGAGATTAGCGCATTCAGACAGACGGACGCGCTTCGGGGGCTTTTTTAAAATTCTATGTAAGGATAAATCCCATTATTTCCAGTACGCAAAGAGCCTAAATGTTTTAATTGTAATCGCCTGCATGGTACAGCCATGTTTTAAAGGAGCAATCATTTTAAATGCAAAACTTTACCCCTCTGTCTTTAAAACCTTTATGTGAAGTAACATTTTGACTCCATGCAATAGATTAAAAGTCTAATGCTGCTCCTCACCTCTATGGTTGGGGGATTCAAGTGTTAAGTGCGCCAGCGAGCTCTAGATGGCGCCCGACAGCATTTAAAATGTTGCTGAATTCGAGTGCGCACTGCCTTTTTATTTTAAAATAGATTTTTTATTTTCCAATTTACATATATGTTATATTATTTTGCAGAGCTCGTGACTAGTATATTATTAAAAGTAGAAGCGGTGCTTGTGTATTATCCGGGCGCCCGATTTTTTCATCGCACGTTAAAAAGTTGCATCGGATCGCATACAATCATATAGCATGCGATGCGACGCGATTGGACCCGATTTTTAATCGCACAGGCACCCAGATGCCTGATTCTTATGTTAAATGCCCCCCCAGACCCGATTTTTCATTGTACACCCACCCTGATGGGTGATTACTATGTTAAATGGTCCCCCATTGTTAACGCCACCCCAGTATCAACGCATCCTCTGACCTTTTCATACCCCCACTATCCACGTCAGCGTGGAGTTGATTTTATATAGTGTTGCGAGCCCGAAGCGTGGCGAGCGGACGCAGAATACATGTGAAGTAATACGCATCCCCTCGCGGGGCTCGGTTGCTCGCTGCACTCGCCACACTATGTAAAATCAACTCCACGCCGACGTGGATAGTGGGGGTATGAAAAGGTCAGAGGACGCGTACCGCCGCCCCTCAAGGGCTCGCTGCACTCGCCACGCTTCGGGTTGGCGTTGATACTGGGGTGGCGTTAACAGGGGGGGGGGGGGGCATTTCACAAAGCAATCACCCATCAGGGTGGGTTTACAATTAAAGAATCGGGTCTGGGGGGGCATTTAACATTGTAATCAGGCATCAGGGTGCCTGTACAATGTATTATCGGGTATAATCGCGTCGCATCGCATGCCACTAGTTAAGGCATGCGATGCAACGCGATATTGAAATTGTACACTCCTCCCGGGAAAGGCTCAAAATCGGGTACAATCGCATCGCATGCCTTATGTAGTGGCACGCGATGCGATGTGTCGGGCGCCCAGATAATACACAAGTACCGTAGAAGCTTCTGCAATGTACTTTTACTTGAGCTGTGACAGTTCATTCACTTTGAGCTGTGACACAAGTACCGTAGAAGCTTCTGCAATGTACTTTTACTTGAGCTATGACAGCTCATTCACTTTGAGCTGTGACAGTTTTTAAGCCACAAACTCTCCACCCGATCTGCTCCTACCACCTCCAATCTCTGTCTTCACAGCTCCCTCTCTCCATATCCAGCAAGGTGGTACTTCACCTCATAGAGGTGAGGTGTAGTTAGCTTGTAGTATATATAGATGGGCTTAGGACCGAAAGTAAGGTCAAATGTTCTTGTCTGGAGGCTTTAGCTGCCCTTTGTGTTTAGTGTTTGTCCCTATGTATTTTTCTTGTGTATCTTGAATGTATCAGCCGGATGCGCGGCACAGGTAGAATTCCCCAGTGACCGGTTTAGCTTGCATGATTACGTTGTGTCTCAGGCCGTTTAGAAGTGGTGCATGGAGGTTATTTATATCTGTTGTTCATAATTGCTTTGACAGGAGACCATGGAATCATTTCAAGCTGTGGAGCAAGGTTTTCTCATTTGATTTACATATTTTTACATCTCTTTCAAGGTGAAAAAGTATTTGTATTAGCTGAAGGACTGTCAAGTGACTTCTATTAAAGTAGTAAAATCAGGGCCGGCCCTTGCTAATACAATGCACTGGGCCTTCCACCTATCCTTCTGTTGTCCTTAGCAAATGTACAACCCTACATCCTCCATACTGAACCCATTACCCTCCATCAGTCAATACCCCCCATCAGTCATCACCCCCCGCAACCTCCATACTGAATCCCCTTTCATGATGTTTCTCCTTTAATCATTATCGTCATCCAACCACCAACGTGAGCTCTCTGCTGCTGAGCACATGGAGTATTCTGATTGGAGCACAGCTTGACACATCCACCGATCACGAGGAAATGATGGTACCACTCAAAAGAAAGTCATACCATTATACACATTTAGGTTGATCTATCAAAGATTCTGAAGAGTGGAGAAGTTTCTCATAGCAACCAATCCGCTCCTAACTAGCACATATCTAGTAAAAAAAATGACCCAGCCGCCCGCATATTTACTTACATAGGCAGTTCCGGCCAGGAGCCTGGCACGTGGTGCGGCTGAGAGCGAGGCAGACGGGCGGTGTAGCCAGGGATGAGCGGTGCAGCATGCGCAGTGTAATCCTTGAATCGGAAACTCCAATCCCGAAATTTAAATCCCGGCAATTTTGGGGCCAAATCCCTGGATCCCGCTGATCCTGATCCCAGGATTGGCCACCCTAGAACCAAGCAACCAGCTCCTAATTGCCACATTACAGACAAAGTTTGAAAAATACAATTTAGAGCTGATTGGTTGATCCTTTATCTCCGTCCACTTAGTAAGGCTTAGTAAATAGACCCCATATGTGATAATTGCCTAAATATATTGTCCTGTAGAATGACTGACAGTCGGGATCCCGACTGACAGCGGCTATTCTCCCTCATGATCCCCATAGAGGAGGAACAGAACCTGTGGCTAGCACCTTGAGCCACCGATCCCTCAGCATTTGGGAATCTGTCAGAGCTGCATACCACACCCCAGTCATCACACAGTGGGGCAGGTGTATTAAGCCTGGAGAAGAGATAGAGTGAAAGGAGATAAAGCACCAGCCAATGAACTGTTTATGAAAATGACAGTTGGTAGTTGATTGGTTGGTGCGTTATTTCCTTCCTCTTTATCTCCACTTTATCTCTTCTCCAGGCTTAATACATCTGCCCCATTGAGAGAACAGGTGTGATTTTCCTTGGATACTTGTATCCAAATGTACCTAAGGTTTTACCTGAGTTACCATGCTGTGTGTGTGGTGCCATGAATATTGTGATCGTAACCCCCCCCCCCCTCTATACACTACCGTGATTCATGACATTAGACATCAGTGCTGCAGGTTTCATAAAATATTGCATTGATAACCACCAGTCCATTCAGGGCAGCCAAGGGGGGGGGGGGAGCGGGTACTAATTACCCAGGCCCAGGCTTGCTGGAGGGGCCCTGGTCCGACCCCTCCCTACCCCCCTCTGTGCCCACACCCTCCACACTTAGGCCACGCCCCTAAAAAATTACCAGGGCCCAGCATTCCTCTCGGCTTCCCTGTATGCATTATATGTATAAGGGCAGGTCTGTTAAGATGCTATTGCACCGGCTGCTTGTAGCCAGAAGCAGATTTAGACCTCATGGGCCCTAGGTAAGATATCAGTTTGGGGTCTTCATCCCTCAAACAATCCATGGCACTATATATATAATTTTTTTTATTACAATTTTATTTATAAATTTCATATTCTCACCATACATTAATATTTGGATTTACTTTGTTGTGATTTAACCGTCAATATACATCACAGACAACATAAAAGGTATATCATCATATGGTGGGTAACAGAGATTATATACTATTTTCCGGCTTCAGCGTTGCAGCTCTGACCTCCGCACATTGCTAACGTCAGTTACTATTCTGTTGTTCCACTTACCTAAAAACTTCTCACTCTTCCTTCTAGTTTTCCTACAGAGGAAAGAGACAAAGGGGGTATGCAATGTTGGATCACAGCTGTCGATCCCCGCCGACGGCCGTGATCCTGGGCCATTTGGGGTCAGATCGACCGCATAACGACAGAGGGGATTCAATGTCCCGCCTGCCGATGGGCGCAAAGGGGGCGTGGCAGCGAAAACGGCCATGGATTGTCGATCTGCGGCCCGGATAATGACAATCCACGGCCGTTATCGGCAGAACGGGCCCGACAGCTTCTGAAGTCGGGCCCGTTCTGCCATCATCCCGCATCAATGCTGTCGTTAATAACAGCATTGAATAGGGATTTCTGCTTCCCTTCCCCATGGCTCTGACCGTGCTGGCCATGTCCCCAACAGCAGCAAAAATGGGGGGTGTGGCCTTGCAGGAGCATTGTGAGCACAGCCCTCACCACCTGATCGGAGACCACACACCCTAATTTCGGATGCCCGCAGGTTTCCCTACTCCACATCCACCAACGTTGGGAGGCATGCATTTTCCTCTGGGTCAAAATATGCCTGCATGTCTTGTTACCATAAAACTTCCACAAATGGATGCTTCTGTATAATATATGTACAACAGCATTCTAGGCAGTTTTAGCTTTGGAAAGCCTACTGTATGTTTTAGTTATTGTACTATTATTTCCCTCCGTTCAGCAGTAAGCAGCCATGGTCTACTTCTTGTGAATGCATAATACATATTATTGTGTTATTTCCTACACAAACCCAAATATAGCGAAACAGTAAGATACCACCTTGCCCTGGTATGATATTATTTGTCATTTATATACTGTATATAGAAAAGTACTCCATTTCAAATTCCAGCACTGAAAACCCTACAGCTGACAAAGAATCTATTCGTCAGTGACAAGTTTGTGTAGTTAGAGATACTGTACAGTAAGAATAGGAACGAGTAAGGATGCTGCTGCAGACAGTGCGACACGCTGCATATAGTCTAGTGTTACTGCTGCAAAGTCATCTCTGACATCCTATTGTAAGAAACACAATTATGATTGACAGCTCTGCCTCTTTAGATTATCTGCAGCAGGTGAAGACGTTCTGCACAAGTCCTACCATCTTATTCAGTTTTCTTAGGAGAGAGGGCAAATTATTGTCAGTGCTGCTAATATTTGCCCTCTAATGCTACTTGTGTGTGCGAGTCGGGATGCCAAAATTTACTTTTAGATCCAAACTTTTTGAAGCTGGTTTACATAATTGTTGAACAATACAGGATCGCTCACTTTGGCACTCTTCGACAGTAATTCCATTTAAGTATTAACGGAAAGCAAAAGGAGGCTCTCAAGTTATTTAGATACTTGACCATACCAGCAGGCCCATAGAGGGCAGCACAGGGCCACTGTACAGTACTACATCGGGATCTGTCCTAAATAAGAGGTGTGTCCATGTTATGGGGGAGGAGACATCCTACAGGGGAGGAGACATCTTAACTCACTTGATTTAGGAAACGGGTCCCTCTTTCTGGGCCAGTGCAAACTTTCCAGTAATATTTGAAGTTCACCTGTGGTGCTGTGCTCCTAGGGGTACATTTGGGAGTTCTTTTGAAGTTGGGATGTTGCCACTAGCAACCAGAAAATGTACCCCCTAGTTTTAAGTTTCTGGGGCTAAACTCTGGAATGCTTGGTAAATGAGACGGCTTTGCAGAACCCTGCAGTCAGATCTGTAGGGTCCGAGGGCAGATATCTGCTATGGTCCCTCTTTCGTACAATGAAGCCTTAATATTTTTGGCTACCCACCTAAAACACCCGATATGCCACAAATATTATACAGTATAATATGGATTTAAATCAGTGACTTGGAGGAGAAGGGAAAGCACTTTCCTTAAATCGTGATCAAAGCATGTATTAAAATTGCATGTAAACTAGGGGCAAATTTAGGCAACGTTTCAAATTTAGGGCCTGATGTATCAACCTATTCATTGTAGTAACCTATTCATAATAAACACTATTAAAATCTAGCTTTTTATCTTCTTTGTACTCAGGGCCCCTGTAAGGTTTTTTTAGCACCCTAGGGCAAACGTCAGCTTTCTGCTCCTCACCACTCACACACCGGCACTGATGTTCCGGAAGCTCTGGTGAAAGTGTGGAGATACTGTTTTAGAAGTTCAATACCTGCATTAAGTTAAACAAGGATGCCTCTCTCAGAGTCATCCTTAATTTTGTGATAGTTAGACTCAGGGGTGACCCCCAGAACCTTGAGCCCCTGTGCAGCTGCCTAATGATGGAGCAGCCTCGTTTCTACTCATAGTTGCCTACTTTTAAAGTTGTCTCTTCGGGAGAAGCACAGAGAGGCAACACATCTTAAGGGTGGGGATGAGGCTGACGTCACTAAGCTCCACCCCTGAGTCCGAAACGGATAGGATAGGGTGGGACTTAATAATGCTAATCACATAATTTTTGCCCGGCCCCCTCTCCACGGAACTGCAAATTTGCAGTATTTCAGCCAGCGGGGAAGTTGGGTCCTGGGGCTCTGGATAGCAAGCGGGAGACTTGCCCATCTTCCTGGGCCAGGAGGTGGACCCAGTTTTCGGGAGCCCCCCAGCCATTCCGAAAGGGTAGGTATAACTCTTTCTACTGTTGCCACAATGTACGAGAAGTAGTTGAGCTGAAATGTTTTTTAACCAAAAGTGAATTAAAACATTAACTTACAGTGGGTATATACAGTTAGCTGTGGAAGTTGATATGATATGCCGTCCAATTCGATCTGGCATTCGATTCAATTTCTACTATATAGTCTTGCCTAGCAGGACTATTTTTGTTTTTGATTCCCACTAAATGTGAATGCACATCGGGATCGAATATGCATCGAATGTGGAAAAACCATTCGATACCCATTTGATTTTTCTATAAGCAAAATCGAATAGAAAAATAGTCAAAATCTCACCGTGTGTACCCTGCTATAGAGTATGTTGTTATAAGTACAGTTTGAGAATCCCTCTTTCTAAATGCTCTGGACCCACGAGCATTTTGGATGAGGGATTTTTTTGGATTTTGGAATATTTTTTTTTCATACTTACCTGGTCCCCTGATGGTGCCCCGAGGTCCACGGCAGCCTTCAGGATCCTCTTAATTCGCGCAATGCACCCCCGGTAACGTGGATGCCGCTAAAGAGGATCCCAGAGGCCACATTGGACTTCGGGGGACGAGGTAAGTATGAAAAAAAAGTGGCTGGGGGGAAAACAAAAAAAACCCAGAAATATTCTGAAAAAAAAAAACGGTTTTCGGAATATTTAAGTTTTTGGAATACACGGATAAGGGAGACCCGACCTGTAGTAGATGAATCTCACAAAAAATACTGCACATGTTCCTAAAGCTCCTTATACATATACTGCTCTGCACTACAAGTACAAGGCACGCAGGACTCGGAGATCTTATATTTCAGGCCCTTGTGTTTTGTACATCTACTATGGTTTATTTACAGCCGGCTCTAATCTTCGTTTGTTGGGCTGCCCTCCTCGTTAGTTTAAAGCCCACAAAGCTTGCAGTGTATGCGGAATAGACAGCAATTACTATCCCATAAATTCATAGTCCATTGGGACTTGGCAGAGCTCAGGAACTGCATGGCTAAGCTTAGCGATAAAACATGCTCCGATATAAAAATGACCTGGTCAGAGCTATATTGAAAATAATATGTTTGGCTCCTCCAGCGGCCGATCTGGCAACATTTCTGTAATGCCCAAGCATTGTGTGTTTTATTGCTTGGAGCGTAATCATTTGGGCTTTTTATAGAGCTCAGGAGCTGGAGTATTTTACAGTTGTGAGGTCAGATGTCTTTGCAGCATTTTGCTTTCTGTATGGCTGATTTTGACATTTATCAATACCGGCCTGCTTCATCTACTGTATACTTAGAAGAACTTGGAAGTACAACTAAGTGGATAATTAACATTGGTAGCGGTGAGTCTGCGGGATCTATCATTGGGGTCTATTTACGAAAATAAAACTGCGAGCACAATCTCCCAATCCGCCAATCAGATGCGACAATTGGCGGGCAGGGATGACGGTCAATCCATCGGGAAGATTACGCATGTTAAAAGAATACTTGATGCAATGCAAGAGCTTCAATCAGTGATCCCCAGGGACTGGTAAGTATGACCAACAGGGATGAGGGGGACGTCATGATGAGGAAGAGGGTGCTGGTAGTGGTGGCAAATGCGCAGCACGTGATGGGGCTATTTTATATGAAAAACACCCCGATAATGCTGCGGCGGAAACCCATCGCAACGACAGAGATTTATAGTAAACTCTGTCCCTGCATGATGTAATTGATATGTCCATGCGATGGTATTATTTTTCACATTGTGCATAGGGCCGATCCTCAGATGCAGATGGTTATAAATTGGCCTCTATATCTCTCCATGGCTTAGTAAATCGACCCCATTTGTTTAGCTACATATTGAGCGCTGCAATTTTCCACGTCTCAACTGGTAACCAAATAAAACTCTGCTCCTCCACAATTGTTTTTCTGTACGGTCACTGAGGGTAAAAGGTTAAATATTATTGGGTTATACATAGTAATATGACCCAGCAGTAATCCAGCATCTCATTGGTCGCCATTAATGGGGGAAGGGGGGGTGGTGGAATCAGTGAATAACTCCGCTTTGCCAGTCCCAACAGTAAATACAGTTCCGTTATAAAGCCTCACAGTGGGGTAGTAACTATTATTATTGTTTTAAATCTAGCAGATATATTGTACCACATACATGCAGTAATGTACAGTGTGGTCGTAATGATCCTGTGGTATTATTTTCACAGAATCATTAAAAGAGCAAAATATATCAGAGGGAAATAAGGGCAGATTTCCATATGTTTTCTTTGTATGAAAAAGGCTAAACGCCTAATCTTGCCATAACCAGTTCATAAATCCCTAAGCACCTGGTTTAAAAAATGGGATAAGATGGATCATGCACCAGACTTGGGGGAGGGATTTATCGTGATCGCACATTGTAGGCAATACAGTCTGCCACCGTTCCCATGCATGCAGTCTAGCTGCGCTGATTAGTGCTGTATGTATGAATAACTAATATATATATATATATATATATATATATATATATATATATATATATATGCAAATGCAACGATCACAGCTGGCCCAGGAGTCCTACAGAACATGCCTGCCTGGCATACTGTATGGGGATTGCAGGAAACCCCTAAAAAAATATCCCATCCTTCTACTGACTGACACAACACTTCTTTCATATTGCCAGGTGATGTTTCCATGTCGTAAAGCACTTGGCCCTAGAAAATGGGTGCTATTGCAGGAAGGAATGCAGTCAATACACAGCAGCTGCCAGGCCAGACAGGGTGATGGGGCCCTTTGCTGAGTTTCCACCATAGTAAGGTGCATTTGCCTGGGGCGCCAGCCACTGGAGGGCGGCACTTGGTAGAAGGTCCTCCTGGATCGAGGCCTGCGGCGAACGCAACTCCTCCCCCCCCCCCCCCACACGTGGAGAAACTCAGCAGCCGCTGCCGCA
Source organism: Crinia signifera (assembly GCF_055691185.1). NCBI lineage: Eukaryota > Metazoa > Chordata > Amphibia > Anura > Myobatrachidae > Crinia > Crinia signifera. The sequence continues at coordinate 24,365,631 of NC_139227.1, forward strand.
TCAGCCACCCCCCCCCCCTTCTGGAGTGACTCAGTGGCCCTCACTACATTAACCTGCCACCCCCTCCCCGTGGAGTGACGCAGCGGCAGGCGCATCACGGTCCCAACCCCCCGTTGGAGCCCCCCACCTGAGAGGGAGCTTCCCTACCAAAGAGGGATACATAGTGTTCATTCTAGCACCCGCCAACTTTGAAAACCCACGCAGTTCCTCTTCCCTGCCTGGGGTGTCGCTGTCTGCTGTAGTGCTTCTAGCACAGTGTGGTCTGTATATCATCACTGATACAGTCATTATTAAAACTTCTACAAATATTCCCAGATATGTGTACAAAAGCAAGGATCCAGATACAAAGGATCATAAAACACAGCTTAACTTAATCTCCACAAACACCTCATAGCTCTGGAACAGATTAGTTTACGTGTACTGCCCCAGTGTAGGACTCCCATCAAAAAAACAAAGTAACAATGTTACATGAAGTGAAGAGTCTCTGGGGGGTATTTCATCTGTGTGCGGATATTTCCCACCAGAAAAAGGGATAGGAAGGACTGCGCTAATAATCTGGCACTATGTAAGTATACACTTACACAAAAAGTTGTTTTTAAATGATGGTTTTGTATATCATCAAATTTTATTAATTAAGGTAAATATAAAAATGTATTTAGGTGGCCACCTATATGCAAATCGGTGTTATACACAGTAAAAAATATTTTTTACAATATATCATAAAACTGGTTCACTTTAAGATAATAAGTATGCACCTTGGCTAATTGGTTTTCAGTCGATCAGTTTATATATCTTTAGTGATTATAACCTATTCTTTCTACAGCCAATATAGCGGCTGTATTGCTAGATGACAATCTGTTTGATGCATAGACGCCAAAGGGTAGCGTCGCTCACCTGCGCCTCCGTGCAATGATGCTCCCGGTGGTGTTGGTGGAGTTGAGTGTCCCTCCGGTACGGGTGTGTTGGGAGGGAGCTGACCTGGATGGATGGTGGGTCAGTCGTAGCTCTTACCCTCCCGAGCTCTCACTATGGGATGGTGAGCAGCGGCGCGTCTCTCACAAGGGCTGGAAAGTGCAGTGAGAGTGCACGAGAGAAGCGGACCTGTGGTGTGGGTGTCCGGTCCTTGCTCCTATTCTCCCGGCTTGCACCGCTGAGTGAGAAGGGCTGTGGGCGTCTCTCTCACCGACGCTGCAGCCACCCGTACATTGTCGGAGTTCTCAAGTCCCGCTGGAGATACTGGCACTGGAGGAAAGGGATTGCCAGCCGCAGGTGTGTTGACTTTTCCTGGCTGTTGGATTTTTGCAGAAAGATATGGAGATCCAAGGTGTCTCTTTTAGCTGGGGCTTTCTCTATCGCGTTTCGCCCCTAACAAGGGGGGCTTTTTCAAAGACGCTTTTTCAAAGCCATGCCCTGTTTTTCTTTTGGCTGTTGGGATATTCTGCACTGGGGGGCATCATTTCAAATAAGGGTGGTATTATGTGGCCCACATTATTATTTTCATAGGTGTGTGGGATAGGCCATACATTTAGCTGGCAGGGGGCGCCAAACACACTAGCAGCCACCCTGGCTGTGACATATGGAAGGGGGGGGGCAAGAGGCGGGGAAAGTTAGTTCCCCCACCTCCCCAGGACCACTTTAAGCACTGCTGTTGAGTTACTGTCAGATCAGGCAAAAATGTCCAGGATTCTGACTGTCGGGACATTCTGACAGTCGGAATCCCAGATTGAATACCCCCATATTTTAATTCTTACCCTCCGGAGACCTACGATGAAGGCAGCAGTGCTGCCGTATTCTCCTGAGAAATGGCCGGCTCTGCGGCCAGCAGAGAGGTGGGGGCCGGGATGAATGGGAGCTGCACACGGGCCCGCCTCCTCATCTCCTAAACTGCCCCTGAATGTATACCTGCACTGTGGAAATAAAGCCCTATAGCTGATTATATACCGTATTTTTCGCTCTATAAGACGCACCTGACCATAAGACGCACCTAGTTTTAGAGGAGGAAAAAAGGAAAAAAAATATTCTGAACCAAATAGTGTAACCAAAGTGCTTCACAGCTAATATAGGATTAGCAATTCCCAAACTGCACATATTATGCCCTATTGCTCTGTTACATGGACACTCATGTGGCTAATAGAAGTCAGCAGATTATCATACAAGGGGTAGGGAACACTTACATAGGATCCCACCACGTGAGGTTCTTAAGGGGTCACACCAATTCAGCAGGGTGAAGCCTGTTCACCCACAATTGAATTCCCCTCTGGGTCAAGAATTCAATCAGCGACCTCTAAGGCGTGGAGGTAGCAATACTAGCCACTATGCCAACAGAGTGAGAGATAAAGGGTGCCGGGAAACAGAGAGTAGAAAAAGAGAAAGGGAGGAGTGTGAGCAGGAGAGAGGGAGAGAGGAAGAACGGATTAAGAGTGTGAGAGTGTCAGGGAGCAAGAAGGAGAGACAGGTTGTCAGGTAGAGAGAGAGAGTTTGAAAAAGTTTGACTGGATTCCCCCTGGCAGTGGCAGATCTGCGAATGCACTCACTCACCAGCTGCTCTTCTGTGCTGGGCTGTACGGCTGCCCAGCACCGCGGTCCCCTGCTCCCCTCCGTGACTCTGAGATGAGGCGTGCTTTGCTGCTTTCCAAGTTCCTGGGCGGCGGCGGTGCCAGGATTTACTGTTCCCTTGAAGGTGCAGCCTTTAATGCTCCCCGGGCGGCACCAGCTCCACGCACTGGTCCATGAGCAGTGCCATGCCGTCCGGACCTTACTTCTCCCGAGATCTGCGCCGCCTTGCTCCGCTGCTGCCCGGGTGCCGCCAGGCTCCACTACTTCTCTGGCGGCGCCGGGCTCCACTACTCCCTGGACGGAGCCAGGAGGTAATGCTACCTGGCTCTGTGCTCCACTGCTGCTGGGTGCCGCCGGGCTCCACTGCTTCTCTGGCAGCGCCGGGCTCCACTACTCCCTGAACGGAGCCAGGAGGTAATGCTGCCTCTGTGCTCCACTGATGCCCGGCCCTTCTGAATTGTGTGAAATAGGGCAGCGCGGCAACATTAAAAAGAAAACTGCTGCTGCTGCCGACCTGACCTTGCTGCTCCAGCACTCTGAGATGCCGGGCAGCAGAGAGCAGTCCCGGCGCGGTCAAACTGCACTGGCTCATCCACGTATTCGCTCCATAAGACGCACATGCTTTTCCACCCACTTTTTTGGGGAGAAAAAGTGCGTCTTATGGTCCGAAAAATACGGTAATCACTGAAACTCATAGAAAATAACTGTACAGAAAAATACAGTAATAGTTACATGTGGGCATGTTATATTAAGCACTTGCAACTTTTTATACAAAAATATATAAATATATACAGTACACATACCTATAAATAACAGAAAAGTAACTGAAACATACATAAGAATATAAACCATAAATCTGAATATTAACCATACATATAGAAACCCTCAATATAATTTAACTGCAATTTTTCCATCCTGCACAAAGAAACCCCTCATCCTTCCTTACATGACTGGGGAATCATTCATACCGACATTCACCCTCCATTCATACACCCTCCACCATCACTCGCTCACACATCCATACACAAACACTCCCTCACTCACACCATACACCAACCACTTATTCTGGACAACACCAACAATAAATATGAGTAAAGGACGCTCATAGTTTTAGGTATATGCAAACCCTTCCTATAAAAAAAAAAAAAAAAAAAAAAAATTTCCGTCACATCTAATTAAACTGAAAAAAGTGAGAAAGGATAGAAAGATCCCAAGACTAGAGAGATCAGGTCATCCACCACCCACTAAGGGGGGTTCAGTTGGCGCCACAATCTGGACCAACTGACGGTGTCTAACCTCCTCTTCTCCAGCTCCATCATCAAACTCACCTCGTGAAGGATCAAACACACCACCTATTCGCAGGGGAGGACTTTACCTCTCAATGAAACCAGACACTGTGCCTGCCACGTATGAAATCTGACCGCTAAACTAACTAAGAAAATTGTGCCGAAATCATAATCCCCGTACCTTTTGAACGCTCCATAGACCCCTCCCGGGTAACTCAGCCCTGAAAGGCAAGGGGTGCCGATACTTATGTGTTAGTTGGGCACCCACTAAGCTATTTGCTTAGTGGGCTATTCTGCGTAGGGAAGTTGCATCACATCGCATCGCATGGGCCATTTTAGTGTCATGCGATGTGCGATGTGATGCGATTTTTTATGTAATTTATTCACTGCTCTGTGTGCCCCCAAGGTATCGCATTGCACCTGCCGCAAAATCGCATGTGATCACTTGCGATCTTATAGAGTGTGCGATGCCATTACATTAGGTATAAAATAATATGATTGTATGTCCTATAAAATCGCATGCGATGGGGAGGTGCGATGCGATCCCCCAGGGCTAAAAGAGCAGTGAATAAATTACATAGGAAAATCGCATTGCATGCCCCTTAAAATGGCCCATGCGATTATGATGGGATGCAATTTTCCTAAGTTAGCGTACGTATGCTAATTGGGCGCCCAACTAACATATAAGTACTGGGATGCCTATGACGCTCGACACTGTTTGATACATTTTTACAGTAAAAGGACTCCACACAAGAAGTGGTCCATAGTCTCCTCCACCCCTAGACATTCCTCCAGTGGACAAACACGTTCATCTGCACTTCTACTCTGCAGTACCTGCCCCAGCGCAGTGGTGACTCGACCTCATCGATCAGGTTGTGGCCACAGATGTGCCCCAGTCCAGGCAGCACTTTCACACAGGAAGCCCACATGTAGGAACGGGGAAGTCGGTACAGCATCGTGTCCTGTGACTCACCACAATGCCCGCAATGGGAAATGTATTATCCTCTGCCGCGCTAGCTTGCCGTTCTCAACAGTGGACTTCTGTGGTGATTCAGAGCGGTGGGGTAAGCCAGAAGAGCGGCATGTCAGCGCGGAAGCGGGCAGCGGAGGGACAGGGCGCATTTCAAAGTTTAAAAAACTGGCAGGGCGCTGCACCATTCAAAAGAAGCTTAGCGGGAACACTAGTTACTTTTAGAGATAGACAAGAATAAAACCTTATTTTCTTAAGCAGTCTCAGGAATGGGCTTCTACTGTATGTAGGCTACAAGAAGTTGTGTTTACTGGTGGACGAGTGTTGTTACAGCTTTATAGACTCACTAATGCACTGCGCTCACATGAACTCTGCAAGACATGTTATTATCCAGCTTTTTACACAGTGCTGTGAATTCATAGCGGGGAATCCAGGTGTGTTTCATCTTCTCCTGCCTCTGGCCATGTCTCCATCTGGCAGTGTTTAGTTATTGGGCTTTCTGTTATTTGGCTGAGGGGGGGCCAGTACTTGACTGGTTTCCTCAGGTGCTGGTCTTCACAGAAGATTCATCCCATTCCGTCATCTTACCCAAAGTGCCTGGCAACAGTTTTATCTCATCGGTCAGACCTGAGAACTAACCTAAACCTACAAGCTGCAATAAGATTTCCAAGCAAATTTTTTTTTTTTTTACTAGTTTGGTTTTATTCCCGATGTCGATTACAGATAACGGCCCAACAGTCGGGATACCAACGTACAGTATGCCAACATCTGAATCCCGATTGTTCAAATGCCCGACCGTCGGGATCCCAACTGACAGCTGTTCTCCCTCATGGAGGACTGTGACCCACATTGAGGGAGAATAGAAGCCGGCCTGGGGCTTCTTTTCACCCGCGTCAGAGTACCAGTGGTCGGGAGTCCGATGTCTGTATACTGACCATCAGGAATCCCGACTGTCGGCTGTCACACCACACCCTATTACATCACTCGTCATAGGCAACAGTTTGTGTTGTGCTGTATTGTTTATTTATGTTCTAAGACTAAGTTCATGCTTAGTCAGACCGCTTGGCAGACACCTTGAATCCTAAGTAGGAATCTCACTTTTCTTTCTAGGAAAGAGGGCAGGACCTGATGTTGCAGTTTGCAGTACCATACACTCAGTGCCGGTGCAAGGCGCCGGAGCGCCCGGCGCTCACCCGCTCTACGAGTGGGGGGTGGGGAGGAATGCAGCCGCTGTGCTGCTCCTGGGGGGGGGGTGATGCCGCCGGCGGCGTGCTGATCTGGGGGGGGGGGGAGAGGGATACGGCCGCCGTGCTACTCACCCTTCAGGAGGAGCTCGGGTGACGGTCTAGCTCAGCGGGTGAGAGGGAGAGCTGGAGGTCTGGCTTAGCGGGCAGGAGGGAGGGCTCGCTGCACTGTGTGCAGTTCAGTCCCGGTGCATGTTAACGGACATTTTCCTCCACCCGCACCATGTACAGCCGCTCAGCCGGGCAGCGCTGAGCACTTGGCTCACCCTCAGACGCTGCCCGGCTGAGCGGCTGTACGCGGTGCGGGTGGAGGAAAATGTCAGTTAACGTGCACCGGGACTGAACTGCACACAGTGCAGCGAGCTCTCCCTCCTGCCCGCTAAGCCAGACCTCCAGCTCTCCCTCCTGCCTGCTAATCCAGACCTCCAGCTCTCCCTCCTGCCCTGCTCCCAACTACCGCCCCCCCAGTGGCCGGCGCCCCAGGCAAATGCCTAACACTGCCTAGTGGTGGCGCCGGCCCTGCATACACTTCCCAGTGCTGCCCCATGATGCAATTCATGTGATTAATTAGCAGGGGTGTGGCCATGATGATTCAAATGAGGGGAGGGGCATGGTCCCTGCACCTTTACTCATTTATCTCCTGAGTACATATGCTTCACAACTACGTTTAATTTTTGGGGTATAATATCTTTTTGTGAATCCTCATTGGCACAATTGTGACACCATCACATTCAAATGCAGGAAGTTAGAATGTGTATAATATGTAACTGAGGGGTAGATTAAGTGGCGATCAGGGGAATATGCGCTATCCCCGTGCGTTATGGCAGCTGTGTGGGTGTCTAACGTGCAGCGGTGCGGGACAGGAGGTATAGTGCTGGGACGATATTTTATACGGCGCACCTGCTTCCTACCAAATGTATGAACAGTCAGCATCGCTGACCGTTCCGCCGCCTGCAGCTATCGACTTCAACAGCTGCAGGCGGCGATGCCCTATGCCCACAGCGCTGTCCCTGCTGCTGGCTCTGATCTGCGCTGGGGATCTCACGTGAGTAGCGAGATACCACACATGGCCAGTCCAGCCGGCCGGGGGGAGAAGGAGACAGCGCGTCAGTATTAATTGATGCGCTGTCAGCAGGTAGAGGCATCGCCGGAGGGGGAGTTAGCGCTCCCCCACTTTGGCAGGCAAGAAGTTCTCACATCTTTTCAGTCTCCCCTCCTGCTTCACCTCGCTAACGAGACGAAGCAGGAAGTGTTATAGCGGCGCGTTAAGCTCCGCTATAATAAATCTACCCCTGAATATTGTATAAAAAGTTTTTAGCTGCAGACCACAGATATGATTAAACACCACTTATGTGCTTCTACGAGTCAGTAAAACTATCTTAACAAATAATGATTGGATATTAATTAAAACGATGGGTGAATGGAGTGCTTCTAGTCTTGGTGTGGCGCTACAGCTTAGGGACATCTTTCAAACATGGCAAATCTGTCGGAATGTAGGTAGGAGTAAAGGCAGGACGTGCGTCAGAAATTGAGAGACTGCCTCTCTGGGGTGTTTTTTTTTCAGCCGGGCAACCTATTTCCCTGATAACTCCATCAAGTTAAGCACTGGCCAGCATGTGACTTCTTATGGGACCATGTTTTACTTAAGATAGTCCATACAAAATTTCTCGACAATGGTATCTATTAATAATATAATTCGCTAACTAATGTATTTGCCACTTTAGCCAATGTTAACATATGTCATTTGTCAGAAGCAAATATTTTCTGCCTCTGCAGCGTGTGATAACTGAGCCTCTAAGCGTTAACTGCCAGCTCTCTAAACAATTTGGTTTGTAAATGGAATCATTTTCTTGTATAGATTTCTGTTATCCAGTGCGTTGCATTTGACTTCATCGATTGAACAGGACGATCTTTCAGGAAAGAAGGCACCTTGGGAGAGACCTCTAGTGTGTGGTCTAAACTGCAAAACGTTCCAGCCATATATTATTTTTCAGCCCATAAAACTTGCCGAGATCTATATCGCCGAAAACCTAGCCCCCGGCTTCAAAAACCCAGGCAAGCCGAACACCCACCCCACCTCCCAAAAAAACACCGTATGACCCCCGGCATACAGCAATATATCATAATTATAATTCCCTGTCTTTGGTATGGAGATCTCTCTCCACTTTTCTCTGATTACTGTACGACTTTTTTTTTTTCTCTTTTTAAATCTCAGAGCACCATCTGGCTGGTGTCAAATAAAAGGACACATCTAGTCCTGTGATTATCGTATGCAGCCCACCTCGATCTCTTGCAGCTGGGGAAAGATGAACTTTTTAGAGGTTAAACACTGATTTTCTTTGCAGCGTCATTTTCCCTGCTCTCCGAGAAAAAATATCTATATCTCGTTTAATCCCCCACGTTGCCACTGAAGTGCAACTGTCTTTTTAAATTTTTTTATTTTTTTTTTGCTCTTTCGTTTGTTTCAAATTGATATTGGAATTGATTGTTTATGAAGTCGTTCGTTTAAACCTGTTTTCCTGCACCCCCCTTTCCATCATTGCAGGAGCAAATAAATATATTCCAATAAGCGGCGAGATGTATGGTACAATATAACAATGATAAATGGTGTTGTGTGTAATTTTTCTACCATTAACATAAAGTAATATAAACTGAAGGACACTAGACTATTGAGAACGTTAGTAACTAATGTTCCGTATCAGATGTGGACAATGTCAGGACTGAATACAGATTAGGCAGTGTCCTTTTTCTCCCTGGGGGAATTAAACTTTGAGACACCAGTAGCTGCCAATGGTTTTACTGCATTTTGTTGGTGCCTTGTGATGCTGTTTTTTTTGTAATGCTTTATTTTATTTTTTTCCTGCCCTATTAATTCCGAAGCCTTAAATGACAAAGTGAGTAAAACGCACTTCCAGTGGGACGCATTCCTGCATATGTCTTCTCGGACGTACAATACCCATTCAGCCCCTTTTGTCACACTAACTGTTTAAAAATCGTCTAGATTGCCTGTATTTCGTAATTGACCAGAGCGTGTTCTCGTTACAGAAGATTAGATGAGCAGTTAAGGAGAGGAAAGACGGGAGTCTAACTCGCTGTGGCTTTCAGGCTTCAGCGGGTATGTTGGAAGCGTCTGGCACTTCTTTGCAAAATGCAAGACAATGCTCTACACGAGAGGGTACATCGAGAGCTGTCCGCTTTCAGCAGCACCCCACCGCACCCTTCCAAAAAAAAAAAAAAAAACTTATTTTTTTTTTCTATAATTACACTTGTAATGTTTAGCGCGAATGCAGGCTTGCCAGACTTTACATTTTACGCCAACTTTTTTGAAAGGTATATTCCACGGACCCTGGTAGGTGGGTGATTGGGGGGAGTGGCTTGGTTCTCATTGGCCTCAACCCCTGCAGTATAATAGAATGACTCATTAACCTTTGAAGAGGAGTTTCCCCTTGCGAAGTCTGCAAAGTTGAGAGGCGCTACATCTGTAAGTAAATATGCAGGGCGGCCGGGGTGGGATTTTTATAGTTAGCGAAGCCAATCTCAGGATTCAGAGAATCCTGAGATTGGGTATTTTTCAATTCCATGATTGAAAAAATTCCCCAGGATTGGCATCTCTACCCAGGAACTGGCATGCTGAGGGGCACTGTTTTACAGGACTATGCCAATAGTGTATTAGGACCAGGGCTGCCATCAGGAATTTTGGGGCCCGGGACTCATTTCCAGTCCGGGCCCCCCTTAACTGACCAATCAGAGCAGCTGCCGGTACACGAGCCGGGTTACGGTAAGTCAAATGAGGAGGGGGACCGGACTGGAAATGAGTAGCGAGCTCTGATGTGTGAAGTTCATTTTGGAACCTCCCTGACATTGTGAGGTTGTGTATTATCTATGTGTGTATAATGCTTCCTGCTTTGCCTCTTTATTGAGGCAAAGCAGGAAATAGCAGTGCAGCTATGTATTTACATCTCAGATGCCAAAGTTGGTAGTTAAACCATCCCCCCCCCACCCACATTAGTAATCATTACCAAGCCCCCCCACATCTCATCAGCCTAGCGTCTTTCCTCCTGCCGTTTCTACTGGATATGTGCAAGATCTTGCTACATGCAGTGTGGAGACAGCAGCCACCACAGCCGAGGACGGCAATGTCCCTGCTGTAGGATATGGCCAACAACACATGCAGCTGTCGAAATCGATAGCTACAGGTATCAGAATGGTCAGTACAACTGGCTGGCATAAGCGGTATCAGTGTGCATAACCACTTTTCCCTCATACCGATGATTAATACATATACCCAAATATACTTTACTACAGTATATATCATACTAGGGAAGTCGGTCTGTATAAATGACTGCTTACCAGCACTTTGTCTATTGCACTGCTTATTTTCTTTTATTTGCTTCATGTGACCTTTTTAAACCTTTATATTGCAGCACAATAAGTATAGTCCCATGATAAACCCATCTGAGATGCTCAGGAAGGTGGATTTGTGACATGATCCATGCACATAATTATTCCAAGGATGGTCTTGGGTACGATGTGTTTGTCATGATTCATAAATTTTACCTTTCGCCTGGACACAGGAGAGAACATCATTAGTGCAATTATAGAAGTGTGTTGGAATGTGAGAGAGAAAGATAGTGCTTGTCCAGTTCTAATGACCCCCAACATGTTTGTCATGTCAAGATCATGTTACCATGAACCAAGTTACCATCAAAGCCATGTAACGTCCTGCTTATGTTGCAATGCATCCTGATTCTAGAGCAATAATACTTGACTTGGTATCATTATTTAAAAGAATAATTTTCAAGTAAGTTGTACAATCATGTAACACTGATGAATTGTAAAACGCACACACTAGAACATACAATGCACAAAGAACAGGCGAACATTGATTGCGCCTGAGACAAATTTGGGATAACATAAATGATAATATTCCATACCTCCCAACGTTAGGATAAAGGGGCGTGGCTATACACATAGGGGGTGTGTCTATCACTTCAGAAGGGCTGGTCACTCATAATCAGTGGAGACATGCCACTGGGAGCTGAGGTAACTGGCCTAGTATTGTGTAACGCACAGGTTCTCAAACTCGGTCCCTACCAGGGCCGGCGCCACCACTAGGCAAATCTAGGCATTTGCCTAGGGCGCCGGCCACTGGAGGGCGGCATTTTGCCCCCCGTGCTGCGGGGGTACCTGTCCTGCGGCGCTGTGTATTTAAAGCTAACGGCGGAGGCAGCGAGGGGTCCCTGCAGTCAATAAATAACGAGCGCTATCCGCCGGGCTATGCGGAAGCGCTTCTGTTGTGAAAACACTGTCCGCACGCTGATTGGCTGAGATTCAGCCAATCAGCGTGCGCCGTGCGGCCAATGTTTTCACAACAGAAGCGCTTCCGCATAGCCCGGCGGATAGCGCTCGTTGACTGCAGGGACCCCTCTCTGCCACCGCCGCCAGCTTTAAATACACAGCGCCGCAGGACAGGTACCCCCCTCCCCCGGCACCGGGGTGCCCCCACCCCGACTCGCCTGGGGCGCTCCGGTGCCTTGCACCGGCCCTGGTCCCCACACAGTGCATGTTTTGCAGGTCTCCTCACAGAATCATAAGTGATATAATTAGCTCCACCTGTGAATCTTTTAAAACGTGGCAATGAGTAATGAGTGCCCCTGTGCACTCAAGCCTCCCAACTTATTGATGCATAAATGCAAGGCCTATGCAAATAAGGGGCGTATCATATGCAAATGATGCTGTCGGGCCACACCCCCTTTTTGACCTCTGTATTGCTGAATAGACTCTGTGTGGGGTCCTGAGGACGGAGTTTGGGAACCCATGGTCTAACGGAATTGGGGCAGCTGGAAGGGATAAAAGTGCACCCACTATGATTGTTCGGTTCATGTAGACACAATGTTAGTGACCCAGTAATATTTATTTTGTCTCTTAAAAGTTTGGACATTTTTTTCTTTAACTCTTTATTTTTACAGTGGCAAACGTTACAGTAAGAAGAGTCAGGTCACTGTACTGTGCCATTACAGACATTCTAGTGTGAGCAAATAGTGTGGTATAATTTGCACAAAAAATAAATATGCTGTTGTGAATACCACTGTCATTTTTGTTTATATATTATGTTGGCAAACAAACAGTAAGTCAATACCAATGGGGTAATTAAGAAGGAGAAAGGACAGAGGGGGAAACGAAAAAAGAAAGGGGGAGGAGTCACAAATCCTTGCACATAAAAGGGTATCATTATCTAAAGAGCCAAATTTAACAAAGCAACGAGCAAGAACCAGTGATCACACTTAACCAGGGAGTTGCCTCTGAAAATATACGTACCAGGGAGTCCAGATTGACACAAATTTCCCTACCGAGTCATGTAACAGCGCAGTGATACAGTATATTCCATGGATTCTGCAAACCAGACTTTGTTGATTACAGTCTGAATGGAAGGGGCGGCAGGTTGTTTCCAGTTGCATTCAACAATCTGGCATGAATGTACCCTGTGATCCACAGTTCCGCCAGCACTGACTAGAGCTAGAAGGGAAAACACGGTGTATTACTGTGGGAACCATGTACCACCTAGAGTAGACTTTAAAGGCATTTTGCTTTAAATTCAAGTTAATTGAAGATTTTGCTACTAGTGTTTTTATTTCTGACCAATCTTCCTCATCTAGAGTTACGCCCAAATCTTTTTCCCAAGCAATTTCAAATGGTTCTTTAGCCGGGGTTTTGTCTGCCAGAAGGGAGTATAGCATTGTAATTGCTCCCCTACGTTCTGGGTTATACATACAGAACCGTTCAAAGCGAAGTGGAGATCTGGGTTTAGTTGATTTGTGAAGGGAGTTTAGGAAGCTGGATATCTGGAGGTAGTCAAAATGTCTAAGACGCTGACTCTTATTTTTCACATAGTGCTGTATAGTTTTGAGGGGCGAATTCCCCTGATATATGCGAAAATCGAGTAATACCTGCCGGAATCCAAGGTTGTGAGTAAGGTGACATATATCCTAGAGGAAAATCTGGGTGTCGCCAAAGAAGGGTGACTGGGGAGGGGTAGGGTGACAGTTGAAGTTTCCTATTTAGATAGTCCCATGTTTTTAACACAGCGTGGACACAAGGGGTATCCAGTACCGAGGTTGGTCCCAATTTCGACAGTAGCCATGGGGAGGAAACAAACCGAGTGGTAGTCGATTAGTTCGCCCTCCAGATCTACCCACTTCTTGCCCCCCGCCTGCGTGTGCCATGCTACTACATGGCTCAGTTGCATAGCCTGGAAGTAGCGGTCAAACATAGGAAGGCCTAAACCTCCGTTAGTCGAAGACTTTGCTAGGCAGGTTCTGTTTAATCTAGGGGATTTGTTTGACCATATGAATTTGCCACATAAAGATTGAATGGATCGGAGGTAAGAAGTAGGAGCCACTATGGGGATTGTTTGAAATAGGTATAGCAACCGGGGTAAAATGTTCATTTTAATCAAATGTATCCGACCTGTCTAGGATATACACAAAGGGGTCCAAGTTGCTAGATCTTTTTTAATGGAGCTTAGAAGAGGTGCATAGTTAGCTTTAAACAATTGGTCAAAATGTTTTGTTATCTTTATACCCAGGTACTTAATAGATTGGCGCCACCAAATGTAGTTGACGTTTAACTCTAGTAGTTCCGTAGTGGTGTTGGGAAGATGAAGCGCTAAATGCTTCTGACTTTGAGTTATTCACTTTGTGACCTGACAGATTGCCGTATAGTTTAAGTTCAGCCTGCAAGTTCAGAAGTGAAGTCCGTGGAGAAGGCAGCGATAACACGACATTGTCAGCAAATAGCCATATTTTGTATTGAGAACCCCGAACAGTAATCCCCGGTATATCCAGGTTCTTTCTAATGTGAGCTGCTATGGGTTCCGTTTGGACATCTTACATTTGGACCCACCTTATATGTAGAAAGTTGGCTGAATTTTAACTACAATACTGAAAAGACCAGGGCCGGATCAAGGCTGGTTGGGGCCCATGGACAATGACTTTGTGGGGGCCCTACAATTGAAATCTCTGCCCCCCCCCCCCAAGAACACAGTGCTCTGGGCCAGCGATCGCCGCCATATGCTGTCTGTAAGGCACCAGTTGTGCCACCCGCACCAATGTGTCAACCTTCACAGGGGTGACACCATTCCGGGACCTACTACTATGGCCCTTTGGATATTCCAAATGCGGCGCCAGTGCCTGAGCCAATCAGAGCTCGCAGCCCAACAGCTTAACTGTAAGCTTGTAAATTTAGATTTAGAATTGTGGGAGGTATGCTGTAACCCATGGCAACCAGATTTTATTTATTTTGGAATTGTCATCAGTTTTTATGTATGTTCCCAATTGTTCCCTACTGCAGTCAGTGGTACTGTAATATTTGTGGATGTTTGGATACAATTGGTAGAATGCATAGTGGCAGTTTTTTACCTTACAGTATAGCATGGCTATATATATATATATATATATATATATATATATATATATATATATATATGCAAAGAATCTGCATTGAAGATGTCATTGGCTATATTGAGTACTACATGGCACCCTATATATAAACATGACTATTTGTCTTTAAAATTTAAATGTAAAATTCAAAAAACTCTAATGGTGTGTACTAAATAGTCAAAATCGCACCATGTTTGGCCGCATCCAATCCAGATGCGTGGCTCCGTGGCATTGGAAGCAAGAGTAGAAATACTCTGTGCAGCACTGTCTATTTTACTATCTCAGAACAAGGGCCATGCTGCTCAATGCAACATGCCCCCCACTACCAACTAGGGTGGCCAATCCGGGAATCGTCGGGATCCTCGGATTTGGCCCCAAAATTGACAAGATTTCAATCCCAGGATTACAGTTTCCAATCCCAGGATTTTGGGATTAGACTGTCTAATGCCAGATAGCATCTGCGCACCCACTCAGGTGCTGCCCAGCTGTTCCCAATCCCTGGCGTGTGGCTCTGCGCAGCGTGACGATCATGAGATTGACCTGTTGTTAACGGCAAATTCATAACATTTTTTAAAAATCATGTAATGCAGACGACACAATGGCTGTTTTTTTTATATTGCTACAATATGAGACAATTTAAAAAAAAATCACTGCAACCTACTGTAGATGAAAAATAAAAATTTAAAAAATAAAGAAGTCCTTATGTGATGCCGGGTTCTTCTACGCTACATCCGCGAGTCCTCTTAATAAGATTTCGCTGTCACTCTGCCCACGCCCGTCCTGTGCTCTGTTGCTTTAAAGGCTAGAGCCTTTCATCTAATTCAGATAAGTTTTTAGCTCAGCCTGAAAGTCCATTCTGTTTATTTATGCCACAACAAAAATGTCAAAACATAGCGTGTCGGTCTCGTATCATTTGCTGTGCAGAGCCGTAAACTCCAACACGCCATCGTTAATTAAACCACCTCACTGTGCAACTCCATGCATTCATCTGGGCTGATACAACATTAGGATAAAATACACCACAATTGTAAGTGTTTAATGTAGCACCTCCGGTGTACACTGCCCCTCCTCTGCATACTTTCTGCAGAATACATTGCACCCTCCATCATAAATTCCCGGGCCTGACACTGTCTAAGTCTGCTGCTCCTTTGGCCTCAATTTCAGCGAGATGGGCCATTGAAAACTCATTACAAGCTGCTTAGACTCTGACTTTGACTCTTGCTCGACAGCGAACAAAAATTAACAGCTCTTCCAAGTAGCTATAAAAAAATAAATAAAAAAAAACAAGAGGCATTGTGCCAAATAAATAACGGGAGAGGAAGCACTGCAACAACAGGAGTGACTTAATGTGTGTGTGTGTCGTTTTCGGTGTAAGGCGGCTGACGGGAAAGGCAGTGTGCATGAAGCATATCAGTGGTCACAAGCATGTACTGTTTAAGGGGCACGTTTGTCACAATTAGCATTTTTAATGCGGGTGTGAAAAAATGTTTTTGAGTATTTTTGCAACGGGTTTATTAATGTTTTCATACAATTTTACTCTTGGCTGGAGAATCGCTCTAATAAGAGCCCATCCTGGAGAAGGGCTGGTAGCAGTGTGATAGCGTAATGCCACGACAGTGGATTGGGTCCTTGGCTCGGTGTCCATCCCTACAATCTTTCTAACTTGCACTGAAACTGGTTAAAGGCCAGTATTGTAAAATCTAATTACATTAAGGCACAAGCTTGCCCAGGAAATATCTGCCTTTGTCCCCATACTAGTCATGTCCAAGCTAATCAAACCTGACACATCGGTACAAATTTTTAAAAAATCCATTCGTAACCATCTCAAAAACACTAATCTTAGAGCAAAGCCCCCCCGCCCCTTTTGTTGTCTTCAATATGTGACTGTCCCTCCAGAATCATACCCTAACGTTAGGTCTCCCAGGCATAGACTGAGTTAGGGTCTCCCTTACCCTACCACTGGTCTGCACAGTGGTATTTTTACATTATTTTTGGAGAATGAAAAAGGGTGTTTTCACCAGTGATAAGTGTTCACCCTATTTATCAAGGAATCACAGTATTGTTGGTGAATATAGCGAACAACTTGGATCACGGAGTAAAAGTTCTACCACAGTCTAGACCAGATGTACTAAGCTTCAAAAAGTGATGAAGTGGAGATAAAATACCAGCCACTCAACTTCTACTGTAACTGTCCTTTTTCAAAAACATTCTGTAACTTGGCAGTTAGGAGCTGATTGGGTGGTAGTTTTAACACACTCCCCTTGATCAGTTTTTGAAGCTTAATACATCAGGACCCCTAAAAATAAAAATGCGGTCTTTAGTTTCTAAAAAGCATTTATTTTTTTTCAAAATCTGTACTCTTTAAAAAGCTTTTATTTCTAGATTTGTCTGCTATTTTTAAACATGTGCGCCTTTCATTTCTATTACGCATATGTGAACCATCCAGACAGGTCATGCATGCACCCTTCGCTTCAGACTGGCCTATGAAAGCGTTATGTTTGCGCCCCAGGCCAGTATCGTCGATATGACTGAGTATCGGTTAGCTGCTAGAATGCAGTCATCAAGCATGGCGATCAGTGGGTTTCTGTAGCTGCGGTAAAGGATAAAACCGTCCTATACTGTAGCTTTGTATTTGTAATAACAAAAAAATAGCCCTCTGTCCTCTCGCAGTAAATATTCCTCTTGCAGTAAATATTCCATTTGAAATCTTCCCTGAAGGTGAGCGACAGCTCTCCCGACCCTGTTCCGGCATGACAATCAGCACCGGTTCCAACAGTATCGGTGCAACCCTTACTGCTGTTTTACGGCACCCCAGTATGCCTGTGTTTTATATTACGATCATGCGGAGATCTGTTTTTTTCTTTTTTTTCAAATCCCGTCTCTTTCCCCAACTCTCCTGCATCGTATTCCAAACTTTGTGTACGTGTAAACCAATGAGCCTTTGAGAACCGCTTCATAAATTTAACTGTATCTTGTTTAAAGGCAAGGCAGGGTTTTTAATTTAGTGCTCTGTAGTTTTTATGTGAAATGTCTAAGGAGCTATTTATAGCAGACGTAACCTTGGTTTCTCAGGTAAGAAGACAACAGAACTTTTGATGAGGAGCGTTTCTGTATTTTCCCGTCACATAAAATGCTATTTGGGTGTATTTATTGCCACGGTGTAGATGCTAAATCAGTCAATAAAGATATAAATTACACAACGTTATGTCTAATACAGACTTTAATGAAAACACAATTTGGAGTCCTAAAACACCATAAAACAGTGTTAAACAGATAGATTTGATGTTTCTATATAAAATAAGATTTTTAGATAGCGCCGTACACTAATGTCAGGTATCTAGATAGGGTTCACAGAGGCCAGGTACGGGTTGTCAAAAATTTGGGTTGAATCCTGCAGTAAAGGTTCAGTATCCCGTATCCGTATCTGTTATGCGAATTATTTCTTAATAGTTCGAAAAAAAAATTCTCCCCCTGACCCTTTTTTTTATACTTACCTAGTTCCACGGCAGGCCTTCAGCTTCATCTCCGGGGTCTCCAGCGGTCCCAGGAGTGCATTGCGCGAGTCCCCAGGCATCCCAGATGGACATGTTGGGTATACCTGGATAAAGCAACGGTTCTTTGAGCCACCGGATATGTTTGGATGTGTGGATCAGGCCAATATTGGTTTTCCTTGGGGTAATGTCTAATAGGTGGGTAGGTGGTAAGTGATCGTTGGATACCTCAAGCTTCTTCAGGAGCAAGTGGACCTGGAAGGGTTAAGTACAGATGAGGAAATGTAAAAGAGAAAAAAAGTGTTAACCGTGTAAAAGCCAATAAATTAATGTAATAATAAAAGATCCACTAACTACCCCTTGCTCAAAATGTTAACATTGTTTTAAAGAACTCAAGGATGGAACATGAAAGAATCTGAAAAGAAACTATTTTTCTTTCAAATCAGACGAGTGGCCTTGATATTTAATGGCTGTTTTAAGGTTCATTAATCTTTGAATCATGAGGCCATGTAAAAAACTGACAGCATTAACAGTCATTGCCTGGGTTTATTTGGAAGGATTTAATGTCAACAGCAATTTTAATTATTACAGTTGTGGCACTAACCTCATTTTATATGTACGGGGGATTGCAAAGTTTACAGATATGTAACCTTGTAGTGTCTGCACACTGCTGTACTAGAAGACAGGACTGAAAGATGTGCCGGCTGCGGAGGGGTGAACCCCTTTTGCCACAGACGCCCTGTGGTGGAGTTAATGACCTAGAAATATTCATGTGGAACGGACGTGCACACAGGGTGAGGCAACAGTACGATGGCCCTTATTCTGGTTGGTGCGGTCGAGCCGCATATGCGGCTCCGACCGCACCAGACGTATCCCCGCCCACACTACGGATCGCCACGGCCGTCCGTACACGGACGGCTGGCGATCCGCACGAAAATGGTGGAGGCGTACGCCTCCACCATGGTGGGAGCTGCCCCCTGCATTCGATGGTCGACGACCATCGAAGGCAGGGCCGCACGCCGCGGCAGCTCCCGCAAGCTGAGACCACACGGACAATCGTCCGTGTGGTAGCTTGTATGGGGGCTGAAAGCTGACATCCGCCGACGTCAGCTTTCCGCCCCCATGAGTGGCGTCATGCCCTCATTACCATGCGTACGCCCCGCGTTTGCATGGGAACGCCCATGAAACGCGGGGCGTACACATAGGGAAATGAGGGGATGAAGCCCCTCACGCCCCTATACGCCCCCTTTGCGGCGGACGAAATCCGTCTGCGGCGAAGGGGGCTGCACATGCGCAGATTGACCTCTGCGCATGTGCAGAAGAAAAACATCGGCGGTACGGCCGCACGCGGGCCGTACCGCACGAATCAAAATAAGGGCCTCTGTTCTGAGGCAATATTCCTAAGAATGCAGCCCATCATTTTGCTAGTAACTTACTGTATGAGGCATTCTGTGATGTATGTGGCTCTTAGCTTGCAGACCTACAGTATGTATATTGGTTTACCCTGTAAAATGTGTGAATCCACTGAGTAGAGGCTACAGGTTGACTTTATCATTTATGAAATTACGAAGTTTAAATTAATATTTTGTGTAAAATAGGATTCAATCTATAGGTTAATTTGATCCAAATATAACTGATTTAGCCAACCAGTTTGGGGGCCTATTCAATGTGCTAATTATCACAGACCGGCTGCCGAAGCAATTTATTGCTTCTGCGCAGAGACAGGGACTCCTTCCAATAGGTAAGACACATCAAAACAGGGACGCATTCCAATAGGTAAGAGACATCGCAACTGGGACACCTTCCAATAGGTAGGAGACATCGCAACTGAGACTCCTTCCAATAGGTAAGAGACATTGCAACTGAGACTCCTTCCAATAGGTAAGAGACATCGCAACAGGGACTCCTTCCAATAGGTAAGACACATCAAAACAGGGACTCCTTACAATAGAAAAGAGACATCACAACTGGGACTCCTTCCAATAGGTAGTAGACATCGCAACTGAGACTCCTTCCAATAGGTAAGAGACATCGCAACAGGGACTCCTTCCTATAGGTAGGAGACATCACAACAGGGACTCCTTACAATAGGAAAGAGATATCGCAACAGGGACTCCAACCAATAGGTAGGAGACATCGCAACTGGAACTCCTTCCAATAGGTAAGAGACATCGCAACAGGGACTCCTTCCAATAGATAAGACACATCGCAACAGAGACTCCTTTCAATAGGTTAGAGACATCGCAACTGGGACTCCTTCCAGTAGGTAAGGGAATTCCCAATTGGAACTCCTTCCAAATAGGTAAGGAGCACATGTGTGCACGGCTAGGGGGGTGGGAAGGGGCTGAAGTAGGGAACGCCCAACATTTTATGAGCATCCTCATGAAAACACTGGGTGTTCCCCTGGGGACTCAGGAGGGCCGATGCCTGCAGGGGGCGGACGGTTGACATAACATGACATCAGCACCCGCCCACTCTTCAGCGGACTCCAACAGAAATAAGTCAGTTTAGGCTGACTTTTATTTCCAAAGGAGAGAGAAATCAATCGATGGTCAGCGACCATCAAATGATTTCTCTTCCCTTTGGCTGCATGCGTGGGGATCTATTTGCATACATCCCCTCGCATGTTGCCAAGGGGATTCGGCGGCGGGCGTTCGGCTGAGCGGCAGCCGGTACTCAGCCACTCGCGAAGCGGCAAACAACTGCTGCTTAGCAAGCGGTACTGAATCAGGCCCAAAAGATTGTGCTGCCTAGTTCACAGCCAATTGGATCTGGCCCAGTGCCTGTAGCACGGGTGATGAGCAGCCTGACCACTGATCTACTGCCTCTCTCTATCACAGGGTTGCCTACCCTCCGGGAATGGCTGGGAGACTCCCAAAAATCGGGTCCCCCTCTCGGCCCCCCGGAAAGTTGGGCAACCCTCCAGGATTTTCGGCAGAGGGGGCGATTCACGGCTTTTCGGCAGATGGGGCGGGGCTAAATATGCAAATTGTGGCTATTTAGCCCCGTCCCCTCCTTGAAGACCCGCAAATTGCAGGATTTGCACTGCTGGGGGCAGGGACTAATGATGTCTCCATCAGACCCCGCCCCTAGAAGTGCTGCTGACAGTCTCCTCTCCAGGGTTCTCCCGAAGAGGAGACTGTAAAAGTCGGCCACCCTGCTTTATCACCATGTGCATGTAATTTTGCATTCTATCAGCCCATCCTTCTCACTACATCATTTCTGAATTATATCTGAGCTGTATCAATCTATTTCATTGCATATCTGTTTCCCCACAAACTGGTATACATTGCTTTTCATGTGTCAACATTTATTTTATTTGTCATGTGTCAGACAAATTACACAGCAGACTTAAATTGTGCTTTTTTCCTTGTTTCCTGCATGTTCGCTATCCTCCTAATTTTGAATCATCAGCAGTTTTTGCATAGTTTGCAGTTGGGTATCTGTCTAAGTCATTTGTCTAGATTAGGATCTAGAGGCCTGACTGCTAACCCCATGAGGATCTTCTTAATATTTTACCTAGTACATCTTACACATTTTTTTAACGAGCTGTTGATTCCATTTTTTTCAGTGTTTTTTTTTTCTGTTCTTCCATAGTCTCTGCAAATTAGGGAGCCAAGTCTCGTCCTGGAAAGAGCCCTGGTATGGTGCCGGAAATAGCATGGCAAAAATATTCCCAATAGACTTTGATTGGACGAGTAAAAATTGTTTATTGATTTTTGTTTCCATACAAACAGGATATTATTATTATTGTTGTTATTATTGTTTCTTGATATGGCGCCACAAAGGTTCTGCAGCGCCTAACAATACATAAATGTGCAAAAAAATATCAAAATAAATAACTAATTACAATACAAGGGAATTTAGGGCAAGTACATGGTAAATAAAAACAGTTCCATCAGGGGGCACTGAAGCAAATATTAGGGTGGCTTATATATATATATATATATATATATATATATATACACATATATTCTATGAAAAGCACATGAGGCGAAAGGGCCCTGCTTACATTCTTAAGGGGAGGGACAGACAGGAGTGACAGAAGGGGTAGAAGTGAGCATTAATAGAAGGTTAAAGGTGCCCACACACTAGAACAATTTTTTTGCTGATCGTCCGATTTCTGACCGATTGGCAGATATTTACGGCAAATCGGCCAATCTCGATCGTATGCGCGCTGCAGCGGATCTTTGCTAATTCTTCTGATCTTACATGCTGCATGAAAGATCAGAATATTTAGCAAAAGATTGAGATGGCTGGGTTTAAGGAAGAAGTGAGTCTTAAGAGACCATTTAAAGTAGAGAGTCTGATAGAGAGAGGTAGAGAATTCCAGAGAAAGGCCAAATCTGTGTGTGTGTGTGTGTGTGTGTGTGTGTGTGTGTGTGTGTGTGTGTGTGTGTGTGTAGAATATACCTTAATGCATACTATACTATAAGTGGTGCAGTCATACTCATTTGTATTATTCTCCATTTGTACATCAGTGAATCGTTTTGTTTGTTTTTATTGCACATGCATCTAAATCCCAAAAAGTCCAATGGCCCACGTGTCCTACAGTGTGTACGCAAGAGCCATGGAGCCGAGATATATTGGGCGTTCTAGAGGAATGACTGGCAGGTATTCTACAGAGAGAGTCCTTCTTATGAGTGTGTTATAGTGTCTAGGTCTGGTTTCGGATTCAGATGCTTAATCCCATAAAATAGAGGCCATCCTCTGACAGAACTTCTGCACCTAGCATGGGTGAAAAACCCCATGTCGACCTTTTGACTCTCGACCTAAGCCAATTCGACCTAATGCTTGTCTCGACCTAATGACCCATCGACCGTCAGTCACGTGGACATTATTGCATGTCGACCTTCATGCATGTCGACCTAGTGATGTCGACCTATTGCTTATCTACTTCGTTACTGTCTATCCAATGATCGCATTCAACTCAGATTCTGTCCCTCCGAATCTATGTAACCCGAGAGACTCTACATCTAAAGTCCTTCAAAAAAAGACTCAAGACTTTCCTGTTTGCTCAAGCATTTCCGCAATTCCGTTAAGTATCGTTTAAGAAAAGATTTTCTGTACTTAATTTTTCCTGAACTGTACATTCATTCTATCTGTTAAGCACTATATATATATATATAGAGAGAGAGAGAGAGAGAGAGAGAGAGAATTATTATTGTTAATATATTATTATTACATATCCCGGTACCAAACTAGGTGTATCATAAGTGTGCAAAAGCAGGTAATTAAACATTTGTTCTGAGTGGCAATTTGGAATTGATTGATTGATTGAAATAATAATTTTCTTTTTCTGGGATCACTTTGCTGTCATTGGGGAGTTTCTAATGTTTGCACTGCGTTTATTAGGACAGTGGGTGTGTTTCCAAATAAGGGGTGTGGCCAAACCCAACAGACCGATGTGATTTGTTAGTGCAGTTGGAACAGGAGTGCACATAGGCTAATACCAATTATTCAAGAACCGCACCATGGCCGTTGTTGACAAGGACCTCCCTCTTCTGTACATGTTCAGACTAGGGAGGGGGTCGTTAATGATGCGTGGGAGTGTGCATCGTTAACGATATTGCGTGTACACAGTCACTAGACACAATAGTAAAAGATGTCACACAGAAGGGCCCTTGGGGGTTAAGTCCTACCTCCTCAGACTCCTGCAGTGGTGGAAGTGCAAGTCCTAATAGCCCCTGAGCAGCAAGGTCTCTTGGTACAAGTAGCACTACAGAGAGCGGAAGGCTGCCTAGTCCTTTCTTTCCAACTTTCTCTTTTAATAAATGTATACAGCATGAAAATGACATCATCTTGTTAACGGCCATTAAGTCATGTCGGCTCACAGGTGATTATGTATAACATAGGAGCCCAGACATCACAGTCAGTCCTCGTATGGGTCAGACAGAGCCACGCTCCCATGTGTTGGGCAGAATTATGTCTGTGGTGACAGGTGACACTTGTTGCTGCAAAGGGAAAGTCAAGGACTGAAATTTCACAGAGCGTTCTTTCCAAAATAACATATCTCCATTAAATATACTTTGGGGTCGATCCTTTTAACCCCGAACGGTGCGGATGATTCGCGGATGTTCTGTACATTTCCGCACCGTGCTATTCTTTTACAGGTTGAGTATTTTGGATAAGGGATTTTTTCAGATTTTGGAATCAATTTTTTTTCATACTTACCTGGTCCCCCGGTGGTGCCACTGGCGTAACTATAGCACCGCAGCCCCCGCCACCGCGGGGGGGCGCTGTGCATATGGGGGGGCCGGGGGCTGCGGTGCTATAGTTACACCTCCCCCCAATCCCCCGCAGGCTTACCTATTTCGCTGGTCCCGTCGGCTCCGTTCTTCTGCTGAGGACCACCACAAAATGGCCGCCCCCATATAGCACACAGTTCTCTGAAACTGTCTGCTGTATGGGGGCGGCCATTTTGTGGTGGCCTTAGCAGAAGAACGGAGCCGCCGGGACCAGCGCGAAAGGTAAGGCTGCGGGGGATTGGGGGGGTTTGAATGGGCGGGGGGGCGCCCAAAACGTAACTACGCCGCTGGGTGGTGCCCCAATGGTCCCCCAATGTTCACAGCGGCCTTCAGGTTCCTCTCCAACAGCATTACCGCTCCCAGGTGTGCATTGCGTGGGTGCGGCTCGCAATTCACTCCTGCTACCGGAGATGCCAATTAAGAGGATCCTGGAGGCCACCGTGAACATTGGGGGACGAGGTAAGTATAAAAAAAGGGGTGGGTGGAACTCCAAAATATTCCGAAAAAACACGTTTTTTGTAATATGTCAGTTTTTGAGCCGATGCTGTCTGCAAGTGTTATCTCCTCCATAGTGTGAACGGGACCCCAGTCGCTCAACCTGAGTTACCCATTTGCACTACACAGCAACCCATATCTGACCCGGGATTAACCATTCTTTTAACCTGGGTCAGAATGCCGGGTTGCTGGACCCGGGTAATTTTAAAAGGCCCTTTCACATCGCACTGAGACCTGGGTCGACACGGCAACAACCCGGGATTGACCAGGGTTATTTTTGTGATGCAAAAGGGGTATACATGGTTAGAAAATACCCTTTCAAGCTCATCGAACACCTAATGCTTTTGTGTTTGTGTACTATGTTTCCTTTATTTGCATGTATTTGGGAACTTTATAACTTCCTAAAAGTCTCTCTTTCATTAGTTTCCATTTTAGTGGTGTGAGCGGAACATCAGGAGGCAATGGAGTCAGTGTCCCCTTTAAGGCTGGCGCCCTGCGGCAGATGACTCCATTGCCTCCTGGGAGTTCCGCCACTGACTGGCTTGCTTGAGTGGAGCCGGTACAACAGGCATGTCCAAACTGTGGTCCTCCAGCTGAAACTACACATCCCAGCAAGCCTTGCAAAAGTTTAACAATCCCTAATAGCAAAACTGTGGCAAGGCATGATGGGTAGTTTCACAACAGCTGGAGGGTCATAGTTTGGACATGCCTGTGGTACAAGAATGAATCAGAAATCCTGAGCTTGGAGTTTGGTCTTTACCATTTGTAGTTGCTTCTTTTGCTACGGTCTTTATTTTGTTGGGAATTAAATATACATTTTGCCGAATTTTTTAATCAAATTTATACTGATCAGAGAATTACACTTAAACTGACAGTCAATCTGAAATAAAGTCCTATTAATACCACAAAAGCTTGGGGAGATTTGCTGAAACAGCAGCGTTGACCTGCTCTGGAACTGGCTTTCCTAGAGTAGCCCGGAGCTTAGAGTTTGTCTTGGCTCTCGAGTTGACTAATGGAGCCAATCCAGTGCCACGGAGGGCAAACCGTGGCACTGCCAACATTACTCCCATGTGCCCTAGTTTTTTTTTTTATATGAAATTTTAACAGTGGATAGCTTTAACCTGGAATACGAATTTATTTGAAATGTAGACTATACTAATATTCATACCTAATTCCTAACTGTCATGTTACAGGCTGTGTTTGAAAAAATGACAGTTAGGAGCTGGCTTTTTATCACTCTCCACTTTATCACTTTTGAAGCTTCATACATCTGGCCCATAGATATGTATATGCTCTCACCAGCTCCATAACTGTTACATTCATGTCAATTGTATATCAGATTCCTTACCATTACTCCCATTTACACTGGCTGTAAAAGGTCTGGTGGTAGTTTTAAATCAATGTAATTCATCTCATCGGGGGTGGCCAATCCCAGGAGCTTTCTATCCCGGAATTTTGGGATTAGACTGCACATTTGCCTATGCAGACAGTGGGGCAGATGTATTAAGCCTGGCGAAGAGATAAACTGGAGATAAAGTGGAAGGAGATAATGCACCAGCCAATCAGCAGTGTTTGAAATATGACAGTTGGAAGCTGATTGGCTGGTGCGTTATCTCCTTCCACTTTTTCTCCACTTTATCTCCAGTTTATCTCTTCACCAGGCGTAATACATCTGCCCCAATGACCTTTGTGGAGGGACATTTCCAGCAGATTTCCATGAGGTTGGCTAGACTGCATGGAATTTGCATAACACAGGTGCCGGTGCCACCAAGCCACTGTTTGGGGCTATTAATACGCTACTGAAAAAAATGCCCAAATTGAAAAATAACTGTGGTATTAAATGGACCCTCCATTCAGGTCCCCTAAAAAAATTAAATGCTTTACAACATTATACTTGGGTGGGGTGACACCTTAAAAAAAAATATTCATGTAACGATTAAATGGTTTGGGGTGAAATGTAATTGGGTGAGAGAATCATAGAGATGTGTGTGTGTGTGTGTGGGGGGGGGGGGGGGGGGGTGCGGGCACCTATTGTCCACATCCATTCGCATTCGTGCGGGGAAATTGGCGTGCAGGGGGGGGGTGTTCATGCGGGTGGACGATGCACAGATGGCAAGCAAAGTTGCGAATTTCACAGCTTTGCATGCCAACCAGAATGAGCCCTATGGTCTTTTGTACTGCGAATTTGCATGAACGTCCAGCAGTGACAGGGTTAAACACGCATTTTGCCCTTGTGTTTATAAGTATGCAAACTGGAATAGATTAGATTGATAGACAGATAACATTCCCTCATTGCACCTCATTTTCAAGAAGCTCTAACACTCGCAGCAATTCAGCCTCATTGTGTGTCTCAACTTGCCGGCTGGGCTGGGTGTGAATGGCAGTATAATACACATTTGCATACCGCTACCCAGAATCCTCCTCTGCTGCAGAAACACTGTACTCCAGCTGATAATGTAATACAAGAGGATTTGGGAAATGAATGGAGCATGCAAATTAACCTCTTTGTGTTTACAATTTCCTTGGCTTCAAGTGGGTTAATCAGCCAGCTACCATACAGCCCAGCCATGAGCCAGACAATGAATATAGGGGTTGGCGGAATGGCGGGTAAAATTTGCCAATGAAAATGTGCAGGGCGCGTGCTGCCAAGTTGGCCGCTGGAATGGGCTTTTGAGCCAGCACTAATTATGTCAACAAGTAGTTCATGCTTAGCCCTTGTTAAGCCAAGCACATCCATCTGATGAAGGCTTGATGTTGTGCAGAGATACAGGATGCTGACAGCCGTACAGTCTCCTGCATTAGTGCTACACCGCAACGTTGCCATTTATCACTAATAAAGAGTATAGCAGCCTATTTACAGAGTCCTCCTACTGGCTGCTACCTATTTATCTTTTATATACAATATCATTTCTGTCTAGCCACTGTGTTGCCGAAAAGATCTGATTGCAAACATAAAGGGGCCATTTATCCTGTATAATAAAAGGCCTACCCTACTCAATACTTTTATGGGGGAATGGAGGTGTTTGGAATGTCAGGGGCCATTAGATGGCGCTAGACAGAGCAATTCAAGTTCTGCAGGGAGAGCTGCAGTCCTCAGGTAAAATCCGCTATTGAACTGGAGTGTTAAGGGCAGGGTAGCGAGGGTGGAGCCTGCGAAGTGCAAGCTCCAGGTGCTGAAGAATAGCAGGGCGCCTGACATCATACTCGCTGCCCGCCAGGCCGCCCTCTGAATGCTGCCCCTCCATCCACAGTAGAGGCACAGAGTCTCTGTCTGAGAGCATTACAGAGAGCCTGCACCCCGGCTGCCACCGCAGGAAAGACACACTGAAGGTCCTGCGTCTGTCACACTGACAGACTCTAGAGGTGCAGGAGGACCTCTAGTGGCTGTCTCCTTTTGCGATGGCGGACATCTTTGGAGGGGCACAGGGTCTCTATAATGCTGCCAGAGACTCTGAGCCTCCGCGATGGACAAGCAGGTAGGCAATTTAACTCCCCCTGGGCAACAACCATGTAATCATCCCTGGCCACAAGCATGTAATCCCCCTATGGCAACAAGCATGTAATCCCTCTATGGCAACAAGCATGTAACATAAAAACATAAAAAATTATAAATTAAACATAGTACGTTTTTGAAGCAGTAAAAACAATTAAGTCAATAGTTGATTAATTACAGTTTTTCAAATCTATGGCCCATTCTCTATATACTGACTTTCGTGAACTCAGGTCACTTCAATTCTGAACCCTCTGGTTATCCGATCCCGGTCAGGGAACACTTAATGATATCTTGTTGTGTTAAAATAATACAATAAATTAAATAATACAAACTTTCTACACAACATATGACCTTTGCTTAGAAACACTTTTTTAGTATTGGGCAACTATTAAAAATACTTTTGTGAAGGGTGAAACCTGTTGTTACTATTCTAAGCGTACAGTATAAATGGGATTGTGTCTTTAAAAAGTGTTCTAACCTTGCAGCAACCTCATGACATCATCATTTTTCACCTTCCATAGTTCTCATGAAGAACATCCTCTATGGGATGTGTGGGGGGAAAGGTTTCACAGTCATGAATGCAGACAGCTTGCATGATAAATGGGCAGAGACGTCAAAATGTTGTTTTTATTCTTACCCTAAATAACACATCAGCTGCAGTTACCTATATCTACCAGCAGGCAAGTGATTTATTATTATCTATTTATTAACAGTTTCTTATATAGCGCACACGTATTCTGTAGCGTATTACAGAGAATATTTGAACACTCACATCAGTCTCTGCCCCAGTGGAGCTTACAATCTATATTCCCTACCACATGTACACGCACACACAGACATTCTAGGGTTAATTTTATTTGCCTATGTCAATTTGTAAATCAGAAGTGCTGTTGAAAATTCAGCTTTATGCAATCAATGTTCCACCGAATGGTGATTTTATGGTAGGATGGATGGATTTAATTAATTAAAAAACTTTCTAGAATACGTTATTTGTATAGTAAAGACACAGAACCTCTTATGAATGATGTGCCAAACCAGACGTTGACCAGTTTTCATATAAATCAATAATATATGGAAACACTCCTACTGTATAGTACAAAAAGTTTCAGTTAATGCTAACACCCTTTTACTGTAACTTGGCCTACTAATTGTTTGTCAATTAATACTTTTGGCATTTTTTTTCTGTGGGTGCTTTACTCTAATGGGTGAGACAGTCTGTAGGTCAAACTCTTAGTATGTACATTATAGATGGTCCTAGCAGATGTCTACATTTCATATGCTGAATACTTTACATCCCTACATTCTGGAGATAGAAATATTACACCATGGGATTCAAAACCTTCCTCAATGGACATGCACTCAACGGGGGCAGTGAGTTTGTGTGTTGTGTTAGTTTGTAAGAGGGTGCGAAAAAGAAAATGAGAGATATCAGTACTGTTGTTGTAAGGGGAACAAAGCGTTGTAAAGCTACGTAAGTTAAACTTGCTCACATTTTAGGTTAGTAAATGTCCTTGTCCCTAATTACACAAATCTGGCAGTTTTTTTCCACGGAGTGTATATATCATTCAATTTACACAGATTTGCTCTTTCCAGTTCCACTTTTGTAAAAAATGTTGGTACTTATGTAATATCTGGGCTCCCGTTTTTCTTATGAGACCGCGTCCCCTCGCGGGGCTCGCTGCGCTCGCCACGCTTCAGGCACGGTGGCTCGCTGCGCTCGCCACACTATATAAAATCAACTCCATGCGTAGTTAGATAGTCGGGGTATGAAAAAATGGGGTGCATTTAACATGGGAGTCCAGATAATACATAAGTACCAAAATTTGAATAGTTTATTTTTAAAGTCATTTTATTTTTAAAGTTAAACAAAAAAATAAAAACTTAACATAATATGATTTCATTTTAACTTCTTTACTTTCACTAAAAATAATAATTTTTATTTCATGTTGATTTGTTACTGACTGTGGAAGCCCTTTCCACAAGGAAACCTAGGCACCTCTCTAGGGCCCAGCATTTCCCTAGGCAGTGGCAAACGCAGGATTTTTACAAGGGGTTTCCAAATGTAATCCAAAATCTCCCACTCTGCAGGGCACTGGAGTAAGTATGCTTTTTATACACTGGACACTGTATGGAATACAGTATTAATATTTAACAGTACAGATGGTCTATAGCAGGGGTGGCCAACCGGTCAGAGGTAAAGAGCCGAAAAATATCGGTAGTCAAACTAAAGAGCCGACATCATGCGCGCGCCGAAGGCGCATGCGCCAAAAAAGGGGCGTAGTCTATTTTGACCCCTTGGGTGGGTGTGATACAAATATGCCTCCAATAGTGCAGTGCCATATATACATATGCCCCCAATAGTGCCAGATACACATATGCCCCCCACGGTGCCAGGTATGCACCACACGGTGCCGGGTATGCCCCCACAGTGCCAAAAAGCTTGTATGCCCCCACAGTGCCACAAACTGCTATGCCCCCACAGTGCCACAAACTGCTATGCCCCCACAGTGCAAATTTCCCAGCAGCAGCACTCATCGTTGTTGCTGCTGCTGCCAGGTGGGGAGAGGACAGTCTGGTGTCCCCCTGCAGTCCTCCTGTCATGTCACCGATGGGAGGAGAGAACAGCACACCGCGCGTCTCCTTTCCCCTCATTTCCCTGTGACTGGGCCGCCCACCAATCAAAGCTCGCTGGCCGGCTCCTGATTGGCTGCTGGCCCACGAGCTCTGCTTGGAGGACGGCCCAGTCACAAGGATGCACAGTAAGGGGTAGGAGAGATGCGCAATGCGCGCTCTCCTCCCCTCAGAAGGAGAAGGGATTCAGGGAACCGGCAGCAGGGGGGACTGGGACGGACGGTGGGCGGCGGGCAGCAGTGGGAGCAGGAGCCGCACTTTACAAGGGGGAGAGCCGCATGAGGCTCAAGAGCCACAGGTTGGCCACCACTGGTCTATAGTATAGACCAGCGGTTCTCAAACTGTGGGTCCTTACCCCAAAGTGGGTCCTGACCACCTCAGCATGGGGTCACGACTCTATGTTGCTGATCATCAGGCTAATGTGTCTTTAAAGGGGGGACAGGGTATAACTCATTAAGTAAACACCCTCTGCTTCCCTATTCCATCCCCCTGTCACCCTTTTCCTTCCCCCATTACCCTCTGCGTCCCTGTCACAAAAGCGGTCACTTCACTTCACTGACCACACATGTGGCGGACATTCAGTAGTAACTTGCTGGGGTCCTGTAATAATTGTTATTGCCTGACGGGGTCCCAGAGCAAAATAGTTTGAGCACCTGGTATAGACTCTTTCAAACATTTAAATAAGATAAGTGGTCAGCAAAAGGTTAAACATATCTAATAAATAAATACACAAACATACAGTAATAGAACCAGTACTGCACTTACTAAGCTCACAATATCCCACTTGGTAAGGCTCCTGTCTCTTCCTCCTGGCAGCTGCTCTCTTGTCCATTGCGATGTTTGAGGGCTCAGATCCACACATACAGTAAATGTGGTAGAAGAAGCTGGTACACTGGGCATGTGCAGCAGCTCTGCTCTGTCCCTTACACTGCATGATGTGGTGGCAGCTCTATTGATCATATTATATACCAGCTATTGTCACAATTTAAGGTACTTGCCAAGAGGAGGGGGTTTCCAGGCAACCAGAAAATCCAACCCCCCCCCCCCCCCTGTGTTTGCCAAGGGGCTCAATCAAGATATCATGGCCATCCAAAATGGTCCCAGAGGAACATTGCGCGACTACCGTGTGATGTCATGACATCATATGCACCTGCTCACACACCGAAAATCCCTCTGATGTTTTTTTGATGGGATAAAAAAAATGCTTGGATATGCAGCTGATCATTTATTGGTAGCCTTTGCAGATGGCAAGGTTCTCTATTGATCATACCTACCAACTGTCCCAACTTTTTCACAAATCAGTCCCAAATGGGCGTGTATCTTGTGGCCGCGGCATCTCTGTGAGTCCACGCCCCCTTTTGTGCTGACCATGCCCATTTTTTGGTGGCACACGAGCATCCGGATTCACAATGTGTCAATGTTGGGAGGTATGTATGATGTCGCCTGCAATTAGCAACACAACTATTATGCTATGGATTGTTGGAGTGAGGTTGGCCGCAAACTGTTATCTTGCCTAGGGCACCATGAGGTCTGTATCCACCTCTGGGCCTGATGCGGGAGATCTGGCCCCTCTTCGTGGGTGTGAGGGGCTGTCTGAAAAATTGTGAGTCTCCTGGTACTTGTGGGAGAGTAGGCACTAAACCTTGCCACTGGCACCACCAAAACTTTTACTTGTCGTAGTAACAGTTGGATGATGCCAACATGATAGGGAATTTCCGCCTCCAATATAGAGGTCTTTTATCTTTTTTTATTTTTTTTAATTGCGAATTTTTTTTATTGACTTTTATTTTTATTGCGTAAATTTTTTATTGACGCCTTTTATCTTATTTAATAAATTCCTAAATAAGTATTGTCTCAGCTGATGTAAGTACACTATTTACAGTCAGATAGGGTTAATGATCCTAAGTCAGACCCAGCGCTTAAAGCCAAAATGTATCCACCCCCTACGTGCTCTGGGACAACTATTAGTGGTTCTGTAATCGGTGCTGTTGAAAAAACAGATGGGCCTGCATTGTCTACCAAGATTTCCAACAGCAATGCCAGAACGGGGTCATAGAACACATGTGCTCCAGCTACAAGTAAGTTGTTGTGTTAGACTGGCGAGGTACCAGAAAGCCGTGTCCCCTGCCAGCCCTCTGTAACTTGTGCTGCATTATTAGGATTACAGTGTGCGGATGAGCAGCCCCAGAGGAGATCTGTCACCTGCACCCGTCGCCTTCATGTGGGTCTCTTAAAACATTTGACTCCAGAATAAGCATCATAGTGAGTTGAAGATCATTTGTAATTCCGGCTTTTGAAGTAAAAACAGTGATTCCATAATATGGTAACAATCACAAGCACCTGCTCGTTAACCCTGTGCAGTTCAGGGCAGTGTAAAGGGGAGGATAGAACTTAGCAGAAAACCTGTTGCCTCGGTGTCCGCTAACTGTTCCTAAGTGCTGTGAAGACGAACACATCTGTGCACAGCGCTGATACTGGGACCAGCTCCAAATCTCCGAGCAGCTGCCTCGCTGCTACCACGCTTGTGATACATCATAGAAAAGCACATTCTGCTGCTGTAAGGGACAAGCAAAAAAGCTTTATTACTGTTACACAAGTTGCCATTTTACATTCTTATTATTAATAAAATCATTAATAATAACAATTTGTCTAAACACAGTAATAGTCGTCTTTCCAAAATGGCCACAAATACACTTGACTGCTCTTTCGGAGTGTTCATGAGACCTCAGAGTCCGCCCTGACGCCCGGGAGCGCAGTTTATCACTGGGTTCAGAGAAAAGAACAGAAACGTTGGAAGTGGACAATGCTTGTAACCAGGAGCGTGGGGATAGGGGGGGGGGGGGTGTTAGAGTGGCCTTGGTCCACCTGTTGCAGTCTCTCTGTCTCTGGGGATAGATGCTATGTTCAGGTGTACAGCATCTATTCCCTGCATTGACAGAGGGGACTCCCTACTTGGCCTTGTAGCCCTGTCCCTGCTACAAAATGCCAAGATTACCGGCATTATGAAGCAGGGGGTGGGGTCATGATGACACGGTTGGCATCATCGGACCCCCCAGATTGTGCTGCGGGAGGGTATGTATGCCTAGTAAGAGAGAACACATCTATCGTATCAGCCAATCACCTGTGGGAAATGTTCAGGGCCTGATGAAAGGTTCCAGGTGCCCTAGGCCAATACACATGTAGCTCCCCTTGTAATGCTGCTAAACACACGTGTATGGGCAATCAGGGACTCGCCAGTCATACTGCCCATATGCATGTAACCAAGGTTACACAACTGGCATGTAGGATCTAATGCTTGTGGCGTGGGAACGAGACTTTGGCATTAGGCTGCCCGGCTGGCGCTGTAGCACAATATACATAAAGCAATGGCTCCATCAGTAAGTTACATTGGCACAGCCACCTGAAGAACTTTACCCCCACAGTACCTTGGGATGGGGGATAGCCAATAAGCATGGAATAATTTAGGCCTTCAATTTATTCTCGGCTGTCACCTGCAATACGTCCCCCCTCCAGTCCTGGCGCCCTAGGCTTCAGCCTATTGGTTAATCAGGCCCTGGAAATGTTGTTGGTAAGTTAGAGCGGGAGCACTGTGATAAGCAGTGATATACATTCATCTCATCGCCGTTTCACTGTGACTTTGCACCTAAGACACGAGAATTGCACCAAAGCTGAGGTAACTTGTCATCAGCTTCCATGTAGAATACAATGGCAGCCATTATTGTGTTTGTAATATAGTATCTCTTTCATGAAGACAATTGCATTGAATCACGGCCTGTGACAGTGCTCCACAGAAGAGTTATCAGGAAGATGCTTTGTGACATAAACGCAGTAAAAAGAAAGTGCGAGGTGAATGTCTCCGTCGATGATATATGAAGGCCCGGTAACATGCAGTATCATTGGCTGTAATTTCACCGGCAGAGCTTGCTCTCCCCTTCCGTTTCCTGAAGGTAAAACACACAAGGTCACTAGACAAAACATTATTATTATTTTTTTTTCTTGATAAAATTGAGTCGTGGTGAATCCTCGTTCCTAATGCAATTTCTGTTATACCTATTGTTCCTGACAGCTGTGGTCACCAGTCTGTATTGTGCTGTTCAGTTTTATTTAATAGCATAAGATGTCATCAGTCTGGATTGGAGGTAACATCCGAGCACAGGATTCTCTCTTGGGGTTTGTGTTCTCTGCCTCTCATCTGCTTTTTTTTGTGATTTTTTTTTCTTTATCATTGTCCTTCAACGTTTTACAGAGACACGGGTTCCGTTAGTGAAAAAAGAAGAAAAAGAACATTCTTTCTCCGTATATAATATCCTTCTAAATATCTGTAGCTAAGAAATATAGATTGTAAGCTCCGCTGGGGCAGGGAGTGATGGGAATGGCACATGGTATAGCCCTGGAATATAAATAACTGGTAATAATAATAACTACAATTCCCCAATTAAATATTAATGTTTTTTTCTTTTCCCTGCTTGTGGACCGAGTTGCTGATTTCACTAATTTTGGGTTTGTCGATTTAAGGATTTCCAACATGTTGAATTTAGACAATCATCGGACACAATCATTGGCAAAAATTAGGCTAATACAGTACTTGTTGTATGACCCCTTTAACCAGTACGGTCTAAATGCAGTATCAGGGCGGGATCAGTCATGAATCCCTCCCAGCATGCTCTGTGGCCGGTGCTGTCATTCTGCACATGTGACTCCTCGGTCTCAGATCCGGAAGCAGGGCAGGCGACGGGGGGTCAAAGGGGACACCTGTATCGGGCCTCAAGCTTTTTAGGGGCCCCAAGATTCTGATGGGTTCAGGGGCTGTAAGCATACCTGCGGAAGTGCAGTGCCGAGCAAAGGTTTATAAAGGCACCCCCCTGGTTCCTGTAAGGGTACTTACTCAGACCCTCCTCCGGTATTAGTGTATATTAATTATGTTTCTTTTGTAACAATAAAACACATTCAATATGCAGTATACTAAAAATGTTTTGCTCAAGGGGGCGGGGTTAAGGGGGCCCGTCAGATATATCAGTGTACCGGGCCCCAAGATTTCGGTTGCCGGCCCTGCCTGGAAGTCCAGGGAAGGGGTTGCATCGCAAAGGGCAGCTCTTGTCGCAAGAGCTGCCCTTCCCGTTACTAATTGCATATGCCGTTAGTATGGGTGCGGTAGCCGCGGCGGAGAGGGGGCAGTGGATGTTATAACATCCCGCCCTGGATCCGTTACAGGACAAGAAGATTATTATTGCATGATCCAATTACAGCTATACACTTGTTTAAGATGGTGGTACTCTGGGAAATATATTTATGAGGTGTCGGCTTTTGCAATCTGCCACCTCCCGCTGGGTTGTCTTCAAAATTGAAAGCGTTGCTTATATTAAGTGCGAAACACGCCCTGGGACTTTCCACTTAATCATACTCTTTAACACCCAGGGATCGATGCCCTGGTGGGGGCTGCTGCTACGTGACCCCCAATGAAATAAAGTGATACTCTAAAGTAGCAGTTCACTTTACAGCAGCAACAAACGATCTGAAGACCGGTGGTGGTAGTCACAATGGAGGGAGGGAACGGACAGTGGGGAGAATGGTGATGGCGGGGCACGCACAGCACGTACTCAGGATATTTACCCTGAAAAATACCCCAATAAGGCTGCAGCGTGCGACACAGAGGCAGAGCCTTCTCTCAAGCTCTGTCCCTGCACATGATAATTGATGAGATTATAATCAATTATCGCTTCTCCAGTTGGGGCAATGTTCTCAAATTCGCATTTGTGATGAGAATTGTGGTAAATTCGCCCTTAATCCAGGGCTGCTGACAGCACCACCAGGCCCCGTTTAAATACCACGTCCCTGTTAAAAAAAAATGTTTTTAAATTTTTTTAGCAGCCGACCGACCATCCGGTGGATGGGACACCTGCTCATGGAGAGAGAGGACAGGATACCGCTGCAGCTGTCTCTCCTCCTGCTCAGCACACAACACTTAGCAGTGTGTGCTGACCTGGGGAGCGAGGCTGTTCTGCAGCGGTGTCCTGCCCTCTCTACTTCAGCTGACCTGGGTCCGGGTAAAAAATGTTCTTTTTTTCTTTTAAATTAATCTTGTCTTTTTTATTTTATTTATTTATATGTATCAATGTGTATTTTTTTTTTCCCCTTGATTTTACATTGATTAATTGCAACTCAACCCCATCACCTCTCTTGGTACCTGAAGTGGGAATGGAAAATAATAGACATCTAGTCCTTGCATCTGCTGTATAACCA
This sequence comes from Crinia signifera, assembly GCF_055691185.1. Lineage (NCBI taxonomy): Eukaryota > Metazoa > Chordata > Amphibia > Anura > Myobatrachidae > Crinia > Crinia signifera. The sequence continues at coordinate 24,402,723 of NC_139227.1, forward strand.
GCATCTGCTGTCTTTAATATATCCCTGAAGAAACCACTATAGAAAGATACAAAGTATAATTTTATCAATAATTCATCTTCGCTCATGGTGAGACTGAATAACTCAGATCACAGAGAAATTAGTGTCTTCAGTTTTGGCACTTGAGGCTCAAGATGCTTCTTATATGAAGGTCATTTCTGTATGGGCTTAAGCTGGAGATCCTCTGGTTTACTGTGGGGCATGTACCCTATGATGAAGAGGTAAACATGATAAATGGAGGATAATGACATCAGGGGACCCCTTTTTAGGGTTCACCCTGCTCTTATCATTCCTAACATTTATCAGTGTCCTTACTGTGACAGCACAGAGCCGCTGCAGGTGTAAGATTCACCCTACAATGTATAGCGTTGCTTTGTCCATTTGTATATTGGATTTCAAATTCTAAATTATTTATGATTAGTTTTCATGTATTACGAATGGTGTCTTTTGGAGAGGGCGGATCATATCTGTTGTTGTTTGTGTGACATCATGATTTGTGCAACAACATGGAGAGACTAATGGATTGGGCAGGTCATGATGTTTCAAATTTGGATTGGTTGAATGGTTTGAATGACTGAGGTTGTTTAACATTTTATAATTGACTTTCGGCAATATTCAATTGATGCCGGATCCATTTTGCCAGAATGGATCCGGCATCCATTATTCAATTCATCGGCCAAATCCTGATATCGGATTTGGCCGATGATTGACACTCACCCGGCCGGCGCTCAGACCTTGTGAGTGCGGCAGCGTGGAACGGCGGGGGAGCCTGGATGGAGCCGGGTGAGCTGCGGCAGGTATGTACGGGAGGGTGCGGGCGGCGGTGTGAGAGTGCGGGCTGCATCGGACAGCGCTGCGTAAGCTGCTGCTGCTCACCCGGCGCCGTCCTCCCTGCCTCAATCCGGCATCTTGTTATGCCGGATTAAGAATGATGGAAACACAGCAGTTTTTGCTGTGTTTCTGTCAAAAGCAGGTGAATTAAAAGCTCTTCCATCAATACACCTGCTTTTCGGCATGTCGAAACATTTTGACATGCCGAAAAAAACAAGCTAGTATTGAATACATCGGAACCCCTTCCGATGTATTCATGTAACAAACTGACGCCTTTTCGGCAAGACTGCAGTTTCGACACACATTGAATATACCCCTTTATCATACCTCCCAACAGTCCCGATTTTATCGGGACAGTCCCGATTGTCAGGGCCTGTCCCACCCGCGGGCGGCAGTGTTCCGCGGTGTGGGGGGGCTGTTGGGAGTCCCCCCTGTCAGCTGCTAAGCAGCGGGGAATAAACGCTGTGCACATGCGCACAGCGTCTATTCCCGCAGCCAGGGGGCTGGGGGCATGGCTAGAGGCTCACAGAGCCTCTGGGTCATGCCCCCATAGCGACAAAATGGGGGCGTGGCCTCGCGCGGGAGCCACGAGTATAGGCCACACCCCAAAATTAGGTCACACCCCCCAAATTTGGCACGCCTTCGGCACGCAGCAGCAGTGTCCCGCCGGCTAACCTGCGGAAGTTGGGAGGTATGCTTTATGTCTAAAGGAGCCTACACAGGGTGAGATGCTGCAGCGTTCTGAGTGAGGCTGGATCGCTCAGAATGCATCAGCAAGGTCGCTCAGCGCACAGTGATGTGTCAGCGCTGTGTGCTGAGTGATCTGTCAGGGATGGTGTTCTCCGGTGAGAACACTGGCCCTGATGGTGATTATGTAGCATGCTCGATATTATTCACCGGCCGATAGCGAAGCGAGGGGCCGCGCATCGCTATGTCCCCTGCACATGGAGCAATGTAGGGGCATTTTCTGAGCGATTTAGTGAGATAGCTTAGAAAACGCCCTTAAATTGCCCCATGTGCGAGGTTGAAGCGCTAATATCTTTATAGATATTTCCAAACCAGAACGCCATGTCCGTGCATTTCACCCAGTGCCATAACTAGTAATGTATGAGCTGTGCTCTGCATGGCCTCCATGCATCCTGTGGGGGTGCCCAGACAGTGGCGTAACTATAAATTTTGCTCCCCCCCCCCCGGCCATAAAAGTTTTTGGGCTCTCCATTCATTATTTTTTTTTACCTACATGCTCGTTTTCAGGAGTTACGTGCTCGTTGCCAGAGGTTTCTTGTGGGTTGCCAGGGGTTACATGCTTGTTTCTAGAGGGGTTATTGTTCGGATTGCTCCAAGGTTCCTAGTAGCGCTGTACTCCCTGCTTACCCCTGACACTCGCTAGAGATATAACAACACCTCTAGCATCGGACTCCTAGAAGGCAGTGGCCATTTTTTTGAGGGCCGTTTTTTCAGATTTCATGCCATCTGCTTTGGAGTCTTCAGAGACCCAGTAAATTTGATTTAACCCTCTGTACTGAGCCATGGATGTCTTTAATACCTGGAGTTACAAAGTAATTCGTTCATGAACGGATGATGAAAATACACGTGTGACAGGAAACGGTAAAACATACGGCCAACCAGCATAGAATGTAATTACAGTGTTATGCTGTCCTGCTCTGGGCCAGATGCACTAAGCTCCAGTAGGGATAAAGTGGAGAATGATAACCAACCAGTTAATTGGCCCATAACTGCCATTGTACAGTCCTGGGTCTAAAAATGACAGGAGCCGCATGTTCATCACTCTTTACTACTGTATATCACTTGTGTGCATCAAGAGACTGCAAAACTATAACCCATAACACATAAACTGCATTCACATTACAATATTGATTATTGAAGAAAATGACATTGTCGTATGTACACAAGAAAATCAGAAACATTTCATCTAAAAATAAACTTGAGCCATCGCTAAATAAAACAAGAAAACGTGATGATAGTACACACAAAGGAGACAGCGATGACTTCCTCATGTAGTTTGATGTATAAAATAAAATGATTATCAGAGGCAATAAGGGATGCGGCCTCGTTTTCTGTTTGCGAGCTCCCCCCCAGCTCTCCACAGCCTCACTGACTATTACTATGACCTTGGAGACAGGCAATTTGGTTACAGTTGCTGATGTGTATTTAATGCTCAGGCTTAATAGTCCTTCATAGATCAAATGCAGAGATACCAAAACCCCACAGGTTTCTTGTTCCTACGTTGTGAAGAACGCATGTACTCTACATGAACAAATGAACCGACCCCCAATTATTAAAAAAAAAAAGTGTCTGTCCCCTGGGATAGGAGCTGGTAAGACCAGCTCCTATCCCAGATACATTACAGACCGTAAACTAAGAAAAGGAAGATTAGCAAAGGGAGCTGAAATAAACAGTAAGATGTTACATGTTTCCATTATACCAGGCATGTGCAAACTGGGGCCTCCAGATGTTGTGAAACTACACATCCCAGCATGCCTTGCCATAGTTTTTGCATTCACTAATAGCAAAACTGTTTCACAACAGCTGGTGGGCCATAGTTTGGACATGCCTGCTTTATACTGAGAGTTAACGCATGGGGTATATGGTCATTTGGCCGAAATAGGTCGACATGGGTAAGGTCGGCAGTGTTTTTTTGAGCCGACATGGGCCAACAGGGTTTTTTTCATGCTGTACCATCCGGCTATGGCGTGGTTGGAGAATAAAATAGTGTGCCGAGCGCAGCAATGCACCGTGCCTGGACTGTGTTGACATTCGGGACAAAAATAACCTCTCATGTCTGCCTTTTGACTGTTGACCTAATGCTTTTGTCGTCCTTCCGGCATGTTGACCTTACCCATGTCATACCTATTTCAGGTGTCGACCTAAGGTCTGTCGACCTTCAGTGATCAACCCAATGCATGGTGACCTAAATTCGGTTCACCAAATGAGCCACACCCACGCATAGAACTGAGTCCGCCCTGTAGAGATAGTATACTCAGAGTACACCAATGCATTGTGTCCTCTGTTGGACTGTAAGTGTGTACTGGCGCTTGCAGGCACTGTCAAAGATGGAGCAATTGAAATGGAAGGAAAGAGGCCCCAGGGGACTCAGCAACATGAAAAAGATCCCACATTTAGAGAAGACCCTTCTTTTAACAAACCCATTTGCTTAGCCACAAGCTGAGAGATAATGTTACACGTTGAGAGTCTTATGCAAGCAGCCTTCTTCCAGAACATGCAGGAATTGTGGCCGTTTCCTTCCTCCCTCAGCGACTGTCTGCGCTTTGAACAGGATCAGGCTACTGTACTGTGCAGTCCGCACTATTAACCAGTGTCGTACCGGCCTTCCTGCACAGCATTCTACTCGCCTATGACCAGCTGGTCTGTCAATGGGTAACACTGAATGTACAAGAGCGTTTGGTACTCTTTACCTAGAAGGGCGCCCGCGATTGGAATCGCGGGCGTCGGGGGTAAAAAATCGCGGTCATCGCGGGTAAATCGCGGGTACATAAAAATCGGCTGCCCGCGATGACCGCGATTTTCCCATAGGGAACAATGTTAAAATGGATGATTGACCGCGATTTTAATGTAAAATGCCTCAATGCCCGCGATTTTACCATAGGAATCAATGTTAAATGGGCTACAGAGCCCAAATAGGCACAATTAACCCTTAAATGTCCCCCCAAATTTTTAACGCCACCCCACGATCCACGACAACCCGAAGCGTGGCGAGCGCAGCGAGCCCGCGAGGGGCGGCGGTACGCGTCCTCCGACCTTTTCATGCCCTACTATCCACGTCGGCGTGGAGTTGAGAATAGAATAGTGTGGCGAGCGCAGCGAGGCGAGCGGACGCGGATACCTTCACAGGTTAACGCGTCCCTTCGCGGACTTCACAGGTGTCCGCGTCGCCACGGACACCTGTGAAGCCCGCGAGGGGACGCGTATAACTGTGAAGGTATCCGCGTCCCCTCGCTGCGCTCGCCACACTATTCTATTCTCACCTCCACGCCGACGTGGATAGTAGGGCATGAAAAGGTCGGAGGACGCGTACCGCCGCCCCTCGCCGGCTCGCTGCGCTCGCCACGCTTCGGGTTGGCGTGGATCGTGGGGTGGCGTTACAAATTTGGGGGGACATTTAAGGGTTAATTGTGCCTATTTGGGCTCTGTAGCCCATTTAACATTGATTCCTATGGCCAAATCGCGGCCATTGAATGTAAAATCGCGGTCAGCACAAAATTTAACATTGAACCCTATGGGAAATCGCGGTGATCGCGGGCATCGCGGCCGTTAATGTACTGCCCGCGATGCCCGCGATCACCACGACGGGCGCCCTTCTAGGTAAAGAGTACCGAGCGTTTCATCTGTGAAAGAGCAGCAAGCACCCACTTTAGGTAGCCCCCACTTTAGGTAGCACCCACTTTAGGTAGCCCCCACTTTAGGTAGCCCCCACTTTAGGTAGCACCCACTTTAGGTAGCCCCCACTTTATGTAGCACCCACTTTAGGTAGCACCCACTTTAGGTAGCCCCCACTTTAGGTAGCACCCACTTTTGGTAGCCCCCACTTTAGGTGGCACCCACTTTAGGTAGCACCCACTTTAGGTAGCCCCCACTTTAGGGAGCACCCACTTTAGGTAGCCCCCACTTTAGGTAGCCCCCACTTTAGGCAGCCCCCACTTTAGGCAGCCCCCACTTTAGGGAGAACCCACTTTAGGTAGCACCCACTTTAGGGAGCACCCACTTTAGGGAGCACCCACTTTAGGGCTAAAAAAAACACACACACAAAAAAAACGGGTGGGCTGATTCCCCAACCTGCACTGCCAGCAGGTTGGGGAATCAGCTTCTATATCTGAAGCTATTGAGTCGCATCGACATTTTGGCTACTAAAAGCCCAAAAATAAATGGGCTATTACACCATAGCCCATTTATTTTTGGGCTTTTAGTAGCCAAAATGTCGATGCGACTCAATAGCTTCAGATATAGAAGCTGATTCCCCAACCTGCTGGCAGTGCAGAGTGCAGGGGCGTCACTTGCCCCAATGACCAGGGCCGCCGAGAGGTATGCCGGGCCCCGGTAAAATTTCAGGGGCATGGCCTAATCGCGGGAGGCGTGGCCACCTCCCACAATTAGGCCATTCCCCAAAAATGTTTAGGGGGGTTTTATTGTTCCCCTCCCAGCAGCACACCTACAGCATGTGCTGTGCTGACAGCAGGCTCAGCATGACCTCTCACACTGTCAGCGAGACGCTCATACTGAGCCTGCTGTCAGCACAGCAAATTGTCTATGTGTGTGCTGCTGCTGCCCGGGAGGGATGGAGGGGAGGTCAGACCAGGGCCCCTCCAGGAAGCCCAGGTAATTAGTACCCGCTCCCGCCCCCTCTTGGCGGCCCTGCCAATGACACAGAGTAGGGCACTTTACCGTTGTAAAAAGAGGGTGTGGCTTTGTGGAGTGAGGGTGACCTCTCAGGAGGGGCGTGGCTTTTAGTCACTACAGGATCCGGGAGGTGCAGGCTGCCGTTGGGGAGTTCTGTTACTGCAGTGTGGCTCCCACATAGTGACAGGAGCCTGATGCTGCATGTAGTGTCACAGTGCAGTACCCAGTGCCTGCTCACTCCTCATCAGGTGTGTGAACCCCTTACCACAGTAGGAGACTGAACAAAGTGGTTCACGCGTGCTGTTAAACAGGGCGACAGGTGGCGGTGATGGTCAATGATGCGCGAGCACAGATCAGCGCTTATTGCCCGGCTATACACAATGGGATATTTTGAGTTCAAAACCGCCTAGTGTGTATGGGCTTTAGTGTGAACTTGTGATCTGAGTCACAGATACTGTACACATCGGTGCATTTTGTAATATTTGGTAATATTATTCCATATGTTGCGTATATTTCTGCCCCCATGAGGAATGGATATCTATCTGAAGAAGGCGGTCACTCTGTGTGTGACTTTCAGGCAACTCCTTTCTTATGTACATTTCTAAGGTGCTCTTTGATTAACCAAAGCTGCTTTATCCATCTGTTGTACTAGTGATCCCATTGAATGTTCATGTAGACGAACATTGCGCCGGATTGAGGAGGACTCCAGTTATTTCATATTCTGTCTGTCTGCGTCTGCATCAGACCTAACAAATTCTTTTTCAAGTCAAATCCGTTTGACTCAGCATTCCTGGAGACACGAGATTAACAAGTGGCTTTAACCCGAAGCTATCAATAATGCATAGAAACATGTGCGTAAATTGGTTCATCTTTCAACTTGTGTTGGGCCTTATTTCACAATCCCACTAACCTGTTCCTAATCAAAGTATTGCAGGCATCGCCGTCAATGCATCATTAAAGGGAAAACATACTCTTTTTTTTAAAATAAATATTACATTTATTAAGCAAAAGAGTTGTACAGTAAATCATATGGCGCAAACAATATATTTCCCTATACTAGTGGCTGCAGATATGTCTTGCACATACAGTAGGCACATCATTCCTCTTATTAGCCAGATAAAGAAATAAATATTTTCTTGGCTTTCACAAGAAGAACCATTTGCCCTCTGCATAAAATGTTATATCTCACGAAATCCTCCCACTTTAAGGGGGGCAGTGATTATTTTGGAGGCGTGACCCATGGTCAGGTGTTTTATCCTGATTTTTAGGGGGTCAGGAGGTATGCGGCATATATAATGGCATTTTTCTGATCCAAATATACAGTGGGCATGCCCAATGGGTGTGTGGCCATAACCAGGGCCATTGAGACAGCCTGGGTGTGTGAGTGTAGAAATAGAACATACTGTATGGGTCTAGGTGCAATGGTGGCCATGTGAGATGCTGCCAAACTCGATCATTGATACCCCTTTCAGACTGCACTTGCTGGGTCACACCTGAGATTAGGACACGGGTCCGTCCCAGGAGCGACCAGGCGTTTGCAGTCTGAATGCTCCGTGTCCAACCCGGGTTATTGCCATGTCGGTGACATCACACATTCACCCATTCACACTGCACCCCGACCTGCATTCTGAGCCGGGTTCAATCCTGGTCATGACCCGGGGTGGCCCTTTCACACTGCACCCAGAGCATGGTTGGTGATTTAACGACCCGGGTTGAGAGTGCAGTCTGAAACGGTATTAGAAGAACAAAACGGTGACTTGTAACTGACTGCCTCTGAGTTCGGCCGGCATCCCGCTTGGGTGCTTACAATTTTAGCCCATGTGCTCTGATTACGATCACCACGGTTAAATAAAGCTATTTTTTTTTTTTATTAAATATATTTTTATACTATTTTTCTTTTTGTATTCAATGAAGGTCTGAAGGTTGTATCACATGTTTATTCACACACTTAGGGGCCACTTCATCATCGGGAGCCCAGTGTTTGCTTTATTACTGGAGCAATGCAGAATTACTCCGGTGCAGGGACACTGCTCCAAACAGCAGATTTTTGGATCAATTTAGGGAGACGTGTTGTCATTGCAACAGCTTAAAATCATCACCAGCATAACTGCCCTTCCTACACAGGGCTGGATTAACCCCTTCAGTGGTGTTTTTTTTTTAGGTAGCGCACTGGGTGAGTTTTTTAGGGGGAGCGCTCCCAAAAAAAACCACCACTCTGTCTCCCAGGGCCGGGCAGCACTGCTGAGCACTAGGTGCCAGCCGCTGCCCGGCCCTGACCCCGGCAACGCGGCCCTGCCCCCGGCGTGAGGTTACAGTCACGTCGAAGACAGTTACTCGCACACAGCCGGGGTGGGGGGAGGCGGCACGGCCGAGCAGCCGGAGCCGTGCAGCGCTGAAGCTGAGTACAGCGATCAGTGCAGCGGCGCTGCCCGGCGCTAAACAGCTGCAATCCTGAGAATTTTCCAGGTTTGCTAGTCTGGAGCGCTGAAACATAGCCTTGAAAATTCTCAGGATTACCACTGAAGGGGTTAAGGGCCTAATGGGCTGGAGCTGAGAATGTTCAAGGGCTTAGTATGTAAAGTAGGGCTGGTGAGGCCCATCCCATGCAGGCATGTAGAACCCATACACTATACACATCGATGTCTCCCTAAATATATACAGATGGAGCACCTCTCTTCTTGCCGGGGCTGCAGCTCCATCCACCACATTGTTAACCCTTTGAGTGCTAACGTCGCTGTGAGAGATCCCCAAAATTTCCGCTAAAAATGCCAGCGCTGCTCACCGCGACTGTGATGCTGGCAGTTTTAGCGGATAATTTGAGGATCGCTCACTGCAACATTGGCACTCACAGGGTTAAAAGCAAAACCAGCTTGTTTTCGCCTTTAATGTTCATCATATTCCCCCCCCCCCCCCCCCCCCCACACACACACACATTATATTTAATTTGAGCTTTGATACCATTGTAGTTAAAGCCAGAAAGTTGTAATAGGTATTTTTTCTCCTCCCAAGGATACATTTTTTTTTGTTTCCATATCAATTTGCCATTCACCCTAGGCAGCGGGGAAGGAAGAGCCCGACAGCGCCCTGCAATTTCCTTTTGCATTGAACTAAATCATTTTCACATTAAACTTTATTGACAAATATTCAAAACATACAATGAATATTGAATATTTACCCTGGGAACAATTGTTGGCTGCAATGTTTATATGAAAACAAAGGAATTACCACTGTTTTTATTTTAAAATGTCTACCCCAGACTGACATCTGATCTAGATAGATACAGGAGATACATATATTATATAAGGTACATATTTTTAAGTGCGAGACTGTCATACAGTGTCTGGAAAATGGAATCAATACGTGTATTTATGTCCTGTGATTGTAAAGTCTATCTAGATTTAAGACACTATTAAAACAACATTATTTTTATGATCAGCTTATCAATACACGCTCACGGGTTGGCAGTAGGATATACAGATGCGGGGGTTGGAGAATGATCAGAAAAGGCCAGTTGCTAAAGTTGGAGGATTGATAATTTTGTTACAGATATAGCAAAGTTTAAATTGACATTGAATACATGACGCGACATTTAAATGGCAATTTGACGTTTACTACATCTGTATCTACCGCACGAGTGCATGCTGTAGCTTAACTCCTAAAGCTAGCTCATCCTATACAGTAGACTAAGGTGCTTGGACCTTCAGCTTGCTGCCCTACTTTGCTGCGTAGGAAGTTGGACTGCTGGGGGGGGGGGGGTTGACATCATAATCCTGTCATTATGGCTCAGCCGCACTATCCAATGACGAATACACAGGCAATTTATTAATGGAAACCATTTGATCATTCCTACACAGCGCTGTAACCTCCTGTTGTGGGTCCTGCTGCACCAGCACTCGGAAACCACAGTGGTCTCGATAGTCCGGGCCCCTGTTGGGGGCGCTATTGTCATGCTATGAGTTGCAGAGTGCCATCCCATGCACCCTGCATGACAGAAGCGTGGACAGTGGGGAGGCCGATGGTGAGCTCATGGAACCTCTACATTTAGAGCGGCGCACCGCTTGCCCACACGTAGTTATGGCCCTGTTATTATATGTCTGTTTTAGTTTTCATTGACCTACTACACTATATATATATATATATATATATATATATATATATATATCATTTTTCTATACATATCAGTTTAAAAGACAAAGGTATTCAATCTGTGCCAATATTTCCCAACAGAGGAAATATCGGCACTTGCCTATTAAATGGTTTCCTAAACGACAACATTGTAGGCTGTCAGATTTGACTTTTTTAGAAAGTTGGATCGTTTTGTCAGAAATGATCGTTGATTGTCGAATTCACAGCCGTTTTATGACAATCCGCAGCCATTTTCACCGATCCATGGGCTTTCAGACAGTTGGAACATTGAATTCCAACTGTCGATTTTGATCAGACGAAAACGGCCCAGGATTCCGACCATCGGGACATTCCAACAGTCCGAATCCCTGGTTGAATACCCCCTCAAAGAAGTGTAGACTATATGGAGTTGCAATTTAAGGACTATTACAGATAAGCGATTTAATTGTGTCTTTCATTATTTTATTACATTTGTGTAATAATAACAGGCTTGGTAACGCCTACAACTGCTCCCATTTTGTGCAATGAGGAACTCATTTATAGATATTTAATCCTGTAGCCGATAGAACATATCTTATTGTTACAGTACGTCCCTTTAACAACTTTTATTTTGTTTGTGAATTTTTGGTTGTGGGGGGGCCTTGGCTTCCACCTTCCTCTTCGCTCTCATATTGAGCTGCTTGTTTTCTACTTCTCCTAAATATTTTTGAATAGATTTCTGTTAATTTATCGTCTGAAAAGTGTCTGGATAGCCGAAGAGTTTGAAAAATAGATTACTGTCTTCATTAATACAGGTTTGACCTACAAAGTCTTCACGTTCCTAATGATGAAAAACCAAAGCACTAAATAATAAATTATAAGAATTTATAGTAGACATCATCTTGAAATTAGCTTACTGAATGTCCTTATCATAATAAATCTGAGTGGGTGTCTAATTCACTATTAGCTGACTGAAATTATATGTTACGGGCAGATAAAGGAAGTTTTTTTGTGTTTGAAGACAGATGCAAAGAATTTAATGACAGGTGATCTAAAAGGCAAAACCTGTTTCACTCTGTGCACTCTTCGCAAACTTTTTGAAAACTTGACATTACTGGATCCTTAGTTCCCGTTGCTGTCAATTTGTAAATTACTGTACAACAAACTACATAGTGTTCTGTTACACACATAGGGTCATAGACTGCGGTAAGGAGAGTCGATGCCAAATCCCACTGCCTCTCCCCAGGGCTGCCATCAGGAATTTTGGCGCCTGGGACTCATTTGCAGTCCAGGACCCCCCCCCTCCTCACTTGACTTACTGTAACCCGACTCCTGCTCCCCCATCTCCTCTTCCGCTGAGCTGAAGCCTGGAGGTCCCGGAGCACAGGCTTCAACTCGAATGCCGGCAGCCAATTAAAATGCAGCACCGGCTGGTGAGCCAATCAGAGCTTGCGCACCGGCAGCCACTCTGATTGGCTGCTGGTACGCGAGCTATGATTGGCTCAAATGCCGGTGCAGCATTTTAAATGGCCGCTTTCATCCTGTGTTGAATAGGCCTGGGACCTGCTTTGTTCAGAGCACTGAGCACAGCACAGTGGAGGCTGTCAGGGGGGTTGCGGTGGGCAAAATGAGCTGCCCGGGATATCTGTACCCACAGCACCCCCCTATTGGTGGCCCTGAACACTGTGTACACAAGGATAGGCAGAAGATACAAAAGATGCTGTAATAGACACTGAGAATCAACTAAATTGTCTTTCATAAATAAAGGTGGTTTTAAAGCACCTATCGCGTAACCATTTCACTTTAGGTTTTCTTTATTGTGCAGGGAACACTGCACTACCTTCTCTGTTAATTAACATACAAATGCAATAATTATGCACTACTATGATTTACAAACATTAGTGCATTTTCCAGTCTTTGAATGGTCTGCTTGAAATGTAATGTGCACAGAGAATATCAGGAGACCACTCTTACAGACGGACGTGTTCTCCTTATGTCTACCAAACTGCAGATGGATAGACAAAGCTTGAGACTGATCAGTACAACAGCACATCACAAGTGCCAAGAAACATATGCTCCATATTCACAGCCTTGGCCTCAATAGTCCAATCAGAGTTACAGAGCGATGTTCCATGTAAGCTAAGCTCTCCCTTCCCATCGCTATGCCAGGGCTATTTATTTATTTTGCACAAATGAATTGTGATAATGTTGTGTGACGGTATGAAAGACGTGCGGCAGTAACGGAAGGAAAATAGGTTATTTCAGCTGACATGTAATGCAATGGAAGCGTATGGCTGAGATTTCCCGTTGAGAGAGGTGAATCTCGCATAGAACCTTCGAGGAACCCCCTGCCTGAGACAAAGGATGATTACGCCGGCATTGTCATTCATTAGATGGATTATGCTCTCAATTCAAAGAGAAAATGAACAGCCAAACGACTTTGTTTGACTGCATCGTAATCCCGGCTGACACAAGATGCACACGATTATTTTTCTGCGTCTTGTTTTTTTTTTTGTATACTTGGTTGAGATACAATAGTGAGAAAACATTTATGTAATTATAATAATAATAATAACTATAATAACGATTAGTTGAGGAATGTAGTTGTATCGTTAGTTAATTGCAAATCTCCATAATATTGTTATGAAAATATAAATGAAGCATGCTTGATAAAAAAAGAGGAAACAAGCTGCAGTCCTGCTTAGCAATTGGTTCATTGAGTTGAGTATTTACGGGATACGGTCAATAGGCCAAGAGTATGAAGGTTGACCGCTAAAGGTTGACCGGGCTTAGTTCGACTTATGAAATAGGTTGACAAGTTCGGAAGATCGACACAAGCATTAGGTCAACAATGAGAATGGAGTTTTTCACTTTTTTTTTCAAAAGCAGGTGGTATTTCATACCCTACCATCCACTAGGGAGTGGAGGGAGAATGTAATTGTGTGCTGAGCGAAGCGAGACACCGTGGCTGAAGCATGGCGAGTGCAGTGGTACTCTTACATCAGCATTCGGTGAAAAACTCATGCCGACCTGTTGACTGTCAACCTTCCCATTGTAGAGCTAATGCTTGTGTTGAACTTCTGACCAAGTCGACCTTAGGCAAGTCAACCTATTTCATGTATCAACCTAATGTATGTATGACCTAATGTAATGTTGACCCTATGACACATAAATGTAATTACTCTAAACATAAAGGCCCTAATCTTAAGCCCCTAAATTTACCATCAAATAAAGGTATTCACCTGTGTGAAAGCTTAGCACGACTTGCAAAAAGCAGGAACGGGAATTCACTGCAAATCCATTCGCAACCCGCCCACCGTAGAGTGATTTCTCCTCTGTGTGCAGCCTGTGCGTAGCCCGTGACTTACACGGTGGGTGCGGAAGAATCCGGCAGATCTTATGTCACATGACTTCCCTTTAAAAATCTGACACTCCCAGAAAACATCCGGTTACCACCCACAAATGGCAGATTTATGTCAATCAAGTTGCGAATGGCCAGTGAATTCACAACCGTGCGATCAGTTCTGAATTAGCTCCATGGTTCTGTCCATTTTACTAAAAATGTGCTTTGGAACCAAGTCTGACTTATGGTGCCCACACACAGTGAGATGTGTTCTGGGTACAATTTAAGCCTATACTATGGGGTGTATTTAATGGCGCTCGGCGAGTGGGGTTCGGACAACGAGGATGCCTTTTTTGGTGAGGAAAAGCCATCCTCGCCATCCAGGCCCCTCGCCAGCCGCTCACCGTATTCAACGTTCCAGGGAAATCCTAACTGCTAAAGGATAGAGAGGATTCAATGCGTTGTTCACCACAAATGCAGCGAGCCCACTGCATATTGCGGAGAACTTCGCGGTTTTAATGGCCGCACTCACCGTTTCCACCTTGCGTCTCAGAAATAGTGAGGTGGAAAAGGCGAGTGCAGGGGGGTCAGTTAAATACTGAGGGCGGGCTATGATGGAGAGCAATAGGCACTGCTCGCCATCATAGCTCGCCTAATAGGCACTGAATACACCCCAATGTGTGCTATGTGATATTGACTGTACACACTGTGCGATTTGAACGATACCAGATTTTGACTACACTACAATAGTACTGTGATGTAGTACAAAAATACCTGCATGCACATACTATTTGTCCTTGCAATATTTACTACGAAGGAGCGCGCAACTATATGCGATTTTAACTAAAAAGAACAAACTACAGGCGATAATCGCACCGTGTGTGGCCACCATAAGTCCTATATTTAATTAAACTTTTTATAGCACATCAATATATTTTTTTTAACAATCTTAATCAAACAACAATTTTATAATTATTCTTTGATTTCAAATTTCTAAAAAGTTGCAATTTATAGAGAAAGTTCAATTGTCACCCAATATCATACGGTTATTTTAATCCCCAGCCAGCCAATCGATTTGCCGTTTTAGTTTTCAAATGTTTACTCTTTTAGTTGCACTCTGTCTCTCTTTCCTAATTACATGTTAACTAACAATCACTCCATATTTACGAAAGCATTTGCCTTTGTAGATTTGATTAGATATTTTATTTTGTTGATTTTTTTTTTCTTTTTTTGTCCTTGTGGATTTAAATATTTTGTTGATTTTTTTTTTTACTCGTTTGTTTTACACTTCTCCAAAATCTGATCTGATTATGTGCTAAAATATTTGAAATTAGAGGCAGTGCTAGAAGATCATTAGGTTATAAATATAATATTACCTTCTGAATAATTATTCTGATGTTATTTTTTTATTTTTTTCCCCCGCTCACTGTCTGCACTTTTTTGCTTATTTTGCTTTGGTTAATGTTCAAAGTATTTTTTCCCTAGAGAACATTGCGAGACTCCAATTCTGGCTATTAAAATTTGCCATCCCTTAAGCAGCATATTGAGGATAGCCTCTAGTTATTCATAATTGGATCATATCACAGAAAATTAAATAAAAAATCATGAGCTTGAAATTCAACGGAAAAGTGCCTTAAATGCTTTATGTACCATACTTTACTAAAACAGATATTTTGTTTAACAGCCTGTCGAGCCCACAGGAACGAGGTTTTCTAGGTATAATGCAAAGTAAATTAACTTTTTAAGTTCCCATTGGAATTTTGAAAATTATGTCTGAAATATTAGATTGAAATGGGAAATGTAAGTTCACAGCACGAGTTTTATATTTTCTGCTTGATAGACCGTCATAAAACGTAACTGTGGGGAACATTAGACCCTAAATAGCAGCGGAGATTGATACAGAAATGCCCTTTTGATACATACATCAAAATAAGTGTATGCATTCTGTAGCGGATTGTGAAGTCTGATTACATTGCACCTATTAGTTCAAGGAGTTAAATATGTTTGCAGTGTACACCGCACATAATTATATTATTTTCCCAGTAGGAAGAAATGATTAGCATATATTAAATAATTTGTAAACCTATGGTGCATGTTTGTGTGTATAAACTATGTGTGCGTGTGTTGTGTGCGTGTGTGTGTTGTGGGTGTGTGTGTGTGTGTGTGTATATATATATATATATATATATAACCAACAGTCCGAACCGGCACAACAGGACTTAAAAGTAGCCAATGATGATGTGCCCCGGTGCCAACAATGGGGACCCTGCAGCCCCTTGTAGATATGCACTGGCGCTTTATGACTGATTAAACCAGTCCACTTTTCACCAAACTGAGAGTACCTGAGTGCCCTTTCTTTCAGTGCATATATATATATATATATATATATATATATATATATATATATATATATATAGAGAGAGAGAGAGAGAGAGAAGCTGTGTGCATCCCGGCACTCTGAGGTCCCCATGGACTTACTGGCTCCGGTGCCTTCCGGTAGGATTGGTGATCCTTAGATAACGGCAGTGGACAGGCGGCACTCGGAGACTTGATCAGTGCAAAAACGTGTTTAATAAAACGACATCTACGTTTCGGGGCACAGTGTTTAAAAAATGGTTTTATTCAACACATAAGTACATAGATTTTCAATTAAGAAGACAATTTTACAAATAGCAAGAAGATCCAACACCAATAGGTGTTCTCATTGAGGACTTCACAGATGCGACCCTACGCGTTTCGTCCCTTAGGACTTCCTCAGGGGTGATCTGGATCATATGTAATACGAATGGTCCTGGAAGTCACTGATGTGCCCACTCACATGCATGCAATATTGCGGCATGCGATGTGCTTCGATTTTTAATTGTACAAGCACACAGATGGGTGCTTACAATTTGATTCCATCATTTAGTGTCACCCCCAGTGTCAACGCCACCCGCACTATCAACGCCAACCCGAAGCGTGGCGAGGGGACGCGTACTATGAGCCCGAAGCGTGGCGAGCAGACACGGATTACTTTACATGTATTCCGCGTCCCCATGTGGGGCTCCCTACGCTTCGGGCTCGCTGCGCTCGCCACACTATCTAAATTCAACTCCGCCCCGACGTGGATAGTGGGGGTATGAAAAGGTCAGAGGATGCGTACCGCCGACCCTCGCGGGGCTCGCCGCGCTTCGGGATGGCGTGGATACTGGGGGTTACATCTCATTGAAAGCACCCATCACATGTCATGGCATGGGTGCTTGTACAATGAAATATCGCATCGCATGCCATTTTCTGGCATGCGATCCTATGCGATATTTCATTGTACAAGCACTCCTGTGCATTTAAGATGGAGATCGCATCGCACATCACTAATAACGGTACGCAATGCCATGCGATGGGCGCCATGCTAGGAAACAAGTACCGCCGGATCCATTCCGGGTAAAGAATTTCGGAATGGATCCAGCATCAATTGAATACAGTATACTATATACCAGTGTGTCTCACACGGAAGAGGCACAGGGTATAGTGTTATTTGTACAGTATCTATTTTTGTTCTGTATCATTTTGACCACTCAAGAAGTTTTCGAGCGTGCCCTGGGAGCACATACTGATGACATAATGAACATTTGCATTATAACAGACATAAAAAAAAACCTGAGCTGCATTTTTTGCTTTCTGCCATCTGTGTTTCCTATTCTAGATTACTCGGGTTTATGAATATTTGAGTAACATTTGGTCAAGATAAAAATGATCTTTGTCAGCTCCATAAATGAAACTTTCTGGCTCTTGAGACCGAACCAATCAGGCAAATTAATTCTGATTTAAAAAAAAAAAATACTTTTTCATTTTGTCTAAGCATTTTCTGCTATACTCGCCCCCCACCGCCCCCCTTTTTTTTACGACTAGATTACGAATCAGGATTCTTACACCGTTTTCCCTGTGAAACTAATTACAAATAAATTGTAAAATAATCCTCAGCAGGATGTAACACAATATACAGTACGGTGTAAATGTGGAGCTGTCCCAGGATCTCTTCTACAATTCATATTATTGAGGAATGCGGCTGATTTGTTTCTTTTTCTTTATTTATATTTGGAATGACCCAAAAATATATATTTTTAAATATTATTAATTGTTATGGTGGCTCCTGAAGCAAATATGTAACAATATAAAGTGAGTCGGATATTGAGCCCGATTCACACCTGATCGGGCGGCTGCAAATTCGCACAGCGGATGATGATCGATACCCTGAGCATGGGTACGGTCGCAGTGCGCATGCGCGAGACCACATCCTGCAATGAAATCCTGATCGCTGGGCGTATGGCGATTGACAGGAAGCAGGCATCTGGGGGTTGGTTACTGGCCTCTCTAAACGATATTAACGGCACACTCCCGTGTGTCGTTGATGACCCCCTTCCTCCTCCAGCATGCCTGTACTAAGAAGGTTCTCGTTAACGATGGACGTTGCATCCCGTTGCTCACCTGGGAGCCGACATTGGCAAGTGTATAGACCTGCAGATGCCTGCACCCCCCCCCCCCCCACCCAGTCACAACATGGGAGAGGGTTGACATGGTTCTAGGTCGTCATGGGTCAAGGTCGACATGGGTTTAGGTTGACAGGACATTAGGTCGACACAAGCATTAGATCAGTGTGTAGGTCGACAGTAAAAAGATCGACATGGGTTTTTTTACTGTTTTTTGACCCGACATGGATACAGTTTCAAGTGCACCGCAGCTCCTCGCAATGCTCGCTTCGCTTGCAATGCTTTGGGCACGGTGCCTCACTGCGCTTGGCAAACTATTTTATTCTCCCACAGCGCACTAAATACTGTCGGCATATGTCGACTCAAAAAACAGTGAAAAACCCCATGTGGGACCTTTTGAATGTCGACCTAATGCTTGTGTCGATCTAACGATCTGTCGTCCTTGACCCATGTCGACCTAGAACCATGTCAACCTATCCCCATGTCGACCCAATGCTTGTCGACCAACATACTGTAGACCAAATGACCGTATCCTGTCACAGCAGCCTACAGTAGTCATTTGAAGTCATATTTTACCCATTTCATTATTTTGACTCTGGTATTACCGCGTGTGTGTGTGTCATCAGAAGGAGGAGGTGATGTATTGGATTCTAATGATGGGAAAAGTTTCCCATAGCAACCAGATTCTACCTGTAAATGTATAGAGCAGGCATGTCCAAACTATGGCCCTCCGGCTGTTGAGAAACTACAAGTCCCATCATGCCTTGCCATATTTTTAGTATTCCCTAATAGCAAAACTGTGGCAAGGCATGATGGGATTTGTAGTTTCACAACATCTGGAGGGCCATAGTTTGGACATGCCTGGTATAAAATGTACCTGATAAATACTGGATAGAAGCTGCTTGGTCGACCTAATGCGTGTGTCGACTATTTCAGGTGTGGACCTTCAGTGCTCGACCCAATGCATTTGGTCGAATCAATGAATCTTATGCTGGCCACACAGATCAACTTTCCTCCAACCATCCAGCTAGTTGGTTGGATGGAATAAAGACCAGATACTGAATGGGAGCAAACGTAATTTGTAATTAAGTAATTTTTTCCCAAATCGGAAAATGGACAACAACTGTCACTCAGACAATGGCCCTTATTCTGATCGGTGCGGCCGGAGCCGATTATGCGGCCAGGACCGTGCGTGCGAAACCCCGCCTTCCATACGGATCGCCAACTCCGTCCGTATGCGGTAAGAAGCTGGCCGAACGGACCGCATGTGTATTTTTCACGGAATACGCCTCCTCCATCTCAGGGACCCTCACCCATCATTCGATGGTCGCAGACCACCGAATGCAGGACCGAGTGCTCCACCAGCTCCCGCAACCTCAGACCACACGGACATTTTTCCGTGCAAAAGCAGGGATCTGGGCGGGCAGCTGACATCCGGCGATGTCATATGTCCGCCCCCTACACGTGCGTCACGGCCGCATTACCATACGTACGCCCAGCGTTTGCATGGGAACACCCATGAAACGCGGGGCGTATGCATATGGTAATGAGCCCAAATAGCCCTTCACGCCCCTCTCCACCTCCTGTTCGGAGTGTTCACATTTCATGCGGGATTTGGCCGTACGCCCCGCTCGCACATGCGCAGACACAAAACATCGGCGGCACGAACACACGCGGATATTACCGCACCGATCAGAATAAGGGCCAATGTACTGTAGTTGGACGATTTGATTTAAACTATTTCACTGAATGTTTTTGTCCATTCTCCTGGGTTTGTGAGCAAATTGCTTATTGGCATTTGCCCCTATACAGTACCAGATTTTTATTCCATCCAACCAACTAGTTGGATGGTTAGAGGAAAGTTGGTCTAATGTGTGGCCAGCATTACTCAATATATCTCCTCCAAAGTCTTTTTTGTGAAGGATCTTCTCCCTGTAAGTAGCTTGCATGTTATTATATGCATGTTGCATGTTGTTATATGCCTGTTGTTATATGCGTGTTGTTATATGCGTGTTGATTACCATATTTAAACTGCATCTATTCCTCTCTTAGTAGATTACATAATGTAAGTCTGGTATAATTATGAATAAGGAGGAGAGCCTCTTAGACCTATTTAAAATTGCTGTTTAATTGCAAGCAGCAACCAAATAAGAGAAATGATGGCTCTTTTGATAGGAATAAATGTGCCGGTATCTTTTCCCAGTCAATAAACAGCATTTCTCTGCACAGAAAAATATTACAGCATAAAACTTTAATGTTGTCATTAAAAATGTATTTCTGTTTAAGATATACACATAACATGTGTTCAGTCTGCAATGCTAATCCGTGGTGTCAGATGCTCCAGGGAGCGGGACCTGGTGCGTTCAGCTGCGCGGACTCTGGGTGTGTATGGTGCCATTGTGCAGATTTGGACACGTCCTAGCTGTTCTCAGCTGTGACACAGAGCAGATAGAGCAGCCAGATGTTGTCACCTTGTACTGATGAGCGCTCTGCTGTTTCAGTCAATGAGATAAGCGTTACTTTACTGTTGGACCGAAGGAAGTCAATTGCCTGCCCAGTTAGGGAAGTGCGTTTCTTCAGTCCCAGACTGAGCGCTGTCTCAGAGACCGTCATCTGTGCATGGTATCTGAAAGTGGTTAAATAAAAGCTGCCAGCGACCATGGATTACAGATAGTGGCCACACTATCATGTAATGTATGTTGCCTGTTGGAACATCACTCATATGCAGGTTAATAAAACACACAGAAATTAAGTGTATGCCTTAATGTCGCAGACCATCGAATGACCTTTATTTTCTTTGGCGTCCACCAAAGACAGGGCAGCTGCTGACATCATGTGACGTCAGCCATCCACCCCGAGCACACGCAGGCCCGTCTGCGTATGGGGATGCCCATAATATGCTTGGCCTTCATCCGCTCAGGGCCGATGTCCGCCACCGCCCCCTCCATTCCTCCCTTCCTCCATTCCTCCCTTCCCTATCTGTGCAAATGCCCCAGGGGGTCTGCACATGTGCAAAAACACTCATGCACATAGCCAGACCCCCCCCCCCACCATTGGAAAAGGGCCAAATTCGCCCAGTTCTGAGCCAACTAGAATAAGGGTCTGATAAATGATTTTTATTGTTTCTGTTTAATACAAAACTATTGGATGAGATGCGTCATGTATGCAAATCACTTACCAGTTTTATATAATACTAATATGACTACTACTAATAATGTGTACCCCCTTCTGTCGGATAGCAGGGGTTGGCGGCTGGCAATTCTATCGCCAGCTGGATGAGAGCGGCTCCAGCTGAATGTACTTTTTTAGGTGCTCCAGAGCCCTTGTGGAAAATAATAATATAACTGGAGGGGACAGAGCCAGCCCTAGGCATAGGCAAACTAGGCAAAAGCCTAGGGGCATGAAGCTCATACGACTAAGCCAGCAGCAGTGGGAGTGCCAGTTACAGAGTACATTAGAATGAGTTTGCACTATCTGACTTCCTGCAGCCAGCCCAGGTCAGGTGAGTACTGTGCAGGGGGAGGGCAGATTGGGTTGTTATAATGTATGGCACATGTGTAAGCGACATTATGTGTATAAGGACATTACTAATGTGTATAATGTGTAAGGGGTATTACTGTGGGGTATTATGTGTATAAGGTGCACTATTGTGTTGTATTACATGTATAAAAAGCAATACTGTTCGGAGCAGTGTGAATAAGGAGCAATAGAGTGTGGTGTACTGTGAATTAGGAGCAATACAGTGTGGTGAAATGTGGAAAAAGAGCAATTGGTCAGGCGCGGGACTAGCGGTCATGTTAGGAGGCAGCAACCAAGCCTAGGGCATCAAATATGCTAGGGGTGCCTCTGGGAGGGAGGAGAATTTGTGCAATAAAAAAGAACAATTGCAGGAATACCTTTTGTAGAATAAAAATAAACTTCAGTCTTTCGTGGATGCTTGGAAAGTGGGAACAAATGGCAAATATTTTTTTAAGCTCTGTCTCTAAATTTTGGGGGATTTCGGATGATTGAAAGACAGATAAAACCCCTATGATCTACAGTATGATGGCTTTGTGAGCAGTGAGCACACTAGTTCTACCAATGCGACCAGCCTCTGCTAACTACTTGTTATGTACAAATTGGCTGCCTACCCGGTAACATTGGAGGGAGCTGGCTCTGTCCTTCATGTGGTTTAATATCACATCGGCACGTGATCCTCTCCATCTCTGGCCAGTGACAGCACCCGCTGGGTGAACTCGCAGCGTTGCCTCTTTAAGTGTTTAATAGTAATTGGTTCGTGTCTCCGTGTTCATTGAAATTCCCAGACATTTCATGTAAAATCTTCTTAATGAGGGGATGAATTTTTCATTCACATTAGAAAGCTCCCTCTGACAAACAATTTCTAAATAAAACTTTGGCGACATGACATCCCGTATTGGACTTGACAAAGAGGACAGGTGCATTAGAATAAAACTGTGTGGCGATCCTTCAAGCTGTCAGCCATGAATATTTCATTTCTTAATGAATCATCTTTGTGAAATGAACTTTCTTGTTGTAGTGTCAGTGTCATTTACTACAGAGACGCTCCTTCATAACCCTTCAGTAGCCGACATCTCCACCAGGAAGTGATCCTGGAGAAATCAGAGGATGTCATCTGCCTTGTAGTGCGATGAGGTGCGATCATGAATCGGGTCAATTATATATTCTGCTCAGTTGCTCCTTGTTCTCCAGGGAGTGCAGACAATTCTCCCATGAGAGCACTATACCTGCCTGCAAGGTGAATGGGGACATGGTCCAATGGTGCAAATCCTATCATAAAGCCCCACCCCCTCAGTGTCCATTAAATGGGCAAGGTTGTGTTGAGCAATTACCCATGCCGCGCTCTTTACCTCAGCCACTTGATGATTCAAATGGGCTAACTGAACTGCATGGTTTTTTTTTTTTTTTCGTTTTGTTTTTATACCTAACCTTTACCTCACCATCTGTTGGAAGTGCAGTGAAAAATAGGCAGGGCATACAGATGACTGGCATTTGGGATGCCGGCGTTCGGAAAACCAATGCCAGCATCCTGAATTAGGGAATCCTGACAGGAGTCAGGTACGAATATTTACCCATCCCCTCCCCCACAACCCTAACCCTCCCCACAGCCACAATCGAACCCCTCTAACCACTGCTTACCCTAACTCCCGTACCGCTTCCTAAACCTAACCCCCCGCCCACAGCGTAATCCTCCTTTCTATATTGCTAACCCCAATTTAGGTTTATATATGTTTTCTTGCTCTTTTAACTATACACGTTGAGTATCCTGTATCTGAGTATTCAAAAACAGAAATATTCTAAAAACCCACGGTTTTTGGAATATTTCAATTCCCCCCCCCCCCTGCCCCTTTATTGATACTTACCATGTCCCCCGGCGTCCACGGCAGGCTTCAGGATCCTCTTCAGCGGCATCTCCGGTCCCAGGGGTGCATTGCGCAGTGCGCAGCGTGCCGGTGACGCCACTGGCGCGCCTGCAAACTTGCACAATGAACCCCTGGGACCACTGAAGAGGATCCTGAGTGCCGCCGTGGACGTTGGGGGACATTGTGGATGCCGGGGGACCATCGGAGCACCACCAGAGGACCAGGTCAGTATGTTAAAAAAATTGTTCCAAAAACCGACTGTTACAGGTTACATTAACACAATACTTTGTATAGCAGATGTCCACCAACCCCCAACCAATAATTTTTTATTTAATGCAATGGGCAGGGATGGATTTTAAGAGGAGAGGCCCCATGTGCAGGCTCCGTGTGGACTCCCTGCTTTCTGGCAGTGTCCACAGCATTGTAGACACTGACTTTGTTTCAGATTCTGCTATGCAGGTCTCCAAGAACATGGCGCCCGTTCTTTTTCCTGGGGACATATCTACTACACATGTGCAAATCACTGGAAAAATGGTCACCACCCCTGCCGCAGGACTCCGGATGGGTAAGTACAGTTATATGGGTGCGGGGCGTTCGGTGTCGGACCCTGTAACCCAGGGGCCCGTTTGCACCGCACTCCTTGCAGCCATTATAGACATGCTAATGGCCCTGGGTGTCATAAGATATTTTCCTTGTGAAATATTTATTTTTCATCTGTTCTGATGTCTTGAGCGAGAAAATGGTTAAAATTAGCCGCATCAGGTAGTTAAACGCAAGGCATTTGCAAACCGTCGCCGTGACTCGATCTTAATCAATAGCAATATGATTACAACCATGCAGCAAATTATAAATTATTTAAAACTGTACCCCAAGGTTACGGACTGGTTGCCTTTAAATTAAATTCTCTGTCAATAATTGATGTAAAGAATGAATGTAAGAACATCTCCAGTTACAGAAATTTTTGAAAGGTGGCATAACATATCGAACTGTTGTCTGTCATTAGCGGTCCCGCTGTCTCTTCCAGGTAGCTGACTTCAACCATCCTAGAAGGGTCTGCGCGCCTCGCGAGATGACTAGCGAATATTAATGTATTATGTATATGACTTATAACAGCAATGATACCGAACACGCAGTAATATTTAAATTAATTATTTTAACCTGGGAGGGGGGGGGGGTGTCTCCGAATGTGCAAACCCCCTGTATGAATGCCTTTGTCGAGTATCACACTCACGAGGCGTTCGCACCGGTCAGGGGAGGAAAGGGGGCAGGCAGTGGGTTGGAGCAGGGTATCCCCATAAAAACGCTGAGCGTCGCCATAGAAACGCTGGGCGTTCCCTTGAGATTGCAGGCATGGTGGTGCCTGCTCTGGGCGGGCAGCTGACGTCACATTACGTCAGCAACCACCCCCAATTCATCTACCGGCATCTAAAAAGTATGAACTTACCTTTCATAGCAAATGCTGAAGAAATCATTCCAAAGGTCAGCGATGATCCAATTCTTTCTCCATCTTTTGGCCACATGTGAGGGGATGTCTTAGCGTACACATTCGGGCATTGGGGGGGGGGGGGGAGCGTACAGGCGGGTAGAGTTTACCTGTTCGCTAGGCTGCAATTACATGCCGCCTAGTGAACAGGACTGAATCAGGCATTTTGTCTTTTAATGTGCTCCTTTCTCAGTCCCAACTCGCCTTACTGTATACACAAAACAAAGTTCTATTGTATTTGGTCTCCTAAATATATCACATATCTAATTTCTGGCCATTCCCCTATTAACACCCCCCCCCCCCCCTTCATAGGAATGGGATCATTCGTCAGACTGCATTTAGGTCTACAGTCATTAGGTCGACCCCACTAGGTCGACTGGCAGGAAGGTCGACCTGACTTAAGGTCGACATGGGCCAAGGTCGACATGACTTAAGGTCGAATTTGCATAAAGGTCGACATGAGGAAGGTCGACTGGTCATAAGGTCGACATGGGTTTTTCACTGTTTTTTGATCCGAATGTCGACACAGTCGACATGGACACAGTTGGCAATGAGAATCGGACCCTCGCATCGCTCGCTTCGCTCGCAATGCTTCGGGCACGGTGCCTCGCTGCGCTCGGCACACTATTTTATTCTCCCACCACGCCCTAGTGGATGGTAGGGCATGAAATACCGCCTGTCGGCACATGTCGGCTCAAAAAACAGTGAAAAACCCATGTCGACCTTATGACCAGTCGACCTTCCTCATGTCGACCTTTATGCAAATTCGACCTTAAGTCATGTCGACCTTGGCCCATGTCGACCTTAAGTCAGGTCGACCTTCCTGCCAGTCGACCTAGTGGGGTCGACCTAATGACTGTAGACCTAAGTTCATTCTAATAGATGACCGCATCCCCCTTCAACCCTCACCCATACCACAAGAAACAAGGCTAGTCCCAGAGGGATGATATGCAGCATGCCTATAATCAGTAAGCGACTGTTGCTGCTTCTGCATAAAAAAATGGAATGCAGTCACACACTGAATATGGGCATATGGGCATGCTGGATATCACTATAATCAGAAGAAGCTGATTGTGCATCTTATTTTGCAAAAAATACACATTCGAATGAAAAAATCTGAAAGCATTACTGAGTGCATGGCATGGTGCAAC
Organism: Crinia signifera; assembly: GCF_055691185.1. Taxonomy (NCBI): domain Eukaryota; kingdom Metazoa; phylum Chordata; class Amphibia; order Anura; family Myobatrachidae; genus Crinia; species Crinia signifera. Next base: position 24,428,876 of record NC_139227.1, read on the forward strand.
TAGAAGGGCTGTTTAATGCGAAAAAAGGATAGATGGATATGGACACATCTATATGCTAGGTTAAGCTTCCCAAAATATCTTAAGGTCACAAGGGCGCTCTCATTTTATGCTTCCAAAGTGTGTGTATACTGTATCATTACTTTCTTAGTCCAGTCTTTAACAGTCAAGATTGATTAAAGTAATAAATGCCCAGTGCTTTCTTTTCTATATATAAAAAATAGGTACTTATGTAGTATCTGGGCTGCCGATTCAATGGGAAAAAGGGGTCCTTTTCATACCCCTACTATCCAAGTGGGCATGGAGTTGGATATAAACCTGTGGCGAGCGTAGCGAGCCACCGAGCCCGAAGCGTGGCGAGCGAAGCGAGCCCCGCGAGGGGACGGTATTCTGTGTCCCCTCGCGGGGCTCGCTACGCTCGCCACGCTTCGGGCTCGGTGGCTCGCTACGCTCGCCACAGGTTTATATCCAACTCCATGCCCACTTGGATAGTAGGGGTATGAAAAGGACCCCTTTTCCCATTGAATTCTATGTTAAAATGGACTCAGTCCATTTTAACATTGAATCCTATGGAAAATCGGGTCCATCGCATCGCATCGCATCGCATCGCATGCGATATGGTCGGGTGCGATGCGATGCGATGGACCCGATTTCAAAATCGGCAGCCCAGTTACTACATAAGTACCAAAAAATATTACCGGTAATCTCTTAAAGTTTAAGATTTATAGCAACTTCTCTTAGATGCTTACTCTCTTCGTTTTATATCACTGCTTTCTTCCCATTTCCAGAAGTAGTTATGAGAATAAGTAATTATGCAAGAAAGATTTTGTGTCACTTGTTTCAAATCTAAATTTTCCCTGCAGCCAGCTACTGCAGAGCGCATAGAGAGTGACTGACCGCTTGGTAGCTTTGTTTCGGGGGAAATGTACAGTTTTGATTGAGGGGCAGGGCTAGTGATGTCACAGCAGCTCAAGTGACTGCAGACACCACTTTTAACCTGCATCATATATAATAATATAACACATTTAATTATGGAACTGTCCTAACAATGTTGAAAGGACTTCAGTTATCTGTATTCATTTTATGAATTGTATGAATTTTAAAATGGGCTTAAGCGATTTGAAGTCCACTAGTACTACCAATTCCTTAGTCCCTTGTCTCGGTGACATCTGATTTTTAATTGCGGCCCAAAGCTGAATCAGGCCATAATGGTCCATACACACTGGGCGATTTTGCCCAGCATGTATGCAATGGGATGATGGGGAAAATCACTGGTCTGAAAATCGCTCAATGCATTGCATACACACTCAGTGATTTTCGCCTGTCCAAGCGATTTTGCTGGGGGTGGACTACTTTCCGAAACAGGAAACTATGGAAAGCTGTCCACCCCGTCGCTCATCTGCTGGTGATGCGGGAGCGTGCACCAGTGCTCACTGCTCATCGCTGGCCCCTACACACCGCGCAGCTCAAATGACCAAACTGAGCCGCTTTCAGCTCAAAATCACCCGGTATAGTAAGGCCCTAAAGAAGAAGGACAGCGACTCCAAAACGACAGTATGTTTGAGTTATTTTTTGGGGATTAACAGCAAGAAAACTTCTTTCAAAAGAAGAATATTTTTAGTGTCACACGTTGTGGGGTGTGTGGGTTAAGTAATTATTGACTGTTATACAATAACCACAAGTTTTCTCTATACGAACTACCAAACGCCTACAGTAGGAAGCCTCAATCATGACTAAGTGCGTACGGTACAGAGAAAGGGGATGGGAGATTTCACCTAAGTTGACAAAGTGGAAAGAGATTGTAGCTGGTGTGTGTGTGAGAAATTGGTAAAAACAGAAATGTTCTCAGTTTCCTTACAATGCTTGTTTTATCATCTGTCCTAAATTATCCACTATGTAAATAATTGAATCTAATTGTCGGGTATGGTTGATTAAGCGACGTTTCAAAAACAACATTTGAATTACACATACTTTTGAAATGTAAAAGCCTATGACGATATGAAGATCTGTAACCTACACACAAAGCATTCTGCGGTCAAAAGGCCTCCTTCCCGTAACAGCCCAGTCTAATTTTACAAGAATCAATGAGTATGTGTTTGTTTTGCATCTGAATGCCAAAATTAATAAATTCTAATCTAGTCTTTGCTTTGTCTTGTATTCCATGCCTCACTGCCGCGGTAAACAGGAACCAGGGTAACTGTAGTACCTTACGGCCACTGCTGAAGGGACTAGTGCCCATTGCTGCATGGAAAATTAAGCCTAAGGGCCAGATGTTTTAATCTTCAAAAAGTGATAAAATGGAGAGTGATAAACAAACAGCCAATCAGAAGGCTACGCCCTACATCTAAGCCCAAATTACTATGTCGCAGATGGATGGTGTAATGTTAGCATTACTGCCTCACAGCACTGAGGTCATGGGTTCCATTCCCACCATGGCCCTAACTGTGCAGAGTTTTTATATTCTCCCCGTACTTGTGTGGGTTTCCTCCGGGTACTCCGGTTTCCTCCCACAATCCAAAAATATACTGGTAGGTTAATTGGCTCCCAACAAAATGAACCCTATAATGTCTGTGTGCGTGTACATGTGGTAGGGAATATAGATTGTAAGCTCCACTGGGGCAGGGACTGATGTGAATGTTCAACTATACCCTGTAAAGTGCTGGGGGATATGTGTGCGCTATATAAGAAACTGTTAATAAAAATAAATAAAATAAATACTTTACAGTTACTGGCAAATGATCTGAATTCTGCCCCCTAATACAAATGTGTCTACTGTACATACAGCTAGCCTCAATGCGTCATGTGACGTTGGATGTCTGGCGGGAGAGAGCTCTGCCAGGTCTTGTCCAACTCTGCTAGCGCCAGGCATCTATCTGTCACACCTACAATGCGGCCAATTCTAGCAAGCATATACACTTCCTGATTGGTGGTTTGTTATGTCAGTCTTCACAACTCAGCTTGTGGTGGGGGGATTTTGGCATCAGTTTTGGTGGTCCTTGCAGCCAGTGTAAAGAGGGTGATCCCCAGCGGCAGTGGGCGGGGCTTCAAGCCAATGTCACCATGGCAGCCTCCCTGATGATTCTTCCTCAATAAACTGCAGCAATGACTGATAGTTTATCACTGTGATAAACAACAATTAATACATTTGTCTTATCCCAGTTTTATAATTTCCCCCTCATACGTTTGTACTGTTCAAGGGACATCCATGTCTGACATTTAAACAGGCTTATCCTACATCTGTTCCACCAGAGTCGGAACTGCCATTGGTGCAGCAGGAGTAGTGCATGGGGAACCCCTTACACCTGTTACCTGTTACCCTTGCCCCTGTTACCCTCTTCTTGTCACCCACTGATATTCCCTGTCATACACTACCTCTCCCTGCCACCCTCTGCTTCTCCACGCCACCATCTGCCCTGTTCCATAATGTTAACTTGGGTTGGGGTAGAGGAAGGGGGGCCCAATTTATATTTTTGCACCTGGGCTCACCCCCCACAAGTTCTGCCACTGTGTTCCACCAATCAGATGCCATGTGATCATAAGCCCAAACTCAGCAGCCCAGTGGATTGTTGTTGCATCTGATGCAGTCACACAGCTCATTGCTGGTATAGATACATATGGAATGTATACTGTACATAAATGTTGCACTCCATATAATAGTGTAGGCCACATTTTACTAAGTGTGACATTATACTCGATGACGCTATTGTCAGTTAGCAGCTTGCCATGTCCCAGAATAACACAGGGCTCTCAGCCTGATCCACGCCTGGCATACAGGTTCCGGTACTCTGTTCCTGTTGGCACTTCTAAAAATGACTAGCGTAACATTATTCTAATGTCAGATGGTGCCACATGCAGGTTCCCACAGAGCGAAGAAAAAACCTTTTATGTTTGCTAATATTTCAAACAGCATGCAGAATATATGTATCTTCTATTAGGTCAGTAAAGTCACTTCTTCTGTATTTAATTACTATATAATGTATAATGAGATGTCTCCTATTCATCACTGAATGACCACGGTTGTACTAAATAATATCGTCTCTTGTGGTGAGGAAATGGAATTCCAAATCATGATAGCGCACAATCCATCATATATATATATATATATATATATTGTAAATGCTGCACCTCCAAAATCCCTTCTGTACAGAATATATATATATATATATATATTTATTTATTAACCGTTTCTTCTATAGCACATACATATTCCGCAGCGCTGTACAGACAATATTTTTTGAACATTCACATCAGTCCCTGCCCCAGTGGAGCTTACAATCTATATCCCCTACTAAATGTACACGCATACACACACAGACATTCTAGGGTTAATTTGTTGGGAGCCAATCAACCTACCAGTATATTTTTGGATTGTGGGAGGACACCGGAGTACCCGGAGGAAACCCAGGCAAGCACGGGGAGAATATACAAACTCTGCACGGTTAGAGCCATGGTGGGAATTGAACCCATGACCTCAGTGCTGTGAGGCAGTAATGCTAACCATTACACCATCCATACTGCCTTATTTGACAGCTTTTTTACTGTAAATACTATAACATTGAACAGATGCATGAATACACAATATATCTGGGGAAAGGGGCGCACTTATTACACGTGCAGGGATAACCGTTCTGTACATCTTGCAGTAGAACGCTACCACCATATAGCACTGTGTTCTATCCCCCGTGCTCTCTGAGGTACAGATATTACCATAAATGCAGCCCATTAACACTTGTTCCTCTCTGTCAGGACATAAATTAAGCCTGCAGGTGTTCTGAGAAGCATCACCCTTGGTACTAATTAAACCTTGATAATTAGGTTTGTTAAATTCAGGCCTTTAAGCTTATATTCCCACTTTGGGTTGGCAAAACAGAGATTTGAAACATGTAAGGGATCTTTCGGGTGGAGGCTGTTTGATTGTATCCTACCGTCTGCAATGCTTTTCGCTACACTGTGAAATGATCATTTATTGTACAAGACATCAAAGTTTTTTTGTTGTGCAATAGAAGAGGTTGTAATTGTCTGGCTGTTGTGATGAGAGTGTTGCGTAGCCAGCAGGGTGGCCGGTACATACAGTAGGTAAAGCTGGGTAGACACTACGATGTGTTGCCGATATATTCCAGGGGATTGGAACAATATATTGGCCTTATTGTATAGGTGGTACGCCCTCACTGCAGGGGCACCGACAGGTCGGCCGGGCCCTAGTAAAAGAAATAATGGGTGTGGCCACCGGACAGGGTGTGACCTCCAAAAAGGGGTGTGACCACCCCTGTGAAGAAAATCACAAACACCCCCCCCCCCAAAAAAAATATTGTATTTTGTGCGGGTGGTGGGCGAGTTCCTCCTCGCACACACAGAGGGAGAGAGATGACAGCCTGCCGCTGCAGCTGCCTCTCTCCTCAGCTCAGAAAATGGTGCTGAGCTGGGGAGAGAGGCTGTGCCGCAGAGACAGCCTGTCATCTCTCTCCCCACTGCTCAGCTCCCTGCAACAAGGGAGGGGTGAGCATGTCCTAGGCCCCTACTGTAGACCCGGGTCCGGGTAAAGAGTACCTGCTTCTCCTCCACTCTTGATGCCACTGCCTCACTGTCATTAGCGATGTGTTCTGGTTAACCATGCCGCATGGCCAATCAGAAGAAATTGCTAGTGACAGGGGCACCGACAGGTCAGCCGGGCCCCGTAAAATGAGGGGCGTGGCCTGGCCTCCTTCCCCCACTGACGTAGATCATGTTGTCTGGGACATGTATACTGACGTTGCCAGATACCTAAGGCAAGTGGCCAAGAAAGTGCGCCAAGGTGAGAGATTGATGACGCAGTGCGCTGCAACATGGACAGCCAGTGCCTGATGGTGCGTCATTGCATATCAATGATGGTAACGCAAATTCATCAACAGGCCATGTCCTCTAATTTACAGTAAGGATGGTAAAGAAACGATTTAATGTCATCCTCTCCAGAACTATAGCCTCTGACCATCGTATACATATTTGCTCTTCCTAAAATAATCATTCTCATTATTTTAGACTAATTACAATCCTAAACAAATTAATACAAAATGTATAAATCCAACATAAAAAAGACAACAAGAAAAAAAGCAAACAAAAAGAATCATAGAGCGACAGTTACTGAACTCTACCGAGCCACTTATGAATTGCTTTAAAATAAGACTACATCTTACAGTACACTGGAAATATATTATTAATAAAAAAGGCATCGCTGTCTCATCATCCCGATAGACCTCATCCTATTCTGCACACGTTTCAATTGTTCCGTTTTTCAAGGAGATAGAAAATCTTTTGTGTCTGGATAAAGAAATACACAGCCCCCACAATGCCATTTTAAAAGTGGGTAAGCCAGACAAGAGGCCCATATGTTACCGAAAAAGATTACCTTGATAAAATACCGATCCTGCTTCGTACAGCAGCCTCCCAGAATTGTGCGCTCACTGTTCAGCTGTTAAGATTGTTATTAAACTTTATGGACCATAAAGCTCAGAGAAACAAGGCAAGTGAACAACTATACCATTACAATAGTGTCAAAACAAGAGACATATTTCATATCCTTTGAACTGCTTGTCGACATTCACAATGTAAGTGCTCTCAGACTGACTCAACCTTTTCCTGTGTTTTTCAACCTTAGACTTTAATGCAACATGGCTAATTTATGAATGCCGAAGTCTACATATGCCATTTAGTTCAAAGCTCGGCTATAAATCCCCATCTATGGTTCTGCTGCCCTGTATTTTAGGCTGGAGCTGTTCTCGCTGAGATGTTTGACATACATTTATCAGAGCTTAATCTTCCTATTCCTCTGGCGTTTTTTTTTTTTAAAGAAACAGTTGCTAATAACCCAGGACTGGAATGAGAAGGGTCAGATCAGGAGGTCCAGCTGAGTGCCTAGTTTAGGGTTGGCTAGGCTTGGGTACATAAAAACCATCAATCATTAATGCCCCTTTTCCACTGCTGCAATAAACTGGGTTTACCTGGGTTGTGGCATGGTTTAAAAAGGACCCTGTAAAATAACCCATGTCCAGTTAGCCGGGAATATGCCACCTGGTAGCTACAAAGGTAGAACTTCGAAAGGACTCGGGTAGTCTGCGGTGTAAGGAGGTGACCCCCAGTTAGTTTCAAGCAGGGGGGCCAAACCAGTCCTCGAGATCTACCAATGGTCCACGTTTCCCAGATCACCTAGCTGGAGCACAGCTGTAGTCATTACTAACTGTCACATTCCCCAGATCACCTAGCTGGTGCACAGCTGTAGTCATTACTAACTGTCACATGACCCAAATCACCTAGCTGGAGCACAGCTGTAGTCATTACTAACTGTCACATTCCCCAGATCACCTAGCTGGTGCACAGCTGTAGTCATTACTAACTGTCACATTCCCCAGATCACCTAGCTGGAGCACAGCTGTAGTCATTACTAACTGTCACATTCCCCAGATCACCTAGCTGGTGCACAGCTGTAGTCATTACTAACTGTCACATTCCCCAGATCACCTAGCTGGTGCACAGCTGTAGTCATTACTAACTGTCACATTCCCCAGATCACCTAGCTGGTGCACAGCTGTAGTCATTACTAACTGTCACATTTCCCAGATCACCTAGCTGGTGCACAGCTGTAGTCATTACTAACTGTCACATTCCCCAGATCACCTAGCTGGTGCACAGCTGTAGTCATTACTAACTGTCACATTCCCCAGATCACCTAGCTGGAGCACAGCTGTAGTCATTACTAACTGTCACATTCCCCAGATCACCTAGCTGGTGCACAGCTGTAGTCATTACTAACTGTCACATTCCCCAGATCACCTAGCTGGTGCACAGCTGTAGTCATTACTAACTGTCACATTCCCCAGATCACCTAGCTGGTGCACAGCTGTAGTCATTACTAACTGTCACATTTCCCAGATCACCTAGCTGGTGCACAGCTGTAGTCATTACTAACTGTCACATTCCCCAGATCACCTAGCTGGTGCACAGCTGTAGTCATTACTAACTGTCACATTTTCAAACTTGCTGCATTCATTCTACTATAGATTCACAGGATGCCTGAGACACATGAACTGTTGGTAGATCCTGAGGACAGGTTTGGCCACCCCTGGTGTAACACGTAACCTCGCATGGCTCTCTGCGCTCGCCATGCTTCAGGCTCGGTACACTACTATATTCTCCCTCTATGCCAACATGGATGGTGAAGTAAGAACAAGCCGGTTAAAAAATAGTCATGAAAAGCTGATGTCGACTTATCTTGTGTCTACCTTTCTCATGTTGCCATTTTGACCCTGTCAACATATTGCATGTCCACCTTTTGGGGTAGACCTATTGACTGTCTATCTAGACCGTATCTGGTCAACAGATCTACAATGTCTAAATCGACCACGTTCTGGTTGACCACGCTTAGTCAACTGCGTCTAGATCGACATTAATGGAAGTTACTGTAGATGCAAGCGTTAGGTCGCCGGGAGCATGGATGACGGTCACATGGTCTACAAGAGTTTTTCTCTTTTTTGGTGCAGGTCCACTTGGTTCATACTTTACTAACCAAGTGGACATAGAGTTAGTTTATAATAGTGTGACGAGCGCAGCGAGCCATGCGAGGGGACACCGTGCATTTATACAGTGTCAATGTTGACCTATGTCAACATTGACACTGAAAAAATATGGAAAGCTCATGGCGACCACGCCACATTGGTCCAACGCTTGTGTCTAAATTCCTTACTGTAGATCTAGATGCATTCGACTATCTTTAGGCTTTTAACTTGGAGGGTTTGACTAAGGGTGGTTGACATAACATGGTTGATCTAGACAACGTCGTTCCGCTGTACCCCAACCATCTAGACACTTTATAGTGTTCATTCTAGCACTCGCTATCTTTGGAAACCCATGCAGTTCCTCTTCCCTGCGTGGGGTGTCACTGTCTGCTGTAGTGCTTCTAGCACAGTGTGCTCTGTATATCAGCACTGATATGCAAACCAGACCTGTGCTAGAAAAACCACAGCAGACAGCGACACCCCAGGCAGGGAACAGGAACTGCATTAGTTTTCAAAGATGTGCTAGAATGAACACTACTTTAGAACTATCAACCGGATCCAGCTGCTGTAATGGGCAGAGAGGAGAATTGATGCAAGTGGAGATAATCGCTGACACAGAGATCCATCGGCCAGCCCAAACCTACATTAGCTAAGTAGTGCCCACTTCTCACCCTACCCCTTGGTGAGCATGGTTTGTACGAGACAGCAGCAATGTCTGACGTGTTGGCCTTATTGTTGGCAATAGATATATTGCTTCTAGTCAGATGTGCCAGTTACCTATGATTGCATTTGTAGCAGGATGAGTTCATCTTGATAGAGTATAACTGTGTAAGCATGTGGCCTGGACAATGATATGATGCAGGAAGGATTTAATCACGCTTGTATAATTTTTGCGTTGCCCAGCACATGGAAATGTGACACTGACAGGTCTTATACTACAGAAACGAATCCATTGATTGACAGTCAGGATTCCGTCATTTCTCCAACATCGGAATCCCAACTGTCAGTCGGAATCCCGACTTACACAAGCTATTTTCCCTTGAGAAATAGATTAGGTGGCGAGCACAATGAGCTTGAATGCACTCGCCCCTCTGTCGGGCTCCTGACAGTTGGGATTACGATGTCGGAGAAACGACTGTCGAAATCACGACTGTCGGTAACTTATACCATACCCATTCACCACATGGCATGGTGGGCACAGCCCAGGGCAGGAGACCTGCAAAAAAAACATCCACACAATCAGTAGCCATTGTGACTAGTGAAAATACAGTACCGTATATCAATTTGTGCATTTCGGTTTTATCACAGTACAAACCCAATACCTACTGCTGGTTCCCCAAGATTACATGAAAAGGCGTTTAGGTCAGAATTGGGGGGCATGTGGTCACATTAAATTAGTTTCTACCCATAACTGCTTAATATTTCCCCCAAATAAATACAATCATTACAGCATCGGTGGGCTGCAACACAGAAGATCTCTCCTTTCCAGTACATTTCATTTCTGACCATAAAACATAAATATATTAGAGATAAAGTGAATAATATCTCCAAAACTGCTTTAAATAATAATTCACATGCACAGCAAAACATAACGCAGTAAATCAAATGGCAATAAACATCCCCGTGTATGTTTCAACTAACAACATTAATCTGTTTCAAGAGAAAGATCAGTAGAGGAAAATTCAAATACTTAGCTTTTAAGTAAACAGTATTTCAAAGTGATCTCACCGCGAGCTGGCGCAAGATCAACGGGTCCTGTAGACAGCCTAATGTTTGCTCAAACATACGGCGCTGTGTTTTCTAGTGTTTAATGTTTTACCTCATTTACTCACTGTGTATGGATTGTAATATAATCACATTATTTATGTCTTTTGTGGGGTACATTTTTTTCTTTTTCCTTTTTTTTTTTAAAAACATAATTTTAATATTATGAAATGTATCCCAAGAGATCAGTATTTCATTTTACCACCTGCGGCTACCACAACTAATATTTAATAAAAAATGTTATATTGTTTTAAAAGGTGTATTTACTATACTGGGGAAGCAACAGTTTACTCATTCTATTCTCATTTACAAGCATATTTATTAATATTATTTGTAGTGAAAATAATATATTTTTTTCACATAATTAAGGTGTTTTTTTACACCCTCTTTCTACATTATTATAGTTTAACTAAAATGTATTAAAGGGATTTTAGAGCAGTTTTCATGAAAAACATTGGATTCATATGCTTTTTTTTTAGCGATCAGATCACATTTCCTATGCCTGCAATGGAAAATGTGATCCTGCTGATTTTACATGAAGAAAAGTACAAAATAAAAAAGGGTACTTGTTTCCCAGCAGGGCGCCCACTAAGCAAATAGCTCAGCGGGCGATTCTGCGTAAGAAAATCGCATCGCATCGCATGCTGTTTTTGCGTTCGATGCGATTTTCCTATGAAATGTATTCACTATTTTTTCCTCACGAGCGGTGCGATCGCATCACATGCGATCACATTGCACCGCGAAATCGCATGCGATTGTATAGGGTGCGATGCTGTTTACTTTACTATACAGTTGTATGAGATGCAATGAGATTGAGGCACCCCCTCAGTATCCACCCTGAAGCGTGGCGAGCGGCGGCGAAAGGCGTCCTCCCAATCCTTTTCATACCCCCACTATCCACATCGGTGTGGAGTTGATTTTATATAGTGTGGCGAGCGCAGCGGAACGCATCTTCCCGACCTTTTCATACCCCCACTATCCACATCGGCGTGGAGTTGATTTTATATAATGTGGCGAGCGCAGCGAGTCACCAAGCCCAATCAATCAGCCACTATGCTGGTCGGAATGAAAATCTGACAATGTACTGTATGGGAGTGAAAGACAACCAGCCATTTGCTCCCACTTGCCAGAAAAGAGACAACAACATTCGTTCAGACAAATCGGTTAAACCAAATGGATTTAACCACATTGAACGACCATTTTTTTCTTTGTAGTCCAGTGTTTGGGAGCAAATGGTCACATGGGACGCAGAGCCGGCCTTAGGCATAGGCAAACTAGGCAATTGCCTAGGGCATTTGGAATGCCTAGGGGCAGCAGCAGCTTCTGCTGATTAAATCGATATGCAGCATGCCTATATTCTGTGTGTGAGTGAGGCTGTATCTGCATATGAAATAGTGTATTCATGGAAATCACTGTAACATAGCATTCCGTATGCAGGTACAGCCACAGTCGCACACAGAATATATTCATGCCACATATAATTTTAATCATCGGAAGCTCCTTGTGTGTGCTGGTCATAACAATGCAAATAAGACAAATTTTCAGCAAAAAAAGGCACCCAACGTTAGCAGAACTGGCCAGGAGCTTCATGGCCAATTGAGTCAAGATGTATGAGGAAACATATGTATCCAAGCAGAGGCAGAGGTCCCAGTGTTAGCGGCTGTGCGAGTGCTGTCTGCGGGTGGGTTGATTGTGCAATAGTGTTCGGTATATGTGTATGGGTCATTATGCGTCATGTATAAATGCATTAATAATGTGTGACATATGTGTAATGGGCATTATGTGTGTCATGTGTATAAGGGCATTAATAATGTGCAACTTATGTGTGTCATTATGTGTATGAAGGGCATTAATAAAGGTTGGCATAATGTGTAAGGGGCATTATGGTTATAAGGGCATTAATAATGTGTGTCATGTGTAAGGGGCATTACTGTGTGGTATTATCAGGGGTGCCGAGAGAAAGGGGTAGGGGGTACAAATTACCCAGGCCAAAGTCTGATGGAAGGGCCCAGTGGGGGCCCTGGGCTCCTCCCCTTAAGTGAAAGCAGCAGCTGCAGCTCTTCTCCTCTGCCCAGCACATACTGCTTTGTGCTGGGTTGCAGTGTGGCCATGGAGGTGCTTAAAATACAATATTTTCTCAGGATTTTTTTCTAAGGGTATAATGTGAATAATGTGAGGAATAATGTACATAAGGTAAAGTGGTACTACTGTGTGATGTAACGTGAATAAGGAAAACCATCAGCATGATATAATGTGAATAAAGTTGCACTACTGTGTGGCATAATTTGAATTGGGGGTACTATTGTGTGGCCATGCCCCTTCCCAGCAAGAACACACCCCTGTTTGGGCTGCGCACCGAATGTGTGCACTGTTTCTATTTAAAATATTACGGATAGGAGCACCAAAATGATGACTGCTACGATGAGGGTTGATGGTGCTGGGGAAGGGGAGCAGGATCAGAGGCGGAACTAGTGGAGGTGCTAGGGGGCACCAGCCAAAATCTTGCCTAGGGCATCATTTTGGATAGGGCCGGCTCTGATGGGACGTTTCATGCAAGCCAGCAATTGGTTGGTTCAGCTTTAGAGGAATTTAGAGAAAAGAATACACATTTTAATTGGTTAGAAAATTGTAAAAGAAATTGTTTATTCACCTTAGTGAAAAACAAGAAGGCGCTATAGATGTGGTGCTTAGCTAGCTGCTCACACCTGAGGGGAAGGTCAATCCCCAAATGACAATTGGAAAAAAGAAGAAGGTGGTGGAGCGCTTGAAAAATCACACTTCGATCAACTGGGTATCACATAAATTGATAGAAAAATATTTAATAAACAATTGTGCACATTAAGATAACACTATTAAAACAATAATAAAATGATAATAATATTACTGCGGACCCTGGAATAGTGGAACTTTCACTTGTTCCTATGTGCGCTCCTCTTATTTACTTATAGATATATATTACCCCTTATTCGTAGTCCATTGGATGGTATCGGGGTATCCAATACTTGGCTGCTGGAGTCCCTTGGGGTAAACCTGGAGATGTTGTACAGGCCTGTGGGGTACCAGGTGGGTCTCCAAAGATTAGGCAGGCGATGGTATCCCCTTAGTTTGTAATCCTTTTGGAAAATATCAGGGTTTCCGATGTTGCTGCTGAAGTCCCTTGGTTTGCCTGGAGATGTTACACAGGTGAAACTGAAGATTACCAGGTGGGTCTCCAAAGATTGAGCAGACGGTGGTATCCCTTGAAGAAGAGTGTCCAAACTTAATGGATTATAATAAAAAAAGGGGGGGGGAACACCAAATAAAGGGGGGGGGGAAGGAGCTGGTTCAAGTGGAATATTGAGCAAAGTCCAGAGTCCAACAGTGGGTAAAAACCAACGCATTTCGTTGTTTTCCAACAACTTTTTCAAGGTCTATCACCCTTGGTCTGGCCAGGGTTTAAATACCCTATAGACAGGAAGTGCTCTTGGTCACATGACAAAAAAAAAAACAATTAGTTACCCAGTTGATCAGTTTAGCTTAATAATATAGTTCAATGTACTCATATTTATAGTGCATGATTTATACACAGCAGGAGGCAGTCCTAAAAATAATTATAATGAATATACAGTGCATATAAAGTAAAATGCGCTCCACTTCCGGTTGTTGGAACGCACGCGGCGTCCAACTTCCGGTATTTGGAACGCATAATTCAGTTGTCTTGGGTACCGAGCCCTTTAGCCTGGTATACCCATGCAACTGCTGTTAATTAGCCTGGCATACCTACAGTACTTGCAAATGTTGTTACAAGAATGCCACAACGAAACCCAAGTAACTCTTTTCAACAAAGGAAACCAAATGGAGAACTTGCTGGCAGAGAACAGAGCCCGTGACATTGATGAATATACGTCTCTCACATTGGGGAAAGTGGCCTCTTTGGTGATTGTTGTTTCATCACATACACAAGGGAACAGAGTTATCAGTGTGTAGCGACACTTCTTAATAGTTCTCATCCTAATCTTCTCGCCAGTGTTTTCCTCTGCTAATAATGAGAAGGGAATTCATGAGAACCCTGCAGCATTAATTATGCTCAACTCAGGGCTTATCAGTGTGTTTGCAACAACTGGTTCATTTCCTGATGGAGAGAGATTAGCCCCAGAGCTGACTCTCCATAACCGCCCTCAGGTACAGAGACACAGGTCATTCATTGTTAAAAGTCGCTAAGAAAATATACATTCATTGCAAGCGGTCTGTGTGTTATACAGCGCCGCAGACTATGACCTTACAGTCGATGACCCGTGTGCCCTTTCTGTTGAACTGAAAGTTGGTGCTAAGAAGTAAAGGGCCCCATACATCAGCAATTAATTGTGCCAATTTTCAGATATGGAGATGATTGCCACAATAAATTTTAGATGTGTGGGCTCCCCCTTTTGGCAATCCCAATCAAAATCGCCAATCGATTGCTTAATCAGGTTTTTAAACATGTTTAATAATCTGGTATTATCTGCAGATCTTTTTTATATGTGTGGGCATTCCCAATTCATCTTCTTCATCTATTTACATTATGAACAGCTGAAATGACAATCGATTGGGCAGGATTAGGGGGGGTGCGGGGAGCTTCGGGGGAGCAGCAGGGAGGCGGTGAAGGGCGGCAGCAGGTCGGTCAGAAGGGGGCGCACGTGCGTCTCGTACAAACGCGCCCCCTTCTGGCGAGCAGCAGCGGATGGCGTTAGAACCACTATACCACTTAACCACTTGCGCTGTATGTGCTGGTAAACGTCATATTGTGTTTTGGAACTTGTATAGGAACAAAGTGCGGTTTTGTTTCTCGTCTCACAACTGTCTTGTAATAAACATTTACTTTTCCAAAGCAGACAACAGAACCGCGAGCAGCTGAAACGGCTTCAACCATTTTCCGTAAATGATAACTGAAGGGCTTTACATAACATTACATCCCACCAATATGTTCTAAGACTGACACTAGAACGGATGGGGTGTAAAAAACCTGCATAGAGAAATTTAGGCAAATACTGGCATATACAATCTGTACATCTAATACTGCTCCCTAAGGAGTAAGCAGAGATTTGCTCCGCAATTTCAGTTTAATTAAAATGTTCCGTAGAATACAGCGAAGGCTCTGCTTACAGACAGATTGTAAAACACTTTTTTTTTGTGCAATCGCAGACAATAAATTTACGTACAGGAATGCGTTTCAGAATTTGGAAATCTTCCCAATATGCCGCCTTTGCAATGTTTACAGTCAGTCCGTGCTGTCACAGTGCGCAGCCAGGGTGAGGGGGATAAACATGGATTTGGTTTAGGATTAGGAAACAGTCAGGTCGGTGAGACTAAGTAAATCCTTTAAAGCAGCAACATATTAGTAACTGTGCTGTGATTTACAACCTTGACAGGAGAATGGCTCCACTTAAAAGGTGAATTTGTAACATTTGTCCTCAGCAAAAAAAGATTGTATAATGTGCATCTATCTGCCCCTCCCCCCAAGAGCTTTCCTCGTATTTTTTTGTAAAATTAATTTGTATGATAAAACAGGGTTGCCTACCCTCCAGGAATGGCCGATGGGATCAAATGATGCATATTGGATCATTGTAGCCCCGCCCCCTGCCGTGCAATGGCTGAAATACTGGCATTGCATGAAGGGGGCGTGGCTACAAGGATGTGATTGCACTGGTCACGCCCCCCAAATGTGACATACCATTGTAGCTCCACCTGCACCCTAAACTTTTTTTTATCCCTTCAGCGGTCCTGCTCCCCTGCCTGAAGGAACTGGCTGCCCTCTCCCGGAGAGGTAGACAGCGACAAAATCAACAGTCATTAGTCCGACAGCTATTAGGTTGATATTGAAAAGGTCAACACAGAAAAATGGTCAACATGGACAAAAAGTTCATATAAGCAATAGGCACCCTGCAGAGGTGGGTTTTCCACAAGGCAACCTAAGCGCCTGTCTAGGGCCCCACAGTTCCCAAGGAGCCCCATTAAACTTTTTCCTGGTTGTCCAAAACGTTTCCAGAGGAGCATTGTGTGACTACCGCGTGACGTTATGACATCACATGCACCTGCCCGCACTCCCAAAGTCCCTTTGATGTTCTTTGATGACTGAATGGTCTCATCCCACTGTATGTGTGCAGTCAGTTTACTGTAAATGTGACACAGCTATTAGGCCTACTTCCAACAGACCTACAGCCTGATTCAGATTTGCACATAATGCAGATGTTCACGCAGCTGAGCATTTATCGGTGTGTACATATCAAGGTTCTCTATCAATGCTGCCTGCAATCTGCAGCAACAATCTACCGCTATGGATGGTTTGATGGAGGAGGGCCAATAAATCAGCCTCTGCCCTCTGCTATCCTGGGATTCTGTCCTTGGGCAAATCCAAGGGGTCAGGGTAATCAGTGTGAGCACTCACTCCCTTCCATGCAGGCTACTGCAGCAGCCTCCATGGTCTGTGCTGGGCTGCCGCTGCTGACAGGTAAGAAAGGGGGGGATTCAGTGGACTTTGTCCCCTCCCAACAAGCTGGCCCTGGGTCATTAGTGGACTTATTTCCGATTCAATGTGTTTTCACCCAACCGTGGGTCTTTTTTTGTCTGATACAAATGGATGCTAATTTGATACTGTGATAATGACCAGTGGTCATTATTCGTGATATCTGGACATTTTTATCGGCCAACACGGCATCGGTTTTAAAGAATATCACCCTTTATGTAATTCAGGGGAATGTGTCAGGAGTTGATGTAAAACTTCATTACCCAACAATAATACATAGTTGGAAATCAGGACACTTTAGGGCGTAGCCTGAGCCCTCCTCGTGCCAGAATTGAATCAACCAAATCAATGCTCCTCAGTCCCTCAGATAGTATAGCCCGTTTTGGCTGTTACAAGTGATAAATGGATACAATCAATTTTACATTAACTCTACAGTAGCTGCTATCTCCGGTGCTGCCTTTTTGTTTGTTCCTGAACTTTTTCAGTTCTTCCCAACTCTTTTTCTCTTCCTCTGTTTCCCTCTCTTACGTTGATCATGTGTACCCAGGGGTTAAAGTGAGGGGTACCGGGGTGGAACTGAGTTCCACCACCTCCAATGATGAGGTGGAACATTTTAACCTCCACATTGGCCAGACACAGTAATTCTCACAGAAAAGCATTCTACTGTAGTTTGCAGGGGAATGTCAAAAACCCTACCACTGGCCCTGTCTCTGCCTAATTGGGGGGAGGGTAGGGCGGGTAATTAGGTGGCATAGAGCAATGAGTTCCCCCACCTCTGCATGACCACTTTAAGCCCTGTGTGTACCTGACTTAACAATGCTGACTTAACGGCTTTGGGGGGGATGCTCTAACATCCGCGCTGGCTACCGCATTCATAATTATCACATATGCTGTAACATATGCGATAATTAAGGCAAAGGACAGCTCTTGCGTTATGATCTGTCCTTTGCGGTGAGTCAGCGGATCGGGGGGTGATGCGGGGTGGCGGTGGGTCGGTGCGGGGGGTCGCGACGCCGTGCATCACAAAATGCGGTAAAAACCCCGATAACGGGGTTTTTACTGCATTTTAGCTTAGAGAATCTCCCCCTTGGTGAGTTCCCCTGCTTATTTATAAGCTCCTTGGATATATTTATGGCTGCCTTCAATGGACTTCCTTAGTTGTGCACATATTGGTCATCACTTCCGGATGTGAGTGTGGACTCTTCCTGCTAAAGATAGATAGATAGATATGGGGCAAACTCATAGCTGTCCCATTTCCGGTTATTACAGCATAGTTGCCTACCCTCCTGCATTCTGCAGGAGACTCCCTGAAATAGAAGCAATCTCCCTCTCTCCCTCATTAGTCTAGCATACTCCCCAATGTCACCTAGCCCCCATTACACTGTTACATCATAGTTACCTCCCCTCCTGCATTCTGCAGGAGACTCCCTGAAATAGAAGCAATCTCCTTCTCTCCGTCATTAGTCTAGTAATCTCCCTCATGTCACCTAGCCCACATTACACTGTTACATTTTTGGGGGAAAAAAAGAAAGAGACACAGATACATTTACATTGAATCATCAGCGCCATTTCCCAGCACTTTACCAAGTATAGTAACTCTTACTATCTGCTCTGGGGCTCATCTACATTTGGATATAAGTCATTTTAAATTACACACCCACGCTTCTAGGTGCCATGTTCACAATATATTTTCACAATCTCTCCATATATGGAACTAGACACGCCCTTTAGGGCGGAGCTTGACACGCCCCCTCAATGGGCGCTTTGCAAAATTCTATTACCAAGTATAATCTCCCTGAAACTAGTTTTCAAAAGTAGGCAAGTATGTATTACAGTAGGAAAATTCTGCTTGTCATTGCTTATACCCCTATTAAAATAAGGGATGCCTTCCTGCGATAATGTAGTTGTAGTCTAATTGAATCTTTGCCCGTGGGTGTAACATAATGGTTTGGGAACAAAAAAACTAGTTATGAAACCATTTTAAATAAGAATTATTAGTATGTTGATCACAGTCACTGATCAATAGCGAAGGAACTTCAGTTAATAAATGTATTTAAACAGTAAAATTATTTCATAAATAAGAAATATAAAAGTCATTTTCATCGATCTTTCATTTGTCCTTACGCCGGCTGCGATTGCTTTGTGCTAAAGGATATGAAAGTGAGAAATGTCAGGAGAAAAGAGCACCTGGTTGCTTTATATGCTGATCGCTAGGAAAATGCATAGAACTGTTTCAAAATAAGCTTTCTGGTTGCTCAAATATCATCGACTGAACGCCGCTACAGAATTTATTGATGGGAAAAGGTAACAATTGTCGACTCAACAAATCCAGCAGAGCGTTCGCATCTGTAGATTTGCTGTTTGTTACAATTAAATAAACAAGTGTTTAAGTATACTATTAAATTCCCGTTTCCACTTTTGTTCACCAAACACTCTAATTATGATTATAATTTCAAGTATAGGGAATTCACACATTAGCGTTTGCTGTATTTAGCAATTATTCTGATGGAAATGTGTTTGGTATTTGTTTAGAGTTTGTTATCGAGACTTAAAATAGCGTTGGTCGACAAAAAATGTGTATTATTAGTTTTCTTCAAATGTTTGTTCTTTTATCTATTAAACTGCAATAAAAAAATAAGCTAAATTGCTATTCATATTCATACCACTATACTGTTTCTATCTTTTTACAAGTTAAAGGGCCAGATTCTCTAAGCTTCAAAAGTGATAAAATGGAGAGTGATAAACAGCCAGCCAATCAGCTCCTGCCTGCCATGTCACAGACTGTGTTTGAAAAATGTCAGACAGGAGCTGATTGGCTGGCTGTTTATCACTCTCCATTTTATCACTTTTGAAGCTTAGAGAATCTGGCCCAAAAGCCCTTAAAAATGACGGCTTCTGCAATGTTTTTTCATTTCGAGCTGTGACTGTTTTTCCTTTCACTTTGAGCTGAGACAGTTCTTAGCCCACAAACTCTCCATCTAACTGCTCCTCGCCTCTATAAGGTGAAGTGCTGTTACTGACCACTAGAGGCCACTATATGCAAATATAGATAGTTTCTTGAGTCAGACTAGAGACAACTCCTATAGGCATACAGGTGACCTACTATTTATAGTTGACCTATTGAGTACCTATAGAAATTGCCCCATTATTGAGCCACTAGCGTAGGTGCCAAAATCATCCATCTGCCCATGCTGCACAAAGGGTGCAGGGGATGCAGCTGCTCTGGGGCCCCCCAAAAGGCCGGGCCCCAAAGTAGCTGCACCATCGGTAGTTACGCCACTGGTCACATGCATGCACAGTAGGAAAATCACCAGGAAAATGGTGTTGCAGCCATTTTCATGGAGACATGTGCAAGCGCACTAGGCTTTGAGACAGTGATCGGGTCTCCTAGTGAACCCTATTGCATAGAGTCTATTGCTCTGCCGGCTAGAGAGGAGGGGGCCTGGATCAAGACTGCTTACAGGTCTCCTTCTCTCTTGATGCGCCCTTGCAAAAATTTGTCAATGTTTTAATAAAATGTTTTTGTTTTTTTTTAAATGTCCCATTGACTCCCAGTTTACTCCTCTTCTTGGCTTGTCAATTGTATATCACAGAAAAATAGGAAGATCTGTCACTGTGCGGTGCACCAAAGAGAAATGGTGTTTAAAATGTAACCTTTATTATACTTGGTTAAAATATAGCGAAATAAAAGACACAAAACATGAAAATACACATAGACATGGATTTTTTTAAAAAAGGGTGTTAGATTACCCTTGCGACGTGGGACCCCTCACTCCTAATATGAATAATATAGTGTATGTCCCTAGGATCAGTCTAGTTTATAAATTTTACCAATAGTATTCTAATTAGCGGCGGTGTAATGAGCTACTGAAGTTGCGTACCAATTGATTAATTCTCTCTCGCGTATATGATAATTTGCGCTTAGAACTTATATGGTGGCAAGCAATCAGTAATTAATGGAACAATTATATGGTTCAAAATTCCATAATGAGCAGATATGCACTGGGGATAACAGCTATCTGACCAATGGTGTTTGTGCACATCTATCATATGTTGTTCGGCGTATAGTTTGCCACTTGCTTGTAGTCGTGTCTCCCGGAGTACGGTGCGCTCGTTTGAGACGCGCCGTCTCCCACTGTGGGACACGGGTTCAGCGGTCTTACACTGTCAGTTACAGCGGGGTGCACAGTGCAACCAACGGGCTGCTAGCTACACCGGCGTCTCACCGCTCACCGCCGTGGGTCCCGGAGCACGGTGCGCCTGGTAATGACGCACCGTCTCACTGGGTAGGACACGGGTGCAGCGGTTTTGCACTGTCAGTTCAGCGGGGTGCACAGAGCAACCAACGGGCTGCTAGCTACACAGGCGTCTCACCGCTCACCGCCGTAGGTCCCGGAGCCCGGTGCGCCTGGTAGTGACGCGCCGTCTCACTGGGTAGGACACGGGTGCAGCGGTAACGTGCTTGAACTGGCAAAGTGCACAACACAGCCAACGGGCTGCGAGCTACACGCGCCGCTCAATATGCGGTATTTAAACTAGACAGATCAAAAATGGGTACATTTCAATGAGGGTAGGGGAGTGGGGGGTAGCCCACGAAGTGTACGGTCGGCGTACGCTTCGCCAACTGTTGGTCCTGACGAAGCTCATTAGCGAAGCGTACGCCGACCGTACACTTCGTGGGCTACCCCCCACTCCCCTACCCTCATTGAAATGTACCCATTTTTGATCTGTCTAGTTTAAATACCGCATATTGAGCGGCGCGTGTAGCTCGCAGCCCGTTGGCTGTGTTGTGCACTTTGCCAGTTCAAGCACGTTACCGCTGCACCCGTGTCCTACCCAGTGAGATGGCGCGTCACTACCAGGCGCACCGGGCTCCGGGACCTACGGCGGTGAGCGGTGAGACGCCTGTGTAGCTAGCAGCCCGTTGGTTGCTCTGTGCACCCCGCTGAACTGACAGTGCAAAACCGCTGCACCCGTGTCCTACCCAGTGAGACGGTGCGTCATTACCAGGCGCACTGTGCTCCGGGACCCACGGCGGTGAGCGGTGAGACGCCGGTGTAGCTAGCAGCCCGTTGGTTGCACTGTGCACCCCGCTGTAACTGACAGTGTAAGACCGCTGAACCCGTGTCCCACAGTGGGAGACGGCGCGTCTCAAACGAGCGAACCGTACTCCGGGAGACACGACTACAAGCAAGTGGCAAACTATACGCCGAACAACATATGATAGATGTGCACAAACACCATTGGTCAGATAGCTGTTATCCCCAGTGCATATCTGCTCATTATGGAATTTTGAACCATATAATTGTTCCATTAATTACTGATTGCTTGCCACCATATAAGTTCTAAGCGCAAATTATCATATACGCGAGAGAGAATTAATCAATTGGTACGCAACTTCAGTAGCTCATTACACCGCCGCTAATTAGAATACTATTGGTAAAATTTATAAACTAGACTGATCCTAGGGACATACACTATATTATTCATATTAGGAGTGAGGGGTCCCACGTCGCAAGGGTAATCTAACACCCTTTTTTAAAAAAAATCCATGTCTATGTGTATTTTCATGTTTTGTGTCTTTTATTTCGCTATATTTTAACCAAGTATAATAAAGGTTACATTTTAAACACCATTTCTCTTTGGTGCACCGCACAGTGACAGATCTTCCTATTTTTCTGTGTTCAGTAAAACTGATGTCCCGTGGTAGCACACCCTCTTCTGTATATGTGAATTAAAACACATTATTACCTCTGAGGGGTCATCCTTTTTGAAATTAATATATTTCCTGTGCGATTGCCTCCCCCTTTCCCCTGACCCTCCGTTCTTATATCAATTGTATATCACATCCGGAACCCTTGTGACAGTCTTATTATAGTGCGGTAGCATTGTACAGTTCCATTTACCTTGGTATCTCTTCTCTGTCATAGAGTTGTCTTGATGGAATCTCTCGTTACGCTCATCACTTGATGTACCACAGTTGTGTGTAGATTGTGCTAAATGACAGTGAAAGCAGTGTATTTTTACGGGCAGTATTGCAGTGTGATTTCTGATAATATATCAGTAGGTTACACCCTTTCTGTTATCTGTTCAGTTATTCACAATAAAGTTGGCTCGCCTCTTACTAGTTTAAAATCCACCCCCACGCCCAAAATAACACATTCGTCAGAGCCAATCACTGCACTGACAAAAAGTAAAGAGTTTGCTGATACGATCACTTTACTGCCAGGTCCAGGCCGATCAAAGTTACTGCTCGTGTGCAGAAGTCCATAAGTGCGCATGTGCAAGCTAACAGTACTGGGGACGGATCCTGAGGATCCGTCTCCAGAAATGATGTGGTAATATAACCTACAACAACATTGGCTTTGCCATCTAGAGATGGCACAGGAGCTTGGTACAGTTCACAAAATGCAGGGACCATAGCAGGTATGTTTGGTATTTGTTGTGCTCCCCTTTTTACATTCTTCAGCAAGATCCAACTACAGCATTGTTCAGATGAATTCCCATGAAAATGTATTAAGGAATTTACCCCTCCAACTAATACATCTGCCCTTGATGTGGCTGGTCAATCTTGATCCATGGCCTTCATGAAATTATTCTTACTTTCTGATTAAGGGCCTGATTCAGACCCACTCAGTAAGCAGTGTTCTTTCGCTGCTTAGCGAGTGGGTAAACGCCACCTGTCACCCCGCCGAATGTCCACCTCCTCCTGCACCACCTGCATCCCCTCAGTAACATGTGAGGGGATTTGTTCCCCTCACATGCGGCCGAAGGGAATCGAAGTCATTCGATGGTCACCAACCATCAAATGATTTTTCACTCCATCGGAAATAAAAGGTAATGAAATCTGTATAGGTGTGTGCGTGGTGTGTGCGTGGCTTTACTAGTGTGGAAGTATGAAAGGTTGCCTCTGCTGATGGGTGGAGCTGAGCAGATTGGGGCTTTCCGTACTGATTACAGGGTTCCAAACTGACTTCTACTTATTATTTAAATGACTTATGATTATGATATAGAATATAGTGATACTTAAGTAATAAGCTATATATAGGGGTATATTTAATTAGTGTTGGATCCATTCCATGCCCTTTTTAATCAGCAGCCAAACCCGACTGTCGGATTTGGACACTGCTTCTGGGACACTGCCGGCTGGCCGGCGCCGGGACCAGGTGAGCAACTGAGGAGACAGATGGGAGGCGGGATGACGCCCTCTTTGTCAGGTGAGCTGCTGCTGCTGCTCACCCTGCTTGATGGTGGGACTGGGTGAGCGACTGGGGAGGCGACGGGAGGATGGCGGAAAGAGTAGCAGCTCACCTGGCACCATCCTCCCTGTTCAATTCAGTCAGATTTGGCTGCGTTTCTGATAAAAGCACGTGGATCCACGGCTATTACGCCAAAACAGACCCAATTGAATAGGTCGGATGTTCCGACTCGCAGCCCCTTTCCGACCTATTCAAATTGGAAATTGCCATCTTTCCGACAAGATGGCAGTTTCGGCTGCAATTGACTATACCCCAATATGTATATGTAATATGAATGTTTTCATTTTTCAGTCACATTTTATATGACAATTATTCAGTGTCGTGATTCAGCCTGAAAGACAGGTTGAGATGCTGCTATGCTGCTCTGGTTGGGTGTAATTGACAATCACAGCAGCCAAGCAGCATTCCAAGAAGATCCGGAGGAACCAGCCCAGGAGGCAGATGCCCTCTGGCCAGCCTAGTGCTGCTCGAAGACTCCTAGAATTGTGGGGCCCTGCCCAGACGTTCTCCCCACGTTTACTTTTTCCCCTGCTGTTGCTATTACTGCCCCTTCACTTTCTCTTGTGGATCTTAGATACTGGTGGGAGTGGTCAGATCAGAAGTCATGTGATTACATGCTGATGTGATGACATCATATCTATCAGCAATCAATTTTATTAAATACCAGTTACCATTTGCCATTATATAAATATACCATTTTCTAAGATGCATTTGACTAAAGTTAGTTTTTATTTTATTATTCTTAATCTGCTGTTTGTTATTGTTGTTTTGGGAATAGCACTCTGGCCAGTCAGATCATTAAAATGTTATTGGCAGCAGAGACTACTTCAGAAGATTTCATACTTGTATAAGGAAATGGACAGGACCAGGGGCGTAACTAGATACATGTGGGCCCCATAGCAAAAGTTTGTAAGGGCCCCTATTTATCACCTAATGCTGAAAAATATATACAGCATATGTAACTTTGACAGGCAAAGTTGGCCCCTCTCAGCTCTGGGCCCCATAGCAGCTGCACCTCCTGCACCTATGATAGTTACGC
Source organism: Crinia signifera (assembly GCF_055691185.1). Classification (NCBI taxonomy): domain Eukaryota; kingdom Metazoa; phylum Chordata; class Amphibia; order Anura; family Myobatrachidae; genus Crinia; species Crinia signifera. The sequence continues at coordinate 24,453,941 of NC_139227.1, forward strand.
CCTTGGACAGGACACCAAATAAAAGGGGGCAGTGTAGTAATGTGAGGCGGGGAATGGAAGCACGCAGGAAGGACGGAGCGGTACTTGTGTAGTTTCACGGCGCCACCGCGCGCACAGTCTGTGTCTGAAACTTGGCAGCCTGCCAGAGGCTCTGTTTAACTGTGCGCGTGCCGCGTGGCTGCTTTCCTTATGTAAGCTAAGTTATCAGCGTAGCGCTGGGCAGCAGCAGCGCACGCTGGTGGATAGTGGGGGTATGAAAAGGTAGGACGCTACCACGCTTTGGGTTGGCGTGGATTGTGGAATTAACAAGGTTGACAGCTGTTACATCAACTAGTGTCATTGTGAACAGGTTTAATAGTGTACCCCTAGACCAGGGCTGGGCAACACCGGCCCTCCAGATGTTAGTGAACTACACATCACAGGATGCTTTGCATCAGTTTCAGCATGGCCACATAGCAAAACTAATGCAAAGCATCCTGGGATGTGTAGTTCAGTAACATCTGGAGGGCCGGTGTTGCCCAGCCCTGCCCTAGACCCTTCTAAATTCAGACGCTTTAGCGTCTAAATTTAGATGCCCCCATCTTAGTGGTTTGCAGGGAGTCTGGATTTAGACGTCTAAATCTAGACGTCTAAATTGCCGGGTTGTCCGCTTCAGGGAGTCTCTGGATTTAGATTTAGACACTGCTGCTGCCCAGCGCTACGCTGATAACGCAGCTTACATAAGGAAAGCAGCCACGCGCTGTGCTGAGAATAGCTAGAGCGGCACGCGCACAGTAAACACAGAGCGTCTGGCAGGCTGCCAAGTTTCAGACACAGACGGTGCGCGCGGTGGCGCCGTGAAACTACACAAGTACCGACGGAGCTTTGAGTTATATGCAGGGCTGGTGCCACCACTAGGCAGGACCAGGCATTTGCCATGGGCGCTGGCCACTGGAGGGCGGTACTGAGCCGCCGAAGGAGAGGTACCATAGAGAAGTACCAGAAAGCTGGGAACGTGAAGCAGGTGAGACTGTGATCTTCCCTCTTCTGCCCGTGAATCAATGCTGCCCCTGGACACAGGGCGCCCACCTCAGTATCGCCCGCACCCCCCCTCCATGACGCAGTATCATACCCTCCCCGCCCCCCCCCCTCCGGAGCGTGGGTAGTGCCGTGCTGAAATCCCCCCTACAGGGGAGCGGGGAGCGGGAGGACGGCGCAGGGGGATATACCTGGGGCGGGCGGGGGTCTTGCACCGGCCCTGGTTATATGGTGTAATGAACAGTGTCTTCTAGCAGCACATAAAAGTGATGTGAGGGAGGCGATTGTCAGACTACTAGGGGAACACTGTTATTTCAAATGCACGCTTATTTATTACAGAGTTCCCACCTCAAATTGTGTTTAAACAGAATGAACAGATTATTTCCATGAGTATTAACCCTGTGTTACATATTTATTAAACAGCAATAGCTATCATTTCAGTACTGGTCTCAGTAAAGGTGTGTACACACGCACAATTTACTTTGGATTAGATTAGATTTCGATTTCCACAATTCCACCCCCTTTCGTTTTGGCCTTTGCTTTCCAATCGATTTCACATTCGATCTGCACTTTTGCATTCAATATCGATTTCAATATCAAATTCGATGTGCATTCAAGGCACATTTTTGTACACATTTAATTTCCTGGATCGAATTCGATATTTCCTTGCCTGCACAGTCTATTTTTCTTTTTGATATAGATAAAACGGGAGCGCGCATCGGATCAAAAGCGTCTTAAAATCCGTTCGATTTCGATTTTGCTTCGATAAGCAACATTGAATTGAAACACCTGCCAAAATCGAAGCGTGTGTAGAACCCTTTATTCATTTAACCCTTCTCCATTCCTGAAACTAATTCTGAACAGTATTAATTAAAAATATATGTTAGTGCACCTATTATCGTTCATTTCTGATTATCTTAGTTCAATTAACAAAAATTATCTGTTTTAATTCCATATTCATATGTGTACATATATAAAATGTAAATATATATATATATATATATATATATATATATATATACACACAATCCAGCAGCCTTTTCAAGCAGGGCCGTCACACGGAGATATTTTCATAAGTGCTTTATTGCAAATAGTACTGGTACAATCCAACAATTGTTTCGAGCCTCCTGGCTCGTCCTCATTACCGTTACTACTTGCAATAAAGCACTTATGAAAATATCTCCGTGTGACGCCCCTGCTTGAAAAGGCTGCTGGATTGTGCATATTTGGGGAGACCCCCCTGAGAAGGCACCAGAGTCCTATCATCACTACACAGTTGGATTGCCGGGTTCCATACCTTGGTATATATATATATATATATATATATATATATATATATATATATATATATATATATATATATATATATATATATATATATGTTAGCTCTGAATAGGGTGCGCCACATGTGCTGGATAGGTTTTTTTCTCCCAAAAAACAATAATATTCCCTTTAAATATGTAGGGTGTCAGCCTATCTTCTAGTAAGAGTAATGGTATGTTTACTCACGGGTTTATGGGTAGCAATGGAAAAAAATTTCGGCGACTAATTATTGTAAATATGATAATAAAAAATATTTAATGAGATGACAATAAAAATATATATAAAAGTAAAAACACATTTATACACCAATGGACATATATTACACAATAAAAACTGGTTTCAAAGGTAAATACTGTGTTTGGGTAAAAGATGGGATGGGGATATATAAAATAGTTTAATATATATATATATATATAAGAAAAAAGTAATAAGAAAAAAATGTTTAAAAAAAATATATATATATATATATATAAATAAAAACTTTACATATAAACAAAGGTGTTAGTAAAAAGTTCTTAGCTTTTTTAAGGTGATAGGAGGTAGGTAGTCCAACGCGTTTCGTCTGGTGTGACCTCTTTCTTGAAGAAGTCACACCAGACGAAACGCGTTGGGCTACCTACCTCCTATCACCTTAAAAAAGCTAAGAACTTTTTACTAACACCTTTGTTTATACGTAAAGTTTTTATTTAAATATATTTAAAAAAAAAACATTTTTTCTTATTACTTTTTTCTTATATATATATATATAAAACTATTTTATATATACCACATCCCATCTTTTACCCAAACACAGTATTTTACACCTTTTTACCTTTGAAACCAGTTTTTATTGTGTAATATATGTCCATTGGTGTATAAATGTGTTTTTACTTTTATATATATTTTTATTGTCATCTCATTAAATATTTTTTATTATCATATTTACAATAATTAGTCGCCGATATCTTTTTGCATTGCTACCCATATATATATATATATATATATATATATATATATATATATATATATATATATACTGTGTTTATGTGTGTGCATATATATATATATATATATATACTGTGCGTATATAGGTATACATACAGTGTGTGTGTGTGTATATATATATATATAGAGAGAGAGAGAGAAAGTGTAGAGGTGCACTGATGGCAGTTTCACCAAAACTGTATATATGTACACATATAAAGCAGTAAAAAGTTTTTATTTCATACAATAAACAGTATATAAAATATGTATTTCATACAGATGTTCGCATCATAAATTTGATGTGAGATACCACTTCAGAGAGACCCATTATGTATATGTATATATAATGTGTATGTTCCTAATTCCACCCTAACATATACAGTACATTAGGAGACATAACCTTTGTTGGTTATGTTTACGTGATATTTTGATTTATGATTTACCTCCGCATTCTTTTGAAATGGAGAATAAATATGCAAAGCTCCGAAAGACGTTTAATGGGGTTCCATCCCAGCTGAGAATTGCTCCATAGAACCTGACCTTGAAATTGCTTTTTCAATGCGTCTAAATATGCAGATCTAGAAATAAAAGCAGAGTCTCGTGGAAATTTCGCTGTGTTGAAGTTCTTGTGGTAAAAAAAGAAAATCAATAGAAAATCCCCGTTTTGCAGGTGCGTTTTGTGAATAGAGAGACACAGGGCCGGACTGGCCATCTAGCCCTTCTGGCAAATGCCAGAAGGACCAATGGCCTTGTGGGCCGAGTTTTTGTAAAGACTGCTGCAGTGCAGTAGCACCGCTGATGCCTTCATTGTGTTGAGCGCACGGAGCTCCGGGGTCAGCGCGGCGCCGGGTGACGTCATCGGAGAGCGGCGTCTTAATCGGAAGCCGCCTTAGCCTCTGTTGAGCTCTGTGGGGATGGACGCTGCCTGCCTGTGGTGCACGCAGGAGGCAGTTACACCAAGGACCCCGCCGAGGGATGGATCAAACTACGGGGGACCTGTGGTCACTTCCCCTGCCAAGGTACTGCTGTGGAGGCTGACTATAAGTGACTGGGACGCCAGCTCAACGTAAGCAGCTCCTGAGATCTGCCTGTATCTGGCACTGTGGGGCATGTGTATCTGGCACTGTGGGGCATGTGTATCTGTCTCTGTGGGCATGTGTATCTGTCTCTGTGGGGCATGTGTATCTGGCACTGTGTAATGTGCATTATGGTGTGTTCCATAATGTGTAATGCCTCCTTTTTGTGACGCCACTCCTCCTTTCCATGATACCACGCCCCCCTTTTTGTGGCGCGGCTTCGCCGTGCAAGGGTCCCGTCTATTATCAGGTGGGCCTGTGTGCTCAAAATGACAGGGCCTATTTCTGGTCCCAGTCCGGCCCTGCAGATGCACAATCAGTACTGCACTGTGGGAATGGTATTAATAGATTTGATACAACTGTTGATTTCTTATTTGTGTTTTCCATTTTCTGGGCCAATAGGGTGGGAATGGCAAAGTTGGGGTCCTGTTTTCAGTAACATGGGCTGGACAGATTAAGGGAATCGTTTTGCCCAAAATGCTACCTGGTTCCGGTTGATAGATCTGCAGTGTCTAGATAGACAGTCAATAGGCCTACCCAAAAAGGGCAACATGTGATATGATGACATGCAATAGGTCAACAGGGTCAAATGCCGACACGTGACAAGAGATTTTTTTTGTTACTTTACCATCCAAGGTTGGCAAGAAGGAGAACTTCATAGTGTGCACTATGCCTAAAGCATGGCATTTGGGGGTCCATGTCTACAGTTGTCAACATTGATACAAAAAATTGAAGACCTTTTCAGGTGTCTACCTAATTCATGTTGAGGTTTTGACCCTGTGGATATTTTGACCCAGTCAACCGTTGGAGTTCAACCTTTACTATGTTGACCTTTTCAGCCTGTTGAACTGTTGTAGTCAACCTTTTGGGGTAGACCTATTGACTATCTAGACACTGTCTATCTAATAACCGATTGGTAAAGAGGGTCCTGTGGATGGTCCGAAACCACTCGTAAGCTGTGTCTCAGTATTTCGAATGCAATTTTCATATTTCAAAATCTTGCAAGAAACATTTTCTGGTTGGGTTAGCAGGCGGTGGCACCAGCTCAGGCGCAATGTCATAACACACAGCAATCGGTTGGCTGTCTCTAATTTTGCGGCACTGTCCCATTTCTTTGAGTCAGTCCCGCCCGGGACTGGCTGTGTCCCACAATGGGAAGGGTAGAGGTTAGGAGTCTCCCCGCTACTCTGTTTAGCAGAGAAGCAGGGTTTAGACGCTGTGCAAATACTGCAGAAAGTGGGGTGGGGGCATGGCCAGCAGCTCTCACAGCGCTGGTCATGCACCCAACAATGGCAAAAACAGGGGCGCGGCCTCACAGGAGTGCCGCTGACATAGGCCATGCCCTAGATCGTGCTGCCTAATTTTCGTTGCGTGTGTGTGGCCTTCCTCCAAGTATCGGAACTGCACTGGGCAGCCTTCTAACCACCAAAGGGACTATACATTGCTCAAAGGGGTTACATTTTCTAAAGCTTCTAAAAATGAAAAGGGTCATGTCACTCATAGCAAGCAATTAGATTCTGCCTATCATTTCTCTATTGTATCCTAGAAAGTAATAGACATAATTTGATTGGTTGTTATGGGCAACAACACCTCTTTTCATTTGTAGAAGCTTGAGTAAACATACCCCTTATTCTCAGAAGTTTAGTTAATACAGTTAGGCAGTCAGTCATACTCGCATGAATAAACCACTATCATATGATAGCGAGTAGGAAGGATCTGTAGTCTGCTAGTAAGGTCTTCTTTCTGATGCCCAGTCACTGCTGGACCTGGACAGTCAGACACTCTTCTTCCTTATAGGTGCCCATATACCAGGGCAACTTCTCAGAGGAACTTCCCTGGTGGCAGGTCTTTTGCAGTCCTTTTTCATACAATGTATCGTATGCGATCCCAGACGAGCCTGCCGGAGGCTTGGGTGATGCGATATATCTATAGTGCTCCGATGTGATGCTTACCGGATCGCACATCGCATCAGACACATGCGATTTTTACTCTTTTCATCCGATTTCTTGCCAGAATCGGATGAAAAGAACCCGGATCGCCCTAGTGTATGGGCACCTTTAGGTAGTTTATCAAACATTGTGATTATGCTAAAGAAACTCGTTGAGTGGCCCTTTGGCCTTCTCAACAGCGAGGACTTTGTAGTTCTGTTCCAGAAAGATGATTACAGTATTTGTTAGTATCAGAACAATGTAATACAATTCACTGGTTTACTATGAGAATCGGGCGCCCCTTTGTAAAGAATACCATTGTAATTGTTTTAAAAGATGATACTTTGTGCCCGATTCAGACCTGGTTGCTAGGCAGCCAGCTAGCGGATGTGTACGCTTACAAATCTGGTCACATGCAGACTCACGAAGGACTTTCCAGTCTTCGCTCTGAAAAGTAAGCCTATACTTACTATTCAGATGCCCGAATTCAGGGCGGGTGCTGACGTCATGTGACGTCAGTCGCCCGCCCCAAAGATTTATGGGCACGTTTGTGTTCACAGGGCTATGCCCAGCGTTTGCATGGGTGCTCCCACTGTTTTGGTTGACACACCCATAAAATTCTGATTGGTCCCCTGCGTCCGCCCCCTTCCTGCCCCTCCTGTCATAAACACCCAACAAGTGTGAAACTCGCCAGAGCGTTCAATCCCGGCGTTTGTACACCATCGTCCGGGGGAGCGAATTCACACCTGAACGATCTGAATTGCTCCCTTTGTCAAATAATTGAATTGCTCATGCCCTTAATTTCAATACATGCCAACTGGTGATATCAAATATTTGATGTATAGACTTTAAATGGGAGCAAAGTTTGGAACGCTGCACTAAAAGGCATCACTACCTGTTGCAGGTTCCGTTTGGTTGCAGTTCGGTATACACAAAGTTGCCAGAGGAGGGGTGACCACGACAAGCACTATGTAGAAATCTCCGGTCTCTCATCAAGGCTCCAGGGAGAAAACAGAATTAAGCCCATGCTATAATTAATGCCTCTATCAGTAAAAGGACGTTGGGGATGTTGCATGTTTTGATTATTCCTTCATTCTGTATATATAGGCTTCTGCTCTCTCGCAGCTGTGTGGCTATTGCCAAATAAAGCCCTGGAGACAAAGCCCTCGCTGCCTCTGCTCTGTAGCTGCATCATTACCCCGCTCCAAACAAAGTCCTTTTTTGTCAATAGAGGATGAAAACATTATTGGATTCAAGAGCTCATAGTAGTCTTGTAATCAGCTGGGGACAAGGAGGATAGATTTATGAAATGAACCATTTCAAATGGCATTATCTTCCCACAGTGAGGTACACCTTTCATAAATCATTGGAGAGGGTTCGGAAAATAGAGCATTTGTTATTCGTGCTCTGCGGAGTATTTGCATCCCCCACACCATCATTCTGTGAATTGTTTACTCTCTAGTGCAGTACAATCCGAGTACACTCCACAGACTGACAAACTCCAGAGAGCTACTGTATTGGGTAATGGCTCCTTTGTCTAGTTTTTTTTTTTCTTTCTTCCTTTTCTTTTATCGGCACAATCCATTCTATGTGTATTCATGCAAAGGTGGGCGAGTATACATTCCAGCGCAGTACCCCCAAATCGGCATGCCGCAAACTCTGTATGACAGGCAGTGTCCAGATCAGGGAGGGTGAGGAATGCAAACTACCCGAAACATACTCGCCTACACTCCCGGAAATTGGGTCCCCCTCCCGGCCCCAAGGAAAGGTGGGGGGGGTGTGTGTCTCCTGGAATGCAGGCTCCGACGACACAACCCCCCCCCCCCCCCCCATCCGTGGGACCAAATGACGCGAATCATGTCTTTGTAGCCTCGCCCACCGCTGTACAATGCTTGAAGCAGCGGCAGCGGCATGGCCATGAGGACGCAATCGCGTTGGCCACATCCCCAAACGTGATGTCGGCAGCCCGCCCCTTTCCTGTCCCATCAGCAGCCCCGCCCCCCTGCCTCAATAAACTGGCTGCCCTCTCCCAGAGCAATATAGGTATCCTCATGGTTCATCTGCTCCGCCCCTTTCCTGTGCCATCAGCAGCCCCGCCCCTCATGCCTTACTGAACTGGTTGCCCCCAAAGAAATATAGGTATCCTCATGGTTCCTCGGCCCCACCCCGTTCTTGTGCCATCAGCAGCCCCGCCCCTCATGCCTCACAGAACTGGCTGCCCCCAGAGTAATATAGGTATCCTCATGGTTCATCAGCCCCACCCCTTTCCTGTGCCATCAGCAGCCACGCCCCTCATGCCTCACAGAACTGGCTGCCACCAGAGTAATATAGGTATCCTCATGGTTCATTTTACAGCTGAATGTACATCAGCACAGGATAAGCTGATTGTAAATTTCTTGTTGTTATGGTTTCTGTCACCTTCTGGGGCAAAAATAAGCATAGATTAAATCATACAGTACTTGCCTAACTTCCAAAAATCAGGTGGCACTCTCGGCTCCCGTAAAAGTGGGTAAGTGTCCGGCCAGCCACCACATCCCTCCTGCAGATGGGTACAATGCCGCAATTCACGGCCCACTGCCTCACATTGATTGTAATCTAGCCCTTGTATGTGGGGGTCGGTCCGCATTGATGGGTTGTTTTATGTCCACTGCTCCACCCTACCCAGTGTCACCCCCCCCCCCCGCTACAGCCCTAGTTGCTGCACCACAGCCCCCCCAACCATCCCGAGCTCGATGCCTCCTCTTAGAATCACCCCCTATGTAAAGCAAGTCCACTTCATCTGTCTCCAGTGAACAGGGGGATTTCCAACTACCCCTCACCCACCACAAGACACCGCTGCAAGTTAGGAGTCTCCAAAAAACGGGACTGTCCAGTGAAAATCAGGACAGTTGGGAGATAATGATATGCAGGTCAATGCCATTGTTATAAATAAAAAATTATGTATTAATTTACATCGCATCCTACCGCTTCTTTCCAGCTGAATTAATGAGATTTCCAGCTCGCTCTGGCATGACTGATTGACAGTTGTCGTACGTTCTACAGCAATACTTTGACTCGATGCTTTATCCTATATACTGTACAATGTTCCTTTTGAATCGAGCAGTCCAGAAATGAAGGTGTTAAAAGGATAAGTTAATGAGGACTTAACCCTGGGGGCTTCCACTGACAATCTGCAGCAGTTACCTGCAAGTTTCGTTTTTAACACTGTCATTGTCACATTTCATCATCGAAGGAACAGCGCTCGTACAGGTAAAGACGCGGAGAGAATAATGAGGAATAGAAGTTACTTGTGATACAACAAAAACTAATCATTGCGCTATTTTATAATTTAAAAATATACTGTTATAAAGTTATTTCTGCTAGACTATTTTATTATTTATTACAGATATCAGTATATTTTGGATAATTAAGGCAAAAATACTTCATCGTAACAATTCAGATATACCTCTAGAATTTTCTGTTGCCCCTTCCATACATTATACATTAATTATAGTTTTTGTACGTACATGCTCATTGCCAGGGGTTACACGGTCCTTGCCAGGTGTTTAATGCTCATTGCCAAGGGTCACATGCTCCTTGCCAGGGGTTTAGTGCACCAGTGCTTCCGGAATCTTGTACCTCAAGGTAATGCTGTGCAATCCGATCTCCCCTAACAGATGCTAGAGGTTCAGTAGGACCTCTAGCATATGTGTCCTCCAAGGTGGCAGACATTTTTGGAGGGCCATTTTTTCAGCAGATTCTGTGCAGATAGCCAGACTGCATGGAGTCTGCAGAGACAGTGCGCCCCAATGGTGCCAGCTCCCCCAAGTCACCGCTTAGTGTGCGGTGGCATTGTTACACCACTGTCTAGAACACTATCAGAGCCCTTCTAATACTATATGTACCAACCCCTTTTGTTTAATCACTGTGCAAGAAACACACTATGTTAAGCTGGGTACGCAATATAAGATATATCGGGGCAGTATGGACGGTGTAATGGTTAGCATTACTGCCTCACAGCACTGAGGTCATGGGTTCGATACCCACCATGTCCCTAACCGTGCGGAGTTTGTATATTCTCCTGGTACTTGCATGGGTTTCCTCCGGGTACTCCGGTTTCCTCCCACAATCCAAAAATATACTGGAAGGTTAATTGGCTCCCAACAAATTAACCCTAGAATGAATATGTGTGTGTACGTTTACATGTGGTAGGGAATATAGATTGTAAGCTCCACTGGCGCAGGGACTGATGTGAATGTTCTCTGTAATACGCTGCGGAATTTGTATGCGCTATATAAAAAACTGTTAATAAATAAATATCGTACGATATATTGTTCAATCATGGATTGAAATGATATATGGCATGCATCGTACAGGGGCCCTTATTCTGGTTGACTCGCTCTCGTGCAAATTCACAAGGGGAACCAATTTTTTGCCTATGCATTTTCTGTGCATTTGTATGCCCTGGGTGCGTGTGAACTTGGCGAATAATCGATTTGCTGAGTGCATGCTCCCTACCTTTCGAGCAGGATGTGGAGAGTGGTGTGGGGTGCTGGGCAGACCCAATAGCATATGTGAACGCCCAGCGTTTCTTGGGCGTTCCCATGAAAACGCTGGGTGTACACATGCTAATGCGTTGTGACATAACTGGATGTCAGCTGCCCGGCCAATTCTCTGGATTTCTACACGCATATGTACGAGTGGTATGGACCACCCTTACATATGCATGCGCCATCGACATCATTCGATGGTCGGCGACCATCAAAAGATGGGGGAGGTTCTCACTGGCATGCAAACCTGGCGTGTGAAGACCTGAAAAGGTCGACATGAGTTTAAAACTTTTTCCTTGTAGACTAGTGTCTGAGGTGCTGGGTCCAATTAAATAGCCCTGTATACTGTATAGGTAGCACGTATGTTTCTTAACGGTATTAAGGGGCCGATTTATCAATATGGTCTTAAGGATCCTTACCAGCCCTGTCCCGCTTCACCTCTTTACCGTGATGATGCAGCCCGGAACATCGCCTAAATGTATCAACTTTTAAATATATGTTATGGGAGTGCGTTATCCCCACCCGACGGGGATACGCGTCCTCCCATAACTGCTGTGTGCTGTGTCTTCAGACTACTAACACTTTGCTGGGCTTCAGCGTCTTCAAATTAAAACTGCGCATGCGCCGGGAAATATTTGCATCAATACTGGGAAATGGACGCGGCTGAACACCCGGCGCATGCGCTGTTTTAACTTCAGGACATTGAAGACCAGCAAGCCCCACCAAGTATTAGTAGGCAGGAGACCCGCAGCGCCACATCAAGATGGTGATACGGGCGTGCACATCGGTGGTTCATACATTAAATACTATTTAAATAATACCTGCGCCGATGTGACACATGCCCCGTCTCGCCGTTGCCGCGGGTCCCGCATCGCGGGGGTCATAGATAAGGGGAATCGCTACCCCCTGCTTTAACGCATGGGGATAACGCATATGCCCCTCTACGACAGTTCATAAATCTACCCCTAAGTGTTTTATTTAATGGTTCCCTTTAAGGATGCTTGTTAACAAATGGTTTTTGTTTGCTGAAGCACATTTCCAAACAAGCTGGGAGATAACGATGATGAGCCAAGTTCTCATTCAACGAGCGACACAATATTCCAGAGTACGGCTTCCCCTTGCCAACAAGTCCAACTGAAACTCTGTAGCGCGAATGAGACTTAATGTGTAATTCTCCAACGAAGTGCTTATTTACGTGGTGTCATTTCAATAGCACAGAGCGGCTGCCTTGATCAAAGCAAATACCAATCAAGTCTATTTCAGCAGCTGTCACACTGATACGTTCTCCTGCATAGTGTTTTGCTGCGGCTGCCTCCAATACAAATGTCAAAACAAAGGAAGCACTTGATGTCTCAATCTGCCGAACCATGTTTCTAAAGTTGTGGAACACATTATACTGTGCGCGGTACGAGTGCACTCGGGAGAATACAGCAGTAGGAATCAGTAATACACGTACACTGGAACCGAGATTTACTCCTAAATAGTTGGACTGTTAAATCCTAAATACATTGAAAGACAAGCCTACTTGCTTAGGTTCCTACAATGTCCGGGAGACTTCTACAACTCCTCTCCTGGAGGATCTGGATACATGGGACCTTCTACGTCCTGCCCTCTTCTGTACTGAAATGGGCAAGACGACTAGGCATACCTCCCAACTTTTCAATCGGCAGAATAGGGACCCGCGCCTGAAAAGGGGCGTGGCTCATGTAAATGAGGGTGCGGTGTATGCAAATGAGGGTAGCACCCCATTTTCACCCGCTGAACTTCTGAATAGATGCTGGGTGCATGCGCACAGCGTCTATTCTGTCAGATGGGGGGGGGACACTCCCAACTTCTCCCCCCCCCCCCCCCCCCCGCAGCGGGACACCGCTGGAGGGACGCAGGAACGTCACCAAATACCGGGACATTCCCGCGTTTAGCAGGACAGTTGGGAGGTATGACAGGGCCAGATTAAGGGGGGTATTCACTGACAGGGGAAATAGCGGCGGGCGCCTATTCAATGCCACCATTGCCGACAGCACTGAATTGGCGAGATCACGACCAGATCTCGATAACCCACAGCCTATTTTACAGACCTTCCCCCCCTTTTTGCCGTTAAACTGGCGAGCGGGCCGAAAATGGGCCAGGTTCCCCACTGTCGGGACCCGGGATTGATTACCCCCTAAGGCTTGCAGTGGCCCTGGGGGCAGTTGAGTTTGGAGGGGGGCACCAATAAATTGAACCCCCCCCCATATAATTGACAATCGCCTGCCTGTCTGTTGCTGCTACTTATCGATAGTTGCAGCATATTGCATCTTGATCATATAATATACTACGGTGCTGCCAGGAGGTGTCCAGGTGTGGAAGACTCCGGGAAGAGTAGGTCATCCTTGTGCCTCTGGTCCGCTTCCTAGTAAAATGGGCAGGATTGAGGGCCGTTACAATAATGTAATTGCCACAGAATAGGGTAATTTTCGCCACGCCCTCTAAACAAACCATTGATTTTCAGCATGCCGGCCCTCGGTCTGCATAGACCAGCTGCATATTTATCAAGGGGCCCAGATCATGCCTTCTGTATTGGTTAGCCAAGCCACTCTGGCAGCTGGCCACACCCTTTCCAGTGACTGGCACCATCCTTAAGCATTGGTTCCCCCATTGCATTCCCCCAGTGGGTGCTTCATGCCCGAGTCTGACACGGGATATCCTGATTTAATTTGAAATACATTTAGGTTTGTTGCAAACATTCACACTATGGGGGTTATTCTAGGTCACTCTTTCTAACAAAATCCTTCTTAGATGGATCTTAGATGGACAAAACCATGTGCACTGCAGGGGGGCAGATGTAACATGTGCAGAGAGAATTAGATTTGGGTGAGTTATTTTGTTTCTGTGCAGGGAAAATACTGACGGCTTTATTTTTACACTGCAATATAGATCTCACTTTGAAGTAGAACTCCACCCAAATCTAATTCTCACATGCACATGTTACATCTGCCCCACCTGCAGTGCACATGGTTTTGTCCATCTAAGAAGGATTTTGTCTGAAAAAGTGAACTAGAATAACCCCATATGAGCGTAAAATCCAGAATGCCTCTAATCTGATGCCGGTCTGGGCTTCCTTGCATATGCATGGAGTTGTGTGCAAACACCCAAGTGGATGAGCAATACAAAACATATAATGGGGAGATATTCGACACATGGAAAGGTCGACACAGTTTTCATGCTGAGCGCAACAAGACTCCATGCCTGAAGCATGGCGAGCGTTGGGCCACACTAATTGCGGATCCATATTGACAGATGTTGCCATTGACACAAAAAAACTTAAACCATCATCTCGACTTTTTCACGGTTCAACCTTTTTTCATGTCGACCTTTTGCTTGTGTCGACTATCAATGCTGACGTTTTGCATGTCGACCTTTTGCATGTATAGCTTTTTGTTGTCTGCACTGTAGACCTTTCCGTCCACACCCTGTCTGTCTGACACAGTTTTACTTCTTATTGCTCGATACTCTCCGGACAGTTGATTGAAGGCCGGTGTCATCTCTGACGATCTTGGCCTGTAATTCATAATGATTTTACAATGAGTCATATTGATACACTGTGGTATTCCAGTTGTCTGTTACATCCATTCATGGTCTTGTTAATGGGCTCAGTACTTTATGTAATAATATGGGACCTGTTTCTGTGTTTTATGTGTATATGTGTATGTAGCACCCAGCCCTTCCCATGTGGGTGCCGGATGAGTGCCCGACAAGGGGATCCTGACAGTCAGTATCCCGGCGTTGGAATCCCGACTGCCGGTGCTCCGACAGGGGGAATCCTGACCCACAGGGGCTATTCTCCCTTGTGGGGGTCTCCCTTGTGTTGGCCATACACTTGTGGGGGTTGCACAAGTGTATGGCCAACTTTAAGAGGCAATTGGCAAGAATGGTATAAATAATGTCTTTTAAAGAGGACTTTTCTGAAATAGAATATGGAGACCCAAATGGTGCCAGATTATACAGTAGGGCACTATTGGTACACCGGTTATGCCCCGGATATGTAAATAAATGGTACTTGTTTCCTAGCACGGCCACACCGATTTGCTTCGGGGTGATCGTTTTGGAAAAATCGCGTCGGTCGCATCGCATGCGACCAAATCGCATGCGATGCGATTGACCCGATTTTTACATAAAATCAAATGTGAATAGGGTCCCTGGGACCCTGTTTTACATTGGATTCAATGTAAACTATTCCCCAGACCCCCAATTTTACCCCCTCAACGCCACCCCACGATTGACGCCAACCCGAAGCGTGGCGAGGGGCGGTGGTGCGCGTCCTCCGACCTTTTCATACCCCTACTATCCACATCGGCGTGGAGTTGAGAATATAAAGTGTGGCGAGCCACTGAGCCCGAAGCGTGGCGAGCGGACGCGTATAACTTCACAGGTATACGCGTCCCCTCGCGGGGCTCGCCACGCTTCGGGCTCGGTGGCTCACTGTGCTCGCCACACTTTATATTCTCAACTCCACGCCGACGTGGATAGTAGGGGTATGAAAAGGTCGGAGGACGCGCAACGCCGCCCCTCGCGGGCTCGCTGCGCTCGCCACACTTCGGGTTGGCGTCAATCGCGGGGTGACGACGGGGCCATATACAATCTGAAATGGGTCATATTGGCCCATTTCACATTGTTTCCTATGTGAGATGGACTTAATCAAGTCCATCTCATCTTGTGCCATTATAATGGCACAAGACCGACGCGATGCTCCCGATTTCAATGTTAAAAATATTTTAACATTGAAACCTATGGCAAAATCGCTGGTATCGCGTCGGTCGCGTCGGGGGCCATGTTAATGCACCCGACCGACGCGATGCCCCTGATTTTGCCTTTGCCGGCAAAATGGACCTGATTTCAAAGGAAATCGGGTCCATCATGGGCATCGTGTACCTTAACTTTAAGGTACACGATGCCCGCGCTAGGAAACAAGTACCAAATAAATACTTACTGTATTTTGCCTTTGCATTCTGCCATGTGTCTGAGGTCTAGCCAAGTGCTCATCACAGTTTCCTCGCTTGTCTCGCAGATATGAAATTGGGTAGCATTGGGTTAACGTGTGCCAATGATACGTTCTACAGGGCCTGTACTGGAAATCAAAGAGGCGGCACTGTGGCCCTTTGTGACATATCCCTCGTTCCCTTTATAACACCGCTCTCTATGCATGGGTGATTTCTTTTGGAGGTCACAGGGCAAAACATACCAACACCGGTGCCTTTATGGTAATATACCTGTTTTAGAATAGAGACGTACAGTGCCCTGACCATGACGGATGGCAGGGAGACGAGCTCAGTGTGCTGAGAATAGAGTTGTCGCATGTCTTTGTGCTCTGGCTTTTAGGTCTGCTGTTTTGTCTTTGAGAGTGATGAGGTCCAACCGCAGCACACCTGGAGCGCCTTTCCTTGAGCGTAGCCGCTGTGATTCGCAGGACAGACACATTACTCATAAATGTTACGCTAGATGCTATCACTGGGAGCCCAAGTCGAGGGATTTTCATTCAGAGCGTGATTTATGCTCCACAACTAAAAGGACTTTATGTTACCGGGAACGTCATAGGCAGACAATGCAGAGGATTTGTTATAACGTAAAGCCCCCCCCCCCCCCACGCTCTACCACCGCTAGAAGGCAGAATAGTATCTGAGAACACAACAGGATGTATCTGTACATTACAGTGGTACAATGTGCTATGTTCCGTCAGGAGGTGGACTTCTCATACTGACGGCCTGACGTGTACTAACAGTGTCCGGGCCAAGCTACCGGCAGGGGATGTATTAGGTTACATTGACCATAATTACCTCTAACAGCAGGTACGGTAGCATCTGACGCCCAAGTCACTCCGGGGTAAATGTGTGAAGCTCGGAGAAGTGCTATCTATTCCCATAAAGAACATTGGGCCAGATGTATCAAGCTTCAAAAAGTGATAAAGTGGAGAGGGATAAACGGCCAGCCAATCAGCTCCGAAAAATGACAGTTAGGGGCTGATTGTCTGGCTGTTTATCACTTTTCCACTTTATCGCTTTTTGAAGCATGATACATCCGGCCCATTATGTGCAAGGTGATAATGCTCCGGCCAATCAGCTCCAATATGAATATTTGCAGTTAGGAGCTGATTGGCTGGAGCATTATAACCTTGCACATGACGTTCTTTATAGGGATAGATACCAGGCCTGCGCGCAGTGTATATTCATGGGCGACAGGGGGGGCTCCCAACCCCCCTAAAGCTTGTGTCGACCTTCCAACCCTGTCGACCTTATACCTATTTCATGTGTCTACTTAAGCCTGTCGACCTTTAGTGGTTGACCTAATGTATGTCGACCTTCATGACCCATACCCATGTTAGTAATCTTGTGGTGCATACAAACTGGTCCACAGATTCCGCCAGGTCACCTCTAGGCTACGGTACGAAGGTCATTAGTTCGACAGGTCTTTAGTTCGACATTGTCTAGGTCGATAGTTAAAAGGTCAACATGGGGTTTTTCACAGTTTTTTTTTTTAATTGAAGGTCAACACAGTCGACATGGACACAGTTTAAAGTGCACCACATCCCCTCGCATCACTCGCTGTGCTCTCAATACGTCGGGCACGGTGCCTCGCTACGCTTGGCACACTATTGTATTCTCCCACCATGCCCTAGTGGATGGTAGGGCATGAAATACCACCTGTCGGCACATGTTCGCTCAAAAAACAGTGAAAAACTCCATGTCGACTTTTTGACTGTCGACCTAGACAATGTCGAACTAATGACCTGTCGAACTAATGACCTGTTGGCCTAGAACCATGTCGACCTTTTCCCATTTTGACCTAGACCCATGTCGACCTTTCCCCATGTCGATCTAATGGTGTCGCCCTAATGACCTTTCCCTTGTCGACCTAATGACTGTCGAACATAATGCTGTAGAACAAGAGACCGCATCCCAATAAATGTACACCAATTGTGTGCTCCACTACGCCAATTTTACCGATCAGGTCCTGGACATAGGTGACCACCATTGCTCCAACTGGCTGCCCACCAGCTACAGTGGACCCGTCCCCATGTCATTTACTGAGCAGAAGCTGAAATTTTGCCTAGAGCAGGCATGTCCAACATTGGCCCTCCAGATGTTTTGAAACTACACATCCCAGCGTGCTTTGCCACAGTTTTGCTATTAGAGAATGCTAAAACTATTGCAAAGCATGCTGGGATGTGTAGTTTCAAAACATGTGGAAGGCCAACGCTGGACATGCCTGGCCTAGAGCAAGGACACGGATTTAGTTATAGCCGGCTATGAATGTACGGACCATGGCATTTCAGTGCAAAGTCATAAGAGGCCTCTACTTCCAATCTTTAGAGGGTACAGCATGGGTCTCGGAGGTGAGTATGACTTAGGGATGGCCACCGGTGCAGTTGCCATCGATGGTGATACTGTAACCAGCCACCCATAGTAACAATCTATCTGAGGACCATCGATATTTTTACCTATCAATGATCATCCATTTTCATCGACTAACTGGCCCCTGGGCCAATCAGAATGTGGGGGCGGGGCTTCAGGGCTTTCGGGAGCAGAGCCTACGCTCCATGTCCCAGCACCTTAAAAACACTAAAACAAAACATTGGTTTTGCTGTGCCATCAATGGAGGGAAAGCAACTGGTTCTCCCCCATCGATTGCAAAAGTATTCAATATCGCCATAAACCATCGTTGATTTTGAATCATCGATGGCCATCCCTAGGGTGACTCGCTGTAGCCCCTCATCCCCTCCATTTTTTCTCACTCACTACAGTAATCGTTCTATTTCTGCCACTGATCAAATCTCTTTAATTCCAGTAAAACACGGAAATGGCTATTTGGGTTTAATTCAAGAAATTTCTCATACCTCAGTTGTATTTAGAATATTTTGACACTTATTGTTTTGACGCTCGCATCTTATCAAAGAAAATGTCCCGGAGTCCAGAGACTCCTATTTGGCAGAAAGAATGAAATAAATACACAAACAAATTGATAGTAAAAAAGAAAGCAAGAAATCAAAGTATGAATTGGGCTGTGCCGTTGCTGGTACGGAGCGTTGGTGGGTGGCTGGGTCAAGCTTTTGTTATCCATGTTTCTCTATGCATGACAAGGCACAAAACGTTGGGTGGGCTTCAGGGGTGACTGATTAATCTTTAATTGGCATACAAAATAATCAGGGAGTAACCGTGATCAACAGGGAGATGTGGCTTGCATGCTCTTATCTGCTGTCAACTTCTGAGTCCTCTCCCATACCCAGCTGGGGCGTGTTGCAGCAGCCAAGGGTGACGGACCTTGGAGTGAATGCCGGCGGAGAATTGGAGTGCACGAGACATTGCTCTGCTGAATTTTTACTTTATTTCTGTTAAAAACTGACTTAATGAAAACAAAAATCAGATGAATTACCCGAATCATCGAAGAATATATCTGTATATTAATAATAAACACAAATACAATAAACACCCCTCCACTGAATTCCCTGTTCAGGGTGCAAGTAAGGCAAAATACACAGACAAACATGCACGTAAATGCAGTTAAGATATTGTAGACTCAAATGTGTTGTGTCAATGTCATGTTAAGCTGGATACACAACTTCCAGCGGTGTGATGTAAGAATACAACACACCTCCATACGCACTGTGCAATCTGCTGTACAACAGTGCATGTAATTAATTACACCGCGTTGCCTGTAGAATCGTCCTAATGGACGTTCAGCGTATCAAATCGGAAGATTCAATGAACGACAGCTTGGAGCAACAGAGTGGGTGTGCACACTATACAATGTGTATGATTTATTTTTCTGATAGCTGTTGGAATGATATATTGGACAGTAGATTGCATAGTGTAAGGTAAATAATTCTAGGAATTTTAATTATATGCGTGCATCTGATGATCTGATTCTGTTCTTTACAGTGTAATCCAGGGGTGTCCAAACCTGACACCAGCTAGGTGATCTGGGGAATGTGACAGTTAGTAATGACTACAGCTGTGCACCATCTAGGTGATCTGGGGAATGTGACAGTTAGTGATGACTACAGCTGTGCACCAGCTAGGTGATCTGGGGAATGTGACAGTTAGTAATGACTACAGCTGTGCACCAGCTAGGTGATCTGGGGAATGTGACAGTTAGTGATGACTACAGCTGTGCACCAGCTAGGTGATCTGGGGAATGTGACAGTTAGTAATGACTACAGCTGTGCACCAGCTAGGTGATCTGGGGAATGTGACAGTTAGTAATGACTACAGCTGTGCACCAGCTAGGTGATCTGGGGAATGTGACAGTTAGTGATGACTACAGCTGTGCACCAGCTAGGTGATCTGGGGAATGTGACAGTTAGTAATGACTATAGCTGTGCACCAGCTAGGTGATCTGGGGAATGTAACAGTTAGTAATGACTACAGCTGTGCACCAGCTAGGTGATATGGGGAATGTGACAGTTAGTAATGACTACAGCTGTGCACCAGCTAGGTGATATGGGGAATGTGACAGTTAGTAATGACTACAGCTGTGCACCAGCTAGGTGATCTGGGGAATGTGACAGTTAGTGATGACTACAGCTGTGCACCAGCTAGGTGATCTGGGGAATGTGACAGTTAGTAATGACTACAGCTGTGCACCAGCTAGGTGATCTGGGGAATGTGACAGTTAGTGATGACTACAGCTGTGCACCAGCTAGGTGATCTGGGGAATGTGACAGTTAGTGATGACTACAGCTGTGCACCAGCTAGGTGATCTGGGGAATGTGACAGTTAGTAATGACTACAGCTGTGCACCAGCTAGGTGATCTGGGGAATGTGACAGTTAGTAATGGCTACAGCTGTGCACCAGCTAGGTGATCTGGGGAATGTGACAGTTAGTAATGGCTACAGCTGTGCACCAGCTAGGTGATTTGGAAAACGTGGACCGTTGGTAGATCTCCAGCACTGGTTTGGCCGCTCCTGGTGTAATTCTTTTTTACACCTGCAGCATACATTAATACATTGTAGTACTGTTTACACACACACCCACTTACTATATTCGCCATTGCATTTATGGAAGCCCGTCACGACCCTTTGTATGTGTTAGAGATAGTGGTGAGCTGGCTGTTTGTACAGGCCCAAAGGAGATGATCAAACTGGATACATTTGGGATCTGAGCCAGGGGCTACTTCACTTACCACGCTGTGTCACTTTACCCCCTGCTACTTGTAGTTTAACCACACTCTCTTCCAGAACACGGAGCGCTGCCTCATTCCCTGCACATTTTCTGCCTCTCTCTACTCCATTACACACGTGATTCAGTGCAAAGCATAGATGTCAGTCCGTGTAATTACTGAAAATACCATTCTCTCCGTCCTCATGTTCCTTTTCTTTCTTTTTTTTATTTGATATCTCGGATGAATATGAGGCAAAAAAAAGTATTTAGATTTACTGTAAAATGTTGCGTGCTGCAATTGTGCCTGTTCCTGTGACCACGTGCTAAAACGTTATAGTACTATGATTTACTACTGACACGGTGGTAAAAGTCCATGAAACCTACTGCATAATGCCCTTCGCAGAACTGCTCATACAGTAAGTACTGGTAATCATACCCTGACCAGCCTAGCGCATTCCACCAACTGCCCCTAGTGGTTTTAAATCTTCATGTCTCAGTTCTGGAGTTTGGAGATCTGCATTAGCCCTGGACACCCCCTTATTGATACCTACCTACAAATACAAACATTTGGTGCACATAGACCAGAGGTAGCCAACTCCAGTCCTCGAGAGCTACCAACAGTTCACGTTTTCCAGCTCACCTGGCAGATACACAGGTGCACTCATTACTGACTAACACATTGTAAAAGAGCCACAGGTGGAGCTAATTACTTCACTTGTGATTCTGTGAGGAGACCTAGAAAACGATAACTGTTGGTAGATCTCGAGGACTGGAGTTGGCTACCCCTGAAATAGACTGGGAGTAAAGTAATTGATCAAGAGCCTAACTGGACTGAAACGCGTTGGGTTCATTTGCCATTATTTGCTATGTCACTGGCTTTCCATTCACCTTGGTCTATTTCCGTAAGATGTCTCTGATGAACAGAGTATATAAAGATATTATTTAACCTTTTGCAGACTATTTTTTATTTTTATTTTTTTTGCAATTTAAACAGTTTGGTTTAAATGTGTAAATTAATTGTATTTTTATTTTTAATAAAAAAAATTTAAAGTGGCTCACCATTGGATCTGCTACTAGTGCTAGGGCTGTTGAGCCTGACTACACTTTCAACTTGAAAGGGTTAAGAAAACTTAAGAAGGAATTGTTATACCATTTATTTAATGGTTTTGAACCAAGCATACCATACAGATTTGTCCACATGAGCCTTTACTCATATTGCGCCAAATAGCCCCATGGGATGTGCCACGGACTTTACGACTTAGACATGTCAACTGTCTCTTTAAAGACTTTTTACCCAAATGATTGGCATCGCTAATGTGACAAAAGTGGAATTCAAAAGTATACTGACTACCGGTGCTGACATTTCACGCACTTATGTTACTTATCTATAAAAAGCCTTTTTAAAAAAAAAAAAGACCTCAGGATGGAGAAATTAACCCTTTGAGTGCCAAAATCTCTGTGACAGCTGTTCAAAATTTCTTCTAAAAATTCCATCGTCGCTCACATTTGTTATAGAAATTCAATTTTTTTTTTTTTTTTAGTATTATATTTCCTATATAAGGTAAATATTGCAGGTCATTATGCCAATTTTTTTACACTTATTTTGATAAATTCACTTGACACTCAAAGGGTTAAGGGGACAGGTGTGTGTGTGTGTGTGTGTGGGGGGGGGGGGGGGGTGGGCTGGATATCATCAAATTTGAAACATACTGTAAGAAGTGCTAACTTGCTGAGTCTTGTAGTGCGAAGTAGTATGAATATATATATATATATATATATATATATAATGTAAATATACATAAAACATTTTTTTTGTGTTAAATTAATCTATTTGTGTTTAACTGATTTGCTTCCGGAGCACTGCATATATAAATGCTGCTTTAACGCTATAAGCTTGGACTCACTTGGTAAATTCTGGCAACAGGAACTGTTTCTATAGGGCCCCTTACACTTGTGAGATTTTTTCAGATTTGACCCAATTCAGGTGGATTGAGTCAATTTATCTGCCAAAATCTGATGTGCCTGATGTGTAGGACCCAATACACAATCCCGTGCCATTGGATATAACCAAGAGATTGATCCTCCTGCACATAGGATAAATCTCGAGTCAATCAGGTCCAATTTGTTGGACAATAAGTTGGACAAGTATAAGGGGGCCTTATGACTGCAATAGGTAGCGATATAAAATCTTTTCTGCATTTGTTAAGCCCTGTACACACAATTCGTTTTGCTTTAGATTCGATGTTAGATTAGATTTTCTATTAGATCTGGCATTAGATCTTCCCATTCAATTTGGCATTAGATCTGTACTTTTGCATTCGATTCGATTTCGATTTTACAGTGTAGGCACAATGTACTCATTCGATTTACTGGATCGAATTCGAGATTTCCTTGGCTGCATGGTCGATTTTGACAAAACGGGAGCGCGCATCGAATCGAATGCAGATGGAAAGTGTCGATGTGGATTTGATTTTGCTTCTATAAGCAAAATCGAATCGAAAACAGGGAAAAATCTAAGCGTGTGTACACAGCTTTAAATAGACCCCTTTCTTGTATCTCATAGAAGGCAAACGGAGAACAAAGACTTAAACAACTAATATTACACATACCACTGATAAATATTTTTATACATAAAAACTGCCCAGGTTGATTTATGAGTCCTTTTAATAATGCAAGGCGTATTTGCTAGTTTCCTCTGGGATCAAAGTACTTAAAAAAAAAAAAAAATTAATAAATAAAGAATATTTTCTATTCCTATTCCCATCTCTTTGAAAATGTGAGACCTGAGCAGGCATCCCCTTCCCGTGCACAGATAACAGCCCTTATTACAGAACCAAAGAGCACAGCTTCTGTTGATGGAAACTCATAATGAGTAATTAAGCTACTTTACAGGAGTCAGGCTTGTCACATTGTGAAATGGATCCTCTCTCTCCCTGGTGGATGCAGCGGAGGAATGGCAAGGTGATAAAGGGAGGAATAACACAATTGCTTCACAAAGATCTTTTTCATGTATTGCGGCTTCCAGGTCTCTCCACAGGGCCCAATTTAGAAGGTTTTTTTTTCCCTTTCTCTCCCTCTTTTCTTGTCTTACATTGTGCAGCCCCACACCACATATTTACTTTGTAGGTAAATGTCGGTGCTGAGGTCCCGGAGCTGTTCTCAATGTGAAACTGGTCTCTTTGATTAATGTCAAATATGTGACTGCGCTGGACAATGTCAATGTTAAAGAACACTAGGAGGCTGATTTACTAGGCCAATCAGTGGCGACTCCAGAGGAGGGGCTGCAGTAATGATGACCATTGATGATTTGAAATCACTGATGGTTTATGGTCGATGTAGAATAGTTTTGCCATCCATTTGGTGAGAATAAGATGGTTTCCCTACATCGATGTCAAGCATAAAACAATATTTTTTTTCCTCTTTTTTTCCCCAAGGGGCCGGGACACGGAGGATACAGTAGCTCTGCTGGGACACCGGTGAAGCCCCGGCCCTATGTTTCAATTGGCCCACAGGCCAATCAGTCAAAGAAAATGGATGTCCATCGATAGGTAAAAACATTGATGGTCATCCATTGCATAGTATGCCACTATCGATGGCCAGTTGCACTATTCCCATTGATGGCATTGGCAAAGATGGCCATCTGCAGCTCTAAATTCAAATAAGGGAGCCACACCAACTGCCACCAACTGCAATTCCAAACTGGCTAACTGGCAGTGGGTGTAGCTCACCTATTTGTATTTAGGGCTGTACTGCAGCCGCTCCACTGGAGCCAGTACTGAGTCCAATCCAGTGCTGTGCTCAGGAAGTTCTTCACTAGAATCTTCAGTTCAAGGTGAAGTGGACTCCCTACAAACAATGCTGCATGTATCCTGATGTAGACCATTGCATGATTGAGCCTATGGGGGAAGATCTATCAAACCTTCATCAGAAGACAAGTTAAGTTGTGGAACAACCGTTCAACTTCAGCTATCATTTTATAGGATATTGCAGACCAGGCATGTCCAAACGATGGCCCTCCAGCTGATGTGGAACTATCCCATCATGCCTTGCCACAGTTTTGCTTTTAGGGAATGCTAAAACTATGGCAAGGCATGTTGGGATGTATAGTTTCACAACAGCTGGAGGGCCATAGTTTGGACATGCCTGTTCTAGATAAATGATGCGAGGCAAATGCGACATTCCTCTGGGTTGTGTGTGTGTGTGTGGGGGTGTTCTGAGTGGTTGGTAGGTACTGCTATTGGACACATATTAATATCAAGTCCTCATAACTGCGTCTGACGTAGACCAGTGAGGTTTCTCTTTAGTTGGCCATGACAGCCTGGTTTAGGAAAATGTGTTAATGGGCATATTGACTAGACACTACCGATTAGGAACGGGCATCTACCATCGATGTTTAGCAAATGGTAATGGTTTGCTACCAATGCTTTGTAATTGGGCACTGTGGATCCTTTGGAGTGTCTCAAAAATAAAGGGTAATAATATTAATGTTCAATGTCATTCATGGCGGATTTCCACAGAGATGCAACAATGTTGTTACCGCTACATGCCACTTAGCCAAGTTCTCCTATTGTCTGCTCCTGGCCCCCTCTCTTTCTTTGATTAGCCGACCACTTTCATCTGTCTGCACTTATGCTGCTGATAATTGGTTAAAACCATTAATGACACCATCGATTGAAGCCGCTGATGCTTAACCATTGTAGGTCCATTCCTATTTCCGGGTGCTAAGATCTTAGTGATGCAGGGAACGTCTTCCATGGTTCTGAATCTCTGTTACTTGTTGCATTAGCTACTTGCTTATAGTGGGCTTTCCCGCCCGTATACACCGCAGTGGTGGAACATTTCCCTCTCTATAAATCAATAAATGTGTTTCATGTAGGAGTCACATTTCTTACTCAAATGCTGGAGTACCAATCAGCTCCCTACTAAAGTAGTAAGCTCCTCCCAGATGTGGGATGTAGTGCCAAGAGAGGGGGAGGTACTAATTGGACAGGTCTGATGGAGGGGCCCAGTGGCCCATGTTACCTGGCAGCTGCATAAACTCTTCTCCACCCAAAACATGCAGCTGTGTGCTGTGCTGCAGTAAGGCCAGAGAGGTGCTTAGAGTGCTATTTTTTCTATACATTATCCCATACCTCCCAACTGTCCCAATTTTCACGGGACTGTACAGTTTTTTGGGGGACACTCCCGCATCCCGCCCCAAGCTGGCAGTTGGGAGTCTCCCCTGCCTAGCTCTGCCCTGTTGAGCAGAGCAGCAGTAAATTGTGCTGTGCACATGTGAGCCGCATCTATTCCAGGAGGCAGATGGGCTGGTGGCATGGCCAGCGGCTCTGAGAGGACCTCAAAGCATGGCTTTGCGGCAGTGCACGAGTATAGGCAATGCTTCTTTTTGATAGGCTGCACTCCCAAATTTCCAGACACACCCAGGTTCCTGCATCTCGTCTTTCAGAAGTTAGGTATGTTATTCAAAGGGTGTAGGACATGCCTCCTGTGAGTAGGCCACACCCCCTGAAAAGTACCTTTGCCCTGCTAGATGGATGGATGGATGCGGGAAACATGCTCTCCCAGTAAATGGCATTGGGCCCATTTCTGCCGTTTTAGCGAACACCTCCCCCAGTAATGAGCAAGATAGTTTACTCCAGTCTCCTTCATTATGCGAGGCCAACACATCTCTTCCTCTATTACCCCCAGCGACCCATGGCCAGGTGTTGCGGACAAGCCTGGCAATGCTCCCGGGTGCTACAGCTGTTTAAAATGTTGCCAGTTTTGTTAAAACAAGTTAGTGTCGTTAAATAATAACAACTTTAATTCTAGTAATGTCACCGGTGTCATAGCAACATTTAATTTAATGTCAACATTTTCAGAACATTGTGCAGATAATTTGTGCACGCCGCGCTAGAAGTAATAACATATGTCATTTTGCAATTGTATCAACATGGTAAAGGTTTTAAACCGATATGACAAGCTCCGAGACTCCGCACTGTCACTTCAGGCTGCAGAACATTCACTTGCCGTTTCTTCCCCCCCCCCCCCCTCCTTATGCAGATAATTTAAATCTGACGCTGGCATACAGCAATTAACTTCTGAAGTGAGGCCTGAGCTTTCTAAATAGACCTGTCAGAGTACAGCATCCCCTCTCTACGCTGGAATACATGTGCGCACACATAACACAGCTCAGGCAATTAAACATCAAAACTCTTGGTGATTCAGTCTCTTTTCAGTTCACTAGAAGACTTACAGTATGTGAGTTCATTTTCATATTGTGTGTCTGTGTCTATGTGTCTTTAGACATGCACTGACAGATTCTCACAGTGAAAAGACCGGCGTTATCAATTATATGGTTAGCTGTGCATTGCATTGAATGCCGAACGGCTCCTGAGAACCTCTGACAGAGGGAAGAGAATAGAGATAGGAAGTGAATAATTTTGGAGATTTTTTTTTCTCTCTTTTTGCGGCTTTTGGATACAGAATCCGTTTAACTAACAAAAAAAGAGCATCACAATTGAGAAGAATTATTTCCAGGAGATGACAAGTGGCATTTAACCTTCTACAGATGGAATACGTTTAAAAAAATAATAAAAAAATGAATGGCGCAATGTAGTACCTGTCTGTTACCCTGATTGCAGTGCTCGTCTGTAATAATGTCTTACTTCCATGGAGTTACTATAGAGAGGACAAGATTGGGATGGTCCAATGTGGACAGGTCCTCTGTACTGTAGCTGGACTATGCAACAGTAGCGCCAACTGTGTTGGGGTTGTGCTTCATCAGGGTCGCCGACTTTCAAATACTCCTCTCTGGGAGAAGCCCGGAGAGGAGACTTTCATTACCCGTTCGGGGGGTGGGGCTTGACTGTGACGTCATTAAGCCCCGCCCCCATTACGGGAAATCACTGATCTACATGGAGGGGGCGGGGGCTAAAATGACACGAGTGACCTATTGTAAAGCGCAACGGAATCTGCTGCGCTATATAAGAAACTGTAAATAAATAAATAAATTTTAGCTCCGCTCCCTCCTCTGAGACCCGCGGATTGCGGCATTTAAATGCCGCGATCAGGGGGCTCAGTGGGGGTCCCTCTGATTCCGGGAGGGTTGCCCACCCTTCCGGGGGACCTGATTTTCGGGAGACTCCCGGTAATTCCGGTAGGGTCGGCAACCCTGTGCTTCATTTACAACTTATCAACTGACTTGGACAATAGTTATTGCAGACCTATTAACTTGTTTCCTTATCAAGAAAGCTGTGTGCACAGTGGCGTAGCTTTGTTTGGGGGGCCCCCCGCCGTTAATGGGGGGGCGCCCCCCCTCTCTCCCCCGGCTGCCCGTGCCCCCCATGACCCCTCCCCCCATTGCCGCAGGCTTACCTGTCCGCCGCGCGTCCCGGCTCCCCTCCTGGCTTTTATTCATTCTATGCAGACAGACCATGATAAAATGGCCGCCCCCATACCGCAGACAGTTTCCGAGAACAGTCTGCTTTATGGGGCGGCCATTTTACCGTGGTCCGTCTCCATAGCATTGATTGAAGCCAGGAGGGGAGCCGGGACGCGCGGACACTGGACAGGTAAGCCGATGGGGGGCGGGGGGATTACTATAGCACCGTAGCCCCCCCCGGCGCCCCCATATGCACAGCGCCCCCCCCCCCGCGACCACGGGGGCTGCGGTGCTATAGCTACGCCACTGTGTGTGCACCAAAGAGGCATGCAGTGGCGTAACTATAAATTTTGCTCCCCGCTGCAAAAAAGGTTGTGGCATTAGATTGACACCACTAGGTCGACATGGGGAAGGTTGACATGGGGTTTTTCATTATTATTTTTTTTAGCCGACAAGCGAATTTCATGCCCTACCATCCACTAGGGCGTGGTGGCTGAATAAAATAGTGTGCCGAGGGCAGCGAGGCACCATGCCCGAAGCATGGGGAGTGCAGCACTACGATTCAGTGTCGACATTCGGGACAAAAAAAGTGAAAAAACAGCCATGTCGACCTTTTGACTGTCGACATTCCCCATGTCGACCTAATGCTTGTGGTCGACAATGGATTGGATTTACAGTACAAGGAAAGCTACAGTATGGCTTCTGATTTCCATTATATCGTCTCGCATATATATTCTGGCAAATGCCACCTGATGTCTGTCACCTGACTCGACTGAGAAGCTGACACTACACATTACTGTGTGGAATTGTTTTAACCCTTTCAGTGCCAACATCTATGAGAGATGTGCAAAAATATCTGCTCACATTTGTTATATAAATTCAAATAATGTTTTTTTTTGTAAGAAAATATTATACTTCCTATATAAGGTAACATTACAGGTCAAAAATGTTTGCTTGGCAATTTACACACCTATTCTGACAAATTCACTTGGCACTCAAAGGGTTAATGCCCCACCAGTAACTATACTAATAGGCAATTGTACTTTATTGTATGATACTTAAACAGAAGTTATTATACAGTAAAATGAGGCAAATACATTGCTATTTTTATGTTAATTCAGCTAATAGGTGGCACTCTGCTATTACATTCACCTTGTTAACATGGAGCCTACGATTCATGAGATATTTACAGAAATCTATATATTTGCATTAAAGTCAATCTAACTTACTTAGGGCAGTATTCGATGAGGCCAATTCGCCATGTTTCACGGCACATTTGTGCTATTTTCGTGTTGGAAGGTGATTTTTTTGTGTCAGAAAGTGAATCACACTAATCAACGTTCACCGTATGATAGTCTCCGCAATTCGCTGTGGTTTTTCAATGGGTTTTTCAATGTGATTCGCCGAGAGTGTATTCAATGAGAAGATGGCGAATTGCTTTCTAAATGAATTTCGCCGTGTGTCACCGTGTAGCAATCTCCATCGTTATATGGTGAAGTGGAATGTGTACTTTTAAAATAGTTTTTTTTTTTAGTTTTTTTTATTAGGTGTAAAAAAAATCAGGACTTTTATTCTGTGAATGGGGCATATTTCATTAAAAAAATATATATTTTTTTACACATAACAGCCAGTAGGGGCCGGGAGCCGAGAGCCGCTCTTTATATATTCATATATTCACTGCTCCCGATCATTACATATGCACGATCAGGAGCAGTGCTAGCAGCTCCTACCCGGTCCTCTGCTAGCCCTCCCGGGTCCCGAGGAGCCCTCCTACCCCCCACATACATTCTGGGGCAGGCAGGGAGACTTCCATCTCCCTGTCTGCCGCTGTCCCGGATGCCGCAGGGGTTAAGATTCACCGTCAGGGGCAGCGAGCCCCTACGGCATTGAATAGTGTGTCAGCGAGGGCTGGCAGCGAAGGCTCCAGCCCTCCGGAACACGACCACTGTGCAGCGAATCCTAAAAAGGATTCGCTGCACATGCCGATTATAGTCATTGAATACTGCCCAATGACCAGTATTATGTCCCACCGATTTATGGGGGATTGGGAATGACTGACTTTGCCGTTTTATTTTTAAATCCGAAGCGAAGACCTTTAGACTGGTCATTATCCATGTTTGAGTCCAGCTCTACATCCTGGTATGAGGAGAACCGCAGTGTGCAGTTCAATTCAATATTCTTTTCATTAGTTTACCCATTGTATCAGCTCTTGGATTGAGTTCCATTCTTTTAAGTATTCTGAACACATTATCTCCATTTCAGTCTTTGGGTCTCCAAGTCTAGGTGGAAAGAATCCAAGTGTCAAATAAACCTGAGGCTAGAACTCAGTGTATTTTCTTATCAAAGCGATGTGCGCCAATATCTACTGTATGTTTCACATCTCCTTTCCCTGATATCGAAGCCGAACCACAGCGTAGCCACAGGACAGACTATCCTAGAGACTGCAGGTTTTTTTTCTTGCTGTACTCGTTGACCCTTTAAGCTTGAAGGGTGCTCCGCTAGACCATCTTGGTTCTGTGATGCACTCTAAGTGAACTTGCCGTCATGATAATTACCTGTCATTAAATAACTACTTAATTATTATTGTTACGTTTTTCAGCAACCCCCCCACTTACCTTGTGTAGCATATGCATGCAGCAAAGTAAAGTGTTTGGCTACAGCTAGCCTCATTCAGACATGGCGTTCCACACATCAGACACGGACGCCCAGCTGCAATCCATTTTGCTTACACTATTGTGCACTTATTACGTGATGGTACATGTTTATGCTTCTTGTGTACAGGTTTGCTTCACAATTATATTATGCATAAGTACAGTACTCAGCAATATGTTAGGCACTGTCCTAGACAGGCACAGCGTACAAAAATTTTCAGTTTTTTTTTAAACCTATAGATAGATGTAACTGTAAAAAGACTTTATTATAAAAATATGGGTTGCCTTTAAGGCATATATACGGATGACTGTCCTTTGGGATGATGGCGTTCAGAATACAGATGCTCAATAAATAGCTCAAGAACTACATAGGGTAAAGGGACTTTGACGTTAGCCACCTAGTCCTTTGACCAGGATCAGATTTAAGTTAGAGATCCAGATTATTATTGCTCAGAGCTTTGGACTTTGGATTTCAACTGGAATCTGCTTGTAGGATCCTGCAAGTGTGCACATGTGGGACTTGTCAGCAGAACAGCTGGGGAGTGGCTTAACATAGGCCTGGACTGTTGAGACAGCCAATGAGAGCAGGTACTAAAAATGGCTGGAAAATAATTAAAATAATGGACAATGGTTTGCTCCTCCACAGTAGCTGGCCTGGACCCCTGTCTGAATGCTCCGATAGGCCCGGCCTGGATAATAAGTGTCTGCTGCAGTGCTCCCCTACTTGGCACTCCTAATTCCTGCTAATCACAGCCAGTATTGGCCGTCCTATAGGGAGCAAAAGGCCTGCCCCTGGAACTGCCTGTCCAGCGTATAACGAGCCGAACACTCTATTTTTAAGGGGTATTATGGCCACCTGGATTTTTGTAACTTCTGATCTGCATTTGTAGTTGTCAACTCTACCTGGACGTCCTGGACCTAGGTCTAATTCAGATCTGTTATCAAATTTCAGACCTGTGATTTTCGGATATCTATGTATGCATGAACATTTAGAAGGTTGTCTTTACCAACAGCAATGAAGAGGCATCACGGCACAACGAGCCCAATTTTAAAAGCTGTTGCCCCTTTTCTGCCGATAACAGCCATGGATTGTCACGATTCCGGCCGTATCTTGACAATCCACAGTCGTTTACGCAGACATGCCCTTTTTTTGCCGATCGGCAGGCGAGACATTGAATCCCGTCTGCCGATTTGCTGTCAGGAAAATTGCAAATGGGCCAGGATCACGGCTGTCGGGAGAGACCAACAGTCGTGATCCGAGATTGCACATCCCCCTTAAACTGTGATCGCTGTGGGGCAGGCCCCAGCATTTTCTGGGAGTGGTCCAAAGGCACGGTTTTCCTTACCCCACAGATGGTGCACTTGATAGGTTTTGACTTGATTATAATTATAAAGCAGACAAAATATTTGTGAACCGTGTTACATAAATGGCCCATAAGCCGGGTATCACCTTTCCTAGAAGGCATTATTTTGCATTAACCACCTTCTGTGTAATTGTTTTGGTGGCTTGCATAGAAACATTGCAATATGAATTCCAGATTCATTAACATCTAACACATGCCAACTGTGTGTCTGATTTATTTCAGAATATAAGAGAATAACTTAAGGGTGATAGACATTTAGAATGCAAACTCCTTTATTGCTTCTCTTAATTATCTATCTTATCGTATAACCCTGCAGTGATTCGTAGAGTAAACAATTATTATCCTGTTGGAAAAAGCATTGAAGGAATTCTACATTGCAAATGAGCAGGTTTGGCAGAGACACATAGGAAGGCCGCCTGCTCTGTCTCACATTAATACACAAGAGGTGCCTCTCTATAATGCTGCTGATATATATATATATATATATATATATATATATATATATATATATATTATTGATCAGAAGAAGTTTGTAGGTTCCATGCTGGTTAATTCAAGACATGTACTATTTGCAGTGTGCATACCTCCCAACTGTCCCGGTTTTTGGGGATGTTTTGAAAAACCACCCGGGGCCGGCAGTGTCCCGTGGTGGGGGGGGGGTCAGTTGGGAGCCCCCTCTGTCACCCGGTGAATAGACGCTATGCACACAGTGTCTATTCCCGCAAGCAGAGGCATGCCCCCACAGTGGCGAAAATGGGGGTGTGGCCTCACAGAATGGCACTATTTTAGGCCACGCCCCTGTGCAGCTAGGCTACACCCCCTCATTTCGGGTAAACCACTAAACAATGTTCTCATAGACTGCTCACAATGTCCACGCTCCCTTCTGGGAGATGCCCAAGGTGAGGTGGTAAAGGGCTGTTATTTGCTTAAACAAGTAGGCGGGGCACATCCATCATCAAGCTCCGCCCAGCCAGTCTCACACAGTGTGTTAATTAACACTATATCTGTGTGTTTAATGAGGTGGGAGTGGCTTGGTGACTCACATCTTGTCCCTGTCACACCTGATCTGAGAAGAGCAGCAGCAGGCAAATGGGGGCTCCCAACTGCCCCCCCCCCCTCGAAGGGACACAGCCGGCCCCAGACAGGACGTGGGACAGTCCCAAAAAACGGGACTGTCCCACGGAAATCGGGACAGTTGGTAGATATGCCAATAGTTAGCAGTTAAGGTGCCCATACATGGTGCGTTTTGCAGGAGCGATGCACATCCTATCGCACAGTTCAAAAAGTATGTGCTGCACATACTTTTTCAACTAGCTTCGGATCACATCGCACCCAAATCACAGGCAATACGATGTAGTCCAAAACGCATATAATTATTGAACTGTGTATGGGCACCTTAAGTCCATTATTAGTGTAGCAATCAGGGCTCTCCTCAGGTGCACAATCGGCCAAGAAAGTGATGCACCAGCACAGTCTCACACAGAAAGCATAGCAGCATGGATTGCAAAACAAGGCTGTGGGCAATTCGGAAAATTGTGGAGCAAAAGGTAAGAAAATGAGCAGATGTACATGAAATAAGTCAGGTTTGTGACAGTCCCCACTTACCTTGTGACCGGCACGGCTGCTTTATCAGATTTGCTTGCTCTTCCCTTGTTTGGGGAGAACAAGCAATTAGACTAGAATGCTCCCCAAAAGTCAGTTTATTTGCAGTGTAACATATTTTCTTTACAACATTTATATGAACAAAACCTTTTGTGGTACTGTAGCTAACAAAGTTGTGTACACACCGGAATATCATTTTGTGAATTGTGTGTGAAAAAAAAAGATTGTAACGCAACAACATCAAATCAGATTTGGTAAGCAGTATAATGCAAACAGCGGCAGATCATTTTTTTTTTTGTTACACCATATTTGCCTACTTTCAATTTCACCTCTCCGGGCTTCTCCCGGAGAGGCAACACGTCAGGGGGGGCTGGAGCAAGGCTGACATCACTCAATACTCAAACACAGACATCATTTAAGGTGTCCTTCAAAGTTGCAGTTTGATGACTTCCTGTTCTCCTGGAAGTCTTGGACACCCCAAAATGTTGCCGGCTCCCAGTCATTTTGGGAGATTAGGCAAACACATGCTCAGCTACGTGTACTCTCCAGGAGAAACGAATGGGTGGTGATGTGGGCGGGATCAGATTATTGGCGTCATTAGGCCCTGCCTCCTCACTACAATGTGCCGTGGATTGCCCATATTTCAATAGAGGGTGGGAGAAAAATGATACAGTTATTATAGGATTCCCAAATTCATCACAGATCGCTATGCCGTCGCAGATCCATTTGCAAATCCTGGAACATCAAAGAGTACTTGCTGTCTGTGCTAATTGCGAGTAAAGCCGTAGTGCGATTTGGCCACTTTTCACCTGATTCCGATGGAGTGGTTGGCCCAGGTGCAACAATATAACTTGGACCCCCTCATCCACTCAAACCCAAGTTCACAATATGCCACTCAGCAGTGGGTGGCAGCAGTGGACCCCTTAGACATCAGGGGCCCTGGTGCAATTCACCTGCTGCACCAATGGTAGTTCCGCCTCGGGATCAGGCCGAGAAATCGCGTAAAAAGCGGCTTAATCTCATCTGTTTGCCGTCCAATCTAATTTGCGGAACTGTGCGCATCGGACTGGAGTCAGAGATCGGATGTGCTACATGTCCAACCTATATCGTATGCAAAAAGACTGCATATCGTGTGTGATCCTGCCGCCTGGGAAGCTTTTGGACGGTTCAAGGGACATTGCATACAACTTCCCTCCTCAGAGAAGTCACATAGAGTATTTAATTTTGTGCAAACGCTGTGATTTGCGAATTCTCTCATTAGCAATCTATGCTGAATTAGGATCTTAGACTGTAGAACTGGATGTGATCCATACGATTTCGACAAATCGCAGCAACAAATCGCATGCCATTGCATATGTCATCCAATGCGAGCCCCGGGTCACCTCCGTCGGGCACCTTTCTCTACCCCGCTGTGCACTGCAATGCGGCATTTCAAAAGATTGGGCAGCCCTCTGAGAGCTCTCTCAGCCAATCAGAGGGCAGAGAGCTCTCTCAGCCAATCAGAAGGCCGTCCAGTATCTAAAAAAAAAAAAATTGACCATTGCCAGCTACTGCCACCAGTCTCCTTCCCCCTGCTTGGTTCCAGCACCTGATGTGTTACATCACACATCGGGTGCTGGGAAAAAAAGCACTTCAGAAACGATCGGATGCGATGGGAAATCACATCGCAATGTTGCATCGCATCTGAATGCACTAGTGTATGGGCACCAAATGGTCTTGATAAATATTGAGAGAATGATAAAAATACTCTCTATACTGCGCTGTATATATATGTATATATATGTATATATATAATTATATATATAAAGTTTTCAATGTGTGCCTAAAACGTGGGCAGCTACTTATTCTGGCCCTGGGGAAAAAAAATCTTTCTTTTCCAGCAAAGTTGGCTATTTCATCTGTGCACTTTGCAATTCCCTCATGTAATCTGTTCATATAAATGCATAAGTGCCCCTTATTTTGGTTTGGAAATGTATCTTTTGTGGGAAAGTGATGTGTTTAAATTACAAAGTTCACATGCCGCGTGTCTGATAATTGCACCAAGATACTGGAGTCGGAGCCACGGTTTCTGCTAACAAAGAGAAAATGAAGTCAAGGCGACTAGCAGCAACACGGAAGGATAACCAGCCCCGAAATCCTCCTTGCTATTTTTTTTTGTAAGGGAGGGGGGGATGGGGAGAGATTTCCCAAAAAAAAAAAAACACTTCCCCATTTTTTTAATTTTATTTTTATAATTAAAAAGGGAATCTCAGATGTCTTGTATCTTGAATATTTACAATAAAACCTTCAAATGCTTGTCAAGTGGGGGATGTGTCATTAGCAGAAGCCTTTGCCTGGTCTTCAGCCTCTTCTCCCGGACATGACAGTGCACCCGGATAACAGAAGAGTAATTATAGTTCAGCAAGGCTGCCAGGTGTGATAAATGAGTAATCAGCACACAGGAGCCCCAGTCGTCCTCAAAAGAGGACTATTACAGTGTTATCAGCTGCAGGCCCGGCTGTACCGCTGCCTTGCACAGAGACAGGCTAGGGCCCAGAGCTGTTAGATTCAGCCCAGACGCCTGCAAGGTTTCAGCTGCGATTGGTTTTTGTCGTTGGCTTCTTTGTGTCTTTGCAACAAGACACACACACAAAAAGTCCCATATACTGTACAGTACAACTGGCAGCCATTTTGCCATTCCTATTTGTTTTTATAATTTGTGAAACAGAGATAAAGAAAAAAGTTTATTAATTTTTTACATCAATTTATAGTCAGAAAGATATTCTAGTATCTGGGGCAGAATGCACTATCCTAAAAAATGCGGTCAAACCTTTCGAAAATGCTATTTTCGGGAGGATTCACAGCAGTCCCCGTATTGATCAAGAACCGGAAAGAAAAACTTTTCAGAACTTATTCCCAAGTGCCTAATATTATAGAGGCCTATGGGTTTCTAAACGCAGACTCCCCGGAGAGGGATCCAATCTGATCCCTCCCAGTGTCACCTATGGAGCGGATTGAACGTGCGCAGGACGACTCCCGGTTCATAAACCCAAAAGTCTTCACACTACAAATCACAGGTGTCATAGGATAATATGCCAATAAGAAAAGTTATAGACACCGGGAATTACGAAATACATGGATAAAGAGTTCCAGCAAATCATATTGTTAGTGAATAGCCCAGTTCGTCAATCGGAGTATTAGTATTTATTGGGTTGTACTGTAGATGACCTATGGTAGGTTACCTTCTTGAATTTGATGCAGATCGTATCTACTACCAGTGGCAAACGCAGGATTTTCAGAAGGGGGTTTCCAGAGGGGCGGAGCAAAGCACAGAGATGGACACTTAGGTGACCCAGTATATGCCGGGTCAGTTAAAGTATTATAGATAGACCAAATGTATATAAATAATAATAATAAAAAATATATATATACACACACACACATATATACATATATATATATATATATATATATATATATATATATATATACTGTATATATACATACAGGGGCGTCAACAGCAGTGTAGACCCCTGGGCATAGCAATGTATTGGGGCCACTACTGATCCTCCAGCGGTAGGGGTGGGGGAAGCTTTGATGTCCCCCGGGTGGTAGGGGGTAATAACTGCTCAGCATGTAGGGCCTGGATCAGTAATTTCCATTAATTACCCCTTTACTGCACAGATGGTGGGAGATGGTGTGGGAGAAGGGGGCACTGGGCTGAATGAAGGGGGCCCTGATACATAACTTCCAGGGTGGTAGAGGATGTTTAATATGCAAAGGAGGGGTGTATAGTGGAGTGGGCTTATTATTCATAATTTTCTGGTGGGAGGACAGCTTGCTTGACTGCAGATATCTCCAGTTCCCAGAAATACATTTATTAGATTTTAATGGATTTGAAAACTAGATGATCCCACCTACTAATGGTACTGGGGACTAGGGGATCAGAGTTCAGGAGGCAGAGGAATCCGCCAACAAGTATATAAAACTACATACCAGGTGTGTGGAGCTGGAGCAGTAACCCGCTGCTGGAAGGCTAATATCTCTGGTTCTAGGAACAGTAGAGACAAGCTACTAGTGTCCACCAATGGGGTCCCAGCTTTTGGAATATACAGACAGAACCTGAAATATCTGACTGGGAAGAGCAATTAACAGGCTTGGATGGGGACCACTGCTTTGAAGTCAGATATCTCCGGTTCCCAAGGGCCGATTTTTAAAATTCTTGTACCCATGGAAAGAGGGGACCTTCAGCTTTCAGCCTAGGGCCCTTAGACTCCTGGGGGGGGGTTTCTGGGTACCCAGAAACCCCCCCCCTGCGTGCGCTACTGACTACTAGTAATTTAATAATTGCATTTGATCTCATTCTCAGGGAAATGTATCAAATAGGAGAGTGGTAAAGTGCCAACAGTCAGCTCCTAACTGTCATTTTACCAGCTGTGTTTGAAAAAGTTCAGGAGATGATTTGGTTGGTACTTCAGGGCCGATTCAAACCGGTTCGCATAGGTCCGAATAGTCCCCCATCCCCAATGGTGGGGGGTCTGTGCATGTGCACACCCCTGCACCGAGCACCTCCGGCAAATTTTTAATTCGCCGGCTTCATGGGCAAGGGGAGCGGGGACCATGCAGCATGGCTCTCACTAACAATGTGCTTCGTCAGCCCTGTATGCAGGCATCATAAGTGATATCAGACAAAGGGGCAGATGTATTAAGCCTGGAGATAAAGAGGAAGGAGATAATGCACCAGCCAATCAACTCCCAACTGTCATATTTCAAACACAGCTGATTGGCTGGTGCGTTATCTCCTTTCACTTTATCTCCAGTTTATCTCTTCGACAGGCTTAATACATCTGGCCCAACGTCCACAAAAATGTTGTTACGATAGGTCGTTATTGTGCGTGTCGTATAAAAGTTTGCCTAGTGTGTAC
Organism: Crinia signifera; assembly: GCF_055691185.1. Taxonomy (NCBI): domain Eukaryota; kingdom Metazoa; phylum Chordata; class Amphibia; order Anura; family Myobatrachidae; genus Crinia; species Crinia signifera. Next base: position 24,492,792 of record NC_139227.1, read on the forward strand.
GCACCTTAAGAACGGATATACATTTAATTTACCAGCATGTGATAAAAACTATTATCATTATTACGGACTTATTAATTACGTACTGTACTGAATGTTCCAATAAAAAAAAGTTCACGGTTATAACTTTAATCTTTTAGACCAGCAGTCAAGACAATAGACTCCAAAACAGCGGCGGGTGATTAATGACTGTGTCCGGCGGTACTGCTCTAGAACAGTGGTCAGCACAGTGACTGCCAGGCTCCAATCAGTTCATACAAAGACATTGGCAGGTCCTTGATTTGGGCTGTATAATTTGGCTGCGTTTAGATGGATGGTGCGGGCTGATTACCATGAAAGATGATCGCTGCCATGTTAGGTCCTAGTTAAGCCCTTTCTGATGCCCATGAGATAGGAAGCAGTGTGTATTATACACGCCAGCCTAGAAGGCTTTTGTGTGGGCTTCTGGCATATTCTGTAAGCCTTGTCTGCTAGGGGGAGCCGGCTGGGCAGACGGGACAGTACTGTACCCAACACATCAGGCAGATAGCAATCCTTGGAAGTGGCCTGAATTTCAGGAACAATTAGGCATTTCGGAATCCATCTACACAAACGGTCTATGTCAACCAATCACATGTATAATTCTTCCAGCGGTAAGACACTTGAAAAAATTCAGATAACCGCTGATTGGGTACGATGAGTGCCCAATCAGGTACTAACATGAAGATTACTTTGGGAGTTTGAATCCTCAGAACAAACTATAAGTCTTAGGCCTGGTACGTATTAGAACGATATCGGCACAAATTGCCATATCATAACCACACATCATACATATTGTCTAAGGTGTGTGCTCGATAGTGCAGCTCGGTGGGTTGCATGTGACATCAGCCAATCAAAATATCTTGCGTGCAACCCGATGCAGTAAATGAAGGATGGAGCTTAAATACACATCCCATACGGTTTGTACTGTATCGGTGGGAGTAAAGCAGTGTATACACTATACGACATGTGGCACTGCCGTTATCGTTAATATTGGTGCAGCCGAACAAATTATCTATTTCTTAAATACTGAATGATACGATTAATGATATCGTTCAGTGATGTCACCGCGACCTCCGCCAAACATGCAGTCGCTGATTATATAGTCAGATTTGACTGCATATACAGATGACGGGAGATCGTTAACGATATAGTGGGTACACAGTCGTATTTAACAATAACCCCGGGAGATAATTGAAAGCAAAAATTCAGGTTTTTGTTTTTACCTTCTAAAGTTTCTAACTATTAAATATTGCACTGTCCTGGTGTGCTCCAGGCTTGCGTCACATCTTCTGCATTTGTTTGTGCCATCGTCCTTATTCACAGCAATGCATAATGTGAGTCACACATGACCATTTATCTGCAAAGTTGCAGATGACTGTGAGTAGATAGCCGCCGCCCATACAGGATAAAACCCCACCCCATGAAAATCTGTGAATGGATTGGTGATCGCTATCCACTCACAAATCCAAATGCAATCCCCAAACCATCTGTATGATTGTATGAGCATGCACCCCCCCCCCCCCCCCCCATTCCTATCACTCAACCTCCAGCCACTTTGCGTTTACAATTCATGCATGTTTTCTGCAGCTATTCGGGCTCACACATGCGTACGGTACGCATTTGTAGTCATTTAATAATCACTCTCTAATCCCCCTTTCAAACCACACAAATTACCCGGGTTGGCATGCGGTGTGAAAGGGCCATTTTGAATATCTCTGGTCTAACAAACCGGCAATCCGACCCAGGATAAAATAAGTGTTATTCCCGGGTCGGACCTGGGTTGCTGGGCAGCTCCATAGAGCAAACTCTATGGAGGAGGCAGCAGCGCAACCTCAGTGCTTCCTCCTCCACCGCCTGATGCGCCACTGCTCTGCCCTGCCCCCGGATGATGTCATCAACCCGGCAATAAACAGAGTCGCTGTGAGGAACTTAACACCGCAAATGACGGGTCGCTCCTGGGAGGAACCTGTGTCCAAATCCTGGTGTGACCCTGCATTTACGATGTGAAAGGGGTATAATTAGCAAAGATAATAATGCTGCCACAAGAATGTAGTATGCAAAACAAAAGTTCTATCAAGGCACATTATTGAGAATGGGATATAACATAATAATGTATCTTGTTTTATTGATTGCCTACTGTCACCAACAATCTATATCCATATGCCTGACAAATGCAATGCAAATAGGCCAGGGGTTCCCAAACTTTTTGAATCACGGCACCCCACAGTATCAGCATATTTTTCACGGCACCCCTAGGCCAAGAGTTTGTTATTGAGATTTTCTGGAAAAAAAATAAATTGGGATTCAATTTTATCCTTAGGTCCAGTTATGTGGTGTAGAACATGATTCACTTCTGTTTACCCACATATTTTATAACTGGAAGCCACAAGCACTGATTTTGCCTATTTCATTGACCAAAAATAATTAGAATTGGTTCTAGACCAGCAACCTGAGGCACCCCTGCAAGGGTTCCGTGGCACCCCAGGCACACAGTTTGGGAACCACTGAAATAGGCCCTTATTCTGGTTCACTCGCAAAGGGAAATTTCTTCTTAGATGGACAAAACCAAGTGCACTGCAGGTGTGGCAGATGTAAAATGTGCAGAAAGAATTAGATTTGGGTGAGTTATTTTGTTTCTGCGCAGGGAAAATACTGACTGCTTTAATTTTACACTGCAATATAGATCTCACTTTGAAGTAAAACCCCACCCAAATCTAATTCTCTCTGCACAAGTTACATCTGCCCCACCCCCTCCAGTGCAGCATGGTGTTGTCCGTTTGAGAAGGAATTTGCCTTTGCGAGTGAACCAGAATAACCCCCATAGTCTCTTGCTAATGTGTAAGGCGTAGATTTGCTATCCCAGTGCGAATCTTGCTGCCATGAAGTCACAGTTGTGATTGTAAGGACGTCTGTGTGAAATAATTGGTGTGTATGTGCAATCGGGTCAACCGCCAGTGTTCAGTTAGCAAAGGGAAGGACTAGAATAGAGAAAAAATAAAAGGGGAAATCTCATTTCATCACGGTTAATGGCTGGGAAATGAGAGCATGGGAGAACGACTCTTTTCCTCGCCGCGCTGGTGCAACAGACCAAGGGCTCTGCACCGTTCTGCACCATTTGCCGTTACACAAACGCTCTGTGTAAGGGCTGTGAAGCTATTATTGCAAAGGAGAAAAGGCAAATAAAAGATCTCCCGTCTGGTAAAGGGTAAAGCGGCTACATCCTTGTGCCTAGTAAATACCCAGAAGTCAGAGAAGTTTTCCCAATTCCCTCTGGAACGGGACCCCCGGGAAATGGGAACAAACTCACAGGCAGCTCTGTTCATGTACTTTTTGACTTTGGTTCTGAGGGAGTAGTAGTAGTAGTAGTACGTTTATTTATATGGCGCCGCAAAGTGTCCGCAGCGCCGTACATAGCAAACAAAAAAAAATGACGAGGTAACGTACAGGGTGTGTTGAAAAATACAGTATAAATGGGGGTATAGCTGGTAGAACTAAAATCAGCATCAGTTCAGAAGTAGGTGTCAAAATTGTCAAGGAGACTAAAGATGAAGTAGAGGAAGGGAAGAACAGGACAGGAGCACAGGTGAGGTAAAGAGGTAGGGTGAGTACGTGAGGAAGGAGGGCCCTACTCATAAGAGTTAACATACTAAAAATAGGTGGGTGGACGAACGAAAAACAATAGGATAAGTAGGAACGGAGGGGAACGGAGGCAGGATAAGAGGATCAAAAGAGGTTAGGAGGAGGGATAGGCTAGTCGAAAAAAGTGGGTTTTGAGGGAGCGCTTGAAGGAGGTAAGGGAATCAGAAAGCCTGATGGGTGGCGGGAGGTTGTTCCAGTGCAGGGGGGCAGCGCGAGAGAAGTCTTGGACACGGGAGTGGGAGGAGGTGATTAGGTGAGGGAGGAGGTCATAGCACAGAGGAACCAGTGTGCGAGAAATCCAATGTGCTCTCCTAGTACAGAAATCTCTCCAGTCCCATTGTCCTGTGATCCGTGTCGAGTACGGCAAGATGTAGAGGAGTTAAAAGCAATGAATTGTGAAAAACCAAGTCAGACTTAAATAAATGTAACAATCTCTTTGTGATCCTATATAAAGTAATTCTGTGGCTCTTAGGAAGATAATGTCCTTGATAGCTAAACGGTCAATGGCAGAATTACTGTATGTAACAATGTCATATCAGAGACTGTCAATGAAAGGTTCTAAAAATAACTCTGGCGCTATATCATTTTTTATTGTCCTTAGTTTGGGAAGCAGCGATACATTGTACAGACGCTTACATTAGTGAGCCGCATTTGGAGTACATGTGACTGGCAGTGGTGCCACTTGGACACTCGGTGCGGTGGCTGCTAAAAGGGGGCATTGCTGCTATTCAAAGGGAAAAAAAGGGGTGCTTACTGCGCTTAGCTGCTCAATATGATTAGATATATCTGAAAGGGAAAAAGAGTGCTTGATTATGTTTGAAGTGTCTAAAATAAAAATAAAATAATTATGTGCATGCCGTTTTTTATAAAAAAAAACATAAAAACATATGGGTTTATGTTTAAAAACTTTTTGCCGTGTTCGCAAAAGAATACATTGTTTACAGCCCTTTTTTGCAGGGTTAGTTGTGGGTGCTGTGGTGCCGGGACTTGGGTCTGCGGGTGGTCCGTTATTGATACGCTAGGAGGTACTTGCTACTAACTCTCCCTATCTTTACCTTCCTTTTGCGTCTTTCAGTTGGTGACGGTCCTCTCCGGCAGAACGCTGTTTACCGGAAGTTCGGGTTTCTCTCTTCCGGTCAGCGTGTGTGGCATCTTCGGCGGGTCAGCTCCCCCACTCACAACCCAACGCGTTTCGAAGCTGACGTGCTTCTTTGTCAAGGATGCTTTGCTCTTTCCAGCTTCTGCTTGTGTGCCGGCTGGAATGGATTTTTTTTCCCTTGTTCTTTCAAAACTTTATTGTTAAACTTTATTTAAAAAGCAGAAATGGGTTTAGGTTTTTGGCGGCATGCACATTGTCTCAGTGGGATATGTTGGGAAAGTTTTTTTGATGTAATTCATTGTATGTATGTGTTAAAAAGTTATTCTTAAATGGTGTATATATGTGTAAGGAGAATGCTTCCGTTATTTTTATTTGGAGGTTGATTTTTTTATTATTTTGTTTATTTGTTTTTTTATTTTTAATTTTTTTATTCATTATTTTTTTTTATTTTTTTTAGAAAAGCTGACAGATCAAAGTCTATGTTTAGTCCAAAGGGTTGTAGTGTTTCAAGTTCATATATCCATTTGGACTCTCTTTTTTTGTGGAGTAGCTATGGAGCTCCTCCTCTCCAATTTGGGGTGATTTTCTCAATTAAATTGAAAGGCTTGGGTCCTTGTTATGGCATTCTGAGAAATGTAGTGAAAGGCTGTGAGTCTGTAGTCCTCTCTTTATATTGTATATATGTTCTGCGGTACGTCCCCTCAGTGAGGCAGCCATTTTGTGTGTGTGAAGATAGTATGAATCACTGATCACTATGGTCAATGCTGAGGTAAAATGAACACCATTTAACATTTGCTAGTGTGTTAATCTGTTTGACGTTAGAAATAGTGTCCGCGTGAGACGGGCAGGGTTAGGAGGGGGTCGGAGCAGCGAGGGGGGCCATCAGTTGGGGAGGCAGCGGTGGGAAGCTCCATTGCCACAGGGCGCGCCCCCCCCCCTGGCGGGGGCTGGCGATAATTTTGCCAGCCCTTGACTGAATGAGGCACGCTACATCTGTATATAAAACAGTAGCAGACCGGGCTTACTAGTATAACATATACCTTTAGCAGCACAATTTAGTAAAAATAAAAATCCTTCATCCTGAAGCATCTCTGACCCCTGAGGCGAGAATAATGTTGACTTTCTCACAGAGTATTCCTTGGTTCAAACATGTACATGACTTACAAAGGATCTAGAACATTCACATTATAAAACGTATTGCGAGTCATTCTATCAGGAGATGGGTATCTCTGCTGTAATGTAATGCCAATGGAAGATGCTTTTGGTAAAATTGAGTATAACATCATAGACCTTTTAACCTGCCGTCTCACAGGAGAGACCTCCTCCTTGGCAGTCGAGGTACTAAAAAAAAAAAAAATTATTGAATAAGTGACATTGTTGGGAGTTTTATGGAGAAACCCAGATTACACCTTGCAGCCTGCAGCTGCCTTCTCCGAAGGTGTGAGAAGACAAAGTGACATGGTAGTTTTCAATAAATCATGGTAGCATGTTTATTAACACGGCAATTTAATGTCTCCTACATTCAAGAGGGAGAAACTGTTGCTACAAATGTACCAGAAAACTATGTGAGCCTCGGGGAATCGGGAAGAATTTAATGTTGGAGATTGAATGATCCTAAATAAAAGTCATTTCTACATTATTCAGTATTTAGGCTTTGTGGCAGTGGAGTTGATTTATTAAAGACAAGTCTGTGAACTCTGGTAAAAGATGTGAAGGCAGAAAATGCTTCAGGTTAAATAGTTCTGTGTAACTTTTTATTTTATTGTTTGGAGAAATCCTGAACTACATTAGAGGCTTCGCAAATGTGAACGAGAATACAAATAAATATCTTAGATTAAGAGCCAGATGTATCAAGCTTCAAAAAGTGCTAAAATGGAGAGTGATAAACAGCCAGCCAATCAGCTCCTATCTGTCATGCTACAGACTAGGTTTGAAAAATGACAGGTAGGAGCTAATTGGCTGCTTGTTTATCACTCTCTGCTTTATGACCTTTTTGAAGCTTGATACATCTAGCCCTAACAGTGTGGTATGTATTCACTACCTTAGGTGTCATTTTACTAGTGTCAAGGTGAACAAAAGACACATCCTTCTGATTTAAGGTGCCTATTTTGCTAAAGTTTTTACTTCAACTTACAAAAAATTTTTTTTTTGCTGACGTTTACCAAAAAACTAACCCCATGGCAGCTACAATGGTTCAAATCTGACTGTCAGACTACAGACAGACTCTGAAGGTACTATAAGTTTAGGTTTGGCACTAGAGATGTGGTGTTCTAGCTATCCAGCAGATCCCCCAAAGTCTAGCAGGTCCAGAGTCCTGCAGTATCTTCTCCACCTACCATACTCCTGCCGACCACGCCAAGTTTTCAGGCAACTGAATGTAGCTGCAGCAAAGTAGCGGACTCTTTGATTATGGGTGAAAAGATATTTTATTGGCTGATTCCATATATTTCCATAATTGCTCATTAGTTGATGGCAAATACATAATTTCCACAGACTCAGGATATCTGGTTGTAATTGTGCACATCTGGCAAAGCTCTTGTTTTTTTATGCGTTTCATGTTGTTACTTTTAGCTATTATTGCTTAAATTGACAAACCGCTAAAGCAGGCTTGTCCAACCTGCGGCCCTTCAGCTGTTGTGAAACTACAAGTCCCATCATGCCTTGCCACAGTTCTGCTATTAGGTAATGCTAAAACTATGGCAAGGCATGCTGGGATCTGTAGTTTCACAACAGCTAGAGGGCCACAGGTTGGACATGCCTGCGCTAAACAATGCCTGTAAACTTCACTTATTGTTATGACCTTGGTATCAATTTACTTTTATGTAAAAGGTGCTTTTATGGGTTTTTCAGCCACTTCAGGGTCAGTCAGCAATATTTGCAGCCTATCTCTGTTACACCTGGGCCAGAGAGGACGTGCACAGCTAATTTGGCTGATTCTTTGCATTGAGTCTTGTATAGGACAATAGAACATCTGCCGGCATCCATATGACTGCTCGTAGAACATTGTGTACTTTGACTTTCAGCTCATTGTCTCACTGACGCTGCAACTGGACTGTGCTCTCCATTTTGTCAACTGTACAAAACTACATGCATCATTTGCAGCACCCATCAACGCGTTCATCCTTTAATGGAAAGCAAATGTCAACTTTTCTTCAGAATCACAAAACAATCGTACAGTAATTCATTTTATATAATGCAAAAGGACCTTTAAATCTAAAAAATGATTTTAGCCTGATTTGTCTGGGACATGAACTCCAACCTGCACACTAAAAGGTAATTCAGCCCCCAAATCACTTTCTTGATGAGGTTATGATTCCAAAATTGCTTGAAACGGGAATTTTAGAATGGGTATGGACCATTCTTGGACAGACAGCAACTACAGTAGGTCGACACCATTACGTCGACGTGACTGAAGGGGACATGGGGTTTGGTCGACAGTCAAAAGGTCGACATGGGGTTTTCCCAAATTTTTTCACAAATATCGACATGGACACTGAACGGTAGAACCGTGTCCCCTCTCATAGCTCGCTGCTCTCGCGATGTTCCGGGCACGATGCCTCGCTACACTCGGCACACTATTTTATTCTCCCACCACACCCTAGTGGATGGTAGGTAATGAAATACCGCCTGTCGGCACATGTCGGCTTAAAAAAAAAAAGTGAGAAACCCCATGTCACCCTTTTGACTGTCGATCTAATGACCCTGTTAACCTAATGACCAGGTTGACCTAACCCCACGTCGACCTTGAGGCATGCCGACCTTGTGGTGTAGACCTAGTGACCATATCCCTTTAGATATTATTATTATATATATATTTAGATAGATTTAATATGCAAAAATTGTTAAAGTTAAAAAGAAAACCAGCAACAAAATGGAACACAAAAATTAAAATGTCACACAAGTGTATAATTAGTTGTGCATATATAAATATCCCCGCAATGTACGTCAGCCCGATCTTGCACAAAATTGTGTGCGGCCCCATAGGGTAGTTAGCACTTTGACGTGAATCTATCCGATACAGCATGGGTTTACTGGGGGAAGATCATGTCAAACAAATCGTATTTACTTTTTTGACTGGGTGACTAAAGTCATAGATCAAGGTGTAGATGTTGCCTTTCTAGACTTTAGTAAGGCTTTTGACACTGTCCCACATCGCAGACTGTTAAATAAACTTGAAAGCTTGGGATTGGATTTAAACATAGTTGAATGGATAAGAGCGTGGTTGCAGGACAGAACACAGAGCCCAGAAGTGTGTTTTAACCCCTGACCACCTGAAAGCCAAGAATGTCTACATTGGCAATCACACAGCATACAGGAAGACACTGTGCAAGCTCTGTGGCACAGCAGACACCAGTAGTGCTATGTCAACCCTGAAAGCCTGCAATGTCTGCAAAGGCCCGCCCTCTCTCCCTTTACCCCTCTCCCTAATTACCTCATCTTTGTGGGCCTAAAAAAAGCCAATGATAGTCTCGTAGAAATGCAGGGTCATCCCGGGTTCAGTGTGAAAGGTGCCTACCCGGGTTGTCCCTGCTTCAAAAGCATGTGTGAATGGGTCCCAACCCGGGAATGTCCCTGGAATTTAATTCCCGGGTTTGTCTCTGCATTTCTGGTGTGAAAGGGGTACAAATGTGCCCCTGCCTTGCTGATATTTTTGCATGAACTTTATTTCCTCAGACTTAAAAAAACTAAGCCAGAGATCACTCTGTTTTATTCTGTTTTACCATTTGGGATCTGCTTGCTCCCTACCTGTGGAAGTTATTATTATTACCTTTTATTTACTGTATAAGGCATCACAAAGTGGTACTCAGTGCTGTACATATGGTACACCTTAAAATACAGGGTACACAGAATCTAAGATTACAGTGGAAAGTATCACTTGACTTTGAGCTAGCCAATCAGAAATCTCCTCAGCAGTAATGTAAGAGAAGAGTGTGAGAGGGCAGGGGCTAGTTGCAAAGTGTTTCTGCTCACTACATCGTACGCCATGTGACTGTGGTTGTCATGACACTTAGAAGACTATAAACCATTACCAGCAGATTGAAAAGGCAACAGATATGTTTTCTTGCATGAAACCTGAGTAATTTATATATATTTTTTAAAAACCCATGTAATTGCAGCTTTAGGTGACACTATTAAAAGAATGGCTAATTAGGAACAACCTTCTGACAGTCAGGGTAATGTGTGAAATAGCTAATGCATGCTGATAACTGATATAGGATCCTAAATTACCTCCAGTCTCTGCAGTAATGCGTAGTTGAGTTTCACTGTGTTAGAAAGGACCTGTCATTTGTTTTACATATCAGCGTGGAGACACGCGTGTGCTTCTGCTCTAGGTACTATCCGTGGATGCTCATTTAGCAGGAGGCATTTTGCTGTTTAAAAATAAGAGAAATGTATTTTTACTGAATAAGTGATATAATGGCGAGCCATTAGTCAATAAGTAAAATCCAGCTTGGTGTATTGTATTTGCGAAGTTGGTAGATTATTACCTCCAAATTTTAAATGGTCCAATTGTGTATTTATTTATTCATTCAATTCCAGTTTTGAGCTTCCTCCAGGCCAAAGGAAATATTTATTTTGAATGTGTGCGTGTTAATTATGAGCAATTAATCTGTTAATATAAAAAATTATAGGCAAATTGACCTTTTTGTAATTACTTATTATTATTATTATTATTATTAATAATAAGTAGTAATATTCCCAATGTTGTTGTTATAATTATTATTATTATTAATAATAATAATAATAATAATAAGTATAACAACGACATTGGGAAACATTGGGCATCATACATTGATATTTGACAAACGTTGATGGTCATTGGTCGATGTTCGAAGGTTCCAATGCCCTAACCCAGGGGTGGCCAAACCTGTCCTCAAGATCTACCAACGGTGCATGTTTTCCAGGCAACCTGTGGATCAATAGTAGGAATGAATGTTTTAAAATGTGACCGTTAGTAATGACTACAGCTGTGCACCAGCTAGGTAACCTGGAAAACGTGGACCGTTGGTAGATCTCGAGGACCGGTTTGGCCACCCCTGCCCTAACCCCTTCCTTCATCAATGGTAATTAGTAAATTTTTTTCTGCCAATGTTAAGGTTTTTTTTTTTTGTATCCATTTTTTTTTTATGTGCCCCCTAAGCCATAGCTGGATTGACAGGCTGGGCCAAAGCTAATGGCCTCCTAGTTTGGTGACCATGCCTGATGCCGGCCGAACTTGGACGTTTTTCTAGAGGCAATCATTTACAAGGCATGGTTTTGACTTGTAAGTTCGTCTGTCATCCCGCATGCCCTCCGAACTCGGAGTCTATTACATTTGACCCCCTGTGTCCGTTTGGGGGTGGGGAACGGGGCAGTGAGAGGACCAATGGATGTGTTGTTATTGTTCCAGCCATTTTATCGGCATGCTGAGGTCAGGGTCTGTGTCTTTCGGGGAGTTCCAACTGTACTTCTAAGCTTATGCTTACTAAGTGTCCGATACCTTCCACCATCAGGCAGCAGGGAGGTGTAATGCTTAGCATTGCTGCCTCACAGCACTGAGGTCATGGGTTCGATTCCCAACATGGCCCTAACTGTGTGGGGTTTGTATGTTCCTCCGGGTACTCCAGTTTCCACCCACAATCCAAAAATATACTGGTAGGTTAATTGGCCCCCAACAAAATTAACACTAGAATGTCTGTGTGTTCGTGTACATGTGGTAGGGAATATAGATTGTAAGCTCCACTTAGGAACTATTGGTGTTTTATGCATTAGAACAAAAGCACCATAAACATGGTCATTCTCTTGTTGGCAGCTAAACTACGGCCATTGTTACACTTAGTGGTAGAGTTCTGTAGCAGGTCTTAGTTCTATAGCATAAAGGTGAGGGTTGTTCTTTTTTAAAGACCTGTTATTTCCGTATATGTCTGACCAAAGACTATTACAGTCCCAAATCAAGCACAGCACCCACTGAGTGGTAACTACATATATCCTGATGCCATTAGGTATTTAAATGACCTCATAATGAGAGATTTGATATTTAGACAACTGAGTAATGTGTTGCTTAATTTAGCCCCATTCTGAGGAATGGAATTACATGATGTTACGTTAGTGCTACACATGTTGTTGTCAGTATGCCATCTCCGCCATAGTTCTACATCCCCCCCCCCCCTTCCTGCGCCCTGTATATACAAAGATGCAACCAGTTAAATTCGCTCTGCCTTAGCTCCCGCTAACTCTTCTAAAACTCCAAATACTAATCTGTCTCGCACACAGCAACCCTTTCATCTGACTCCTCAAGGACTGTTTCCTAAATACATGTATTTAGTAAAGTCTCTGGGTGGGATGTATTAATATACATCGCCGCCCTTTGCCTGACAGCCGCCGCAATGCTGCCGCATATGTACTAACATATGCGGCTAGCATGGGGTTGCGGTGACGGAGACCCCCGCGATACCTGTGATGTGGTCTGCGGGGGTCTCTGTGACATCCCGGCGGCTGCCAGTGTCCCTCTGCGTCTCCTCCTCCCCCCTGCAGCCGCATGTCCTCCCGGCTGTGACACCTGCTGGGGGAGGAGGAGATCGATGGAGGACGGAAGGGGGAGGCGTGCGGACGGCGATAGTGATTAAACTGACAGATATGCACAGTACAGTCTAGCCTGGTTTAGTTGCTCTACACATTTTCTGTCTCCTACTTCATTTTAGATATACAGTAGGTGTTTAAAGTTAGTTATTGTACATATATTGGAAGAATTCTCATAATACTGTATGTTTTGTTTCAGGATATTATTTTTAGTTTATCATAGCCTTATACATACCTCCCAACATTTGAAGACCGGAAGAGGGGCCTGGAGCTACTGGGTTGGTGTGGCTTTAAGTAAAGGGGTGTGGCCTAGCACCACAACCCCTATTTATGCTCCCGTAGCAGCTAGACACCCCCCCCCCCCCCCCCGACTTCCTCCCTGCACTGAAGAGATGTCGTTTAAAGATGTAGGCATTTCTTCAGCGTTCACTGCTGCTCTGGTGATCTCCACCTTGGATGGGCCCGTTGTAATCAGTTGGGTGGTATGTAGTGACGTCAAATAGCCCCACAGACCCGTGGTGGCGAGGAGGCGGTGAGCACGTGTGGGCACCGGGCGTCTGTGGGGCAATCCCCGCGCTGCTCTTACCTGCTTTACCCCTCCGCTTGCTGCTGTTACCACTGGGTTTGTGACCAGGACCTGCAGATCTACTTGTCTACAGTCTCTGCGCTCCTGGCTCCTGCTGCTATTGAAAAATGGCCATCACAAAATGTCTGCCCCCTTACAGTAGACCGTATCTGAGGATGCTAGAGGAGGCGGCTGCCTAACATCCTTAAAAACGGTCTGCTTTTAGGGGCGGCCATTTACTGAGGCTCATATTCATTAACAGCAGAAGCCAGGAGGAGCACCGGGACCGCAATCTCGGCAGCGGCGGCAAGCGTAGGGGTAAGGCAAGGTTTGGGATGTTTTATTTTATGGGGGGACGGGAGGGGGCGCTGCTGAAATTTTCAGGCGGGGGGGGGGGGGGGGCGGCGCAAATTTTGTAGTTACGCCACTGGAGGTATGATTATACAGTAGCTTATGGATAGGCTCTTATTCCAGTCAGCAGTACAGAGTTTAGAAAACATCATTATGATGTAAGTATGACGTATATACAGTAGGTACTGAGATCTCATTTCACCGAACAGAACAATCTAACGCTGGCCATACACTACTGCCATGTATCGCAGCAGTGTATGGCCATCCAACCCCCCTTGAGCCCCCTGGACATTCCTGGGTGACAGGATCGCATGCGACTACCAGCACGGGGGGTTCAAGTCAGAGGTTGGACCAGTTGCACGTGACCATGCTTCGGATCGAATGTCAAACACATGTGATTTGGCCGATTTCTCGGAATTGAGTCAATTCGTCCTGGTGTATGAGGTAAATATACTAAAGCTTGTAAAATGTAAAGAGGTGATGTTGCCCATAGCAACCTATCAAATTCTGTCTATCATTTCTCTATTGCATCATAGAAAGTTATAGACCCCTTTTAATTATAATTAATAAATATAAAGAATGAATGTTTTATAAATAGGAGAGTGACACTAAAGCCGGTGAGAGAAGAAACGAACATTTGGGAGAGATTAGCCACAACCTTCCTTGGTCTTGTCAGTCTCATCCATGATATTTTGCCAAGCTGCTGTACCCTATACAGGCCTGACCCAGAGTGCTCCCCCCAGTGGTGAGAAATGGCCAGTTCAGGATATTACATTGGTGCAACAAATGCCCAGGAATATTCTTAATTAAACTCCAGCAGAGCCGTGCCGAAGGTGGAATTAATTGTCCTAATCACAAACTGAACAATTATGGAAGCACCTTCAGGATTATTAGAGGTTTGTTCGCTTTGACAGATCGTTATGCAAATACAAATACTCTACTCTACAGAGCAATCATTTATCAAAGATACGAATGCATGAGCCTTCCCGGATGCCCACAAGGGAGAAATGCTCCCAGAAACCCAGGACAACCATTTATTAATGTCCTTGTGAAAAAAGTGCAAGGTCATTTATATAAATGCAAATGTAATCTCCGTCATATCGTCCTACCACTGCTATACATTCTTGCCTACTTATACCCCTTTCACACCAGAAAATGCAGGGACTTACCCCGGAAAATGGTCCCTGGATCAAGCCCGGGTTGGCCCCTTTCACACCACCCTTGTACCTGCATTTTGTGGTGTGAGGGGGGCGGCGGGGTCTGGGCAGCGGGGGCCGGGTCCAGACTGCGGGGATCCGGGCAGTGGCGGCTGGGCGCTTCTAGTGCTATTTGCCAGGCAGCAGGGCGGGAAGCGCTGGATTTGAAAACATAGTGAAAAGACTGGCCGGATGCTGATTGGCTGAAAGCGTCCAGCCAGTCTCCAATTCAGCGGCTCCTGGAAAGGTCTTTATTAATCAGAATGTGGAATGTACAGATGGCGATTCTATCGCCAATCGATGCTGCTCTCCATCCATCAGAAGGATCGCCATCCACTTCCCCACTGCTCCCCCTAGCTGCCCGCACCCCACATTAACCCTGCCCATTTCCCTGAAGCAGAGACGGGCAGGGTATCCGCTCCCCACCGCCATGTGAAGAGGAGGCCCATGTGTGTCAGATGCTTGTCCGTCCCCGTCAGATGCAGCTCCTCTCCGCACAACATCTGTACTGTATACTGTATGTAATTGCTCCAAAACATGATGATTTAAAAACATAATAATGCAGCAACCGGTGACTGGCTTTGGCTTGTCAGCCCACAGCCACTCTCCAGGTGGTAAGCACTGGGGTTAGGAACTAGAGGGAGGGCTAGTTAGACTACAGTGGGGGGGGGGGGGGGGGGTGTAAGCTGCAAGAGGGTTTTAATTGGGAGTAGGTTTAGGGTTAAAATATTCACTGGAATCCTTTGAGACTTTGACTGTTGGAATGTTATGGCCTACATTCTCTGCCTACATTCTCACTGTCGAGAGCTCAACCACCGGGATAGCGATACCATCCTGTCAGTTGTACATCATACTTATATATTTATTATTCCGTAGCAAAATAGAAACACAGAAACATTTTTACCAGGGCCGTTCAATATTTGATTTGATCTTTAACAGAGTCCTACTAGCTTTGAGCACCGGTGCCTTTGTGCAACTACTGATGTTACGGCACCTGAAACCAGACAGTAACTTTTCTTAGTATTCCTTGTTAATTTTCCCCTATCTTTTGTGATATTATCCATTTCCTATGCCAAGCGGCGAAAAAGCTGTTAAGCTGGAATTGGCCTCATATCTCCAAGGAGGTGAGAGGAACGCATCAGGCACTATTGACTCATCTGCAAAAGTTGTCTTCTAAAACATATCTGCGAAACGTGTGGGAGTTCTCCGTAGCAAAGCAATTGCAAGTTCATTTGTTATATCCAAGAGCGGATTCTTTGTGATTCAAAGCGCGGCGCCTAACAAATGTGATTCTGTTTCCAGGCTGTTTGCAGTCATATATTTTTCATTTGGTTTCACTTGGAAGACTGATACATCACATCTCCTTAGAGGAATAATGATGTTGCACAATCCTTTTCTCCCCTTCCTTTGTCAGGTGGCATGTGATATGCTTGTCGGCTGGTAATTTAAAGACTGTCAGTTTTTCAGTAGTCACCAGGGAGCCTAGAGATCACAAGTTTCTTCGCTTGGATCAGCGTTGCCTGAGAGAGGTCTGTATCTGGGAGAGGGGTGCTTGTTCTGGTCATGTGACTCTTCTTGTTTCCCCTTTACCCCCTTAACATTAACATCTTAATTACAATGAACTTTTCTGGAAAGAGTCCCAGAATAAGAGGTTGTATATGGTTTGGTAAATGTCATAACACAAATTTGTCTTCATAGGAACCTAGTCTGCAGGGTAAGCACATAATAACTCTGCACAAATAGGACAAACTTCTAAATTACATCGCCGTGGCTTATTCCATAGCAATGTTACCTCTGACATGTATTTGTGCTCTATGGAGATGGAGGGATGCAGAATAGGGCATTACATTTAAATATCATCTCATGAGACAAGAGCAAATCTTGTTCTGGATTTGGGGAGGGGGTGTCAGGAAAAGGGGGGGGCTGTGTCATGACTTTCCCGATAGCAGTTCTTTAAAGTTTCCTGTTAGTATTTCAGAGGTTTATTCAAACTTCTGTTCGGTAAAGTGACTCTGTCTCCTTCACGTCCAATAGCCATCCATGAGTGGTTAACGTTCTATGTATGAAGGCGTTAATGCAGGAAATTTAGCAGTTTAACAATTAATGAGCAATGCCATCCGATAAAGTGTATTGGGTCGTCCTGATTGTCCAATTTATAAAGCGTTTGCACCCTGACTGGGATAGCAAAGGCCAACTTGTTTGCAAAATATAGTGAGAATTGTTAATGAACACACTTTTTTTTTGCCCAGAACAATGGCGGATCCAGAGGGGGGGAGCGTTAGGGGATTACCTGTAACATTTGTGTTTTTTACTCATTTTAAAGTTCGTCCAGGCTTTGAATTAATGCTACCATTCCGACACTGTATGCATGGGCTGTGTGGGTCCCAGTGCTAATGATGAAGGGGTAACAAGGGCCCATCAAGAGCCCTATGTGAAGAAATACACCAGGGTCTTCTAGGGAGGCAGAGAGGCTCACCTCTTATTGACACCGTGACTGCATACTCATACCTCCCAACTTAAGTAGCTCAGTCAGAAGTCAAAGGCGCAGCCATTCAGAAAAAAGGGGAGGGGCTTAATGCTGTCAGTCTTCCAACAGAGGGGGTGTGGCCTAGCACCGCGTCCCCCATTGTCAATTTAGGGTCCTTTCCAGCACTCCCCGAAGTGCTGGGCAGCCCCTGCCTGCTCCCTGCACTGTACAGATGCCGTGCGAATGTGCAAGGCATCTGTTTAACGATCAGGGACAGCAGCAGTAATTGTTGGCTCCCCAAACTGCCTCCCCGCCTGCGGGAGACTGTGACACGTGGGCAGGACAGCGGGGCTGTCTGCAATTAACTGGACTGTCCCGTTGTAATCGAGACAGTTGGGAGGTACAGTACGCATACTGCATATTGTTGCACATAGATCAGTGGTAGCCAACTCAAATCCTCGATTTTCCAGACCACCTAGCTGCTGCACAGGTGCACCCATTATTCACTGACACACTTTAATCATCCACAGGTGGAGCTAATTACTTCACTTGTGATTCTGTGAGGAGATCTGGAAAACATTAACTGTTGGTAGCTCTCGAGGACTGGAGTTGGCTACCCCAGCACTAGATAAATGCAGCTGATTAAAGTGTATAATGATACCAGTAGAACATCTCTTTCAACACTCCGGATTCCCTGAAATATATCAATGACAATGCATTTATCTTCCTAATAGAGGGGTGGGCAACATACGGCCCGCAAACCGATCCTGCCTGGCCCACTGCTCCCCACCAGTTAGCAATGACAAGCAGTCTGACTCTGCTTGTCATACAGTAACAGCATACGGCGC
This sequence comes from Crinia signifera, assembly GCF_055691185.1. Taxonomy (NCBI): domain Eukaryota; kingdom Metazoa; phylum Chordata; class Amphibia; order Anura; family Myobatrachidae; genus Crinia; species Crinia signifera. The sequence goes on from NC_139227.1 coordinate 24,510,535, forward strand.
CTCTGAAGAAATCTGGGATTTCCTTTATGACGTCAGAAGCTAGTCAGCATGGGGGGGGGCGGAGCCACTGCGCGAGAGTGGGTCACAGCCGCACATCAGTTAAACTCCACACTTGCGCTTTGGCTCCGCCCCCAATGCAGCCCAGCGTCTGACTAGGTTTCCTCAGCAGCGCTGTGCCGCTATTTAAAGAATAATAATTTTAGGGGAGTAGAAGCTGCTGTGTTCAGGGGAGAGGGGGTGGGGGGGGGGGGGGGGCAGAAGCTGCTATCTGAGTCCAGAGAGAGAGGTGCTGCAGATATGAATGATAACAGCATGATACTGGTTGCTGTTGTTTTTTTATTACTGGTTTATAGCAAGGACCCCTACTTTTGAGTGGCCACACCCCCTTTTCCGGAGCACGGCCCTCGGATATTTACTGGAAGTGTTAAGTGCTGTATACCTCCCAACTTTTCTTGAGCTGGAGGCGGGAAGTAGCTGTGCGCGCCGGAAATTTCGAGGGGGCGTGGCCTAATTTCGGGGCGTGGTCTATACTCGCGGCTCCCCCCCGTGAGGCCACGCCCCCCATTTTGCCGCTATGGGGGGCATGACCCAGAGGCTCTGTGAGCCTCTAGCCATGCCCCCAGCCCCCTGGCTGCGGGAATAGACGCTGTGCGCATGCGCACAGCGTTTATTCCCCGCTGCTTAGCAGCCGACGGGGGACTCCCAACAGCCCCCCCACACCGCGGGGCACTGCCGCCCGCGGGTGGGACGGCGGGACAGGCCCAGATAATCGGAACTGTCCCTCTGTAATCGGGACTGTTGGGAGGTATGCTGCTGAAATAATTGCCCACCCCTGTCCTAGTACCACAGTGGTGACTATGGTTAAATAACATAAAAGTGTATTTTATATGGCTGGCTGCTTTTACTGTAAAACAAAACAATACATCTCCTGCATAAACTACACTATATATCTCCAGATCCCCTTTGAATACAGAGCAATAGGAATATTACATTCTAATATTTTAATCAATGTAACTGTTTCCAATGGGCTGGTTGTGCACGTCGGAGGCCAACTGTTCATTATCTATGGAGAAGTTGAAATAATAAGTGGTCTGCCGGAGTTCTTGCACTTTTCAAAACCGTGTTGCTGCAGTTTCATAATGAGCGGAGTCTCCAGGGCACCTGACTCCTACCAGCTACTGGAGATGTGAATTGATGTGTATGTTTTGCAAATTAAGAAGATTTATGATACATTTGGGGAATACATCATAACAGAAAATCTGCCTTTCTATTTATAATTTGAGATATATTGATGGTAAATGTTTGGTCACTGATTCTCTGTTTCTGAGGCGGACGGTCTGAGATTTGAGAGACGCTCTGTGGTGCTTTTTTAATTTGATGTAAATATTTTAGACAGTTGTATTGTTTGCTTTGTGATACAGGCTGAAATGATCAGTTTTAGAGTATTGTTCTGATTTGGTCTGCTTTTTCTACTCGATTCTGCTTATATAAGCAAAATCAAATAAACATCGAACGGTTTTCATCAGAATTCGATGCTGAATCGATCCCGCAGCATCGAAATCAAATAGAAAGATAGACTGTGCAGGCAAGACTATATAGTATGATTTAATTTGGACTATATAGTACAGACCTGTACTGTACTGTATAGTGACTTGCTATGGTGATGGGAAGTCCTGTTGGTGACGTCGTTGATCCCACAGGGTGGTGCACAGCATATACAGTAGGTAAGATCTTTGTTTACTGTTCTTTGTTATCCTGAAGAAAGATATAAATCTGAAACGTTGACAATACTTACCGACTCTGAGTAGTCACTGTTCAATCGTCCCTGAGTGCCGCCAATCCGGTTACTGTATGTATGCCCCACCAGTTGGTGGGTTCATTCAAAGTGGGCACCGGGCGTCAGTTGTCGAGGAACAGTGGAGTGCTGGCCTCACATGTGTTTCTCTCTCTATATATATACAGTATATAGTACAGATCTACACCAGGGCTATTTTTCAGCAGGCTCCAGCAGGAACTGAGGCCCTTATTCTAGTTCACTCTTTGTGACCAAATATTTCTTAGATGGACAAAACCATGTGCACTGCAGGTGAGGCAGGTGTAAAACCCCACCCAAATCTAATTATGTCTGCACAAGTAACACCTGCCTCACTGCAGTGCACATGGTTTTGTCCATCTAAGAAATATTTTGTCAGAAAGAGTGAACTAGAATAAGGGCCTCAGTTCCTGCTGGAGCCTACTGAAAAATAGCCCTGATCTACACTATATAGTCCATATCAAATGCGAGCAAAATTGCACCGTATAAACACCCCTTATACTTGCTTTGTCACTTTCTGATGGTGCATATGTGAGATGGCAAAGGGGGCAATTAGGGGGAGATATTATTAGGGGGCAATATACAGTATAGTACTAGTTAAAAGCCCAGCAAAATGACAGCTTCTGGAGTGTACTTTCAATTTGAGTTGTGACCGTTTTTAGCCCCCAGCCCCTATCTGCTCCTACCTCCAATCTTTGTCTTCACAGCTCCCTCTCTCCATATCCAGCAAGTTTGAAATACATCAGTGTCCCTGCAAAAATTGCGTTCACTTTCTGTTATCGGACATCTTTTGGCACAAAAAGGAGTAATTTGGTCAAGTGGACTCTAGTGGTCACTGGTGGTACTTCACCTCTCAGAGGTGAGGAGTAATTTGCCTTGCCAGAGCATTTTGCACAATGTAAGCTTGTCAGAAACATTGATTGGTTGATGCTCCTGATACACAGGAAGCTTCTACAGGTCAGCGAATTGCATCATCATGGCCCTGCCCACTTCCGTGGGATGGTGCAAGTGGCATCTTTGTACAGTGGGGCTATAATAATGCAATTTGTATTGTGATGCCCCTGTACTTGTATATTGCATGTCCTCTATTGGGAACCCTACTATAATAGGGCAGGATGTACTAAAGGGAAAATGCGGTAAAACGGGGGTTTTACCGCATTTTCCTATGGTCCATCACCCGTCCGCCCGTCTCCGCCTGGCAGGGTATCGCCACCTCTGGGTGGCGATACCCTATAGAAGCCTATGGGCTTCTATCGCCGTCCGCGCGACCCCCCCTCCCATCCTCCATCGATCTCCTCCTCCCCCAGCAGGTGTCACAGCCGGGAGGACATCCGGCTGCAGGGGGGAGGAGGAGATGCAGGGGGACACTGGCAGCCGCCGGGATGTGACGGAGACCCCCGCACACCACATTACAGGTATCGCGGGGGTCTCCGTCACCGCAACCCGATGCTAGCCGCATATGTTAGTACATATGCGGTAGCATCGCGGTGGCTGTCAGGCGAAGGGCGGTAATGTATATTAATACATCCCGCCCTTAGTCTTTTAATTTTTTTTTTTAATCACTATAATTATTAATATGTTTTATTAGGAAGTGGGGTGTAATATTACACTTCCTTCTTTGTAGTATTTTCCTTTTTTAATCACTCAGAACAGGACAATTCCAGGGCAAAGGGTTTTATAGGGCACCGTTGTGGGCGTGGAAAGAGTAGCTACCTTAGTTCATTTTTGAATTGTCTGTGTAAAATATACAACAGATGACAGATAAGAGGAATCTTTGCAAATGGATTATTGAATGCTGACATGTACGGCGCATTCCTGGTCTTTGTCAGCGGTGGCAGGAGTTCTAAGCTCTGTGAGCACTGTAATGAGGGCCTTGTGTGGCTTGTCAAAGGGTTTGCATTTGTGGTAGTTAGACCTCAGAGCGTGACAGGAAACCGGGACAAAACAAATCCCACCGGAGAGGACGTTGTCACTGGCTGTGTTTCCACTACAGGACTCTGTACTTGTCCAGGAATCGCTTTTCTGTGATACATGGGTAAAATAACATTGTGAAAAGAAAACTTATGTCACATTTTTAGTGCAGATGTGATAAATCATTTTCACAGGAAGTCGCCATTTTTTCCTTGCCAGGAGGCGGGCTCTGATAACAGTCAATCTTGGTGCCCCAGGTGACAAAAATCCTAGCTTCAATCCCTGACTTTCCAAGGCTTAGTACATCTACCACTCAGTTTTGGCCAAATGTACTAATATAAACATGCAGGGACAGGGGATTGAGGAGGAGCCTGGGTCCCTCTGATGTGTAAGTAAGAAGTGAAATGAGTGATAATAATAAATCACAATATGCAACATGGCAGTGGGTGTCAGGAAGAAGCAGGGATAGGCCAGTGGCGTAACTAAAAATTTTGCTCCCCCTAGCCAAAATATCATCTGTTGCCCCCCCACCCCCCAAATATCATTATATACCCCTAACATAAAAATGAGTTCCTGCAGTGCATTCACTCACATTTGCAGCAGGGCTCCAGTCCTCCTCCATCCATGCTCCACGTCCACTACCCTGTGGCATTTTCAGTGGTGGCGTGGCTCTGCAGTGGTGGCACCGCTGCCCCTCAGCCTGCTTGGCAGACTTTACTCCTCCTAGCCCAAGCAGGATACAGACAGCCCCTCAGGGAGGCCCTCTCAGTCTCAGTAGCTCGGCAGCCCGGCATCTCCTCCTCTTGGCCCGCTCGTTTCCTCAAGCCACTGGACCGGTGTACAGTCCTCCTCCACACTCAAAATAGCGGGCGGCCCGGGCGGATGTGGATGAAGGGGCAGACAGATGCAGCTTAAGGGGCGGGCTGATGTGGGGTTGCGCTGAGTGACCTCTGATGTCACACAGATGGGCGCCGGGCAGCGTCTAAAGCTGAGAGCTGCTCTGCCCATCAGCCATAAAAACCTGCACTGCTTAATCCCAAATCCCGGGTTTGGGTCATCCAATCCCGGGATTCAAATCCCAATTCGCCGCAAATCCCGGATCCCGACAATCCCTATCCTGGGATAGGCCACCCTAACAGGCGGCTCTCGGCAGATGCTGGAAGACTGCTTGCGGCACACAGTGCGCCCTGTGCCAGCCACCCTCTCTGCTTCTGCTGCCTGATGAGCACCGGCGACGCCCCGCCAGCGCTTGCTCCCCCAAGCAGTTGCAGTGGCTGCCGTACGATAGCTTCGCCATTTTGTAAGGCAGAGTGTGGGAGGGTATGGGGGGGCAGAGTGTAACCTTGAGAGGCAAAGTGTGACATGGAGAGGGTGATAGGGGGAGGCAGAGTGTGACAGGGAAAAACAGTGGGTGACAGGAAGAGGATGTCAGCAGTGGGCCCCCTTAGTCCTCAGGGGCCCCCAATGCGCTGCACCAATGGGAGTTCTGCCTTTGTGCGGCCCTCATTGTGAGGGTGCTTCTGCTGTAGCAAATGGGGAGAGATATCTTCTGCCATCCTCCCAAGGTACATTTGGGGATCCTTAATATTTGTGGGTACCCCTGACAATGTCTGGTTTTGCAGGGACATCGCAGAAATATAATTGAATAAATATGCTTTAGGATGTGATTGTCATGTCCAGCCCTGTTCTTCATAGAATGTATAATTGGTGTATAAACACATTAAAAGTGAATGATGTCATGAAAGACCTGGAACTTTGTTCACTCTCTCCTAACACTTCAGAATAGAAAGAATAGGCAAATTCGTCTTCTGCCAATTATCAACCCAAGTCATGCCCATGATGTGCCCACCTGGGCATGGCATAGGCTCTGGCATCTACTACTCTGCACCTTCCCTTACATGACTGGCACTGCCCTCCTTCCCTTGCTGCTGTTTATAATTGGGGCCTGCATTGTGCCACCTTAGCCCAACCTCCTATGTGGTCAACACAATTAGGTCACTGGGGAGCTGTGATGACAAGATTCACAGCGTATCGCACCATCAAACACACCCAAACTGCCACTTCACCAGAGACGTGCCGGCACTGGTGGGATGGGTGACATTGTGGTGGATGCTGAGGTTGAACTCATCTATGTCCAAAATCACAAAGAGGTCTTCAGGTGGGCCGTTGGACAACTTTAAGGCTATCACTCAAATATTCACTGCGTCTAAGCTGCTGAGGGAATTGAATCTGTGTCGGCAGATGCTAGCTTTGGCACACCCACAAAAAAGAGGTGACACCCCATCAGCAAATGGTAAATTTGGGTGATTCCTTTGTCCCCATAGAACATGGATGAGGGACCTTTGGCCCTCCAGCTGTTGTTGAACGACACATCCCAATATGTCTTGCTACAGTTTTGCTATTTGGCAATACTAAATCGGTTGCATGGCATGCTGGGAAGTGTAGTCATAGTTGCCTACCCTCCTGCATTCTGCAGGAGACACCCTGAAATACAGTAGCAGCAATCTCCCTCTCTCCCTCATTAGTCTAGCAATCTACCTCATGTCACCTAGACAACATTACATGGTTACATTTTGGGGGAAAAAAGGAATGAGAGACAGACACATTTACATTGAATCATCAGCACCATTTTCCAGCACATTACCAAGTATAGGATCTCTTACTAACTGCTTTGGGGCTCATCTACACTTGGATATAAGTCATTCTAAAAGATTCCTCCCAGATGTAGCAGTACACAGCCACGCTTCTAGGTGCCACGTTCACACTCTCTTTTTAACAATCTCTCCATATATGGAACTAGACACGCCCTTTGGGTGGTGCATGACACGCCCCCTCTATGGGGCGCTGTGCGAAATTCTATTACCAACTATAATCTCCCTGAAACTAGTTTTCAAAAGTAGGCAAGTATGAGTGTAGTTTAACAACAGCTGGAGGGCCAAAAGAGTCCCCAAACCTGCTATAGAACATTACAGGAGCAGAGGGAACGAGGAGATACACCTGGATAGATTTTGTGGAAAAGCAAAGAAAACTGCAGAGTATAATAAATAGGTCCTTAGGTGAGATATATAAATATTCTGTCCTGCTGTATAATATACTGAATACAAAACCCTCGGCAAGTCTGTAGCAACACTGGCAAGCACAGCTCTGTCACCTTTCAGTTTGCAGTTTACTAACCTGTCCAGCAGCTCCTTAGTATATAACATATATGACCAGGGTTTATTTTGCAAACACAAACAGCCTTTGATACAGTATATTGCATACCTCCCAACTTTGGCTGAGTTGGAGGCGGGACGTAGTTGCTGCGCTCTAGGCGCGCCAGAAATTTTGGGGACGTGGCCTAATTTCGGGGGCGTGGCCTATACCCGCGGCTCTCCCGCGAGGCCATGCCCCCATTTTGACGCTATGGGGGCATGACCCAGAGGCTCTGTGAGCCTCTAGCCATGCCCCCAGCCCCCTGGCTGCGGGAGCGTTTATTCCCTGCTTCCCGACAGGGGGGACTCCCAACAGCCCCCCCTCACCGCGGGACACTGCCGGCCGTGGGAGGGACAGCGGGACAGGCCCCGATAATCGAGACTGTCCCGCTGAAATCGGGACTGTTGGGAGGAATGCATTGCAAAACTCATGGTGTGTACACACGGTACAATCCAGTATGAGATTTTGACTATATAGTCAAATTCGCATGCAGATTGCACAGGTTTTTTACCCGATGTGCGCTCCCGGGACAGCACAAATGGAAACCCAGATAGACAGGGCAGCAATGACTATATAGTGCAAATCTAATGTATGAATTGTATGTAAATAGTACAGCGATAGCAAAGATTGCATAGCACTCGAATAGCAAGGGAATCTCACTGTGTGTACACACCATTACTCTTGTACTTGTTTGCCATTCATAAGTGGTTGTCAGCTGTGTTCTAGAGTCCCTCAGGTGAATTACAAACCCCCTATTCACTCTGGGCCATCTATTACTTGATAAATGAATGATATTCCTCCATAGTATGCTACCGTTTTTGCAGAGGACACTCATCAAGCTTTTCACGCAAACTACCTAGAAGTAGTCTGTATCCATGTTATTTTTCTGTAAGTGAATATATATATATATATATATATATATATATATATATGTGTGTGTACTGTATGTGTATCAGCTACTGTGTCAGCCATTGTGTCAGCTTCAGACTTTATATTCTGCATATATTTACATATACCCTAGTACAGATACTGTGCAGAACAGTAAGGTGGAACCTCTGCACCTGTCCCATGGTGGCGCTCTACTGGTGCTACTTCTCTACAGCCTTTATTTGCCTCTAATATAAGGATAGTGCCAAGATATGTGGAAGCAGGATGCCACAAAGAGCTCAGCCTCACCTCGCATCATAGTCAGACACTGCCTGTACAGTGGGGTGGTCAATAATACTGCAAAGAATAGGGGAGGCATGCCTCTCAGTGGGGGTGGGGGCGGGGGCATGCTTGAACTCTGATAGACACCTTGGAATGACCAATCCAGCAAGTGCAGGAAGAGTCTGGAGCTGTGCATCGCGGTAGCGGAGGACGGAGATGGGGACTGGAAGTACCATTAGCAGAACGGATGGCCATCTACCCTATTACCATAGATGGTTGCCATTGATGACTATAATCCAAACGACTATTGATGGTAGCATACTGTGTTTTACATATCGATGGCCATCCCTTTTTATTTACCTGACTGGCCCCTGAGCCAATCAGAAACTGGGGATGGGACTTTATGGGTGTCGTGGGCGGAGCTTTGCTCCGTGCCCCATCCCTTGGCTAAGGAAAAAAAAACTTATTGGGTTATGCTTTGATATCGATGTTGGGAAACCATCTGGTTCTCCCCCATCAATGGCATTGGCCATAAACCGTCAATGATTTTGAATCATCAATGGTCGCTGGTCATCCCTAATTAGCAGTTGCCCGTGCAGTGAGTGGGGTAAAAAGCAGACAGTACCTGGCTTACTTCCAACGGCCTCTCTGCCTACATATGATTGCAATGGTGAGACCTTATTCTGATTGTCCACCAGACACCGGATCCCGCCTTGCGGATGGTGGTACGCCGGTCCACCATTTGCACAGCATGGGAATGGATGTTTCCCAGCTGACATCTGGTGGTGTACCCCCCTTCACCCCCCCCGCGCATGTCCATCACAGCCGCATTAGCATGAGAACGCCCATAAAACGCTGCCCATTCCCATATGCTAATGGGCCAGCCCCCCACCCAATGAGCATGCGCAGTCAAAAAACATAGCCCCGTGCGAATGCATAAGCTCTTGAGAATGGACCTGAATAAGATCCCTGGTCCTGCTATCAGACCCATCCCCATGGATGCCTCACATACAACTGGTCTCACCGCGCGACACTGATCTCCGATGCACGCACAGTCATCAAAACCCACCTCTGAACCACAACCATATGGTTCCATGGGTCAACTCCTATAATCACATTCCTTATGTGCTTACGTAGTCCGTACTTCCTGCATGGTCAGGGTGTTGGTGCCGAGCTTTTCTGAGAATCTGGAACCCTCTGTGTAGCGGTGGAATTTACTGTAGCTCTTCAGAGTCTGTTTCTTGCAATCAGAATAACTGAACTATAAAATGTGATGGATTACTAGAATTGCTTCACCCACTCCTTTTACTTGCTGTAAAATCTCAGACCTTTGACCTCCTTTTATTAAGTTTAAAGCTATACCATCAGGTTTTTTTGTATTGTTTTTATGTGCTTGCCATCTGCGCTGGGTGGTGGTTCCATGCCTCCACCACTAACGCAGGCAGAACCAAAATGAAATCATCCCCGGTTATCGCAGCAGATTCTTTTATTGTACATTTTATAAAGAGTCCAAGCTATTTCTTTGTGCTGTTCTCAGACGCAGATGTTCAGCATATGGGGAGTATTGGTTGGTTCTGGGTTGTACATCCGCGGTCCTTGGGGTGTTATGTTTGCTTGTCCCCACGCTGGGAGGAAACTTAATGCAATTGTCTTGTTTCGGTTCTCTCCGCAGCTGGCTGAGCTGCCAGATCATTTGGTGAATCGCAGCATTTTCTGTTTCTCCAGTGGCTGGGGCACATAAAGGCCCGGAGAATGCGAGAAACATTCCATTTAGGTTTATTTATGAAATAGCAGCATACCGTACTTGTCATTCCTTAGGTCGAGAAATGTTCATGGCACAAATTGCATATTTCATCATGTCCCCAATTCCCTAATATTATGCTAATAGTAAATTGTGCATGATGTAAATAATAATGTATAGGCCACCTTGGGATAATAGGTAAGATCTGAGTTAGGGAATGCGTTCAATTGGTCGACAGTCAAAAGGTCGACCACTATTGGTCGACCACTATCGGCATCATCAAGCCCCGGGATTTGCAGGTCTCAGAGGAGGGGCTAAAATGATGTTATTTTAGTCCCGCCCCTCCCCAAAAGCCGTAATAAGGTATTGCTTTCCAAGTTCTATTGGATGTGACAATGTTGGGTGTTAACACTTTTGAAAATACAAACGCTATTTCAATCATGTAGGGGGAGATGTATTAAAGCTTGGAAAGTGTTAATGTGGAGAGAGATAAAGTACCAGCCAATCAGCTTCTAATATACCAGGGTTGCCTACTTTTGAAGTCTCCTCTCCTGGAGAAGTCTGGAGAGAAGACTGTCAGCATCTCTTCGGGATGTCATCAAGCCCCGAACCCAGTACGCTAAATCCCGCAATTTGCGGGTCTTCGAGGGGGCTAAATGATAAGCATCTTTAGCCCCGCCCCCTCCCCCGGAAACCCATGAATCACAGAAAATTAACTTTGCGCTAAGGAGATGAGGGGGGGGGGGGGGTGTCAGTGCGGGCACAGTTATCCAGGAGAGTTGCCCACCTTTCTGGGAGGGAACTAATTTGTTCAGCTGACCAATGACATATCGTCTAGTGCAGGCAAGGCCAACCTGTGGCTCTCCAGATGTTGTGAAACTACAAATCCCATCGTGCCTTGTCACAGTTTTGCTTTAAGGTATTGTTAAAACTGTGGCAAGGCATGCTGGGATTTGTAGTTTTACAACATCTGGAGAGCCACAGGTTGGCCAGGCCTGGTCTAGTGCATCCATGGTTGTGTACACAAGATATGTATCTGAATGACATATCTCACGTCGAACCTACGGCACAGCCAATGCCAATAAATTGGTACATATGACTGTCTGTACGCCCGATCCACCTGTTCTGCACAGTGTGGTTCTTTGTCGTGCGCCTAAAGTGGCTGCCTCATCTGGATCCGTTGTGAGTAGGATCAGTGGCGTAGCTAGAAATTTTTCTCCCCCCTGCCCAAAAAAATGGCGAGGTGATGGACCGCTGGCTGAGCTAACAGGTGACCCAGGCAGCAGTGAGCGTGAGATGGTCCCGCTCTGTGCATATCTAATGAGCTCATTACATATGCACAGGGCAGGACCCGCTCATTTATTATGCACTGCTCTGGGTCCCCGCTTATTAGATATTTACAGGGCGGGACCAGCTCAGCGCTCACTGCTGCCTGGTTCGCCTGTCAGTTCAGCCAGTGGCGCCCACCACAAACCCTGCTGGTGCCGCTCCCCCAGGCCACTGCAGGGTCTGCCACATATGTAGCTACGCCACTGAGTAGAATAAACAATCCTGCAACTGATGACCCAAAATGGCTGCCTCACCTCATGCAAGCCCAAACTTCCCTAATATGTTCATAGTACACTGCTTTGGAAATGTAATCTTTTGTATCAGGCTTTTGCTGATGTTTTTAAAATGTAAACCTGTCTGTATCATGTTCTTAGTGCCTGCTAAGAACTCTTCCACCTGTGGCACTGATGCATCATTTCTCGTCCTGCAAGAGAGACTCTGCTTCGCGCACTTACACCAGTTACTGTATAATCCCTGCCCAGAAATCCGGGATTGCTGCTTGGTTGTTTGCCTATTACGTACCAGCGTCACAAACAACTCTAACCTCTTGCAAGCTACAGTAACTACATTATTACTGCTTAATATCCTAAATATTGATTGCATATCACATGTGCTCTATTATTTCTATTCATAGCCCATAAATTCATTTCAATTATACAAGATTTTACATATTTAATGCTTCCCAGAATCGCAATTAATATTACTCTTGGGGCAAACATCTAGGTAGATCTGAGAAGTGTTTCGCCTGTTGCCAATTTCACGTCCACCTTGCCTTATTCGGAAGAGGTTTTGTTATTAAAGTGTATTAAGTGGTTACCGCCCCACAGATATTATTAACCTAATGAGTCCAGGATCCAAACTACAAGGGCTATTTATCCAGTGCAGGGCCACAGAGAGTATGGCTGAGATCGGGTACTGTAGGGCATGGGCTAATGTAAGGGGGCCTGGCCATCCCTCTTTTAAAAACAAAATAAAAAACTGTAGAAATAGTGTTTGCATCACTGCGACTCTGATGACATCACACCTTGCGGTTGCTAAGGAGGCTACAGGCGATACCGCAGCAGTGCTAGTTGCTGTATGGTGCCACTCCAGATACCCTGCAAGCCACATGTAGGAAGTGACGTCGAGGGGGGGGGGTACTTTTTACCCGGGTCTGAGTCTACTGGAGTGGCCGGGTCCTGCTCTCCACCTCACCCTGTTGCAGGGAGCCGAGCAGTGGGGGGCGAGATGACAGACTGCCTCAGCAGCACAGCCTCTCTCCCCAGCTCAGAACGTGCTGTTCAGTGTTTTACTGGGCTTTGGCTGAGTTTTTGGCGCCCCTGCATGCAAGTGCTGTCTGGCAATGACAGTGCCATCCTTTGTTCATTAGAGGGTACTCTATTTATCAAAGGATGAAGAGCTTTTGATTGCAAAAAATCATCTTTATTCCTCTCCCAATGTATTAATAGCATTGCCCCGCTTTCAGTGGAACAGCCCTGATTTGGCGGTACTATGATGCCAACCGGAAACCTTGTCACCATTCTAGCACCCTGCTCCTTGAAAAATCCTTGCAGTTCCTCCTTCCTGCCTGGGGTGTCGCTGTCTGCTGTGGTGTTTCTACAACAGTCTGATTTGTATCTCAACACTGCGTGTCTCTTTTATGGGACTTGTCTTCCTGCTGAAGATTCTGGTGCAGGTGTGTCCAGGTCTGGATGCAGTAAAATAGAATTTGACTTAATTTAAACGCCAACCAGCTGTGCCCACTAGGATGCGATTATGCCCCTGGCCTCCCCTCCCAAATCCAAACACTCAAATGCTGCCCCCCATATGCTATCGGGCTGTCACTGACAAGTAGCATCTCCTGTACCCTTGCATTATGTCCCAAGTTAGTGCCCCCCCCCCCCCCCCCCATTGCTGGTGGTTCTATGGAAGGGGCAGGAATGCGGAAATCGGGACCACCATGTATATGACAACTTAACAAGAGGGGTGTTTTGTATTTTTATCCAAGTGACTCCTCTATCACCAGTCTTACAAAAATAATATTGACAGTGTATTGTTCAGCTTACATCCAAGTTGAAGTCTTCCATTGTGCATTCAGCTTCCTTATTAATAACTAATGAGGTCTAATTTCTGTTCTTACTTGTTTTGTTTAAAAATGCATATCCTGACTAGTTGTATAATGCTTTTACAGAACACTCTCATTTATTAAACAGGATGACTGGGGCATAAACATCATGTCATGTCTGAAATGTTCTCAGATGTAGCCGTTATTGTGCATATTGTTATCAATCATTTACTTATTGAGCATTAGAGGGTCAATCACATTGTATTAGGAGCAGGTTCCACCAAAAACACACGCTGTTCTGCAAATTGTAACAACCCTCCAAGTGTATGAAGGAGCGACCGTCGCAGATATGTCCAAATGATGATGTCGGGAGGCATACATGGTGTCGGGCAGGGCCGGTGCAAGGCACCGGAGCGCCCCAGGCGAGTCGGGGTGGGGGCGCCCCGGTGCCGGGGGAGGGGGGGGGTACCTGTCCTGCAGCGCTGTGTATTTAAAGCTGGCGGCGGTGGCAGAGAGGGGTCCCTGCAGTCAACGAGCACTATCCGCCGGGCTATGCGGAAGCGCTTCTGTTGTGAAAACACTGGCCGCACGGCGCACGCTGATTGGCTGAATCTCAGCCAATCAGCGTGCGGACAGTGTTTTCACAACAGAAGCGCTTCCGCATAGCCCGGCGGATAGTGCTCGTTATTTCTTATTGACTGCAGGGACCCCTCGCTGCCTCCGCCGTCAGCTTTAAATACACAGCGCCGCAGGACAGGTACCCCTGCGGCACGGGGGACAAAATGCCGCCCTCCAGTGGCCGACGCCCTAGGCAAATGCCTAGATTTGCCTAGTGGTGGCGCCGGCCCTGGTGTCGGGAGGTATGTGTATACATGGTGTTGGGAGGCATGTGCACAGGGCCGGTGCCACCACTAGGCAGGTTTAGGCATTTGCCTAGGGCGTCGCCCCCTGGAGGGGCGGTAGTGAGCTGCAGGCCAGCAGCAGCAGGAAAGCTACTGCAGCAGCAGCAGGAGAGCCGGAGGAAGGAAGCAGCACGGCACCCCCCCACACCCCCCAAGCAGCACAGCAAACCCCCCCAGGCAGCACGGCGGGCCCACCCCCCCAGTGCGCCGGCACCATCGCACTCCCCATAACCCCCCCCCCCTCCCCAAGAGCAGCATCGCACCCCCCCCCCCCCCGATGGTGCCGGCCCTGCATATGCATAAGTGGTGTTGGGGGTATGTGCATAAGCCTGTCGGGAGGCACGTGCATACGTGATGCCGGGATACATGTGCATACGCGGTGTTGGAAGACCTACATATGCGGTGTCGGGAGGTATTGCATGTGCATACGTAGAGTAATGCTAATATCTATCTAATATTTTAAAAAAAATGACTTTTTGGTTTTGTTCTGTTATGGACACCCTGAGATCCATTACGAGTCTGATATTTGGGATCAGACCCCCATCGATGGTACTCCGTCCTTGCTGTATTAGACAAAGTCTTAGATGCAGCTCATTTCCCTAGTCTTGCTTCATCTACCACAATGATTAGGTAACGGTCTGCTCTTATTGGTTAGAGCTGCACAGTGACAGCCACTCAGCAGGATCAGTGACATTGATTTCCCTCATTTCATCCCAGTAGGAGCATCTGCTGCTGTACGCTAATTACAGGGAATCCTCTGGAGTTTACCTCCATTCCCACAAAGCAGGTTACAAACCGAAAACCGATCACATTTACAACACTTACGTAATCATACAAACAGCTATCTCTATCAGCGCAGCAGCTCACATCCCTGACACGCTGACATATCACATCATTAACCTGTTTCAAACTAATTGCTCTGTCACCTGCAGCCAACAGCACTGGGCAGTAGGAAAGTGTCCTTTGTAATCCGTTATTGGACTGCACTTTATGGAGTGTATATAATGTAGTGTATGTACTGTATACAGCATATAGTAAACGTCAATGAACATACCCATCCTCGGAGGATTCGGAGATGCTGCAGGGTTAGTTCCTGAAAGCAGGTGCGGGGGACAGGTGAGAGGAAATGGCAAAGGATATCACAGTGCTGCTGTCTACCAGGGGCATAAGTAGAACGATGTGGGCCCCATAGCAAAATCTTGGAAGGGCTCCCCCATAGTCACTACAATGTTCATTGGGGGGGGAGACAGAAGAAAGGAAAGGGAGAGGGTGAGTAGGAATGAGAGATTGTCAAGGTGAGTGAAAAAGAGGAGCAAGGGAGAGAACGTGTCAGCGAGAGACAGGGGGAGAGAATGTGTCAGTGAGAGACGGTGGGGAGACAGTGTGTCAGCGAGAGACAGTGTGTCAGCGAGAGACAGGGTTAAAGAGCGTGTCGGGGAGAGAGCGTGTCAGTGAAAGATGGGGAGAGAGCGAGAGGTTGTTAAGGAGAGACAGGTCTAAGGATAGAGGGTGTCAGGGAGAGAGAGATAGAGAGCGAGAAAGAGACAGTGCCAGGTAGATTTGGAGAAAGACGACTAGAAAGAGAGGGTGTCAGAGAGAGAGAGACAGGGCAGGTAGAGAGAGGGGTGAGAGACTGTACAGGTGCCTCTGTGTACCTTTTAATAACCCCCCCGACCCTACCCAGTACAGCAGTACAGGTGCTGCTATGTACATTTTAATTGCCCACCCCCTTTCAGTTAAGGTCCCACTTTGTACCTCCCCAGCCACCCACCTCAGGACTAGTGACGCTACCTTTGGCAGCACTGCTCCAGCTCCACCGAGTCTTCAGCCTGGCGGGGTCTTCAGACTGTGGGCACCGCCGGGTTTCCGCACCAAACCATGGGGTTTCCGCAGCACACTGCCCAATCTCCACTGCGCCGGGTCTCCACACCACTGCACATCGCCAGGTTCCAGACGCCACTACATACCTCCAGGTCCCAGGAGCCACTGCACACCATGGGTCCCCAGGGTACGCCGCCTCATCTCCTCACCGCTGCACCAGGTCTCCACATCGCACTGTCTCCTATCAACAGCGCTGGAAACTGGACAGGTCAGGCAATTTTTTTATTCACACAGGGGCTGGTCACTAGAGAGTGACGTTGTGCCCCAGAGAAGAGAGGGGAGTAGAGAGGCAGGAAGGAATAGCTGGGTCACCTCCTACAGTGCTGGGGCCTGGGACATCGGCACTGTCAGCGGCATTATATTAAAAAGTTCAAAGGTACAGGGGATTGCTAGCTTGGCCACGGGCCCCCCCAGCGCCCGGGCCCCATAGCAACTGCATCCCTTGCACCCTTGTTATGCCACTGGTGTCTACTAGAAGAGGCTTATGTATCAGAGGAAATGGCGCGCCAGACATTTTTCCGGCTATTCCTCCATTGTACATGTTTAAAAATGGGCAGTGCACCCTTTTTCTGATTTTGCAGCACTGCTGTTACCAATGTGGGAAAGGGAGGTAAGAACACAACAATTACTGTAGGTGTCTCCCCAGGAATCTGGGGGCCTGTGTACACCACACTCATTATACAGTAGACACGCCATTGGTTGGAAGGTTGCAAAATCAAGATGGGAGCAAGGCTGTGCCCAATGGCAACTTTCACCCTGCGGGGGACAACACCGCAAGTGGCTCTCTTCTCTACCAGCACACTGCAATGTGGGCTTCATTTATCTAATTTGGCTGTGGATTAAATAGACAATGCAATGTATGGAAAGTACCAGCCACAAGTGACAAAGCAAAATGTACAGTAGATATTCAAAAGTCGATGATCATTACGAGGATTTCTATACAATACAAGGACTCGTTCTAGTGACTGATATACAAGTAAAAAGTTGATATGCCTCTAGATGCAGAACCGTAAATAGGGGTGTGAGAGCACAGCTTCTGCGCATGACTCTGGGTAACACCATCTGTGTCCACGCCTCTTGTTTCTGGCTAGTAGGGTGTCTGGGATGCTCTGCGCAGTGCTGACCACCTGTTGGCGGGTAAGCACATGGCACACTGTTGCCCTGTTACAGCACTGTACAGATGTATCATGTATTTTATAGTTTTGCAAGGTGGACCCAACGGCATTCACTTTACCTTTACACATCTCAGAGAAGGACTCCTTTTGGTCTAAAGGCCGATACACACTGGGAGATTTTGAGCTGAACGCAGCTCTCTTTTGCTGTTTGAGCTCAGCTCAAAAACCGCCCAGTGCGGATGCATCGTAGGTGATCGCTAATGTGCGCTCCAGCATAATCGACGGCTGCCGCTGCCATCTGTAGGGCTGTTTTACCAGCCGAGTTGATGACTTTCCATTGGGTCCTGCTATAGAAAGTCGTCCACCCCCGTGAAAATCACGGGTTCAGGTGAAAATCAGTGTTTGCACTGAGCGATTTTCCAGACATCGATTTTTTCATTACATCGCTGGCTATACACACTGCGCAAAATTGCCCGGTGTGTATGGACCTTAAATCCCGATAATAAATTTGCTGACAAATGTGGAAAGTTCAGCACATAGAAAGTGCAAACACAATCAAGATGAGGGATGTATCCGACCCTAAACGTTGAAGCTAACATTACGAAGAGAACCACACAAAATGGCCCTTACGGTCTTTTAAAAGTTCACATTGAAATAGCTCTCTAGTGCCCGTATAACAAGAACCCTGTAAACCCTGACTCTATAATTACTGCCACACGTAAGCGTTAATTGCCTCGGAATCCTCTTCCCAATGGATTGTAGGGGTTAAGGAAGGGAAGAGGGACCGAGGTCTAATTGCAGAAATGTTAGACAGGGATTAACGACGTGAATAAGTAGTACATGATATTGTGTAAAGACGGGAAAGCTGTAAAACAAATAGATCTGGAATCAGTAATAGATAGACCTTTTGTTTCCCAGGGAGCTAGCAAGCTCGGAGCGGTGCCTTGTGTGGCCTCTTCTAGAAATGCTTTTACCAAGTTATGATTTGGCATCTAACGCGCAACCCATTAGCAGTGACAGGTTAAAATCCCTCCATAGACTGTACCACAAAGGATCTGAGTCAGGGCCAGCCATTATTCCGCGAAGAGTTACAGCCAGCTCTTGATCACCGCTCATACGGGTCTTTTCAACTCGAAAAACGCTCCCCTGTGCTTTATATTTTCTGATCATGCTTTATTTTCCGGTACACAAAAAGCCATCCTGCAAATATCCGTATTAATGCACAAAAGTCCGCTTCTAACTTACCGTACTCTCGGCGTACGCTATATTTAAAAAAAAAAAATTGTACTTGGTTTTATTTTAAAATAAAATTAATATCTCTCCGAGGGTCATGATGTGGCATTTGTCCAATCTTTTTGTTCGCATTAAACCCATATTTTACATAGAAATCAGGTGATAACCTTTTTCCTGTTAGAGCTTTAAAGTCCCTCTACCTAATTATTTAAATTAAAAAGTCGACTCATCCAAGAAGTGACTTTGTTCCGTATATATCTTGGATTTGTGCGAGCGGTTAATTGACGTGACTTTTAATGGAAAAATCTAGTAATTCCGTATGTAAAGGGAAAATAAAAGGAGGAAATGAAATATGTGTATTTTTTTTCTACGCCGCATTTCATCTTCCTCTACAAATATATATCAGACTCGCTATCTTCAACAAGGTTATTTTAATTACCAATTTAAGCACTATATATAATTAACTGCCAGCACGTATTTAAGTCAAAAATTCTGTGCATTACTGAAAACCCAGTTCATTTTTATTCCATTTTTCAGTCTAGAAGTACTCTGTTGCTCGCCTTAAGATTATTTAGTAGCATTTAAAATTATATTGGTGCTATTACACTCCTGGATCAAGGCCTTTAATATATTTGCATTCATGAGCCAAAGCTGGAGTCCATTATCATTTCAAGAATTACTGACCGAATCGAAACAAATTTAAGCAGGACACTTTTATTCTGATAAAGAGAGACTAATTTCCTGGCATTCTGCTTTTTGTAGTTGTGGCCAGCGCAGGTCATTGTATTTTGTGAAGAAACGCAAGAGGAGGAGAGATAAGGATGGTTTATACCACAGTCTGCGGAGGTCACAGGGCCTCACAAATCCTATTTCTCAGATCATTTTGCCACTATGAGTTCTGCCCTCCTGCACACAATTCTTTCTTTGTAAATGCGCAATGTGTAACCTTTTTGCAGCTGGCTATTGATATTTATTTAGTCAGGGTTGCCTACACCCCCGGCCAGTCTCCCGCGACCCCCCCTCGGCAGGGGGCTATGGGTGCAAATGACGCGAACCGTGTCTCTGTAGCTGTGCAATGCCTGAACGGCGATGGGGCCACGAGGACACGATTGTGCTGACCACGCCCCAACCCCGGATGATCCGTCGGCCGCGCCACCACTATCCCGCCCCATCAGCGGCCCCGTCCCCCCTACTTTCACTTTGAGCTGTGACTGTTTTTTAGCCCACAATCTCTCCACCCCACCCCTACCTCCAACCTCTTTTTTTTACAGCTGTTTCTCTGCATATCCAGTAAGTCTAAAACAGATCAGTGTCCCTGCAAAAATTGCTTTCAGTTTCTGTTATGACACCTTTTAGCACACAAAGGATTAATTTGGTTTGTCGATTGGCCTCTAGTGGTCAGTGGCGGTACTTCACCTCATAGAGCTGAGGAGAGTTAGCCTTTTTTATATATAAATGACATATAATTGATTTGGGGGGGGGGGGGGTGACTTTACATTTGCTTGTGAGCTATTTAATTAATTGATATTTAATAACCTCTAGCAAGATTTCAAATATTGCAGTCTTATGTAGCACTGGGTAATGCAGAACCACTGGATCTGAAATAAGTTGCGTTATATAACAGCTGCTCATTACATTCACAAAAATATTTCCAATTTATTGCAATTGATATTTTACAATTCAGTGCAAAATATTGTCACATGTGACCGGCAATGAGAAGGGTAGCTAACTGGTCTATTTATTAAAGGGAGAAAACGCCTTCTCTGATGCTGAAACCACTGGCGTCTTCAGAATGGGTGCAGTGTGCACAGTGCACCCATGCCTCTGAGTTTAGGGGGCCCACACCACATACGCTGAATCCAGCCTCCCTAAAGTTCCCCATTGATGCCAGAAAAAGCACAAATTACTGGGACAATGCAGCGCTGCAATTTTCCTGACATTTTGCACATGCACAGTAGAGAAATCTAGAGTAAATTGGCAGCCATAGTGCTCAGACTCTACGACACTGCCGTCTAGAGAGGAGGAGGCCGCGGCAGCAGCAGCATCAGCAAATGGGCTTCAACCATTCTTAAAAAGCCCCTGGATGAAACCATATGTCTTTGCTGGAGACAGGATTTTCCCTAGCTGTCCACTGTGCAATTGGTGGCAATATCCTCTTCCAGCCAGTGTCGGTACTAGAGGGCAGTGTTACGCATAGCTCCACCCCCTGCTTTCCTCTGTGGTGTTCTGTGGTATCACGCAGCGCTGCGGTGGCTGGAAAACAGAAAAAGGGTGTGGCCCAGCCACACTGATGTTTTTAATACTGGACCAGGTTTTTGGAGCTTGTCTTCATGAGTTAATGTCATCTTTAGATAGCATTAGATACAGTAGACAATGGGCAACATTCTACACATTTGGGATCCTCCGGTCTTGTCTACGGTTTGCTCAAGTATCCGGCTGTCAGTGGCTCAGATGAGTGTTCTCCTAGAAGGAAAGTGATCACTTCACTTATCACAGTTCTTAGGGAGTCTGTGCCTCTGTAAAATATTCATAAATTGCCCTGATACATAGGGGTAGGTGTATGAAGCAGTGATGAGGGAGGAGCAGTGAGCCAGAGGAGAAGCTGCCAATGGCAACCAATCAGCTGCTCTTTAATTTTATATTATGCAAATGATAGATGTTACTTCAGTGCTGATTGGTTGCCATTGGCCACTTCTCCTCTGGCTCACTTCTCCTCCCTCATCACTGCTTCATACATCTGCCCCATCAATCCTTATGGGTGCAATTTGTGGCAGTGATAAATTATAATTATTGGTGCTAAAACATTGTAAGGAATAAATAATGCCCTATTCCATCTTGGCGCTGAATGCTGACATCACAAAGGCCATAAACAGGATGTACAGAAGGCACCAGCCTGCTACTATACTAGTAATATAAACAGTCTGCGCCTGAACTACTCCCTAGTACAATTTCCCTTCCATTAATAAAATTATTGCGTGCAGGTTGCATGTGTTTACGTGCTGGGACATGATGTGATTTTATGTGGCAGGTTGCGCCATGCTCTGGGACAGCTGCCCTTTTGCCCTTCACCGTGGACATTTATCGATTATAATTCCAAGCAATAATTACTTCAAAGGACAATCTACACCAATCAATCCATATCATTTTGCAAAGAAAAAGGGCTGAGCTGCCGTGATTGATTTTAGCTATTCATCCCCCTTCCGCCTCTGCTTTAAATGGTCAGACGACTGCCTTTTCCATACAGGGGGGTTGGAAAATCTTAAATTGCACACTCAATAAATTGTGGCTTTGTCTATTTTTAGTGATCATTAAGGTTATATCATAGCGGAGAAATCTGGAGCAGATTAACTGTGAATGTAAGATGTTTCAGACCATCATCTGTAGTTAATCATACGGCAGCTCAAGCAGGTAGAGCAGCGAATGTAGTATCCGTCATCTACACACTACAGGCACACACAAAGTGTGTATAATATGTATGTGTTCCTATTATAGTATACATAGTATCCGTCATCTACACACTACAGGCACACACAAAGTGTGTATAATATGTATGTGTTCCTATTATAGTATACATAGTATCCGTCATCTACAGTACACACTACAGGCACACACAAAGTGTGTATAATATGTATGTGTTCCTATTAAAGTATACATAGTATGCGTCATCTACACACTACAGGCACACACAAAGTGTGTATAATACTGTATGTATGTGTTCCTATTATAGTATACATAGTATCCGTCATCTACACACAACATGTGCACACAAAGTGTGTATACTATGTATGTGTTCTTATTATAGTATACATAGTATCTGTCATCTACACACTACAGGCACACACAAAGTGTGTATACTATGTATGTGTTCCTATTATAGTATACATACTGTAGTATATGTCATCTACACACTACAGGCACACACAAAGTGTGTATAATATGTATGTGTTCCTATTATAGTATACATAGTATATGTCATCTACACACTACAGGCACACACAAAGTGTGTATAATATGTATGTGTTCCTATTATAGTATACATAGTATCCGTCATCTACACACTACAGGCACACACAAAGTGTGTATAATATGTATGTGTTCCTATTATAGTATACATAGTATCCGTCATCTACACACTACATGCGCACACAAAGTGTGTATAATATGTATGTTCTTTTTATAGTATACATAGTATGCATCATCTACACACAACATGCGCACACAAAGTGTGTATAATATGTATGTGTTCCTATTATAGTATACATACTGTAGTATCTGTCATCTACACACTACAGGCACACACAAAGTGTGTATAATACAGTATGTATGTGTCCTTATTATAGTATACATAGTATCTGTGCAGCATTATGTGATTATGGTATACAATCTTCATATTGGTTGTATATAATGTGACATATATATATATATATATATATATATATATATATATATATATATAGTGTGTGTGTATATATATATATATATATATATATATATATATATATATACATACATACAGTCATAGGTGCCGATTTAGGTTTTTGCTGGTGGGTGCTCATGCCAAAAATATAGAGGAGTGGCTTCATGGGGAAGGAGTGTGGCCACAAAATAATACCAATATATTATTATGGAGCACATAATAGAGCAGTTGTCTCCAATATTCAAATTACGACAACAGAGTTCCACATACATAAACAGTGCAGAGTTCCACATACCCACAGTGCAGGAACATAAATGCAGGTACACAGTGCAGGTACATAAATGCCCCCACAGTGCAGGTACATAAATGCCCCCACAGTGCAGGTACATAAATGCCCCCACAGTGCAGGTACATAAATGCCTCCACAGTGCAGGTACATAAATGCCCCCACAGTGCAGGTACATAAATGCCTCCACAGTGCAGGTACATAAATACCGCCACAGTGCAGGTACATAAATGCCCCCACAGTGCAGGTACAGTAAAAAAATGCTCCCACAGTGAAGGTACTCCACGGACAGAATACACTTCCCGGCATACTGTTCCCAGGTGGCGGGACTGGCGATGTGGGTGCTGAAGCTGCAAATTAGCAAGTTAATATGGCGGCCTAGCAGCGGGACTCGGGCCCATGGGTGCTTATCAATTTCCGTGTGTACTCGGGCCCTTGAGCACCCACAGAATCGGCACCTACAGTATGAACACAGTATGGCTAACTACTCGTCTCTGAGGTGAAGTACCGCTATATATATATATAAAATGTGTCATATACAATAAACTTGACGATTATATAGCCCTTTAGGTTTGGCCAAATTATTTGGGGTATACTTGGTTACTTTATTTGTGAATATGCGTTGTTGGGCTATATTGGTGTCCCTGCGGCCTACATTAATTCTTCTCCAATAAACATACACAGCTACTGCTTCAGAAGTATTAGCAATACGGCCAAATGAATTCTTAGAAGACTGCACAACGTACCTCCATCTGCATCCATGTCCATTTGAGATAATAGCAGTTTACTCCAGCTTGGCACTAACCTAGAGATGACCTGCATAAATAATCATGTCAGTAATCACATTAATTACCAGTGACCCATATTAAGTCACTTTGTGATAAGTAATCACTTTAATGGTAGTAAAGATCATCCAATATAGAGTCCTTAAAAGAAAACGATAGCTGTAAAGTAGCAGAAATAAATAGATGTTGAATTTGACCCTAATGAAAAAAAAATCAAAATACTCGTAACACAGTATTTACATAGACACATTAAATATGATGCTCCGTAGGACGCGCTGACCAGATGTCATTATCCCTTGCGTTGCTAACCATGTAATGTATAGTGTGTGTTCCATAATAGGGACATATTGGCCTATTTATTAGAATTCTTTCTATTCACCTTATTTATTTACAGTTTCTTATATAGTGCCACAGATTCCTTTGCACTTTACAAATGTAGACAGGGATAGAACCAACTGGGAAACAGCCAGGGCAGCTGAAAGAGCCGGTGGGCCAAGGTAAAAGGGGGGCGTGGCAATTGCAGGTAAGCGAGGAAGAGAGGCTGTGCTGCTGCGGCAGCCTATCATCTCTCTCCCACTGCCCGGCTCTCGGCAGAAGGGGAGGGGAGTGCAGGACTCTAGCCCCTCCATCAGACCTGGGCCCGGAAAAAAAGTACCTGCTCCCCCCCTCACTCAATGGCCCTGGTAACAACAGACGAACATGGAGGTAGGAGGGCCCTGCTGCAAGCTCAGAGGCGGAACTACCGCCGGTGCAGCCGGTGCAGTGCATCGGGGCCCAAGGAGATCATGGGGCCCGCGGCCGTCTGCACCGTATGCTGCTGCCGCTGTTTCCTTTTTTTTTCTTTAAGGGGCACAGCGGCAGCGTGGGTGTTCGGGGCGGGCCCGTGGGCGGGAGGTAGCAGGCCTGACAGGATGTCCTGGGATCACGTGACCCAGACACTGCAGGCCTGCTGCAGGACTCGGTGTCTCTCCCTCACTCACCCTGCACGGCGTGCGTGTCTGCTCCCTGCATGTCTGGAGTCACGCCCTCGGGGCTGTTGGAGGGGAGGGAGCCAGAAGAGGAGAGCAGCGTGGACGCGGTGCTGCCAGCCGCATGACCAGAGGAAAAACGGGTCCCAGCTTCAGGGAGCTCAGGAGGAAGCCGTGCGGAGTGGAGGAAGGAGAAGAAGGCTGCCGGGATCCTGGACCCGGAGGTCCCCATGACTGAATAGCTGCAGTGAAGGCAACTGGTCCGGAGTGCCCGCCAAAAGCAGCCTCCTTTGAAGCACAGGGGGTCAGGTTAGTAACTACAGCACACCCCCTGAAGCCTAACAATATCCCCTCCCTCAGCCTAACTCTAACCATACACCCCCCTTCCCCACAGCCTAACTATGCACCACCCTCCCCCTCAGCCTAACTCTAACCATACACCCCCCTTCCCCACAGCCTAACTATGCACCACCCTCCCCCTCAGCCTAACTCTAACCATACACCCCCCTTCCCCACAGCCTAACTATGCACCACCCTACCCCTCAGCCTAACTCTAACCATACACCCCCCTTCCCCACAGCCTAACTATGCACCACCCTACCCCTCAGCCTAACTCTAACCATACACCTGACCCTCCTCCCCCGCAGCATAACCTTAATTATACACCCCCTCCCCCACAGGCTAACCTTAACTATACACCCCCTCACCTGCAGCCTAACACTAACTACAGTATACACCTCGCATTGCTTAATCCTAACTGTACATGCCCCATAGCCTTACCTTAATTAAACACTCCCATGTAGTCTAACCCTAACTATACATCCCCCATAGACTAACCCTATCTATACAATCCCTCCCCAACAGCCCAACCATTCACCACCCTCCTGCAGCCTAACCCCACCTATCCCCCTCCCCACAGCCCAAACCATACACTCGCCTATCAAATCAAATTTGGTGAAGGGCCCGTAAGCCAGGTAGCACAGAGAAAGGGAAGGGAAGGTGGGAATCCAGACTCAAAGAGGAAGTCCTTCCTATCCACTTGCCTATATGTACCCCTCTCTAAGCTGCCGCCCCTATGCTACCTGATTGGCAGATCTAACTGCCACTCACCTGAGATTTCCTTTGGCCTTATCCTATCTTTTCAATAGCTTTATTTAACAATCACAAATTCACAGGCTCTTAAATACACTCGAGCCTATGCGGCCCTTGTTCTATATTAGCGTGGATGTTCAAAAAAATAGTATCCCCCCACCTTAAAAAAAAAAAAAATTTCTAGTGAGATCCTTCCTTTTGGATCAGCACCCCTAATTAATATACAGTAACTGAAATGTTTTCTCCATGTTGTATTGGTATCTGAAATCGAGAATTAATGGGTTTTTGGGGGGATTTCTAAATGGTCAGCTTTGATTGTATTTTTTTAGAAGATTTTTTTTTTTTTAAAAACCTTGTAGAAATATATTTTTTTAATTATTATTTTTTTTAAAATATTTCTTTAATTTATCCACAATAGTGTGTATATATACAGTATATATGCACACACCATAATAAACTGGTCTTGCTGAAAACAATAGACCGTAATCCCAGGCTCATTCCAGCCATGCGATACACAAGTACTGTAGAGAGCCAGCAGCCACCAGTGAAGCGCTGATGCTCTCCAGTATGACATCAGTAGTATGTGGAGCAGGCTGCAGGCTGTGCAGAGTATTTATGATGTCCTGAGACTATTGATGATAGAAGAACCCTTTTTTTTTCCTGGTCTACCTCCGACTACGCGGCTGCTAATTTATAACACACAGATGTGAGCCCCGTGCCGCGATCTCTCACCCCAACATCACATCCTTACACGGAGTCACTGGTGCACCTGGATAGCAGCCATACCTGTTTACAAATGACCCTAATTTTCTGCTTGATTCAGCAGCAACTGCACAGACTCCCTCGTGATGTAATTAGTCCTTCCGAGTTCACGTGTGCCCATTATACGCACTCTCTTGTGTTTTGTCTCTGGATCTTTTTTGTAGCAGTAATCATATATATATATTAAATTTTTCTACCAATTGTTTGGCTAAATTATGCACAGAGGGCCGCACTGCCCCTAAATTAACATAAAGTATGCTAAACAAGGTGTTTTTTCCCTGATAATTATACTCTAAAGCTTCAAGAGCTTATTTTAGTAAATGTACCTTGCCAGCACTTGCTCCACGCTTTCATTTGTATATCTGGCTGCGTGCAGACAGCCCGCGCTCTGTGCTGTTTACTCCCTTCGCTGTTTTGAACTTTTCCTTTCTTTTTGTTTGAATACTCCAATTTCATGGCCGATTAAGGAGCGCAGTCCCCCCCCCCCCCCTATTCTATAAAGAAAGGTAGGTATGTTTTTAAACTTTGCATACTCAGCAACTCTACATTAACTCCCGCACTACTACTATGTGCCGGGTAAAGATGGAAGCCTGACAGTAGAAATAGCAGCACAGTGCTCAAATACTTTACTGTGAGCTAGAAGCGAAGAATTGTGTTCAGTCTCTTGGAGTCTTTGAGAAAAAATGTACTCGCCCATTAAATGTAAATAATGTGAGGTTCTCTTTTCGCCCATTACCTTTCTCTATCATGTAGTTATTTAGGCAGTCTTGCGTTAAGCTCTAGAAAGTTATGGGGCCTTCACACGAAGCGGCGCGTGCCAGCGAACTGATCAATGCTAGATCGCTCGGCAAGATTGCACAGCAATGATCAGCGATGTGTGCTGAGCAGTGGTGGTTTTTACCTATGGGCTAAACTCCGCCACTGTGTGAAGCCAGATGCGGCCTGCGAGACTGCACTGGCTTCACTGTGACTGGCAGTGACTTCCTATTGGAAGTCCGACCTGCCAGTCACCCAAGGCAGTCCCACTGGGAGGTGTTCCCTCCCTTCAGGATGCCTCTGTGGACTGCTGCACGGCAGCCCATACAATGGGTTCTGCGTATGCGCAGTACGGAGGACGTTACTGCACATGTGCCAAAACTGGAACCTGAATACTCGTCTGTGGGCTGCTACCGAAGCAGTCCATAGAGGCTGGGGCCAGCGCATGCACTGTACCGATGAAGCTTCTGCGCATGCACCGGTCCCGCAGTGGGGGTCTGGTCCTGGACTGGCGGCAGTGGCAGGGATGAGCAGCAGTGGCATCTTGGCAGCCCCCCATCTTCACAGAAGTAAGAGCCGCCGCTGGTGCTGAGCGATCTGGCAGTACCAGTGGCGATCTAACTAGATTTATACGGCATTGTATATAAATCTAGATGGGCAATAGCGTCGCGCGGGGCTGCTATGGCCCCTTAACACTGAGCAATTCGGGGTCATTTTCTAAGCCATCTGGTCAGATCGCTTAGAAAATGACCCCAAATCACTCCATATGTAGGCCCCTTTAGCCAGACCAGGCAGGCAGATTGGTTGTCCCAGTACTCAGTAGTGATAACTGTTAAATGGAGAAATTCAGAGTTGTTTCCAAGTAGTTCATAAAGGGGATTGCCGAATTGGCTCTCTAAATAAATAATCAGACTTTTCATTGATCAAGGGCCTAGCTACCATAGGTGGAGGAAGTACAGCTACTATGGGGCCCACAGATAAAAAAAAAAGGGGACCCACCTTCTCAGTCTCTGTGCCATGTACATTTTTCACCATTGAGAGATACTTAGGGGACTATATATATATATATATATATATATATATATATATATATATATATATATATATATATGGGGAGCAGACTCTCTTTTCGCGCCACTAATTTTTGTAATAACTTTGTGGGGGCTGCCGTACTCACATGGACCCCTGTTGGATGGGGACAAGGAGAATGTGGATGGCAGTTGTGGGTTGGCGCCCCTTAGTGAGACCTTTGATAATTAGATCAATGAAGCCTTTTAGTCAGAATTCCAAACACATGCAAGTAAAGTCCAATGATGTATAAATTTATTAAAAAGTCTCTGGTTCCACACTACAATGGTGGTTAGATCAGACCATAAAAAGTTCAGTGGTATATTTCACAATAGCTCTATAGACGATCCCAACGCGTTTCGTCCCCACACGGGACTTCATCAGGGGTTCGCTATAAATACAAACATACATGTATTCATAATTTAATATCTCATAATAGTTTACACATAACAAATTTTTTTTTAAAAAACAGATCTTTTAAAAAATTGGAGGGACTTTACTCATTGAAAAAACATTTTTACAATTTTGTAGGCAAAAAAATCAATTCACACTTAGTAATTTAGCGAGAAGATGGAGAAAAAACAGGTGACAAGAAGAGAAAATGATGAAGAAGAAGAGTTTTGTTTCCAAGAGGTTTGGAGGAAATTTGAACTAGACTAATAGCTTAAGACATACCTAAAAGTATAGGGACAATTTCCACCAATTTCTTGGTAAAAGGTGTCTTCAGAATGGGTTTGTATGCTAGGTCCTTAAGAATTCGAAGGTACCTGATAAACAGACACATTATTTCTTTAGAGGGTATTCTAACAGTAGGAATTGACTATAGAGGGATATTTTACAAATTATTTTGGATTCAGATGTTCATACCATCAATATTTCAATGCTTCAGATGTACACACGCTTCTTTGCTCTGGGGCTTGATCTATCACGGGTTCGGTATAGATCATCAATGTGGTCCGTATAGGTGCAGATATTAAAATAACTGTGGGTAATGTGTATAAAAACTGTATAAGTATACGGTAATGTCTTTCATCGGGGATGAGGTTCAATTGAGACCTATATCCATTACCTTAAGGTTTAGGGGTTCGAGGGTACTTTCCCTGCTAAGACGCCCACAATTCTGTTCACCTTATTGGGATGGTGCTGTTATGTAATAATTAAAGAATAATTTAAACCGCAGTTCAATTTATTAATTGAGAAGGTATAGTATTATACAGCAATTCACATGAACGTATACCTACAGGTATAGGAACCGTTAGGACAAGCAATCAATATATTGGATGTTGCTGCTCCAATTCACCCTGTTAGGTGGACACTCTCATTCAGGGGCCGCTTCAGATCTGTGGGGAATGAAGTGTTTAGGATAGCCAGCTGATCCTAAACACTTCATTCCCCACAGATCTGAAGCGGCCCCTGAATGAGAGTGTCCACCTAACAGGGTGAATTGGAGCAGCAACTTCCAATATATTGATTGCTTGTCCTAACGGTTCCTATACCTGTAGGTATACGTTCATGTGAATTGCTGTATAATACTATACCTTCTCAATTAATAAATTGAACTGCGGTTTAAATTATTCTTTAATTATTACATAACAGCACCATCCCAATAAGGTGAACAGAATTGTGGGCGTCTTAGCAGGGAAAGTACCCTCGAACCCCTAAACCTTAAGGTAATGGATATAGGTCTCAATTGAACCTCATCCCCGATGAAAGACATTACCGTATACTTATACAGTTTTTATACACATTACCCACAGTTATTTTAATATCTGCACCTATACGGACCACATTGATGATCTATACCGAACCCGTGATAGATCAAGCCCCAGAGCAAAGAAGCGTGTGTACATCTGAAGCATTGAAATATTGATGGTATGAACATCTGAATCCAAAATAATTTGTAAAATATCCCTCTATAGTCAATTCCTACTGTTAGAATACCCTCTAAAGAAATAATGTGTCTGTTTATCAGGTACCTTCGAATTCTTAAGGACCTAGCATACAAACCCATTCTGAAGACACCTTTTACCAAGAAATTGGTGGAAATTGTCCCTATACTTTTAGGTATGTCTTAAGCTATTAGTCTAGTTCAAATTTCCTCCAAACCTCTTGGAAACAAAACTCTTCTTCTTCATCATTTTCTCTTCTTGTCACCTGTTTTTTCTCCATCTTCTCGCTAAATTACTAAGTGTGAATTGATTTTTTTGCCTACAAAATTGTAAAAATGTTTTTTCAATGAGTAAAGTCCCTCCAATTTTTTAAAAGATCTGTTTTTTAAAAAAAAATTTGTTATGTGTAAACTATTATGAGATATTAAATTATGAATACATGTATGTTTGTATTTATAGCGAACCCCTGATGAAGTCCCGTGTGGGGACGAAACGCGTTGGGATCGTCTATAGAGCTATTGTGAAATATACCACTGAACTTTTTATGGTCTGATCTAACCACCATTGTAGTGTGGAACCAGAGACTTTTTAATAAATTTATACATCATTGGACTTTACTTGCATGTGTTTGGAATTCTGACTAAAAGGCTTCATTGATCTAATTATCAAAGGTCTCACTAAGGGGCGCCAACCCACAACTGCCATCCATATATATATATATATATTTATATATATACACAGCGTAGCAGCGGCACTCAAAGTAAAATTAAAACTCACAGACGTCTTGTCATGACTATGACAAGACGTCTGTGAGTTTTCATTTTACTTTGAGTGCCGCTGCTACGCTGTGTAAATCACGACCCCTACCCTGGGTTCGTTTTGGATGGCACCTACACGTTGATTGAAGAGTTAGGAGTGCTGCTTCCATCCTGTCTGCTATATATATATATATATATATATATATATATATATATATATATATATATACATCCTATAAACACTCTGCAATGTTCTCTGCAGGAATTTCATACTGTAAATTCTGTTGTTGGCGTAAAAAACTTCAAACCGTCCAGCATTCATGATTGTACTGTAAATAAGGTCCTGGACAATATATAAATATATTTAAATTGGCATATAGTTTTTCTGGCAGGGTCTACGGCATGAATCACGAGTGGTAACTCTTTAATAGGGTGATCACCCTTTCATAAATAGGACACTATAATCATAAAGTTTTTATTTTTATTAAAGTGAAAACATTCACAAGGTTTATTATTGTATTTCATATAAGAGCTGTAATGTCACCTTATCCGATGGCAATTACAGAAAGTATATGGCTGTTGCTTTTAACCTTAGCCGGGACTCATTATACATGTTGGGGAAGGATATTAAACACTCTAAAACCCTTTTATGACATGTCATCAATTAAGAGTTTTATCCGTAGGTGCTGGAATGGGGCGGGGGTAGGGGCAGATCACACCCTCCCAAGTATTTGAGAGGCGCCGTCAAACTACTGGGATGTGGAACACAGTGCAGACGCCATCTAAAGTCAATAAGGGCAGTGTCAGGACAAACATAGTGGGGGGGGGAGATGCGCTAACACCGCAGCCCCAGTCCACCGCACACCACCGGCTACCGCATGGATAATTATCGCATATGCACTAACATATACGATAATTACGTGCGGGGTGGCGGGGGTTGCGATAAGAAGTCCATAGGCTTTTAACGGGTATTATTTTGCTGGCGATACCCCCCGTCACGATAACCTAGCTGTGGGGCTTTAGTGAATACCAAAATGTGGTAAAAACCCTGATAAGGGGGTTTTTACCGCATTTCTGCGTTAGTGCCCCCCCCCCCCCCCCCCCCCCCCCCTTATATCCTTTTTGGCTGCTCCATTTCCTCCCTGGTGATTCACATATCTGTGTAGGTTTTGTATTTACCATACCTCCCAACTAACCTAGTAGCAGATACAATAAGGGGAGGGGCTTATAAGGAAGTAGTTGGGACTTATGGGAAAGTGGATGAGGCTATAGCATAAAGTGAGAGGATTTAAGCACATAAGGTCCTGCTTTGTGTGACATCGGTCATAGATTTGAATTGATTGGTGGCCTGAACTGTTTTGTTCCAATTTTGGCTGGGTTACTGCTGCTACTTGTTACACATCACTTTCCATATATTCCTGTCCTGCGAATTATTATATTGCACAGTCCTTCATGCACAAACCGCTCAGGAGTGACATGAATTTGTGTTTTCTAAAAATATAAGAGACACCAGGGATCTGCCCGTTCCAGTGACGGTACGCCAGGCTCCGCCTGCCCGCCAGGGACTTGCAGATCACCGTTTTATGACAAACCACAATTAATAACCAATTCAATATTTTAAAACTTGAGATGAACGACTTCTCCTAATTTGCACAATAAGGTAATGTGAATTTGTTATAGCAACTTGACTTTCCTCCTAATCCATTGAGTGGATATTTAATCTTTTTTTGTACTAAAATGAAGGTAAGAGTGAAGATATGAATATTAATCTAATCATATGCAGATCAGTTTCATTTAGCTAATGTTTAAGATATTAAAAAGCAACTTTACAAATTGGTTTAGGTTGGGAAAACCTTTTAGAGGATTCTCGTTCTCATCAGTAAGTGCACTTTAGAGGATACAAGATTTGGAAGTGCTACATTAAGTTTACAGTTATGTAAATGAGGACTGTTAATCCCAGGTCTTTTGTGAGCTGGTTCTCAAGGTGTGCATCATAAAACCACAGAGTTTTGTGGCCTGCAAAACGGACAGCAACCCTGCATCGGTCTAACTCCTTCCTTTTTGTTGTAAGTTTGGCTGTTGAGTTGATGAGCATTATACAAGATTTATAATGAGGTACATATCATGATAATGACCTGAAAAGCCTTGGACGCACAAGTGTTTATAGCCGTGTTTGAGCTGATTTTCTCTGTGCATACCTTCTTCCTACACGCTAATTATGATGAGAAAGATGGACAGTTGGCAGGGCAGTTTTCTAGCTGGGCACAATTAAATTGGGATCCGGCCTCTAGAGTAGTGGTTCCCATTTGGGGGTACTCTGCATACCAGTTGGGGGTACTTGAAAATAATATTCGGAATGGCGTAAGAAGAAGAAATCGTTGTCTACTGATGGCGGAAGAAGTCTCCCATAGCCATGGAGACAAACCACGTTGCGTCATTTCTGGTTCCATCTGCAGCATTATCAGCTTCTCCTTTTGCCTGACCAGCAATCCACTGGAGGCCACCAGCACTGCCCTAAGATATCAACGTTCATCTGCCCTACGCTGACACGCTTGGAGGAAGCAGCAGTATAAATAGCACTGGAGTTAGCGGAATCCCCAGGAGACAGTACACAGCCAGCAGCCAGACACAGAGGAACCGTATTCCTGATCGCACACTACTAGTCCGCTCCTCCTTCATATGGACACGCATACCGCTCTCTTCCACTCCACTCGTAAGTACTGTGGATATTTCAAATTGAGAGGAGGAGTACTCCTAAATGAAAAGCCTAATCATGGGGTACGGGAGAGAAAAAGGTGGCCAACCGCTCTAGAGGAGCTTGCTGAAACTGACCCGTTATTTGGGCTTTTCTCCTTTGGGATTTGCTGCTCTCTAAGTATATATTTTGCACTTACAAAGGCTTGTAAATATAAAATCTCTGTAAGAGCAAAAATTAGGGAGTATTCTGCAGAACCCGATTATGAAAGAACAATCCCACTTTTTTGTCACGGTCATGCCATTCCAACCACAGGCCACAATGTCCTGTGGTTGGTGATGGTGGGGAGCTTTGCAAGACGAAGAGGGGGAGGCAACTTATTGATTTCTTATCTCATGAGGCTATTCCCCCTTGATGTGTGACCTAGGCCAGTATAATAAGACCACACCCCCTTTTTCAAGCGTACATGCCTTCACCACTCGCAGGAGTCCCAGTCCATCATCAGAAGGTGTTGGGAGGTATGAGCATATGATTTAGCAAAAGGAGGATGTGAGAAACAGTGTAGGACTGGGACATGACTGGCCCACTGGGGAATGCAGTGATAGGGGCCTTGTTTAGGGGTGCGGCTACACTTCAGAGGGGGTGTGGCCAGCTGCCACAGATGTTTGGCTAACCCTTAGAGAGTGCAATATCAATGTATATAAAATAAATACTTGTATTACATGCATAATAAAATACCAGATTAATAATGACAATGCACTTTAGAAAATACACCATAGCCCCAAGAAGAGGTAGGGGGCCCCATGCGGTGGGCCCACCGTGGGTTTCCCCTGTACTCCTGTGGGCCAATCTAACCCTGTTGAGAAGTTATAGCCAGCTGGCTGCTTCCATGCTGGAATAATGATGATCTCTGTAGTACTATGTGATTACCAGAGACAGCTGTTTCTAAAATAAAAAAATAAAGAAGGGGCCTGGTTATTTTTAGCACAGCAATAAAAAAAAATGATATAATAATATGGATTGAATTGGTAAGGGTTAATTTACAGTAATAATTTGCCAGACAGCACCTGCTTATATGCATGAGCCAGATATCCAGCTTGCACATGCCCAGGATGACTGAAATCACTGATTTTAACTCAGAAATAAATAAAAACCACAATTTTATAAACTGTAAAAAAAAATTGATTAAGAAATGCCGAACGTGTAAAGAGAACGTGTAAAGATATTAATGCTTTAATCTCCCCCATTCAAGCAAATATTATGTTCAGCTAAAACACAGTCAAAAACAAAAGGCAGTATCCTATACTGTTGTGGTATATGGAGTTTACTACTGACGTAAGCTAATGCCGTCTCTGGAAAGGGCTCCTTGTTTGGTTTTCTACTTCGTATAGGCTACGCTTGCTTAGTGACTCTACCTGGTCCGCATCCGGCAGTATAGTGATAGCAGAAGCAGTCGCTGTTCTTGGCCAGCATCTGTTACAGCTGGGCCTCTATGGTAACTTACCCAAAAGCTGCGTCTCTAATCTCCAGGATGAATAATCTACTACAGATTTCTTTCCAGGATTTCTTCTGCTATTGCTGTTCTGAGATGATCTGAAGCTGGTGTTAACTAGTGGAGGTGAGCTCTGAAAATTTACCCCGTCAGGAGATCAGTAAATAGGATTTTGCCGTTTTTAAGACTGGGTATTCCTTGGTAATTGACCCCAAAATACAGAAACTCTCTGAAAACAGCTTTTTAATCACATTTTTTAATATAATAACTCAGGGTTGCCGACCCTCCCGGAATTTCCGGGAGTCTCCCGAAAATCGGAACCCCTCCCAGCCCCCCGGAAGGGTGGGCAACCCTCCCGGATTCAGGGGGGACCCCCGCTGTCCCCCGGATCGCAGCATTAAAATGCCACAATCCTCGGGTCTCAGAGGAGGGGGCGGAGCTAAAATGACACAATCGCGTCACACAGTGATGTCACTCGTAAGCCCCGCCCCCTGACCGGCTGCTGAAACTCTCCTCTCCGGGCTTCTCTCGGAGAGGAGAATCTTAAAGTCGGCAACCCTGTAATAACTGGGCTCCCCAGCATAGTGTTATGTGAGCATTACATCTACCTCCGAACTGTCACGACTATAGCAGGACAATAATTGGACATTGTCCCACTGTCCCGCGGGTGTGTGTGTGGGGGGGGGGGGATACAGTTGGAGGAGCCGGTGATCACTGAATAGATGTCGCGCGCATTTATTCGTTGACCTCTATGGGTGTGTGCGGGATACAAACCACAATGACAGTGAGCTTCCACTATGACAGCGGGTTGGGATCATTTGGTCTACAGCATGATGGTCGACAGTCATTAGGTCGACACCATTAAGTCGACATGGGAAAAGGTCAACATGGGTCTAGGGCGACATGGGAAAAGTTCGACATGGTTATAGGTCGAAAGGTCATTAGTTCAACAGGTCATTAGTTCGACAATGTCTAGGTCGACAGTCAAAAGGTCGACATGGGATTTTTCACTGTGCATGTGTAAGATGGCTACATGGTCACACATGAGCGTAATCCTAGAGACTGGACTAACGAAGTGGTTAATTAATAGCTACCGCTGCCGCCCAGTATCTCAGAAGCAGCAGGTTAGCGCAAAGCTGTCACAGTTTCATCAATGAAGGCGGCATTAGGAGGTATTCTATTGCTGCAATAAGAGTCTTGCCGGTACTTGTTTCCTAGCACGGCCACACCGATATCCATCGGGGTGGTCGTGTCGGAAAATCGCGTCAGTCGCATCGCATGCGATGCGACGACCCGATTTTTTTATTGAATCAAATGTGAATAGGGTCCCTGGGACCCGATTTTACATTGGATTCAATGTAAAATATTCCCTAGACCCCCAATTTTATACCGTAAAACCCCACCCCACGATTGACAACAACCCGAAGTGTGGCGAGCGCAGCGAGCCCGCGAGGGGCGGCGGTGCGCGTCCTCCGACCTTTTCATTCCCCTACTATCCACGTCGGCGGGGAGTTGAGAATATAAAGTGTGCGAGCGGACGCGTATAACTTCACAGGTATACGCGTCCCCTCGTGGGCTCGCCACGCTTCGGGCTGCTGCGCTCGCCACACTTTATATTCTCAACTCCACGCCATATACAGTGTGAAATGGGTCATATTGGCCCATTTCACATTTTTTACTATGTGAGATGGACTTAATCAAGTCCATCTCATCTTGTGCCATTATAATGGCAAAAGACTGACGCGATGCTCCCGATTTCAATGCTAAAAATATTTTAAATTGAAGCCTAGGCAAATCGGGGGCATCGCGTCGGGGCCAATGTTAATGGTCCCGACCGACGCGATGCCCACAATTTTTCCTTTGGCCGGCAAAATGGACCTGATTTCAAAGGAAATCGGGTCCATCGCGGGCATCGTGTACCTTAACTTAAAGGTACACGATGCCCGCGATTGTGGCCGTGCTAGGAAACAAGTACCGTTTTGCCTATTGATAATAAATAGGCCCATTCATTTCCTGCATTTAATATAAGCTCGGCATAAAACAAATGCACTTTTATCCCAACTCCACTTTTGCATTCCTCCATCAGCCAGGAATCTCTCATCTCTGCGGAGAACGCGCCGTGCGATCTAAGGTGACGTCTCTTACCCATAACAGTAATAGCAGCAGATAATTATTTGCAGCGTACATTTGCATAGAGGGAGAGAGAAGTGCAGTGACATCTGCTGGAGACACTGCGCCTGTCTGCTTCCTATACACGGTCTGTGCAATAGACGGTTTGAACTGACTGGAGCTGGCACGGAACATGAAACAGGTAGCACACGTGGTTGGGAATCAAAGTTGAGGACAGTTACCAATGCCACAAAGTATAAATCTCCGAACAAACTGTGTGATTGTACCCTGCAGGAAATACACTGCGCCTTTATGGGGCTCTTCACCAGGCACTTAGAAATAATCTGATATAAAGCAGCAGGGAGCTGCGTAATGACAACTCCAAATTAGTTTAATGAATGTTTACATAAAAGAAAAGCCTTTACACCAACCCAAAAACACAAAGTGACAGCTTCCTGTAGAGTATTCCTGCACAAGAACAAATCAGTTAATTGAACAAAGAGGTGACAAAATCCAAGCGTTTTTCAATGGGAACAGCAGTTGTTGTTGGCCTTAATTGTCATCCTAGAATAAAAATGTAGATTTCTAGATATCGGAAAACACGACATCAGTATACGGGTAGTTAAAAGAGATTTAAATCCCCTTCTCCTTCTTACAGATCAAACATTTCATTTAATGATATAATGGGAAGCTTAATGTTAGTTTACAGCAATCCCCTTGTAATGGCACAAATTCTTATGATTATTATTGGTTTATCTGGAGGAGAAGCGTAACCTGCGGCTCTCCAGCTGTTGATTTTACGGAGCTGGGAGATAGAATGTGCAAAGGGATATTGCTTCCAGGTCGACCCTGATTAAGGGAGGGGCTTCAGGGATGGCAGTCTCATATGATCTCATAACCTCCAACATCTGGAGGGCAGAAATCGGTGCTCATACGCAGGGCCGGAACAAGCCTCCCCCCCGCCCCAGGCAAATCTCCCGTCCGCTCCTGCCCGCTCGCCGCCCGCTGCTGGGGAGATTTCAGCGGGCAGCGGACAATACTGCACCACAGGGTGGGGGTGCGGGCGACACTGCGGTGTGCGCCCGCAACCCCTGTGTCCAGGGGGGAGACAGGGAAGCTACGCTTCCTTTCTCACCTGCTCCCAGTCCCGCGGCGCATCCTGGTTTCTATGGTACGGGTACCTCTCCTCCTCGGCGGCTCAGTACCGCCCTCCATTGGCCGGCGCCCTAGGCAAATGCCTAGACCTGCCTAGTGGTGGCGCCGGCCCTGCTCATACGGAAAGGGGCGTGGTCAGCAGAAATGGGTGTGGCCAAGACCCCTTTCCAAATGTTTATTGGCGTCAATTCACACATCATATACCGGGGGCCCAGGATGACCCAGGTATCCTGTTAGCAGCACTTACCCACTTCCTGTGCCCCCGGGGTCTCCTCAGCCGCTCATCAGCTCAAATCCTGTGGTGTGCTCTAGCTTTGCCCTCTCCTTGGAATGGAGACAAGGTGCAGGGGTTCCAGGGAGAAATCACTAAGCAAGTGGAGGACGGCCGTCCCACTGAGTCCCCTGCAGTGCAACCTGGGAAATGTAGTTTTTGCAGGCCACTCACACTACCCAAAGAGCACCCGGCAGTGTAACAGAGGAAAACTACAATTCTCAGAGTCGGAGGAGCCATCTATCAAAAAAAAAAGGGACAAATCGGT
This sequence comes from Crinia signifera, assembly GCF_055691185.1. Classification (NCBI taxonomy): domain Eukaryota; kingdom Metazoa; phylum Chordata; class Amphibia; order Anura; family Myobatrachidae; genus Crinia; species Crinia signifera. Next base: position 24,549,616 of record NC_139227.1, read on the forward strand.
ACATTTAGATTTAGCCGGTACAGACCATTTAAAAACAGTTCTGTATCGGCTAAATCGGTACAGTTGGGGGTATTAGGACCTCCTCCGTCTTACGGTTCAGCAGGTGCATGCAGTGCAGAGTCTACTGTATGTCTCAAGGGAGCACACGGCGAGGCTGTGACCCTGTGCTGCTTGTGTCTGCTGCTCCAGAACATTTACTTGTGGGGGGCCCGCAATGTTGTCATCCCTGGCCTACTACAGTCTTGATCCAGCCCCTGCTTCCAGACATACTACAGCGCAATTTACATTGAGTGAGATCATTATATACAGAATACTTGCCAACTTTTGGTGTCTCCTCTCCAGGGGAAGGGTCGTGGGCATGCTATCGGGATTTGGATAATCAAGCCCCGCCTCCTCCTTATGATTCCCATGGTTGTCTCCCCAACCTTACTGATTCATTCCTAGTAGGTGTAGGGCATTTAATACATAAGGAGGACAAATGGTTCCTGCTACTGGTGGAGACAGGGCGTGTGGCTAAGTAATAAAGCCGTTACTGCTGACCGGTGTTCCTGCGCAGGCAGAGGCAGTGCAGCAAGGCCCAAATACAAACCATGTAGCAGAGGAAATCCTACCATCAGCCGCTGGCAGCCCTTGCCCATTTGTGCCAACTGAACCCACTCCCCTCCGCTGGTCCATGAGCAGGCATTCACCTTTGTGCCAGCCTGCCTGAATATAGCCTTTTGCCCTCAGTGCCGCGTCTACTACGGCAAGGAGTTAAAAAGCGCAGCGAATGTGAAACAGTTTGTCTAACAATTTAAGGTAGTATTGACAAAGTCTCAGAACCTGGCCTCTGCCTTCATCAATTCATTACACACAGTAGGTATATGCACTTAAGTGCAATAGCCATTATTGATCTCTAGCAGCCATTCAAGTGAATTAACAATTGATAATAGCCATCACACTTGAACCCCTCCCTGCTGTCAGATATGCCTCCCAATGCTCATTTAGCAGCTGTACTTAACTTTACATTGGGTGCTTTCTTCTGTGCAAACCTCTGAAATGCCTCAGGTTTGGCTAAAGGATCTTACCATTAGATGTATGTAGTAGTTCACTAGATCAGAACCCTTTGGCTGTACGGACATTGCTAAGCTATGACTTTCTTTATCCTGTAGCAACCAAGATAGTCTTACATACTGTACAATCCTACACACGGCACAAATCTAACAGACACATCAGTAAAGTCTAATAGTGGATACGCCCGGTGCGATTTGCTTGTGATTCGATTGGGATCGAATCGAATGATTTGACTATATGCAGTAGTAGAGATCTGTACTATATAGTCTTGCCTGACAAGACTATTTCTCTATTCTATTTACACTACACGCATTGAGATTGAGGGCCTTATTCTAGTTTACTCTTTCTGACAAATTCCTTCTTAGATGGACAAAACCATGTGCACTGCAGGTGGGGCCGATGTTACTTGTGCAGAGAGAGTTAGATTTAGTGAGATTTATATTGCAGTTAAAGCAGCCAGTATTTACCCTGCACAGAAACAAAATAACTCACCCAAATCTAATTATCTATGCACATGTTCTATCTGCCCCCCTGCAGTGCACATGGTTTTGTCCATCTAAGAAGGATTTTGTCGGAAAGAGTGAACTAGAATAAGACCCTGAATCTGCATCGAATGTAGAAAAAATTTTGCTTCCTTAAGCTAAATCGAATAGAAAAATTGTGCACATCTCGCCGTGTGTACCCTCTATGACACATCTGAATTATCTGTGTGCGATTGATCACATTGAGTGGCCTGGCATGGAAGTCGCACCTCCTTTTGCCTTCCAGTTGTTCTGCTCCACCAACAATAGACTAGAAGACATATTTACTAAAATGTCTAAAAAATTGGAAGTGTACTTGTCACCTATGAGATTCCAGTTTATTTTTTTATACTGTACTGGCTACACAAGAGCCAGAATTTGATTGGTTACTATGAGCGGTACCTACCCTTTACCTTTTGAGAAGTTTTGGAAAATCGTGATCTGACCCTCCACAGGAATATGAGTATGACTCAGGGATACACACGAATTGTACCACGACTACCGCCGATACAAAAGCTGGACGAGGCTTCCAAAGTTAAAAGATGCAAACTGCAGGCTTCTGTGGTCCACTGCTGCATCCAAGGACACAGCATCGGATCAATTCTGTGACCATCAGATATATGAATAACCCTCAGGTTACTGACCCTGGCACGCCTACAAAAACAGGCTTACATCCCCCTATTTTGACCATCCCTCCACCCTTGCCTCATCCCCAAATGGCAGCAGTCTGTCATTCAAGCTGCTGTCATTCAAGCTGCTGTCATTCAAGCTGCTGAAACCTGGGTACTGCGAGCGATGCTGCAGAACGAGATCTAAACATGCGCAGATCTCAATCCAACGATGTGCACCACCATTGAGTTTTCGTACAACTTTGATGCCTATATTATATTTATATATGTATCATACTGTATATTATATTTAGATTTGTACACCTCATGCACAAAGTATTAACATTTAGGACCGCCATCCGCCAGCGTGCTCCGCCCCCACCCCCTTCTGCTAGAATGGGGCACGTGCACAAGACACTCGCGCACCCCGTTCTCGGCGATGAGATACGCAAGCATCCCCGTCTGTCTCATCCACCGGCCACGCCCCCTCCAGCCTCTGTCAGCGCCCCCCCCCCTCCCCAGCGCTATGGATATGTCGCACTGGCAGAGGCTGGCTCCATCTAATGCAGGTAGGTGACTTTGCCCATAGCAAACCAATCAGATTCTGTCTATTATTTCTAGGAAGCAATAGAAAAAGGATAGAATCTGATTGGTTGATATAAGCAACATCATCTTTTTCATTTTTAGAAGCTTTGTTCAATTTACCCCAATGATTGATTGTGTGAATGGCGTCTCCCAAACACCACTAGTCACTTACCATAGAGTATTTAGATGCTTGTTTATATAGTACTAGCGACCTACCCCGGCTTCGCACATGAAGCACTAATTATCTATAGCAAGATGACTTCTGGTGGATGGATGGGGACGGTCATGTGACGAAGTCTTATCAGACATCTATAGGTAGAGTGCCGATGGTCAATCTGGTTCTGTTGCACCACTTTGGTGCATTTAAGTTGCGAATAGCATCACCGGTGATCCAACCTTCAATGTTAATACGTGCTGTGGCATTCCGGGTGGTTTCAATGAATTCAAAAATTCAATCCGATAATTGACGGCTTGTCCTTTGTCCATTACTGTGTCGATCGATTTGTATTTGACTGGTTTGCCGGGCAGTTTCAATTGAATTTGCTCATTGAGCTTGTTGACATCATCATTTTTTTGGTGCCACAATTGTACGTTCGCACGGCCAATCAGGACTTTTGTAGTTGGTTGTTAGATTTGGGAATACCTTGTCGACAACGGCTCGAATATTTAGTTGCATTTGACAGAAGTTTGGCCGAAACGAAATCTTATTCGTGGCACGATCAATTATTTGCCATCCCCCCCCCCCCCCCCCCCCCCCCCAAAAAAAAAAATTCTGTTAATCACGCGCTGGGCTAATCTGAAGATTGCCTGAAAATTTTATCAAAATTGGTCAGGCTGTTTTGGAGTCCATAGGGAACGTACACACATCGATATTTTATATATATATATATATATATATATATATATATATATATATAGAGAGAGAGAGAGAGAGAGAGAGAGAGAGAGAGAGAGAGAGAGAGAGTATTTCCCCATTCTTTTAGTTCCACGTGAAATATATTCTGTTTGATACTTCTAGGTCTTGTACGTATAATACATTCATTGACACCTGTTTATCAATGCAAACAGGTAACATCCAATCACAGCAGCAATAGGTTAAATGTCAGAAATCGCCAAGCGAATCAGGTGTCCAGTGTGAGTTAATGGGTCATTGATTTAAGTCAATCAACATATTCAAATGTGACTATTAGGACGCAATTCCTGGAAAAGTCAGCAACTGATTTATGTACCAAGAAGCCGTATCTTTCTCCAGACTATAGGCCTCAGTGTCAGCGTCCGATATCCCCTCATAAGCATTTCCTCTGCTGTCAATACGCATCACACAGACTCCCCATATAAATTGGAGGCAGGTCTTGGCATCACAGGTTGAGCTGACATAATTTACCATGTATATATTTTTTCGAGTTGATCGTTCCATAAGATGTAATGTTTTATCGTCAATATAAACTGTTCCTCTATTAAATTGCTGGATTAGTTCCCATATTAGAATTGTCCGTAGCTCATTAAACACGGACAGGGCACTGGTCCCCAATCGGTGTCAGAGAGTGAAATAAGTACATAAAGATAATGCTACTGTTGTAGCTGAATTCAACTAACATTGATAAATATTGGAATGTTCATGGTAATTGTGTAAGGAACAGGCGTCGGATAGCCTTTATTTGCTGCCGTTACTTCCATGCAGATGCAAACCAAGACCTACACCACACGTTGTGTTCAGTAACAGACTGTTTGGCTGACTGCAAACAGATGTACTGTACACTGGCCTGATAGACACATAGGGGGAAATTTGTAAAAAATAGGTGTATTTGTATCCAGAAATACACTTATTTTTGACATTTACTATCCCGAAAATACGGCAATTCGTATTCGTATTGATAGCACATCAACACGAATACAAATTGCCGTATTTTCGGGATAGTAAATGTCAAAAATGAGTGTATTTCTGGATACAAATACACCTATTTTTTTTACAAATTTTCTTTAGTAAATTTCCCCCATACTGTATTATATGGGTTCTTAATGTTGGAAATGTGTGTACAGGCAGGGCAGCCGAGAGGAATGTCGGGCCCCGGTAAAATTTTAGGGGAGTGGCCTAAGTGTGGGAGGTGTGGCCACCTCCTGCGCAAGGCCACACCCCCAAAATGTTTAGAGGGGGGTAGAAAACTTTAAAAAAACTCTAAAATCAGAAGCAGCAGCACACACCTGCAGCATGTGCTGTGCTTACACACTGACACGCTGTCAGTGAGATGCTCATGCTGAGCCTGCTGTCAGCACAGGGAGGGTTCAGAAAAGGACCCCTGCCAGGCCCCTCCAGCAAGCCTGGGTAATTAGTACGTAGCATGCGCACAACGTCTATTCAGCATTTCAGATAGGCGGGAAACGGGGGCGTGGCCTGAGGACGTGTCATCCCAGGAGGCCACTCCCTTATTCATAGACCACGCCCCTTTTTGGACTCTCATGAGTGGCCCGTTTTCAACTTCAAGAAAGTTGGGAGGTATGCTAGTGTAAATAAATCTATGTATGAGTGTGTTCATGTATATATGTGTGTGTGTGTGTGAGTGTGTGTGTGCATATGTAACTGTTTATGTATGTGTGTGTGTGTGTGTATGTGTGTATGTATGTGTGTGTAGAAATCTATGATCATATGCATTTATGTTTTACTGCTTGTTGGAAGTTAAATCATTTCCACTGTACGAATCAGTAGGTTAACGCTATGTCTACCCCACCGACATTGTGGTATCAGAGCGAGGAATCCTGTGCCGTGAGTGGAAATGACAGATATATGGAGTTGGACCAATCAGTGACTCCCGGTTGGGACGCCTCTCTGATCACACAGAACTGGCTATTAGACTTTGATCAATTCTGCCTTCTGCGTTCCAGCTTTAGATTCATGTATATGAGGGCATCATGCTTTCTGTGCAATGTTCAAATGATAACATAAAAGCTTATTCCCAACCTTATTCATCTCCACCCCCCCCCCCCCCCCTCTGGCTGATATATAACCGGCACTAAATACACACACTGATGGCTGCTGCCTCAAGGAACATATTTTGCATCCAGTTTAGGCATAAAGCAAATGCTGTGTGTAAATCTTCCTGTGACATAACATACTGGTAAAAGGTACAGCGGCAGGGTGGAAGCTGGGGAGGGGGGGGGGGTTGTACTGGAACTGATGATATGCGCGTATTGAAGGCACACAATGCACAGTCCATCACTATAGTAAAGGTCCATACATACACACTGGGCGACTATGCCCAGTGTGTAGTGTGTATGGACAGCGCTGATCTTTGTCATCGCTCGGGGAAAGACGCTCAGTGCATACACACTGAGCGGCTTTCCCCCTGCCCGGCACCATCAGCGGGGGAAGGACGGCTGTCCATAGCGCAGCACTACGCAAAGCCATCCTCAAAGCTGGCAGCTGAACGGCTTTCCCGACGATGATGCGGGAGCGCGCGGCAGTGCTCACCACTCATCAAAATTGCTGTTTTGAGCGGCTTTCAGATTTTCGCACTTGTACTGATGATGTTGCAATAACCCAATGTTAATGGTTAGCATTACTGCCTCACCGGACTGAGGTCATGGGTTCGATTCCCACCATGGCCATAACTGTGTGGAGTTTTTATATTCTCCCTGTGCTTGCGTGGATTTCCTCCAGGTACCCCAGTTTCCTCCCTCAATCCAAAAATTGGCTCCCAACAAAAACTAACCCTAGAATGTCTGTGTGCGTGTACATGTGGTAGGGAATAGATTCTAAACTCCATTGCGGCAGGGACTGATGTGAATGTTAAAATATTCTCTTTAATGCGCTGCGGAATATGTGTGCGCTATATAAGAAACAATAAATAATAATAAATAAATAAATAAACCCCATTGGCCACATATTATTACCTTTAAATACATTACAATTTATTAGGAGGGTTATAACAGAAGGGATTCCCCCAAATATCGGGAGCCTCCTGCAGCAGGTATGGGCTAATTGCAACTGCCCCATAGTGTTCAGAAAACATGGTCTTTAAAGGGAAGTTAGATTTTTTTTTTAATTTTTACTTTGCACAGTACATTAAGGCCGAGGGGATAATACAGTTAATTTCAGGCTCATTTTATTTGAAACATCAGTTGGGAGGATAAGGAATTTTATACTTTACTCTGATCTGTGCCGGGATTACAGGTTTAGGGGGGGATGCTCTAACATCCGTGCCCCCTTACCGCCGGCTACCGCAATTATAATTATCGCATATAATCTAAGATATGCGATAATTATGGCAAAGGACAGCTATCGCGTTAAGAGCTGTCCTTTACGGTGAGAGTCAGCGGATCCCATCGGGACCCAGCGGCTCTCCCCTCCCTCCCTTACCCGGCGCTGCTGCTGTGCCAGGATCTCCTCCTCCCTGCACCCAGAAGAGGATTACAGTGCAGGCAGCCCATCTCTTGGCTGCCCGGACACAGGTGAGGGGGGTTGGTGCGGGGTGGCGGGGGTCGGTTTCGGGGCGGCGGTGGGTCACGTTAGAAGCCCATAGGCGGGGGATGCTTAGAGCATCCCAAAATGCGATAAAAACCCAGATAATGGGGTTTTTACAGCATTTTTAATTTAGAGAATCTCCCCCTTAGACGTTTCTGTTTAAGCGGCACACGCATAAATCTGCATGAAAACAATTTCATATTTTTGTTGCCACTGTTCACGTTCTCTTGTCACTTTTCCGCACTTTCTTATCTCCCTTCCAATTTCTTTTCTATTTCTCTCTTTTCCTGTGTTCCAATTTCGCCTCTTCCTGATTTAAAGAAGCAATTTATTATATTCAGGAGGGAGGAATGTTAAGCAACAAGCAAATAGTCCTTGTGCACAGCTTTGTCGAAGTGACTTGTTATTGTCTTATATATGCACATGATGATTTCAGAGAGATAGTAATCATAATTTTACATAATAAGCAGCAAAAAATGCAGAGAAGGAATGAGGGGTGGGGTTGTGGACACGTACAAAAGATGCAATCTTGGTAAGTCTAGAAAGAGCAAAAGAATGCAGAGATTCTTCAAAACTATATTTTGTATGTTGTGAAGTGATTACCGTGACTCTATAACTTTGCAGGGATACCCAGGGCTTTAATGTGGTCCTTGAGAGGCGGTGGAACTCATTTCCCTCCCCCCCCCCCCCATTAGGCGGGGCCCAGGCCAGTGCTAGGGATTTTGGTATTACCTGCGAACTATAAATAATACCCACAATTCAAATTACCCTACACGGTTGCACAATGTAGTGCCCCGGATTCATATTACACAAAATAGTAGGGCCCCTTATTCATGTTATGACTCACAGTGCTACTCCTTATACATGTATGCCACAGTAGTGTTACTTATACACAATGCCCACAGTAGTAGTGCCTTTTACACCAAATGTCCACAGTAATAGTGCACTTTACACATAAAGGTATATTCAATGCAGCCGGTGCAGGGGGTTTTATGGTGAGGATGGCTTGTTTTCGTTGAGGATACCTCATAAGTCATACCAGCCCTTCTCTTGAATAAATAGCTTTCCAATCCTGCCCATGTATCTCTCCCAGTTCACAATCCAACTTTTCTGAATCCCCTTAGTAAGCTCTTAAGGGCAGGGTCCTCCTCACTCGTCCTCCATGTCACAGAACTCCTTTGTACCCTCCCCTTCAGATCCCATACATGGTAAATAGAATAGGACTTCCATACTCACAATTGTCAACTCCCCAGGAATAGCCAGCAGGCTCCGGAATCTCTGACACTGGTCTCCTGGTGCGGTCTGCTCCACCCAATGCCGCACAGTGATAGATCCAGTGGAGGTCCAGGTGGCTGATAAAGCGGTCTGTGCTAATTCTTCATCATAGATATGCCCCCACTTTACAAATCCTCCAGTGCCGCCCACCTATGCCACCCCACCCCTGTTCCTACTGTGCCGATTTGGCCCTCCCCATCAAGAGGGAAAGGAATATAGGTAAAAATTCAGAACCGGAAATGACCCCAGAATGCCGGACCGGACAGGCTCCATTTATCAATTTCTGTCATTCCAGAGCTTGCAGTGTCCAGTCTGGGGGGTGCCTGTCCGGGGGTGTCCTATCTGGGGGGCTGCCTGTGACAGCTTTCACCAGGGAGAGGTGGAGGGAGAGGCTGTAATCTCCACTTACCCATGCCCCTGGTGAAAGCTATCACAGGCATTTCCTCGGATGGGACACCCCCCGAGCCACACATTAAATGCTCCTAAATGCAGAGTTTGCTGTCCGGTCCGGCGTTCCGCGGTCATGTCCGGTTCTGGTTTTTACTTAATCCCGAGGGAAAGTCAGCAAGAGTGTATATATTGGCTGCATGCTTCTCACCAGTTTATACAATGCTATTACTGGCAGTAACTCATACCTGCCTACTTTTGAAAACTCCTCTCCGGGAGAAGCCCAGAGAGGAGTGGAAGGGGGGCTGGACGAGGCTCCGTTTTGGGGGAGGGGCGAGGGTGATGTCACTAAGCCCCACGACCATTAGCCGCATTAATTTGCAGGTCCGTGGATGGGGGAGGGGCTAAATGGTGTGATTCCCATCATTTAGCCCCGCCCCCTCCCCGTGGACCCGCAAAATTCGGAAACTTATACCGCGGGAAAGGGGGGAGCAGGGGCTGTGGCTACAATGCGGGAGCCTTGCCCATCTTCCCGGGGGGGGCCGGGAGGGGGACCCGATTTGCGGGACCCTCCCAGCCATTCCAGGAGGGTAGGCAAGTATGCAGTAACTCCAGGAAAGGAAGCGCATCAGCTTTTCATAAATACAGTATATAATATACACACTTACATAGTTCCTACCAATGAAAAGCTCATAGATATGTGCCCCTGGCATTTGGGCAAATAGTGAATGCCTAAGGGTATTAACAGGGGCTTGTACTCTTACAATCACAGACCCCTCTGCTAATGAGACAATTACTTCTGCATGTTTGGTATCATTCCTGCTGTTACTTGTGTCCTCAGCTCTGCCACACAGTGCACACTACGGGGGATTGCTATGAATATGTAACTTTCGGTTCCTCCTCTGCTTTTACATACTTAATGCAGACACGGTGTGGAGCCCACCTCTACCGCTTCAGTGGGTCTCCGGTTAACCACATCAGACTTTCATGTCTAGGAAGTTTTTCAGGGGTCTTTGCTTTTGAACTGGATACTTTTAGTGGTTTGTTGTGTATACATGAAACCTGACGGAGGTACTGTAGGTAAAGTTTCAGGCCACATGGGGATGCCCTAAATAGGAAGCCCCCGTAGGCTTAGACAATGTTTGATGTCAACTATTATCTTCAACAAGATGTAGTTCTTCCCTCTATTCATGCTGGCATACAGAGATAGCCATAAAAGAGATTTTCTGTTACAGATACAAAGTCGCCAGGGCAGATAGCCTTACCGTTAAGCAGCCAGGATAATGTGGGGTACACACCAGGATGATATGGCCCAAAACTAGCCAATTTAGATACAATCTCGACCGATTGTATTTAAATCGACCATGTTTTGGGCCATTTCACTGCCCTTCTGATCCCGATCCGATGCACGGCCCCGCGGGTCGTTAGGTCTGAGATCTACTTAGTGCAGGTAGGATCTCAGAAAAGACCATTGTAGTGGGTGCGGGTCGTGATCGGATCGCGATCACGTCAGGGTTTTTTTTTTGTGTCGGTCGGTGGCTCCGTCAGCTCGTGAGCGGGTCGTACATTCCTGTGACCAGTGTTCCCTCTAAGCTGTGCGCACGTGCGCGCGCACAAACCTTGACGAGTGTGCGCACAGACATTACAACAGAGCGCACCAAGCAGCAGTGGTCCCTTTTTGCAGTTGTGGACTCAATTAATGTGTGTTTCACCCATTAACTACATTTTGTGCTGTGTTTTGAATGTTTAAATGTTTAATATCATTTTGAAATAAAGTTAACACAAATGCTGAACGTCATTTTCCAGTTATATATAAGTGACGCACAAAAATGTAAATTTCATTCCAAAGTTGCACAGCCAAAATCTTTTGCCGCACACAGCCTTCGTAAAATTAGAGGGAACATTGCCTGTGACTACCCGTTTACGAGCAGGATCGTCCTGGTGTGTGCCCAGCATTACTCAATCGGAGAAGGGGTGTTACTTCTCACAGCGAGTGGTGGTTGTGGCAAAAGGGTGGTATGGCGGCGTGGTGGCTGAGACACATCATCATACTAACCCCCACACTACATATTACACCAAGATTATCAACGGCTGTGATGATATGATTCAGCAAGAATCTTGCCATTGCGCATTGGGACCGCCCACTTTACTTCCAAAGTGGGCGGCCAGGACGGGGTTGTCCAGAGATGTAGGCAGACTTGCCTATCCTTCCGGTGGTCGAGAGGGACACCTTATTTTTTGGAATTTCCCAGTCAAACCAGGAGAGTAGGGATGTATGTTGTAAAAATTATTTACCGTTGTCAGTGTTGTTCTCCCTGTAGGACTGAAGTGAGACATCACAATGGATGTAGTCATTAAAATTGTTGCATCGAGGTCATGGGTTTGATTCCCAACACAATCGGGTTTTAGTCATAGGGTCGACTGTATGAAGGATCGACATACATTAAGTCAACCACTAAAGGTCAACACATAAAAAAGGTCAGTAGGTCAACACAAGCATTAAATTGAAAATGGGAAGGTCATCGGTCGACCTAAGCCCTGTCAACCTTTTGCGAGTCCACCAAACCCCCAGGGCAGGGGGAACCTCCCAAATCTTTTGATGGTCGCCGACCACCAAAAGATGTGGAAGGTGCACGCATTTGTAACGTTGCTCTGAGCGTGCATGCTGGGAAGGAAATGGGCGGGTCGCTGACATCACAGTGGCTGACATCCGGTGATGTCAGCTGCCCACTCCCCGCACCCATGTCATGGCCTCTTTAGCATGAGAATGCACATGAAACGCTGGGCGTTTCCAATTGCTAATGGGGCCACACTCTGCCCCCCGCCCTCAGTCTGTTTGCTGTGTATGCGCCGTAAATCCTTTCCCTTGTGAATAAACCAGAATAACCCCCATAGATCATTCAGCGGTTGTGTAACTTTACCTGCAGAGACGATAAGTGTCTTTGTACCGCACTACAGCCAACAAGGACTTTTTTAGCTACTTCTTTTTTCTTTCAATTTCTTTTTTCTTTTGTGTTCTAAAAATAGTTTTTCTTTCCTGTTGTTTGAAAGCCGTGGGAAACCTGCTAAGTCGCAATGTAGCGAATGTGACAGTTCGGTGAATGGGGTGAGTACAAGGTGCAACTTATTGAGAAGTATATTCAGAAAATGTGACACTACAGTATCTCATGTGAGATCTCATTAGATTTACTCATCACAGCTTCTTAAAACAATGCTAATTGGAGTGCGATCATTTCAGATGAACAGAACACTGGGCGTAATAAACACTGATGCCTTTTACAGTGGAACTTACATGATTCAGATTAACAAGGGAACTGGTAATGACACCCCCAGCAATCAAAATAGGTGTCGATATCCACTCAAACCTCAACTCAGATATTTGGGGTGAAATTTCATAGGATGAGAGATTCAAGAAAGTGAGAGATTTGGTAAGAAATCTCCAGTCTTTTTAAAGCGGCAATCATTTACACTGCAAAACCAGTTTGATTGCCGCTTTAAAAAAAACCTGGAGATTTCTTACCAAATCTCTCACTTTCTTAATCTCTCATCCTATTAAATTCCACCCATAATGTTATTTAGGAAATCTGAAATTTGGAAATGAAAATTTGATTGGAAGAGGGAGCGGTTGTGGGGGCTGATGCGAGGGCCCTGCTAAATGCGAGAGGCTTACCCACCCTTTCGGGGGACCAGATTTTCCGGACCCTTCTGGCCATTCCTGGAGTGTAGGCAAGTAAGCCCCACCTGCAGTGCAGCATGGTTTTGTCCATTAGGCCTGAATTAGGCCCATCTTTACCTAGAAGTGAAGTGCTAGACATTTTTCACTGCTAGATAAATTGCACCTTCCTCATAAGTGCCAATAAATGGCTGCAGACATCAGACTTTTTCATGTGTTAACCCTTTAATAAATGGCACAAATCCATGAAGAGCTTTATTTTGGAATGCAGAGAGAACTGTCACAGTATCCTGTACGACATCAGGCATGTCCGAACTATGGCCCTCCAGCTGTTGTGAAACTACAAGTCCCATGTGGCCTTGCCACAGTTTTGCTCTTAGGGAATGCAAAAGCTATGGCAAAGCATGCTGGGATGTGTAGTTTCACAACAGCTGGAGGGCCACGGTTTGGACGTGTATTCTGGTGATACACACACTATCCTGTAGTGAGCTTTGGTTTGTTGTGTTTTATAGTTAGAATAGGGTTAAGCAGGGCCGGTGCCACCACTAGGCAAATCTAGGCATTTGCCTAGGGCGCCAGCCACTGGAGCGCAGTATATCGCCCCCCCCCTTGCCGCCCGGGTACCTGTCCTGCGGTGTAAAAGCTGACGGCGGCAGCGGGGGGTCCCTGCAGTCAAGAAGAAATAACGAGCGCTATCCGCCGGGCTATGCAGAAGCGCTTCTGTTTTGGAAACACTGGCCGCACGCTGATTGGCTGAGATTCAGCCAATCAGCGTGCGCCGTGCGGCTAGGGCTTCCACATAGCCCGGCGGATAGTGCTCGTTATTTCTTATTGACTGCAGGGACCCCCTGCTGCCGCCGCCGCCAGCTTTACAGCGCCGCAGGACAGGTACCCGGGCGGCAGACACCGGGGCGCCCCCACCCCGACTTGCCTGGGGCACTCTGGTGCCTTTCACCGGCCCTGGGGTTAAGGCTGTGACTCGGAGCACAAGTCTTAAGTGAGCCTTGCGAAGCGATGCATTACTGGCCTGGCTGACAGCAGGATAGATGAAGGACCCTCACTGTGTGTTTTCAGAGCAACAACTTACCCTGCTGAAATACAGATGTGACTGGAAATGACTCCCTCATATCAAGACATTTAATAGTCTTTGCTTATTGGCCCTGAATCAAGCATGCAAAGAATCTTAAACGCAGGTTTTCTAAGCTGGAATAATATGTAGAGGAAATGCAGATGGGCTTTTTCTTTCTTTCTGGTCATTTGTGGACATTTTGGCAAAAATAATATAGAAATATTTTTGAGTTCAAGGTCCAGGATTTAAGGCTTGCCATGCTTTCCAAAGAGGTTAGGCCTTCGTAACCCATACCCATCCACACCCTGCCAGCACTGTGTAAAGCATACTTGCCAGAGGCATACCTAGATATTCATGGGCCCCATAGCAAAAGTTTTTAAGGGCCCCCTATTTAGCAACTGATGCCCCTTCAGCTCTGGGCCTCATAGCAGCTGCACCCATTGCACCTATAGTATGGAAGTTACGCCCTTGACACTTGCCTACCTTTCCAGATTGGCCGGAAGGCTCCCGAAAATCGTATGGGAAAAAACAGACAAGGCAGAGAGAAGCCCCACCCACTAACCCCCCCCCCTTCCTGTGCAGCATCCCGCAACCCCCCCAACCCATCTTTCAAAGTGGGTGGTCTGCGAGGCACTTGATACGATTCATTGTCATAGTCCGTCCACGTTATTCAATGCTGGTAATCTGTGGGGGGTCATAATGTCGACCACTATTTGTCGACAGTCAAAAGAACAACAGGGTCTAAAGGTCGACAGTCAAAAGGTTGACAGGGTCTAAAGGTCATATTGCAGGTGGTTACCTAGCGCTCAACCTCTTATGTAACAATGCAATGTGGGTATAATGAGAGAGTAACACGTGATTCCTTTTAGGATTTATTTGCTGTATACACTAGAAATGTATCAGAATAAATATAAAGTAAAACAAAGTAAAAATTAAATGAAAAAATACAATGAGCTGCAATATATAATAAGCTGCAATATATGCTAAGTCCGTCTGGCCAAACCAATGGATGCTGCACGGTGGTAAGTTATGCACCCTGGAGGGCAGAGAGGCTTCTGATATAGCAGTGGGATGGTGGGTAATGTGGGGTCAGTTCCTCTGTTGTATTATCACAGAGTAAATGATGGGGGGAAGGTGATGGTAAACACCAGCCGTGTTGCACACAAAGTTCTGGGAGATGGAATGCCCACAAAGGTGAGCACAGGCTGGCAAAGAAGTTAACACAGTAATGAGGTTTTCTGTCTATTAGGCAGATTATGTCCGATGAAAGAACGCAGTCTGTGGGGGGGTCAAAGTAAGAGGGTGAGTGTCGCCGGGGGCTGGCGTCCCTGACCACCCGGTGATACACCCAGCTCCTACCCGATACCTGTAGTTGACGATGTGGAAATCCCTCGCCGCAGTAGTTCAGTAGGAAGTCAGCCGGAGCGTGTTGTAATAGCCGGCATCAGTAGCGCACTGCTCAACGGCGTCTCCCGTCACTTCCGGGTTCGGCTGGGGAGCGTGCGCCCGGAGTTGAGGTGACAGCCGGAGCTGTGCGTGCTCAACTCCTCAATTGGAGGAGACTTAGATCAGGGTGTGTGGATGCTGGGTCTAAAGGTCGACAGACAATGGGTCGACAGGGTTTAAAGGTTGATAGACAATAGGTCGACAGGGTCAATTGTTCAACAGATTAAAGGTTGACATGGTCAACATGGAAAAAGTTGACATGGAAAAGGTCGACAAGCTTTTTTTTTTTTTTTTTGCACAATTCTCCATTATACCTCTGGCAGTATGAAGATACTGTAAATGGAACAACTAGCATTCCAATACAATCAGAGGGTGGGGGGATTTAACTACTTCCCTGCCTGCCTAATTGCAGACCAGGGTCACGGTTGCTCGCAAACAAAACTGGCAAACCGTTCCAAAATGTCTCAGCGGCTACAGCTTCAGGGGGTAATTCAGCACCTTGGCATCGTGCAGCATCAATTAGAATAACTGAGAAAGCAATGTAAGGAGTACAGAATAGGTCTGTTTAGGAAGTGCACGTTCATGCCTGATAGAAGGAATTATATGTATTTTCTGGGGATGGTGCTGAATGTATGGAGTCAGTGTTTCCTCCGCAGCCATTTGTACCTGTCAGAACCATAATTAATGGGGTGCAAGGGCCGCTGCCCTTGGATTTCAGTGGGCACAAGGACCTGCGGGTTTGTATTGGGACCAGATACTCTGTCACCTACGTTTGACCCTGCCGATGTTGGAACGCTGCGGATGTGAAGTAAAGATGAGCCCCATAACCTAGTGGAAATGAACCCCAAAAGGAGAACAGGATGCACTCAAGAATCAGTCCTGCTTATATCTAGGTGTGCTAGGCTTTTAATGACTTTATGGCGCCCTTAAATAAGTTGTATGACTGACGTGCATAGACTAATTCTATGTTATAAACCAGGCTGGGGTTATGGGTAATATTACATTGCAAAAATGATGTTTTCTCTTGATCGGCCTTCCTATAACTGGTTCATATGAAATCCTCCTGCCCATACCTGCCTACCCTCCCACGAACGGCTGGTAGGCTCCTGAAAATCAGGCCCTCCTCCCGCCCACCTGAAAGGAAGGGCAAGCCTACCGCATTTCCCTCAATCCCCCACATTCTCCCCCACATCTCCTTACTATGCGTGTATGCACAGAAGGGACCAGGCAAAAACGATGCAAATTATGTCATTTTAGCCCCGCCCCCTCCATGTACACCTGCAAATCGCGGTATTTCCGGCAATGAGGAGACATGAAATGTCGCCAAATATGCTCCAGCCACATGACAGGGTCCGAGGTGAGAAGGTCACCTGTTATGGCTCTGAGGGTCAGCTTTGCAGTCTCAGTGTCGTGGCTCTTTTATATGCGTTGTTGAACTTCTGTGTAAGAAGGGTGTGGTAAGACCTCCCTATAGTCGGGATCCTGACAATCATTAGACTGATTTCGGAATCCTGACTGCCAGGACTCAGACAGGAGAGTGAGCACTATGAAACCCCTTGCAGGCTTGGGGGCTCGCTGAAACCCCTTGCAGGTTCTATTCTCCCTCTATTGGGGTCATGGGTCCCCACGAGGGAGAATAGCTCTTGTCAGTAAGATCCATTTCAACAGTCGAGAATCCAACTGTTGGGAGGCCATCCAGTGCCCGCGTAAGAAAGTGTTTGTTCTCCAGATCATCTCTAGTTATTGGTATCAGGCCAGGCTCTCAATTTTGACTAAAGACTGAGAATAAGAGCACTTTGAGTGTAGCAACAGCTACAGGCTAAGTATGATTGGGTGTCTATACTGGAGAGTTAGAAGGTGGTGCTGTGTCTTGGGCTGTTACTATGTGATACTCTGCTATAATAGTGTACATTCATCTGTTTGTGATGAAAATGTGATGATGCAAAACAAACTTGCTCAGGGGGTGGGACTATGTTAGGGGTGGAGATCTGTAGTGCTGTGGGGGTGGAGGCATAATGGGGGAATGGATACAATTGCTGCAGGGCAGAACTTTGTCTTGCTGAAGGGTGGGGCTATACTGAAACAGGATAGGGGACAATATTGCTGCATACAGCATGAAAATGTAAGTTATAACATGCCCAATAAACTCGCAGACCAACCTGTAGTGGAAAAGCATTATTTATCTGTAATAATAAGGGGGAGGGGGATAGATACTTAGATTCTGATATTGCAATTTTTATATATTTTTTATATTGTTTTCCGCCACAATTATTATGTTTAAGAGCTTGTAGTGTTTGAACTACTTTCCCAACTATGACTAGCGTCCTGTATAAAGCACCGGCCTCTCTTTGCCTTCCCTGCGTTCCGTTTCAGTACAGCATGACTTCCAAAGACCCCCTTGGCCCCACTCACCTCCTGACCGCCAGTTCATAGCCAATTCCAGCTCAAGTGACAACCGCTCTGAGCATTTCTTAGAAATCTGCATTGCCTTGCGTCCAATTACATAATTCTCCCGCACGTCAGTAAAGTTCTTTCACTCATTGCAGGCCTATGATATTTTGTGGCCAATGATTTATTTGCATAAATATAAAATGCTACTATCTGCTGAAGGCCAAGAATAACAATGCTTTGTTGTGAGCCATCTGGCTGGCTTTCCTCTCTAGTGATGTGTGAGTGAACCTGGGACGCTGATCGGCAGCCAGTGATATGTTAGCAGGGAGCAGTGCAGGACGCGTACTCGCACATGTTGACAGGACTCCGGTGCCAAGCAGAATTGATGCCAACCTAAAGACTACGTTTCAGATGCTTCTTACACAACAGTTGTTATAACATGGCCTGGGTCACCTCTTACAATTAGCGGGAATACTCCTTTAGGGATGTTGGCTTTTGTGTTAAACTGTAGTTCCTTGAGTTATACAATTGTTGGCAGAATCACCTGTAATAAAGATGTACAGTGTTTATCGTTAAATATTATCCGTCCAATGTGCTGCTGCTTATAACCTTTGGTCCAACTAATCTAAGCTAATCATCGCTACCGTACTGGTTGTGAGGGAGAGTTATCAGAGAGATAATATACCAACCAATCAGCTCCTAACTGTTAATTGACAGAATCTGATTGGCCGGTGCTTTGTTTCTCTGCTCATAACGCTCTAAAGGTCCCCCATCCACTAGAGCAATGTGGCCACTTTGTAATGCCCACTGCCTGGCTCACCGCAACGGGGTAGCGGGAACCAGGACCCTCCAGCAGACCTGGGCCCGGTTAAAAGTACACGCCCCCCCCCCCCCCCCTCGAAGCCATTACATGCCGACTTTTTAAAACTCCTCTCAGGAAGAAGTCCGGAGAGGAGTGAAAGGGGGGTGGGAAGAGGCTACGTTGTGGGGGCAAGGCTGATGTCACTAAGCCCCCCCCCCATGACCGGCAGCAGCATCAATTTGCAGGTCCGTGGATGGTGGGTGGGGCTAAAATTACGCGAAATGACGTGAATCGCGTCATTTTAGCCCCGCCCCCTCCATGCGGACCCGCAAAATTCGGAGCTTTAAACCGCAGGGAAGGGGGGAGCCGGGGCTGTAGGGAAAATGCGGAAGACTTGCCCACCTTACCAGGGGGCCGGGAGGGGGACCTGATTTGCGGGACCCCCCCCCCGGCCATTCCAGGAGTAGGCAAGTCTGCTACATGCACGTGTGGGTATCACATCCAACACAGGGGCATGCACCCCCCCTACCCCTCCCGCCCACCAACCTTAGTTGCGAGACTGCTTTAGAGTTCACGTTTAATCTAATGCAAAGACCGTGAGCATTTGATCAATATTCATAAAGAAAGTGAAAAATATAATTGTTTTTTTTTACCTTATTATGGATTATTGAAGTAGTATTTATAGAACATGGACTTTTTGACAGAAAGCAGAGATGTATACTGCTTTCTGCCTATAACATAGTACTGTATCATTTCTTATATTTATATGGAAGTTTACCTACAGATATTTTAGCTCGATCCCTGGTTGCACAATAATCAGCAAAGTTAAAGTATTACAAAGTCAAAACTCATGTAAAAGTTAATGGCCTGCTGTGAGGTGAGCTATTTCCGTCCCTCTCTGAGCTCTTTGGGAGGAAAAAAAATGTACATAAAAATGGATATCAAATATCAACCTAATTGGTCTTAAGTGAGCGCAGGAACAATGAGAGAAAAGGTGAAAACATGGGTTCATACACAGAATCCCTTTCTGTCTGAATGACAAAATGTTGTTTCAGTATCAGGTGAATCCCCTTATAGCCAGGATGGGGGCTGGAAAAGGCATTGTTTTAGGTGAAACGTCTGGCGTACAAAAGTAAATCAGATATGCGGATGTATTACATTGTATGATTTTTTTTCTTCTATTACGAAATAGGGAAAGTGGAGAAATCTGAACTTCTCCTGGCATCGGAAACTTTTATTGAATCTGATTGGATAGCAGAAAGTCAGTCGCAGATAGAATACCTGCAATATTCAGCATCTCCGCTGTTGCCTAATTTATTGCGCAAGGAGAAGGAATAGCTCAGTGGTTAAGAGCCCCAGCTGAGAAAAACCGTGACGTTGTGATTTTATCTTGATCTTTATCCAGCGGTCTAAGCGATACTGGATCGATCAGGCTAGCAATGTTTGCTGAGCGGTCCTGCACCCCTTCACCGGAACTCACCACAGCAGATCTCGGCTCGCTCTCGGTGATCAGTGCACAGCACAGGCACAGTGCAGCCTGCAGAGCGACGAGCCCCTCTGTGTCCTAGGCTCGGCGCTCTGCAGGCTGCACTGTGTATCGTGCATGCCTGGCTGGGGGGGGGGGGGGGGGGGGTGCCGGGTGGGGGAGGTGGTGTGCCACTGTGGGCAGCTGCCCTGGCCCCTCCAGAGGCCGGGGCCCAGGACAGCTGTACCCGCAGCACCCTCCTGTCGGCGGCCCTGGGTGTGGCTCCCCTATTTGAATTTTAGACTGAGCTGCAGCCCCCCTTCTGGAGCTGCGATTGTCTGGACACACCATTTGTATCCACTTCTGCTATAACTATAAACTACTTTTTTCTTTCAAACTAAATCCGCATTAAAGCAGTATTCAGATGTATAAAGGACCATGAGAAACTACTGTTCCCTGTCAAGATTAGGAGCAGAATTGTGACATAATTACAGACTATCCTTGAAATAAACAATGTTTCTGCCATTAGAATAGCGCATTTTACCTCAAAAATAGTTTTTAGGGTTTTTTTAAATGATGGGTAGATAGCTTTATACCACAAGCACTTAGATTCCTGCGCAGCCATACTGGGAAGATTTTGTGTGTGTTTCAATAAAAAAAATGAAGGGGTTGGTAAGTTTTTACCACA
Organism: Crinia signifera; assembly: GCF_055691185.1. Classification (NCBI taxonomy): domain Eukaryota; kingdom Metazoa; phylum Chordata; class Amphibia; order Anura; family Myobatrachidae; genus Crinia; species Crinia signifera. Next base: position 24,570,038 of record NC_139227.1, read on the forward strand.
CAGACTTAAACATCCCCTACACCCTAGGGTGTTATTACAAATCCACAAATGATGATACAATCTCTCACTGTTTTCATGGCTTGGCTCCTCAGCATCTGATAAATGATTAGTCTGGCTTAAAACCTGATTCATTTGAAAGAAATTACAGCGACCGGGTATACAGATAAAGGGTTATTTATTGTGAACAGCGTCTGAGAAGATGTAGCCTGTCATAATTCCAAGTCCTAAAGCCAAGATTTTGGCCAAAACATTAACTTCTCATTTATTTTTCAGATAGCTTTGACCCCGGGTTAAGAAAACATAATTTTCCCCAACTCTTTCCCACATGTATAATACTGTTCTATATACTACTATATGTATATATTTTATACTTTGCATTCTCCCCCAAATTTTGCTCATCTCCCTTGATGTGACTGTAAAGAGGTAATGAATGTAAATGAAGGTTTTACGCGGAACCACAGTATACTCATCTTGATAAATCCGTACTTGATGTGAAACTAAATGAATAAGAACATTTTTATGAGAACGAATAGTTTTCACAGACTGTAAAATCAATCAGAAATGTTTACATTTTAGTGCATATTATTAGTGTGTTATATTCCTGTTTAAAAATGAATGTACAGTGTTTTGGCTCAGAACATAAGAAGTCCTTGTATGGTGTATCTTATCCGCAGTCACTGGCGAGTGTAGAAATATGGTAATGGGTGGTCCCAGACATAGGTGCCGATTTATGTTTTTGCTGGTGGTTGCTCAAGCCAAAAATATAGAGGAGTGGCTTCATGGGGAAGGGGTGTGGCCACAAAATAATACCAAGGTATATTACGGAGCACAGTTGTCTCCAATATTCAAATTACGGCAACAGATTTCCACATACATAAATGCCCCAACAGTGCATGTACATAAATGCCCCCACAGAGCAGGTACTCCGCGGACAGAATACACTCTTCCCGGCATACTTTTTCCCAGGCGGTGGGTCCGGCGATGTGGGTGCTGCAGCCGCAAGTCAATATGGCGGCCCAGCAGCGGGACTCGGGCCCATGGGTGCTCATCAATTTCCGTGAGTGCTCGGGCCCTTGAGCACCCACAGAATCGGCAGCTATGGTCCCAGATTCAACTACTCCTGTAGTAGGGACCGTCACCGAAAAGGAGACGTGGCCTCACAAAAAGGGGGCGTGACTTCACAAAAAGGGGGCGTGACTTCACAAAAAAGGGGCGTGACCACACAGTAATGCCCCTTACATTTGCCATACAGTAAATTCCCTTACATATGCCACACAGTAATGCACTGTACATATACCACACAGTAATGCCATTTTATACACACAGTAATGCCCCTTACATTTGCCACACAGTAATGCACTGTACATATACCACACAGTAATGCCATTTTATACACACAGAAATGCCCCCCCCCCCCTTACAAACATACCTCATAAACATTAGATCCTATATGTCATTTGTATAACCTTACATGCACATGGGCAGTATGACTGGCGACTCCTTGATTGCCCATACACATGTGTTTAGCAGCATTACAAGGGGAGCTACATGTGTATTGGCCCAGGGCACCTGGAACCTTTTATCAGGCCCTGGTGGTGAAGGGGCCCTGCCTAATTTTTCAGCCTTGGGCCCATCATTTCTGATAGCAGTCTTGTGCACAGTTATCAGCTGTGTCAATGCCATCTTTCCTCAAGGGGGAATTTGTGTGTGTGTGGATTAGAGGTGAAGGGCCCCCTTGACCCAGGGCCCATATGTACAGTGCCACTATTACATGCTTTATCCATGCGGTATATACTTGTATGCGTGCATTCACAGCTAGTACATCATGGACCACATGTACTAAGCTTTAAAAGTGATAAAATGGAGAGTGATAAACAGCCAGCCAATCAGCTCCTGACGGACATTTTTCAAACAAAGTCTGTGACATGTCAGGCAGGAGCTGATTGGCTGGCTGTTTATCACTCTCCATTTTATCACTTTTGAAGCTTTGTGAATCTGGTCAGTATCATATATTCCATGTAAAACTCTTAATTAGAGTCGCTCGTAGTGACCACTGGCCTTTAATAAGGTTCCACCTGACAGACACATTTGCTGACAGCACTCTCACAGCAATTACGACATTCAATATTGTCATTTGTTCCTTTCGCTGTAATTTGTGACAGGATCTCATACTGTAAAATTCATCGACTGGAGTAACGATGGCTTTTGAACATATAAGTAAATGGAAGTTAGATATGGGTGTTGTGATGTGCTTGTAAAACAAAATGGGCTTATTAGACTTCATTAGATTTATATCTGAATCATTGATGGCGGAGGATCCCGAAGTACTCCCTGACAGCTTGTAACACATTCATTCCTAGCTTGCAATAACTTTTTTTTGCAATTACTTTTTATTTGTGAGTCAATGAGTAAAGAAATGGATCCAATAAATAAAATGTATCCTATAGTGTTACTGTTAGAGCTGGTTCAGGAGCGTGACAGGTATATAGCGAACAGCTATAAATGTGCTTCAGGGCACAGTACAAGTCACAGGTGTGTTTGTTTCTTTTTTTAATTGCATTTTTAAAAAATAAACAGTTTTATTAATCAAGCGACAGAAATGAAACAGAATATTTCTGGTTATCGTGGACTGAAGGGCCCCATACACCTGCAATCACAATTAATTGCTGATGTATGGGGCCCATTACAGGAAAAATCTGCCGATCACTGAAACAAATCTGTAGTGTGTGGGCAAGTCAAATAGATTGCAGAAACAATTTATCTGGGGGAAAAAAAATCACTGAATCTGAGAAGCAATTAATTGTGATCGCAGGTGTGTGGGGCCCTTTAGTTATGAGAACATAAAAATAAACTTGATGACTATAATATAACATAACAATACAGAAATTATAATAATGAAAACTGTATTTAAAAAAAATAAAATCAACAATATGAAGGGAAGACAATGCCCGACTGGTCTTTAGGTCTAATTAGAAACATGCCATAACAGAGCTCAAGTGTGCCCGTGCCATGCTCGTCCTCTGAGTGCACAATGTCATAATGTTGCATAGAGGGGGCCGGTCCGGGGGGGGGGGGGGGGGCGGGGGGGGGGGGTTACTAGTTGTCCAGGCAGTACTATTTTTTTGGAAAAATAGGTCCAGGAACTCCAGGTCTGGGGGTGGATCAATTAAATAAAAAAAAAACATATATAATAGAGAGAGGGAGGGAGAGATAGATGTATATATTGTATTTAGAAACAAAGGCACTCACAGGTGACTTTAAAATAAAACTTATCTTATGAAAGGTAGATTTTCAGTTCCTGATGATGTCATATTTAATTAGAGGTTCAGGAACTGAGTTCCTGCTGGTTCCTGCTGAAAAATAGCACTGTATCCAGGCATCTTGAAGGGACACAGTTACAGATACAGATGCCCTCATCATTGCTCCAGCAATCGCCACAGGCAACATGCACATGCAAAAGTACTGCAATACTCTCATGTATAACATAAAGTATGGAGGGTCAGTGGCAAGCTTAATCGACCCGCAAATCCCTTAATGCATTTCTCCTCCATACTTTGTAATTAGCAGCTCAGAAGAATAATAGCTGTACCCAGCATCTACACAGGGCCCCCAACAGGGGGGTGCCAGGGGTACAGCTGTCCTGGGCCCCAGTGGCTTGACACCACCCACCCCCCCACCCCCGCAACCGCACAATGCATCCCCCACCCAGTGCCGGCAAGCAGGCACACACAATACACAGTGCAGCCTGTGGAGCGCCGAGCCTAGGATACAGAGGGCTCCGCGCTCTGCAGGCTGCACTGTGCAGTGAGTGCTCAGAGTCCCAACTTCCGCCTTTCAGGGAGGGAGAAGATGCTGCGCTGCCGCTGCTTGAGCCTAGGGGCCTGCTACCGCTGGTAAGTAATAGTAATTGGGGGGGGAGGCGGGGTGCCGGCGCGCGAGGGTGCCACTGGGGACCCGGGCTTAAGGTCATTCCCGGGCCCCAACATTACTAGTGGCAGCCCTGCATCTACATGTGTTTATTTGCTGAACACTGAACCAGCCCCTATGCATGTAGCTCATTTATTACCACAGTCTCAGTGCACTCTTTATTGCAATCTACATTCAATTTAATTTTCCATTGCACGCCGAAATTTGGCATTTTTTTATTTCTGTAGCAGACAAATAGCTTCATAACAAAAAAAAATCTAATTTGTTAAATATGACGCGTCCTTAATAAAACCAAGATGACTCTGAGTTATCAAATAATTATCTCTGTTTATTTATCTATTTACTATTTCCTGGTTCTGATTTTGTTCCCATTTTAAAGATTGGTTTTCATCCATCTTGTGGCCCTGACCCAGTTATGAAGGAGATCACAAATACAAGAAGTAAAGATAATAAATACCAACTTTCTCTTTCGTGTCTACAATTGTAGTGGTCCAACAGTCTGAGTTATTCTTATTGATGATGTTAATGTACTGGAAAAAAATCTCTTATTTTCCTTTTATACAGTATATATATATATATATATATTTCCATATTTCATGTATTAATTACTAGTCCCTTCGTTCTTGTTTTAACAGTATTAAGTAGTTCTAGGTAACCTAATACACTTTAGGGGTCCACATGTAGGTATCCGATTGATAGGTCAATATAGACAAACATTTGACACAACTAAAAAAATTTTTTGGTGTGTGTGGACTTTTTCAAGTCCATTTATGTGGACTCCGGTGGGAACGGGAAAGTGTGGCAAGCATATCGGCGTGAGGCATCTGGCCTGAAACATGGCAAGCGAAGGGTGCGAGGAGAAGCAGGACACTAATTTGGAGTCCACTTGATGAAATCTACACATTCACACCAAAGGCAACAGGAAAAACTCACGTCAACCTTTTCATGTGTCAACCATTCCATGTTGACTATGTTGATATCAACCATTTGGTATCAGCCTTTTGAGAGTTGACCTAGACCAGAGGTGAGCCAATAGCGGCCCTCCAGCTGTTGATGAACTGCACATCTCAGCATGCCTTGCCTTAGTTTTGCTATTTGGCCATGCTGAAACTGATGCAAGGCATGCTGGGATGTGTGGTTTATCAACAGCTGGAGAGCAGCTTTTTGCCCACCCCTGACCTAGGGATACCATAATAACACATTGCAGTGTAACACATTACCCTCGATGTAGTTGCCTACTCTCCCAAAATGTCTGGGACTATCTTGAGTTCTCCCAAAACCCCAAAACGGTAGCTCTACCTCCCAGATCCTGCTAACTTCCCTATTGGTTTGAGTTGTCTAGGGGCTTCATTGCAATCATGGCATACCCCAACCAGCGGCATGAACCGTGTTGTGGTACACAGTTTGTAGTTCTAAGCCCCAAAAAGCTGCTTATTGTAAAATCCCGTACAAGAATAACCCAGTCACATGGTGCATGTGAGCAAGGGGGCTTTGGAACCTACTGAGCTCTGGTTTCACTGTTGGAAAATGAGCTTCCAAAAAATGACATGCAATGAGCCAAAAAAGCTTTACTAAGCTTCAGATTCTATAACCTAATCGCTATATTCCAGAAACGTAAAAGTGCAATAATATTACAAGCATGACACGGCTTGTAAAAGTCATTGGGTGGGACGTACTAATCAAAAATGCAGTAAAACCCAAGTTAATTTATTATATTACTGAATGTACTAAAGCCCCGATGCAGGGGCTCTGATGCAGAGGGTAACGCCAGCTATAGCTTTTACCCTGTAGCGGCCTTGTTGTAGGAACGATTTGATTGGATCTCTCACACCTTTCTCTGCAGCCCCCCCTATCACTCTATGCATGCACAGAGGGATTCTCAGGTCATAAATGCATCACAACGGGCAGCTCGTATTGGCACCATGGGGTGTACCGCAAGTGGTTGGTCCATTTCTCCCATTGTCCTTGTCAGAGACCAACTGCGTCCGGCAGCCATAACTTTTTCCCCTCTGGAGAGATTTTGAAAAGGTGTTAACATTCGTTAAGAAAAATTTCCTGGTTCTGATTTTGTTCCCATTTTAAAGATTGGTTTTCATCCATCTTGTGGCCCTGACCCAGTTATGAAGGAGATCACAAATACAAGAAGTAAAGATAATAAATACCAACTTTCTCTTTCGTGTCTACAATTGTAGTGGTCCAACAGTCTGAGTTATTCTTATTGATGATGTTAATGTACTGGAAAAAAATCTCTTATTTTCCTTTTATACAGTATATATATATATATATATATTTCCATATTTCATGTATTAATTACTAGTCCCTTCGTTCTTGTTTTAACAGTATTAAGTAGTTCTAGGTAACCTAATACACTTTAGGGGTCCACATGTAGGTATCCGATTGATAGGTCAATATAGACAAACATTTGACACAACTAAAAATATTACAAGCATGACACGGCTTGTAAAAGTCATTGGGTGGGACGTACTAATCAAAAATGCAGTAAAACCCAAGTTAATTTATTATATTACTGAATGTACTAAAGCCACGATGCAGGGGCTCTGATGCAGAGGGTAACGCCAGCTATAGCTTTTACCCTGTAGCGGCCTTGTTGTAGGAACGATTTGATTGGATCTCTCACACCTTTCTCTGCAGCCCCCCCTATTACTCTATGCATGCACAGAGGGATTCTCAGGTCATAAATGCATCACAACGGGCAGCTCGTATTGGCACCATGGGGTGTACCGCAAGTGGTTGGTCCATTTCTCCCATTGTCCTTGTCAGAGACCAACTGCGTCCGGCAGCCATAACTTTTTCCCCTCTGGAGAGATTTTGAAAAGGTGTTAACATTCGTTAAGAAAAATGTCATATTCATGCTTTAAAATGTATTCGATGTTGCAGCTTTAAAATATGAATAATATAATTTTTTTACACTGCAAAATATAAAATTTGAAAGGTATACATTGTATTGATCTTTTATGGCTTGTTCTTATTATTGAGTATGCAGAGATAATATCTCAGATGGACAAATTATGTATTTTCTGTAATGTGGGACACCATGAATGTTTAATGTATCAAACAGTTTTTATGGGTTCCTTTCACTTTAGGGCAGAGGAAAGCGAGAGCAGGGCATGTTGGTTTTAAATTCAAGGATTTATGTTGTTAATCCTCCTGGCTAATTATAATTTATGGGATCTTGCTAAATTAATATGCGGTCTCTATTATAGAGCTTGGGATAGTGTACAACATGCATAAACAAGCCTTGTTCTACAGTAATTTATTCCCAGCCATGAAGCATATTAAATAAAGTGAGCACTTGTGTATATCTTTGAAACTACACTTTTCATTATTAATCTATAAATTTATAGTTGTCATACATGCATTTTCTACAAGGCATTTAATTTTTAATCTACCGTATAGTGGTCTGTGGGTGAGATAGACACACTGCACAAACTGGGCCGTAACGCACTGTTGTGTTACAACCGGAACGCACAAAGGAAGAGATGGAGATGTTTAGGAATTCAAACTAAACTGTCTTTATAAGTGATAAATGGAATATTGCACCCTTAGGGGCTGATTCAGGAGCGATCATTTACGATCAGAACTTAGCACCAGCCAGCTTTGATAGTTGGGTTTTGCGCATGTGCAAATCCCAGCAGTAAATGGTTTTGGTGAGTTACACACTCGCTGGGCCCTTCGCTGGGGGGAGGGAGGGGTGGGGGTAGACACCGGCCAGAGCAGGGGAACACCCAGCATTTTATGAGAATGCAGACGGGCTGATGCCTGCTCGGGGTGGGCGGCTGACGTCACATATTGCTATTGCAATTGGAAATCGCCCTCAAGTAAGTACAGGGCAGTCACTAGAAATGTTGGGGCCCAGGACTGACCTTCAGTCTGGACGCCTGGGCCCCCAGCAGCACACACACCCCCTGCCCGCAGGCACACACTCCGCCTCCCCCTACCCCCCCCCCCCAATTACCATTACTTACCAGCAGCAACCAGCAGCGGCGGCGCGGCATCTCCCTCCTTCTGTCTGCAGTCTGTAGAGCGCCGAGTCTCTCTGTATCGCACTGCAGGCTGCACTGTGTATTGTGCGTGCCTGGCTGGAGGCGGTGCCCTTCCACTGTGGTCAGCTGCCTGGGCCCCTCCAGAGGCCGGGGCCCGGGACAGCTGTACCCAAGGCACCCCCCTGTCGGCGGCCCTGAGTAAGTATATACTTCCTGGCTGGGGCAGACAGATGCCGGAGTATTATTGGGGCAGATGTATTAAGCCTGGAGAAGAGATAAACTGGAGATAAAGTGAAGATAACATGGAAGAGATAACGCACCAGCCAATCAGCTGTATTTGAAATATGACAGTTGGGATCTGATTGGCTGGTGCTTTATCTCCTTCCACTTTATCTCCAGTTTATCTCTTCACCAGGCTTAATACATCTGCCCCATTGTACCTATAATAACAGTGCAGCATGCAGACAGCCTCGGGCAACTGCAGAACCACCAGCCCTTACCTGACTCCTGAGGTCTCCAGTAGTGTACTCTATCTGGGCATGTCCAAGGCTGGCTCCTCTCTCCATGCGTGTGACATCATACGTGCGTATGTCATGGCGTAACACTCACAACACATAGGAAGGAGACCTGTTTCGTGTGTCGACCTAGTGACTGTCGACCTATTATGGTCGAACTAATAATTGTCAACCCATTCCCGTAAAAACTAGGCATCTGCGTGCACTTACAATGATGTGTAGGCCAAAAAAAAAAAAGAAAAAATGCCCCTTGTTAATTCTGCCCCTAAGAGTCTGCAGACTTCATTTCCCAGCAGCCTTTAGACATTGGCCAACCTCACAAAGCAAGCACGTGACCTCGCGTGAAGCGGAAAACATGGACATTTTTTGTCTACAGCAATTTAGAATTGTAAGAAATACAAAATAATTGTCTCCAACCAAACACTGTGAAATATTGTCAGTTCCCGACATTCCTTCAGGTACTGTACGCTGTCCCAGCCAACATAAATTTATAACGAGGCTTCGAAGAAATATGGAATGCAACTTAAAAAAAATGAGAAAATCCATGTTTAGATCTTAATGTTTTCAAGTGAAACATTTCTGCGTGTCAAACGTGTCATCGCGCAGAATAAAAACACAGGCAGGACGTAAAACAAACAGAGGGAGAAAAGTTTAGCTAAATTGTTTACATTAGTTCGGGCAGCCTGCGCCGTGTGTTTCAGCTAATCTCCTGCTCATTTTCATGAAAACCAGCGGGAATTCGACCAACTTGTTGATAGAAACTGTATGTTTCCAACCGTCTACTTAGGGCAAACAGCCAGCAAATAATTTAAATTAAAGTGTTTACCGAAGAAACCTCAAGTTTTCCTTTCTAAGTATGTAAAACGAGCTAAAAAAAGACATGCCTATTTCAACACAGGTCAAATAAAGTAACCAAAATTACAGGCAGTTCAATCAATCATGAAGGGTACATACATCAAAGCCATGTTTCGAGGCGTATTTTTTACATTTAATTTGTATATGGAAGGACGTTGCAGAATTGGTGTCATTTTCATTATGTTACAGAATCTAATATCTGCATAATGTACGCTTTTCGTGGCCTCACCTTTACGTTCCAATTTTCCCCAAAGAATACACAACTATGACTCTTGCTGCTACGATTCTCATTAAAGAGCATTAATAGGAATATTTTACAGTGTAAAACTGGGGAATAATATTCCAAGCTATGAGCCAGAGGGTGATCACCTTGGGGTATTCCAGGTGCAAGATACCTGGGTGGCTGGACCTAGATCTACCCTACACCCAAATGGGGTATGGAAAAAAAATGGTGCAATCAGTGGCATTATTGGGATGGAACAGCAGAAAGAATGGATATTACTTCCCTTTAACTTGGTGTGGAATTACTATTGTCCCTTTCACAAACTTGCTATTGTCCCTTTTCATCGAAAATACAGGGTCCCACTTGGGATTTGGACACGGGTCCCTCCCGGGCGCGACCTGAGATTTTAATCCCCCAAAGCGACCCGGAAATAAGTTGGATTCGCTGAAATCAGAATGGGGGTTCGGTGGCGGCACGTTATCGGGGGTGTGAGAGGAGGCAGCTCTTGGGGCTGACGTTGTCTCCAAGTGCTACCTCCTCCATACTGTGAATGGGACCTGGGTTGCCTGTTCACACAGCACAGCAAGCCCAGTCCGATAAGGGATTAACCCTTCTTTTATCTCGGGTCAGAATGCTGGGTTGCTGGACCTGGAATAATTGAAAAGGCCCTTTCACACCGCACAGAGACTCGAGTCAACCTGGTAACAACCCAGGATTGACCAAGGTTATTTGTGCGATGCGAAAGAGGTACTAGTGGAGTGATTTAGAATTTCAGTACTTGTGAATTATCTGGGCGCCCGATGTTGAAATTGTATTACAGTACATTAAGAAAACGATGCGACGCAATTTCCCTTGAAATTTCCTTGAAGACAAAATCGCGTCGCATTGTATGCTATTGTATGGTATACAATGCCACGCGACGCGATTTTAACCCATCCTTAATGTGTCAGATATGAATGATATTGATTAATGATATTGGATGTTCACAACCAGGCCACTATCAACGTGAACCCGAAGCGTGGCGATCGCAGCGAGCCCGCGAGGGGCGGCGGTATGCGTCCTCCGACCTTTTCATACCCCCACTATCCACATCGGCGTGGAGTTGAGAATAGAAAGTGTGGCGAGCACAGCTCGCCACCGAGCCCGAAGCGTGGCGAGCGCAGCTGACACCTGTGAAGCCCGCGAGGGGGCGCGGATAGCTGTGAAGGTGTCGGCGTTCCCCTCGTGGGGCTCGCTTCGCTCGCCACGCTTTGGGCTCGGTGGCTCGCTGCACTCGCCACACTTTCTATTCTCAACTCCACGCCAACGTGGATAGTGGGGGTATGAAAAGGTCGGAGGATGCGTACCGCCGCCGCTCGCTGTGCTTGCCAGCTGGAACCAATTTTTATTTTTAATATATATTTTTTACAACTTATATTCTTATAATACTCATTCATTCAAGAGAATTCTCCTTTTATTATTATTATTATTTAGCATTATTGTATGTTAAATTTATTAATTAAATGTATTTTTTTTTAAAGTGGTATTGTCCATTAATTCAGTCAAACCCAAGCGCTGTATTATTTATTTTTCTCTCAAAAAGTTTCAGCACCTTGTAGAGTCTGTTGAACTGGATCCCACTTGCCGCTGTTGGGACATGTACCAAATGGAACCTAAGGTGTTATCCGGACACCCTCAGCTCACATTCGTTGACATCTGGTATGGTGCCAGTCAAGTGGTTGCATTGTATTGTAAGGTTACCATATGGGCATATCATTGTCAGGAGGGATTTTAAAGGAGATAAAAGAATTATTGGAAACACACCAATGACTCTACATTGAACTCTAGGTTAGGGATGGCATTGACCATGGGTGGTTAACAACCATTGCTGATGTGCCACCAACAGTCAATGGCTTTGCCAAAGACAGAGGTCTGATTGTTCGTCATCGATGGCATACAGCCGAGGATGTTTATTTTTTCTCATCCGGAGATGGAGTGTTAATCTCAATTGTCCACCACAACCCACACAAGCCCCACTGCCTGTCCTGGTTAGCTCGCCTTTTGCCAAATCCATCTTCCCTGATGGCCTTTGATGTTGTAAACCTGAGGTTCCCAAACTTTCTAGAATCATCTTTTTATACCCCTACTATACACGTCGGCGTGGAGTTGATTTTATATAGTGTGGCGAGCGCAGCGAGCCACTGAGCCCCGAAGCGTGGTGAGCGCAGCGAGCTCCGTGAGGGGACGTGGAATACATGTAAATAATCTGCGTCCCCTCGCTGCACTCGCCATGCTTCGGGCTCGGTGGCTCACTGCGCTCGCCACACTATATAAGATCAACTCCACGCCAACGTGGATAGTAGGGGTATGAAAAGGTTGCCTGGCTTCGGGGTGGCGTGGATAGTGGCGGGTGCCTAAAACCTCCTTGTATGTCATACAATGATATAATTGTATAGGTAACGTAATGGCATCGCACACGCCCTATATATGCGGGAGGTGCGATGCGATCCCCCGGATCTAAGAGAGCAGTGAATAAATTACATAGGAAAATCAGATCGCATCGCACAGCCCTTAAAATGGCCCATGCGATGCAATGCGATTTTCCTACGGTGCCGTACGTAAGGAACTTGGGCGCCGTGATAATACACAGGTACCATATTAATTTGTTAGTCAAAATTTGTGTGATGCTCGAGTATTCATAATACTTCTTGTAGGTTGTTTCTGAAAAATACTTTTATACCATTTTTCCCATGTGCGCAAAATTATATTTTTTCCACTGTAAACATTTTCCACATACCTTGCCTGCTGCTCAACTAAGAAACCAAGGGCCTAATTCAGACCAGTTCGCTAGTCTGCGTATGTTCGTAGCCTAGAGAACAGGTAAACGCCGGCTCATCGAATGCCCCCCCCCCCCCCCCCCCCGTCCGCCACTAGAATCCACAAGTTTGCATGTGAGGGGATGTGCAAGCTTCAAATTATTTTTTTGCTGTCTGCAAATAAAAGTCAGTTTAGACTGACGGAAATGGCCAAAAAGGTGCGGACGCTGATGTCATGTGACATCAGCCGCCCACCCGGAGCAGCCATCGACCCGCCTGTGTTCGCAGGGGAATGCCCAGTGTATTCAGGGGGTCGCACATAAAATGCTGGCCATTCTCCTGCAACAGCCCCATTCCCTACCCTTGCGAACTACTGGCCGAGTGTGATACTCTCCAAAGACGGAGACACAGAGTTCACATGCGTATATTCGCACATGGTCCTACCCCCACCATCAGAAACGGGGCCGAATTTGGACCCGACCAATTAAACCTGAATCAGGCCCAAAGATTTGATAGTGATTATGCTTTCAGAGTGCAGATACAGTCAGGGCCAGCGCCACCACTAGGCAAATCTAGGCATTTGCCTAGGGCGCCGGCCACTGGAGGGCGGTATTTTGCCCCCTTGCCGCCCGGGTACCTGTCCTGCGGCGCTGTGCGTATATAAAGCTGGCGGCGGTGGCAGCGGGGGGTCCCTGCAGTCAATAAGAAATAACGAGCGCTATCCGCCGGGCTATGCGGAAGCACTTCTGTTTTGGAAACACTGGCCGCACGCTGATTGGCTGAGATTCAGCCAATCAGCGTGCGCCGTGCGGCCAGTGTTTCCAAAACAGAAGCGCTTCCGCATAGCCCGGTGGATAGCGCTCGTTATTTCTTATTGACTGCAGGGACCCCCCGCTGCCAGCTTTACAGCGCCGCAGGACAGGTACCCGGGCGGCAGACACCGGGGCGCCCCCACCCCGCTTGCCTGGGGCGCTCCGGTGCCTTGCACCGGCCCTGGATACAGTATATGTTTTTGAGTCACACCAACATACTGTATTCCACTGCCATATTCAGCAACAGAGTCCAGGTTTCTGTCTTCTGAGTGTAATCTCAGCACAAAGCTGATTTTATATTTGGGAGGACAAAACAATTCTTGGCTCTGGCTTCACCTCGTCCTCTAACTGTGTGCTTCGTGGTGATTTTGCTAATATTCTGCATCAATCCATGATATTTCCCTGTGCTATTTATGGAGAGCAGGTGCAGTGCCTTCGAATCATACAGAGTTGAGTTCTAAAGTGTCCTCATTTTTTTCCTTTTGTCATCATTTAAGACAGTTGCGGCAATTGCGGAGCCGGGAGCCGGTCACTTCGGCGTCAAGGTGGACTTGTTTCATAGAGTTGCTGCCGCCTTGCTCATTTGCATCATAGCTGGAGAATATACATCATATTATGAGGTTTATGCTTTTAAAACCACAAAATATAGCAATTTACAGTAATCTCTGTTTATAAAATGTAAAAGCTTGTAAGGTGATGAACAGGTTTATTTCCTGCGATATCTGCAGCTGAAGACTTGCAGCATCCTAGCTAATACAGGCAGCCATTTTCAGCATACTTGTCTACTAGTGTTCTCTCTGGGAGAAACCCAAAGAGGAGATACTTCAGACCACTTCAGGGGGGCGTGTCCGAACTGGCTCGTCATTAAACTCCACCCCCAATACAGGGAAACGCCTGCGAGGAGATACTTCAGACCAGGGGCGTAACTACTACTTTGTGGGCCCTATAGGGGGGGGGGGGGGCAGAAGAAAGAGTGGGTAGAGTGAGAGATAAAGGGTGCCGGGAAAGAGAGAGGAGAGAAAGAGAAAGGGAGGAGTGTGAGCAGGAGAGAGCAAGAAAGGATCAAGAGTGTGAGAGTGTCAGGAAGAGACGGGGGAGAGGGAGGAGGTGTCAGGGAGAGAGAGACCGAGCCAAGTGTAGAGATAGGGGGGAGAAAGAGAGGGTGAGACTATTAGAGAGGGAGAGGGAAGAATGAGGGAGAGGGTAGAGAGGTGGGTAGAAGAGAGATAGAGGAGAAAGAGAAGGGGCAGGGAGAGAAAAAGAGATGTGAGACGGCAGGGGAGTAAGAGAGGGTTGAGAGAAAGAGGGGACGGGAAGATTGCAGTGGGTGGCGGAGACAGAGAACATAGGGGGTGAAAGGAAAAGAGAGAAAAGAGAATGGTGAGCAAGCAAAATAGAGGAAAGAGACGGGGTGGTGGGGAGAGACAGATTAAGAGAGTGGGGAGTGGGGGAGTCAAGGGGAGTAAGGGATGAGGAGGTAAAGGGGGGAGAGAAGTGGGGTGTAGAGGGATTACAGGGGAGGGGGCAGAAAGGAGATTGGAGGGGGGAAGGGCAGTGCAGTAAAACAAGAGGGGAAGGGGGAAGAGGAGAAGGGAGGGTGGGGATGGGGAGCCAAGGTTTGAAAGGGTTCGACTGGCTTCCCCCTGGCAGTGGCAGGTCTGCAAATGCACTCACCAGCTCTTTTCACTGGTGCTGGGCTCCTCCGCTCTTCTGTGCTGGGCTGTACCGCTTCCTAGCACCCCGGTCCACTGATCCCTTCCATGTCTCTGAGGCATGCTTTAGTGCTCTCTCGGTGGCAGTGGCGCCGGGATTTACTGCTCCCACGGGCGGCGCCGGCTCCATGCACTGCTCCCCGGGTGGTGCCATCCTGACCTTTACATTTTCCGAGTGCCCGGGCGGCACCAGGCTCCACAGTTCCCCGGGTGGAGTCGGGCTCCACTACTTCCTGGACAGAGCCAAGATGTACTGCTTCTTGGCTCTGAGCTCCACTGCTCCCCGGCGCCTCTGAATTGTGTACAAGAGGGCAGCGCGGCAACTGCACGCGCTGCAATATTTAAAAAATTAAACTGGAGAAAAACAGATCAAGGGGGTGCAGGGGATAGCCTGTGGGTGATGGCGACGGGCAGGACAGCGTATCACCATCACTATACCCTGTACACACAGAGCAATCCGTCCTTAATTTCTAAGCGACCTTGTCAGATCGCTTAGAAAATAGCCCCTAATCTCCCCATTTGTACGGACCTTAAGAGATACCCGTACAGAGATTTATGCCTACCGATACCACAAGATTTATATCCTATAATCTGAATGACTTTTCTTCACTTAAAGAGCGATGTCTGCTGGGCTACAGGATGCGTTCAGGCAGCGCCTCTTGTATTGCGTAGCAGGGCTCCTGAGCGAGCGGATCGGGACAATACAGACTCTTATTATGCAGAGTACAATCTTGTCACTCATTCTCTGTGCGTAAAATTCACTGACAGCCATCTCCCATTTTATGGCTGTGGTAAAACTCCCCAGTCAATCGAAGTCTTTAATAGCTTCTAAACTTGCTTTAAACTTTAATAATAAATATTATTGAATGGTGGGATATTAAAGCAATTCATTCTTGGCAAAAAGAAAGGGCGGATTTGATTCCCCCGTTACCCCCCTCTCAGCCCTGCAAGCTTACGCCGAGCGAAAATGCTGCTACTTCTATGCTGTAGAGTTTAATATAGTCTCCTGCTCCTCTAGGTCCTATAAAAATGAAACCTAGTAGTGTTCATTTTCTCAGAGAGCTGATTATTCCCAGATGTGCTGTTATGTGTATCAGAATGTGGTCTCTACATGTGACTGTGGGGTATATGTGCTTTTTACTAGTGGCGTAACAACTGCTGTGGCCAGGAGTCAGGACCCGCAGATTTACTAGCCTGTGTCCTGGCGCTCCTCCTGGCTTCTTATGAAAAATGTCCCTTATAAAATGGCTGCCCCCTAACAGCAGACCGTTTTTCAGGATGCTAGAGGAGGCCGCGCCAGGAGGAGCGCCGGGACGCAAGCTAGTAAATCTGCGAGTCCCGACTCCCGTCCACAGCGTAACAGTAGCACCCGCAGACCCCCGTCGCCCACACTTAGTCATCGGCTCCCTGCCATCGCGGGGTCTGCAGTGCTATAGTTACGCCACTGCTTTTTACACACACACATGCCCACTGACTATGGTATACAGGGCCAGATACACTAAGCTTCAAAAGTGATAAAATTGAGATTGATAAACAGCCAGCCAATCAGCTCCTATCTGACATTTTTCAAACACAGCCTGTGACATGGCAGTTAGGGACTGATTGGTTGGTTGTTTATCACTCTCCATTTTATCACTTTTGAAGCTTAGTGCATCTGGTCCTTTGAGTGCCAACATCTCTGTGAGAAATGTTCAAAATATCGGCTAAAAATGCCAGCGTCACTCACATTTGTTATATAAATTCACATAACAAAATGTGTAAAAATAGATATTCCCTATATACTGTACTGTAAGGTAAACATTAGAGGTTTAAGCATTCTCAATCCCAATATGAGGACAATCACTGGTCTAGATATTGCTAGAGGTCGGCTATCGTAGAATCATCGTAGTTGCTATTTAACTGTAAATTTAGGAAAGCTTCTTAAAAAAAAAAAAAAAAGATGTTGCCCATAGCAACCAAATAAAACCTGTCTATCATTTTTTAGGATGCAATAGAGAAATGATAGACAGAATCTGATCACTTGTTTTCATTTTTAAAATGACACTCCCCAACACCCGAGAAAGTTAGGCAAGTCTCCCACTTTCCCCTCCACCCCCCAGTATACCCCTTGGTTTCCTGGCACTGGATAGGGAGGTGGGCGGAGCCATGATGGCATTCAGGCTGTTGTACCTCCTACATGCAGCACAAGCCACACCAAATATGTAGGAACCAGGTTGCTCCCTCTCAGGGGAGGTGACAGCGAAGTTGGTAACTACATACCCTCCAACAATTCTAATGCAAAAATCGGTACATGCCAGGGGGTGTGGGCGTGACCATCTATAAAGGGGGGCGTGGTCTTGACTCTTACCTTCCACTGGACCACTACACATCCCAAACTGAAACCAACACACACACGTTAGGTAGTCAGACACATGTGCCACAGACACATGTGTATCACCGGCGGCTACTCTGTGTCCTCCCACCCCCCATCCCCTCTCACCTGGATCCCCGGCTCGGCCCCCAGGTGAGGTGCGCGGAGGGCAGGTACTCTTTGGTCAGGGCTCCAATCCGAGTGTCCCACACCCATATCAGCCCATCCAGCCTGGAGGGGAGAGCAGCTCGCACACACCGCTCCCCACAGCCGTGACGTCACCCAACCAGAGTCTCTCCCTGAGCAGGGCGAGGTGGGCCTGCACGTCCCACCGACGTGCACCCTGGGAGATGTAGTCCTGACCGGCCACTCCCCCACACTCCCTGGGGAGAAGTCAGCGATGTAATTAACTACGTCTCCCAGAATCCCTCAGCCACAACTTAAAAAAATCGGTACAATCAGTACACTTTATTTTAGCCGGTACAGACTATTAAAAAACAGTACAGTTGGAGGGTATGTAACTATGGACTAAATTATAATTCATATTTTGGCTTGGATTTAGCGAACATTCCTTGCTGGGACACAGGCTCTGATAACAGCCCTTCCCAGTGATAAGTTGGAAGTAAAGTGACCGCTTATGCCATCTAAAGATGCCATTAGCTAATGGGGACCAAGATTTGTTAATTGTACATTATAGCAGCCCCCATAGAATCTTACATTAATTATGGGGATGCTTGAAATTGCTGATTTGATAAATATGCTCCTGTGAGGTGCGTACACACAGTGAGATTTCACTTTCCATCAGACCCCTATTCGGTCTGGTCGGTTATAGTGTTCACCTTAGATTTTGACACTGTACAGATCTGTGCCATATAGTCTTGCCTGTTAAGACTATTTTTCTATTGGATTTATACTACACAGGAGCACGCATCGGGGTCAAATCTGCATTGCATGTAGAAAAACCATTCGATGCCCATTCGATCTTCTATAAGCAAAATTGAGTATAAAAATAGTTCATATCTCACCGTGTGTACCATCTATAAGGAGGGAAATAACACAGAGGAGTACATTTACTAAGATGGGAGTTCTATAGCAGATGCGATGTTGCCCATAGTAACCATTTCATTTAATAAACCTGGTACCTATAGAACCGCCCAAAACCACACCGAAATTGCTTGATAAATACCCTCCGATATGTTTTTGTTGTTGAGGTTTCACCCAATTGCCAGTTCCAGTTTTCCTTGGTACAGTATCTCTATGGATGTGTGGCTGTGGAGCCAGTATGTACACCTTCTATACAGTAAGTCTGTATCCTTGTATGTGTTACTGGCACATGGGTGCTGACACGGCTGTTCCATCCTGTGCCCAGCTGCTTCTCCGTTCCTCATCCGCCTCTGGGCTCAGTTACACACTGTACTGCAGTACATCCCATCAGGTAGTGTTACACTCTGACGCTGAGCCAAAAATACAGGAAATGCCTTTGTGTAAGAACCCTCATCCAGGGATGCAGCGGAACACCTGCGCATCGTTGGTCTGCACAACAGTGTGTCACATAGGAAAATGTTTCATACTGAACAACACTGGATCCATATTCCACTCCTTATATTATCTATACTTTATGTATTTTTTTTTATACTTTTCCTGGCAGGATATGTCAAAGCTGGCAGGATATGTCATCAAGAATGGTGCAGGTATGGGTGAGGGGATACACAGCGGGTGCAGCCATAGGGACAACAGACCCCAAGGTTGGGGTGGGGTATTGCAGAGGATTCCATGAGAGCGTCCCTGTCTTAAGTGCTCCAGGCCCCACAAAGGCTTAATCCAGGGCTGGGCAATAGCGGCCCTCCAGATGTTAAGGAACTACACATCCCAGCATGCCTTGCATCAGTTTCAGCATGGCCACATAGCAAAACTAATGCAAAGCATCCTGGGATGTGTAGTCCCTTAACATCTGGAGGGCCGCAATTGCCCAGCCCTGGCTTAATCCATACTTGGCTTTTTTTTACACAGGGATTCAGTAAATTAGTACCCCCTCCCCCAATCCACCCACTTCACTAAAAAGTGGGCAGGATGTGGGAGGTGTCCCCACAGTTCGGGGGGGGGGGGCATAGACTACCCATAAAATCGTGTGTCTCCCACAGGATCCAGGAGGGTAGGCAAGTGTTGTTTAATCCAGCCATGCCTTCAGAGTCACAAAAATGGCTTCTAGCACAGCCTGGTCTGCATCTCAGTGCTGAGATACAGACAACACTTTGCAAGAAGCACCATATCAGAGAGAGGCACCCAAGGCCCTAAAGATCAACTGTATGGTTTTTAAAAAGGTGCGGAGTGCTAGAATGAACACTATCGTATATGATCATCCATCGATAATGCATATAGTTCTGGCAGGCGTTAACGTTTCCTTTGTTACTTTCATGTGTTTTTTTTTAGTACGATTCTATTTGAAATATTTAATCAGCCAGATTCAGTAATGATCATTTTCTGCCTGATAAAACAAAGCAACAAGATTGTAACTTCAGGAACAAGATGTAAATAGCTGGTGTGTCATTTCAGAAATATGAATGTTAAGTGATAAACAGACAGAAATATAAAGGTTATGATTAAGCTACAGAGACAAAGGCGACTTTGTTGTGTACGAGGGAGAGAAGTGCGGCCTAACACAAAGGTCACCGCCAGACTGCCCCAAACTACAATGTTGTTTTTATTTTCCATGGCAAAACAGAATACAATGGGAGTGATGTGCCGGCTTCACCAGTCCCGTCAGGGATATTCATGTGATAATCACATTGTAACTGCATTCTCAGCCCGAACATAGGAGAGACCAGTAAAGGGGCTTATACCATTGCAGTGCGAGGAGCTACCAAATCCTGTGTCGTCCTGGCAAATGTCCTAGCCCAGTGGTGTAATGGGAGGCCCTGGATCTGATTGTTAGTTTTTGGCCATTGTTCAGAGTAGACATGGACTTCCGATTCCCTAAGACTTGTGTACAATTCTGCTTCCTATTTCTGATGGCCAAGGCTAGATTAACAAAGGGGCGAATAGAACTACAGCTCCAGGCCTCCACAAAAAACATAGGCCTATCGTTATAAGTCGCCTAGCTGGCCACATGATCAGCCATCAATCATAAGTATAACAATTATATTTCGATAAAATGCATCAATTTTTCTGTTTTTATGGGTTTATGAGACAGTGGATCTGATAGTGTAGGGGTTGGTCACACCCACACAGCACTGACCACTTCCACATGTTCCTAGTCAAACCCACACAGCACTGACCACTTCCAAAGGTTCCTAGTCAAACCCACACAGCACTGACCACTTCCATATGTTCCTAGTCAAACCCACACAGCACTGACCACTTCCACATGTTCCTATTCAAACCCACACAGCACTGACCACTTCCACATGTTCCTAGTCAAACCCACACAGCACTGACCACTTCCACATGTTCCTATTCAAACCCACACAGCACTGACCACTTCCACATGTTCCTATTCAAACCCACACAGCACTGACCACTTCCACATGTTCCTAGTCAAACCCACACAGCACTGGTCATAGCTCCTCCCAATTTTCAGCCTCAGGCCCATGTGTCCCTTCACCTGGTGCTGGCCAGGGCACAAAGCTGCCACTTTTATTGGGAACTACTAGGCAAAGCAGAACCCTTAGTTCTTTTAACCACAGGTTCCCAAACTCGGTCCTCAAGGCACCCTAATGGTCCCGATTTTAAAGATAACCATGCTTAATGACAGATAACCTAATTAGTACCTCAGTCCATTTGATTTACATTGGTGCCAGATCTGGATTAACCACGGGGCAACAGGGGCGGTCACCCCGGGGCCCCCACACATCAGGGGCCTCTACACTGGCACAGCGGTGGTGGGTAGGTGGCAGGCAGCGGGGTCAGTCAGGGGGTCCCTGCAGCGCAGGGTGGGCAGGGGGTCCCTGCGGCAGCTGGGCAATCAGCAGCGGGGTCCCTGTGGCAGATGGGAACTAATTGTGCTACTAGTTCCTATCCGCCGCAGGGACCGCGCCACTGACTGCCCAACCGCCACAAGGATCCCGCTGCCTCCCCAGCGCTGCACGGACCACGCTGCATGGATCCCCGCTGCATGGCCCAGGTACCAGCTGCCTCTGTCTGGGGGGGGGGCACCACAATTTTGTTGTCCAGGGACCCCCCCCAGACCTTAATCAGGCCCTGATTGGTGCTCAGTCATGAATATTCTTAAAACCTGGATTGTTAGGGTGCCCTGAGTAATGAGTTTGGGAAGCACTGGATTGAGCTGATGTACAAAGCCATACAGCATTCCTCATGGCTAGTGCACAAAAGCAATAAGAATACTATTTATAGTGCACAATATCATTACAAGCTTAAGACCTAAGGCAGGGGTGTCCAAACTTTTTGCGACGAGGGCCAGATTTGGTGAAGTGTAAATGTGTGGGGGCCGACCATTCAGCCTGACATTCTTTGAATCATTAATCACATCAGAATGGTCCCCAACTCTGCCCCCATTCACTGTATGTTCCCCACTCTGCACCCATTCACTCTGTCCCCCAGCCTGCCCCCTTCTCTTAATGTCCATCAATGCCTCCATTCATTGTATGTCCCCCAGCCTGACCGTCCTTCACTGTATGACTCCCATTCACTGTATGACCCCCCATTCACTATGTACCCCACTCTGCCCCCATTCACTGTACGTCCCCCAGCATGCCCCTGCTCCCCCTTCTCTGAATGGCCATCACTGCCTCCATTCACTGTATGTCCCCCACTCTGCCCCCTCCCTTCTCTGTATGTCCCCCACTCTGCCCCCTCCCTTCTCTGTATGTTTCCCAGCCCCTTGTGTGAGCCAGAGGAAGGAGAGGCAAAGCAGGCACTGCAAGGACAAGAGATGCTTGGGCTCCCACTGCTGCCCTCCTCCGCTCTGCATATTACGGGAGCAAGCTTCCCCCTTGCTGCCCCCCTCCCCAAACACTGCTGTCACTGTGATTGTGGAGTAGGGTGATATACGATTGCAGCAGCAGGGGTAGGACGCCAAACACATCTGACTGTGGCTTCCGGCACCTCCTCACTGCAGCAGACAGCAAGGTAAAGGCGCGCTCGCCGGGGCCCCACCATTAGTGTCCTGTGCTGTGCTTCCCACATCTGATGCTCTGCCCGCTTCCAGCTGGAGGCTGCGGGCCACTTGAAATGTCAGCACGGGCCGCAATTGGCCCCCGGGCCTGACTTTGGACATGCCTGACCTAAGGTATGTTGACCCTTTGTCAGTGTCGAACATTAGTGGTCGACCTAGACATGGTGTATCATCTCACCTTGGTGAGACCTGTGCATGCCGCATGTGCGCCGATTATAAAATGGGTGTGGCTTCATGTGGAGGAGGTATGGCCTTACAGGTGGGGCCTGGCTTCATGGGCCCGGCCCCCTGTTTACATCTCCCCGGGTTTCCTAAAGATGCTGAGCTGTCCCCGTGGACTGTCTGTTTGTAGGTGCAGCCTGCAGCCCCTTAGTGACGCCCCTATTGCTGGTGAAAATTTGTTAGAAAATCAAGGGTGGGTCTAAAAGGAGCTGTGGGGAAGGAGGGCAGGGGGATGGACAACAGAAAGGGGGTGGAGCAGATGGCGGTGCTGAGAACCCGCCATATTTGGAGTCCAGTATACTTTTAGCTAACATTTATCTAGCGATGATTAGAAACTGTTTAGAAAGCGCAAATCTGGTTTCTACGATTTATAGCGAATTTGGACACATTGCACCATATTATTAAATGAAATCTAGCTCATAAGCATTAACGATCTATGGTTTTAATTATACTGTACTGTAACATGTGGTTCAAAAGGCCGCAGTGACCTTTCTATAATATTTTAGCTGGTAAACATGGAAAGAGTCGTATTCGCACGCACCATTAAGGTGGAGAGAGACGTTAATTGACCCTGGTACCGTCATTGACAGACTCATTGTCTATTTCCGGGACAAACATATGGTTTTGGCAGATAAAATAGAAAATAAGAAATAGACTACGACACAATTTTCATTAAAGTACAATATATCTGATATCTGCAAAAGCAAATTGCTTAAAAGGGCATGACGAGGTTGTAAAGTGCCAGGAGATTTATGGCCAGTGTATCTAAACCAGAATAGGTCTTTATTAATAGTCATATCTCTTTCATTAAAATCAGATCCTTCAAGTTCTCATTCTGAAGTTATAAAATTTCAAAAGAATGTTTCAGAATGGAGAAAATCGCGACGTACAAGAAAAGAGAGCACACAAGGGTCTATAAATCAACTCTTGAGCGATAGTATATTAAATGATAACCTTGTCATATTTAATGTCACCGCGGAAGGATGTGTGGAGCCATTGTTCCCTCTAGGAAGCCAGTAAAATGGAATAAGTGGAGTTAGAATACTCAAAATAACCGTCTATTAAACTGGTTATTTCTTTATTATGCTTGGTCTATTGGACATTGGAAGTAATCTCAGGCAATGCTTTCAAAGTGTGGTGCAGAAACGTGTCATCTGTGGATTGTGCATTACCGCGTGACCTTTGTGTATGGTGGCCTGTACTTACTTAGTGTACAAGTATAGCAATAATAATATGCTCAAAGCTAGAATTGGGAGCATGTTTTGTGCGAAGAGTTCGGCAGTAGAAGTGGCCATTTTTTGAAGTCCATTCCTCCCTGTGGGTCTAATTCAGATCTGATCGCTCATCTGCAAAATTGCTGATGACTGCGAGTAGATAGCCGCTGCCTGGACAGAGTAAACCCACCCTATGCAAATCTGCAAAAGGAATTGCCAAATTATCACAGAGTGCTATCCAGCCGCTATCCATAGGGTTGCCAATTCCGGGGCACTTTTTCAATCCCAGAATTCGGTATAAAAAAAGTCCAATCCCAGGATTCCTGGGATCCAGGGATTGGCTTCCCTAATAAAAAAAACCCGCCTCGGCCGCCCTGCATATTTACTTACATGTGCGGTGCGGCCGGGAGCCAGGAGGGTGGGCGGTGAAGGCAGGAGCCAGCCTGACGGTGGGTGGGCGGTGGTAAATCCGGGGGAGCCGAACGGGCAGTGAAGCCGGGAGGTGGGCGGACAATGCAGCCGGTGGGAGAGCGGGCTGATGAGAAGGGAGGGCAGCGCGCCAGGACGAGGGCTGTGTGGCCTGCACAGCATGACCTCTGACCTCGTCACGCTGTGCAGAGCCTCACTGCTGCCGGGGACGGGAGAAGCCGGGCAGCGTCTGAGCACCCGCACAGACGCTGCCCAGCATTAGACTGCGCATGCGTGCAGTCTAATCCCAAATCCCCGGTATTAGAACTCTAATCCCGGTATTTAAATCCCAGCATTTTAGGGGCCAAATCCCAGGATCCTACTGATCCCGATCCCGGGATTGGTCACCCTAGCTATCCATATTGCCATCCATACTCAATTCCGAAGCCATCAAATGTTTTTTCCAGTCTGTTCCAACGTGAATTTGACCATACCAGTCATCTGCAACAGAGACCGGCTGATCGAGTCCGGCACCGATGTCATAGACACGCTAATAGAACACACAGGTCAACACATCAAATAGGTCGACATGGCTAAGCTTGACAGGGTCTGAAGGTTGACACAAGTATTAGATCAACAATGGCAAGGTCAGCAGTCAAAAGATCGACATAAGGTTTTCACATTTTATTTGAGCCGACTTATGCCGACGGGCGGTATTTCATACCCTACCGTCCACTATGGCGCGGAGGGAGAATATAACAGTGCCCGAAGCATGGCGAGGGCAGCAGTAAACTGGTACGGTGTCCATGTTGACTTACGTTGAAATTCAGGACAAAAAAAAAACATGAAAAACTCATACCTGTATAGATATGAGAGATTGATCAATATTTATCGATTTTGGCACCTATTACCATTAGATAAATATAACACATTAAACATGGAAATGAGAATGACGTATGTGAGATGAATCTGTACGGCACAGATCAGAGATGAAGTGGAAAAAGGACTTGTGGGGCCCACGTTTATGTGTAGATAAGATCTGTTAATCACGGTGTCAAAGTATGTGAAAAATAAATATATATATTAGGCACACTGATTATTGCCGCCCCGATTTCTATTTGACATCTGCAGTGCGCCCGGCAGGCTCCACCACATGAACACCTGTCAATGTACTTTCCATTATCTGCTGCAGAAGCCACAGTATCCTGCTGCGGTTGCTCCTCCGTGATGGTGTGTGTCTCCTTATATGTCATAAGCAGAGAATATGTTAGCAGGAGGGGGCGTGAAAACTTATGTTCAGCCAAGTAAATAAAATAAATGCCTGGGTAAGGCTGGCAAGAATTCCACAACGGTAACATGAAAATTGCATCAAGCGGCCGACAGCTGGGCAAAATCCCTCACCGACCACTATTATTCCAAGATCTCCGTCTCTCTTCTGCACGGATCACTAGCTCCCATTCATTATTACAGGACTTTTATCGGGCTGCTCCCATCCTATGGAATGCCCTTCCACGCACATTAAGACTCTCCACCAGTCTCCAAACTTTCAAGCGTTCCCTGAAAACTCACCTCTTCAGGCAAGCCTATCATATTTCAGTTCTCCACGCATAACCCTCCGAGGCACTTATGTATTATATAGCTTCCCTTCTGGACTTGTAACTGCTATGCTATTACTGGTGCCTGTCCTTGTGTTTCCCCCTATATCCCTATAGAGTGTAAGCTTGCAGCAGGGCCCTCCTACCTCCAAGTCTGTCTGTTGTTACGCAGTTTGTCTTATCACTGTCTACTATTGTAAAGCGCAACGGAATCTGCTGCGCTATATAAGAGACTGTGACGGAATCTGCTGCGCTATATAAGAGACTGTAAATAATAATAATAATTATTCCTTCTTAGAAAGTCTACCCTGGAAACAACACATGTAGTTTTTTCCCTTTAAATATCTATTTCTGTATGGCGCAGTATGTCTGACCGCGACTCCATACTGTACATGCATAAGCACGCAAACTGAATTATTTTATTTTTTTAAACCAAAAAAAAGATGAATGGTGAGACTGATGGTGTGTCTTTGTATTCAAATGGCGGATTAAGTGCAGCCAATGGGCGTTGGCATATTAAAAAAGTTAATGCCAGTATGTTTGTGGCACTACTGATCCTGGCATTGTTGTCATTTTTTTTTATTCTAATATGTATTTTTTCACAACATGGACACAGATATAGAGCGGTATTCAATGTCGGCCGCTAATTACGACAGGGGAAATAGCGATTAACGCCTACTCAATGCTGCCGTTTCTGACAGCATTGAAGGTGGATTTTGACAAAACAGATCCAGGTGCTGATACCCGCTACCCAGTAGCATCTATCCATCTGTCCAGTAGGACCTCTAACATCTGTCTCCTACAAGGCGGCGGTCATTATTGGAGGGACATTTTCATAAAATTCCATACGGATGGCCAGACCCATTAGAATCTGCAGAGACCATGCGCTTCCCCAGTGTCGGCTCCCCCAATCCACCACCTGGGCTGCAGTGCCTTTGTTACACCACCAATGAGCTATATTCAAATTTGAGTAAAGTGATCACATGACCCATTAGCTATGCATGTGCATTATATGTGTTTTCCGAGTCTCCGTTTGCCTGGCGGCTCCAGTTCTGATGTGTTGTTCTGCTGCCGCTACAGTAGGACATCAAAGATCAGTGGATTGTTTTACATGTTGATCTAACTAATGATATGTGACATCACAGTTATTCAGGTTTGCCCGGGGTGGAATCCAAATTATCTGGGTTAAGCATTCTTGTGGGGTCTGGTAATTATTGATGGGTTACGGGTAAGATTCGAAGCTCATCCATGACCCCTTTGGAGCCACATTAAAGGCTGGGGCAGTGAGTGTGCTGAGCAGTAGCTTTGCATTGATCCGGTCGTTCACATCATCAACCTCGATGAGTCCCTTTTTCTCTGTGGACGTTTGTACTGAGCATCACCTGGCAATATAACGTTTTGCAGTTGGTCATCTGACTTTCAGCACAGCGAAGGCTGATCCAGGCTTATTCTGCAAGCACTGCGTTGTATAAAAACAGCTGATTGGAATGGCACCCATACAGTAAAATCTAGAACATACAATACTTGCACCAGATTAGCCTATTTAATGTCCCACCTCACTGCATTGTCCTATGGGATCCCCCTGGAGGATCTGGGCAGCACTGGACAATCCCTTTAACTGGTGTTATTACCACGAATACCCCTTTTCCACCAGCCTAAAATCCCCGGTTTTTGCCGGGTTGACCCAGTTCAGTGGAAACGGAGGAAATCTAGGAAAATCCCGGGACTACGATGCTGTGGAAACGGGATAGTTCCGCGTTCGATCTAGCAAAATCCGGGGTGAAAATGCTGGGTCTTACCTGGGATTTTGGTGGAAAAGCGATATAAGGCAGAAAATAATGTTGGTTATTTGGTATCATTAGATGCTGCTCTTTACTTTTTCTTATGTATAGGCTGCTTATAATACTATGCTAGAGCGATCTTTAGTATAGTGCAGTATTAAGAGTACTGTATATATATATATATATATATATATATATATATATACTGCATATAACTACAGGTAAGGAGAATGTTCTAAATTGTTGCATGAAACATTCACCCCGTTCTGCATTTGGCAGTGAAAGTTTGCATATTTCACTGGCGGAATTTAACCTTAAGTGTTGCCAGTTACCTCAACCTCCCCACGCAGC
The DNA here is from genome assembly GCF_055691185.1 of Crinia signifera. NCBI lineage: Eukaryota > Metazoa > Chordata > Amphibia > Anura > Myobatrachidae > Crinia > Crinia signifera. The sequence goes on from NC_139227.1 coordinate 24,597,933, forward strand.
CGAATGAATTGACCATTGATGACCCGGCACTATTTCTAGATTCAGAACAAATGTACAAATACTGCCTAGAATAGCATTCCGCGGAATGGCAAAGTGAAGCAGAACTTTGTCTCGTTGGAAATTCGCGCCTCTGCGAAACGGCCTGTTGCACCTTTTATATAAAACAATACTGCAGATTTGCTAATGAGTATCCACAGCCAATTAACAATATCTTAACGTGCTTCGGTTCAATAACATTCATATCCTATGAATCTTGTTTCCAGCCCGGTAAAATTCCTCCTTCGTCTCTGTGCTCGCTCCTGCTATTCTCCCAATGACCTTATAGTTACCATTTCAGTGACAGTGCCGCCTAGGGCAGTAGTACAAAGCCTCCGCTCCCCACTCTTCATCGCAAACACATTTGGCTCAAGGTTGTCCTAATAGTAGTAGGGTGTCAATGTTCAAGGGTGAACAGCGATTTCTTTTTCTATGAGCCATCCAAATTCGGCTCTTAACGACTTCCAGGTGCACCCTGATACATGGCAGATTTGGCACCGTTTCTGTACATTCTGGGTCGGTGCCTTGGAAAACATAGGTCCAACTTTGAAGTTATTGCAATTATGTTTGTAGGAAAAGGAAGCTCTGAGAGCCCTCTACGCAATCTGAGAGCTAGATATATTTCAGGCGCGATGTTTTTCAGCGCCGCATGTTAATGTCGAAGGAAAAAAAAAGTGTTAATTCTTTTAAACCGTAAACGTGAAATGTAAACGGGGGGCTTCTGTTGAAATCTGCTGCCGCAATAACATCTGGACACGGTCCCTTAAAACAAGACGTGTGTGGGAACACCCTGATATTATTTTTCTTGGATGTGTCCAACTCGTGCTGCTTTTTATTTGGCCAATTAAAGAGTGTAAAGTTCATTTTCATAATGCTTTATTTACAGAGTAATGTAAACGAGGTCAACTTTTTCTGTGGATGAATTTCTTCAGTGTTTTTTTTTTTTATAAAGAACAAAATGAACTGTATCTTGCGTTGTTTAATCGCATTGAAGGGAATTTTTAATCAGTAAAGTTTTAATACATACCTGGGCACCAGGTGTACCCAGAACCGAGGGTATGTATGTTCCATTGCGCTTAAAATTCTGCATTACAGGTGGGGCAGTTCTCACACCTATGGGGCGGAGAGTGATGCCCAGCAGTTTAAAAATGGAGATTGCGTGTTCCAGATACCTGCTTTTACATGGTTGTGACGTGTGCTTGTTATTGATGACTTTGGTTCCTTTTATTTTTAAAAAGACAGACGAGAATTCAGCGGGTGAAACAGCAGAGCAAGCTATATGTAGGGGGGGGTGTGTGTGTGTGTATATATATATATATATATATATATCATACTTGCCTACTTTTGAAAACTAGTTTCAGGGAGATTATAGTTGGTAGCAGAATTTTGCACAGTGCCCCATGGAGGGGGTGTGTCATGTTCCACTTAAAGGGCGTGTCTAGTTCCATATATGGAGAGATTGTGAAAAGAGATTGTGAACGTGGCACCTAGAAGCGTGGGTGTGTACTGCTACATCTGAGAGGAATCTTTTAAAATGATTTATATCCAAATGTAGATGAGCCCCAAAGCAGTCAGTAAGAGCTACTATACTTGGAAACTTGCTGGGAAATGGCGCTGATGATTCAATGTAAATGTATCTATCTGTCATTCTTTTTTTCACCCAAAATTTAACAGTGTAACGTGGGCTAGGTGACATGGGGGAGATTACTAGACTAATGAAGGAGAGAGGGAGATTACTGCTATGTCAGGGAGTCTCCTGCAGAATGCAGGAGGGGAGGTAACTATGATGTAACAGTGTAATGTGGGCTAGGTGACATGGGGGAGATTACTAGACTAGTGAAGGAGAGAGGGAGATTACTGCTATGTCAGGGAGTCTCCTGCAGAATGCAGGAGGGGAGGTAACTATGATGTAACAGTGTAATGTGGGCTAGGTGACATGGGGAAGATTACTAGACTAGTGAAGGAGAGAGGGAGATTACTGCTATGTCAGGGAGTCTCCTGCAGAATGCAGGAGGGGAGGTAACTATGATGTAACAGTGTAATGTGGGCTAGGTGACATGAGGGAGATTGCTAGACTAATAAGGGAGATTGCTGTTATGTCAGGGAGACTCCTGCAGAATGCAGGAGGGGAGGTAACTATGATGTAACAGTGTAATGTGGGCTAGGTGACATGGGGGAGATTACTAGACTAGTGAAGGAGAGAGGGAGATTACTGCTATGTCAGGGAGTCTCCTGCAGAATGCAGGAGGGGAGGTAACTATGATGTAACAGTGTAATGTGGGCTAGGTGACATGGGGGAGATTACTAGACTAGTGAAGGAGAGAGGGAGATTACTGCTATGTCAGGGAGTCTCCTGCAGAATGCAGGAGGGGAGGTAACTATGATGTAACAGTGTAATGTGGGCTAGGTGACATGAGGGAGATTGCTAGACTAATAAGGGAGAGAGGGAGATTGCTGTTATGTCAGGGAGACTCCTGCAGAATGCAGGAGGGGTGGTAACTATGATATATATATATATATATATATATATATGTATGTATGTAGAAGATGGAGGAAAACAGCGGCACTCAGAGTCTTCAAACGATGCAAAACACGTGAAACTTTTACTGATCTACAGTTTCGGGGTAATCACCCCTTCATCAGGTCCTGATGAAGGGGTGATTACCCCGAAACTGTAGATCAGTAAAAGTTTCACGTGTTTTGCATCGTTTGAAGACTCTGAGTGCCGCTGTTTTCCTCCATCTTCTACATGTTTCTGGCTCTTTAGTCAGCACAGACAGGCAACGGAGCAAGCTACCCCGTGGGGGAGTCTGAGTGCCGGGCATACGAGATTCCTATATATATGTATGTATATATAAATCCACATTATGCCAGCATGGTGCATTCTGGGAATACTTAGTATTTGCAGATATCTCACAGAAGCTGGTGTTTTCTGGTAATAGCTCACAGATAATGAATAGATAATAAATAGGCCCCATAAGTTGTTTAAACGTCTATTTTCTATATTTCCTGAATGCATCCCATTTCTGAAAGCCCAGCCTCACCTGCGAGTTCTCCCTACATCTCCCTCCAGCTTGTGGGGCAGAGGTCAGGAAGGGTCAGGTGTACCTGACCTCTGCTGACAATAAAGGTGATGGATGACAGGCGAGCATGTAGTTTCTGTTTAGACTCATGTGGTAGCGCTGTATAAACAGACTTCCACCTGCCGGCCCAGCCGGAGAGCTATGGAAGACAACAGAACCATTTATTATAAACAGAAATGTACTTTACTCACAAATAGTATATTTCCCTGCTGTCTGGTTGGAAAAATGATGCCACAGGCACTTAGGAGATTAATAAACACCTCCCATATTATTAAACATAATCATTTTAATAACGGTACCACATTTATGCATTGTTATTGTTAATGGTACCTTGGCACAGGCTCTCCAAATGATCATCGTCATCATTAGCACCATCGTCATGGTGGGGTGGGGGGCATCGTCAAGGGCATACTCATAACTTCTGAAGCAGCCAAAGAGAGGGACACTCACGCATCTCTTCACTTCAGGCTGGGGAGACTCCCAACTGCCAAGCCCCCCCCCCCCCCCGCCCCTCATGCGCGCCGCGGGACACTGCCGGCCCTGGGCAGGATGTGGGACCGTCCCAAAAAAACTGGGACATTCCCACGAAAAACATGACAGTTGCCGATGCTGTTTGAACATGTTCAGATGTGGGGAGAGGGGGGGGAGTTGTTTAACGATGCGCGGGAGCGTGCACCGTTAATGATGTGGAGTGTACACACTAGGCCCTTTCTGAGCGATATTGTGAACAATATTGCCTACTGTGTATGGGGCTTAAGACACCACAGATATCACCAGCTCTGGGATCTCAGGGGTAGATTTATTATAGCGGCGCTTATCGCCGCGCTATAACACTTCCTGCTTCGGTTCATTAACGAGGTGTATTAACATCTTGCCTGCTGAAGCGGGGGAGCGCAAACTCCCCCTCCGGCGATGTCCCCTCCTGGAGACAGCGCATAAGTTCACACTGATGCGCTGTCTCCTTCCCCCGGCTGGCTGGACTGGGCATGCGCGGGATCTCGCTACTCACGTGAGATCTCCAGCGCAGCTCAGAGCCAGCAGCAGGGACAGCCTGTGTTCTCACCGGAGAACGCTGACCCTGCCACATCGCTGGTCCATTGCTGTCCGCTGAGCGATCGCTGGCGCACATAGCTCCGTGTGTAGGCCCAGTTACAGGATAACATTCCCTTCTTATACACTTTTACATGGTTTCCTATGGGTTGTCTTCATCAAAGAGCCAAGAATATCTCCCTGTTTGATGAATTAGAGGCATAGAACAACACAGCCAGACTTCCCACTGCTCTCCAGTAACATATAAAACACATCTGTGATAAATAGACACATTAACATCATAATATTATTTACTTTTCCTCTGTTTGGGAGTTTAGACCCTTAATCACAACGTGAGGTTTTGGAGAACAGTGTGGTTCAAATGCTGAAACCAACGACCATCTGTGAGTCCAAATGATTGGTTCTGTACCGCTTTCTGCGGTGGCGGACATGTTTGGTTCTGCATCTTGATACGTTTAAATTCCTGGGAAAAAAAAGTGTATGTAGCATCCAATGTATTCTAGAGTTATCTTTTAGCAGCCACATAAAAAGGATGACTAGCTTATTAAATGTTCATAAAGCCAAAAATGTAAACACGTACCTGGTCTCTTTCTTCAGAGCACCCGTTCAATCCTAAAGCCTCCTGAATCCCCGCTGTCTGATAGATCAGAACGAATAACGCACCGATGTTGTGTTACTTGGGAATTTCCGATTTCAGCCTCTGCCCCCACTTAGCCAGCAAAGTGGGTGGTGCGGGCAGTCGATGGTGCAATTGCCATGATTTGTGTCATTGTAGTCATGCATATGTTGTATAATGCTGGTGATCGTAGCATTGTATAGAGGGGGGGGGGGGGGCATGCCTTCGGTGATACAAACAAGGCCCCCACACCACCTCCTTTATTGTCACACCTATACCCCACCCCCTGTGATGCGTCACACCACGCATTGTCCACCAGCTGGGCTGACCTGGCTGCTGTCACTTGGACAGAGCAGCCAGGAAGGAGTTGGCAACTATGATCTTAGCACATAACCTCCGAGGCGGCTAACAGGAATGCATTGTGCTGTAATACTTTTCCTTAATACAGTTCAATTAATAGAAGCTCGGTCACTAGTGCAATGAAATAGATTAATACAACTTTTATTATACCGCGTTGCAGGGTCACACCCAGGATTTTGTATCCGGCTCCAACCCACGTGTGATCTGGCTTGAGACCCCTTAACACTGCCGAGTTCTCCTGAGCATACAGTACTTGCCTACTTTTGAAAACTACTTTCAGGGAGATTATAGTTGGTAGTAGAATTTAGACCAGCGCCCCATTGAGGGGGCGTGTCATGCTCCACCCAAAGGGCGTGTCTAGTTCCATATATGGAGAGATTAGGAAAAGAGATTGTGAATGTGGCACCTAGAAGCGTGGGTGTGTACTGCTACATCTGAGAGGAATCTTGCAAAATGACTTATATCCAAATGTAGATGAGCCCCAGAGCAGTTAGTAAGAGATACTATACTTGGTAATGTGCTGGGAAATGGTGCTGATGTTTCAGTGTAATGTATCTCTCTCTCTCATTCTTTTTCCCCCCAAAAAATGTAACAGTGTAATGTGGGTTAGGTGAATTGAGGGAGATTGTTAGACTAATGAGGGAGAGAGGGAGATTGCTGCTATTTCAGGGAGTCTCCTGCAGAATGCAGGAGGGAAGGTAACTATGATGTAACAGTGTAATGTCCTAATAGATTGTAAGCTTGCAGCAGGGCCCTCCTACCTCCAAGTCTGTCTGTTACCCAGTTTGTTTTATCACTGTCTACTATTGTAAATCGCAACGGAATCTGCTGCGCTATATAAGAAACTGCAAATAAATAACTAAATAATAAATAATGTGGGCGAGGTGACATGAGGGAGATTGCTAGACTAATGAGGGAGAGAGGGAGATTGCTGCTATGTCAGGGAGTCTCCTGCAGAATGCAGGAGGGGAGGTAACTATGATGTAACAGTGTAATGTGGGCTAGGTGACATGGGGGAGATTGCTAGACTAATGAGGGAGAGAGGGATATTGCTGCTATTTCAGGGAGTCTGCTGCAGAATGCAGGAGGGAAGGTAACTATGATGTAACAGTGTAATGTGGGCTAGGTGATATGAGGGAGATTGCTAGACTAATGTGGGGGAGAGGGAGATTGCTGCTATTTTAGGGAGTCTCCTGTAAGATGCAGGAGGGGAGGTAACTATGATGTAACAGTGTAATGGAGTCTGCTGCAGAATGCAGGAGGGAAGGTAACTATGATGTAACAGTGTAATGTGGGCTAGGTGACATGAGGGAGATTGCTGGACTAATGAGAGAGAGAGGGAGATTGCTGCTATTTCAGGGAGTCTCCGGCAGAATGCAGGAGGGGAGGTAACTATGCTCCTGAGTTGGCACTGGGAAATAAGATGTGAACGTGTTCTGGGTTGCATCGGCCCAGATTGCCTTTTTACACTGCATCGCAAGCTAGGTTAAATCCGTGTTCAAACCTGCTCACTACCTGGGCTGAAATGTTGGGTCATTCGACCCGGGTAATTTCAACTGGGTGCGTTTCCACTGCACAATATCCCAGGTTGCTGTGCATTCCTTAGTTTCTCTTCCCTTCACTTCAGTGACCGCTTTCTGAGTCTGCAGCATATATGTAACACAGCAGCAATAGCATGGCTTAATAAAAAATGCAGCTTGTTAGCCAATGTTAGCCAATCAGATTGTAGTTACCTTTTATCTTTGAAATGAGAGAAGCTTACTGGTTGCTATTGGCAACTGTTTGACAATATCCATCAGGAGGGTTTGACACATTTCCCCCTTTGGCTCATGAAACACAATGGACTGTAGAGAGGAGATCTATAAATGTGTATGTACTGGATTATAATGTATATACATACTAGTTATCAGCCCGTCAGAATGCCAACTTCTGCAATGTGCTTTACCATTGGAGCTGTGACAGTTTGTTACTTTCACTTTTAGCTGTGACTGTTTTAAGCCCACAGACTCTCCACCCCACCCCCAGTCCCTATCTGCTCCTACCTCCAATCTACAGCTCCCTCTCCCCATATCCAGCACATTTGAAACAGATCAGTGTCCCTGCAAAAATTAATTTCACTTTCTATTACGACATCTACTAGCACACAATGGAGTAATTTGGTCCGTCGAGTGGCCTCTAGTGGCCACTGTCAGTAGTTCACCTCATAGAGGTGAGGAGTAGTAAGCCTTTTATATACAGTATACAGATGGAGCGCCTCTTGTTGCTGCGGGTGTCGGCGATTCTATTGCCAATCGCCAGGACCCGCCATCAGATGGAAGGGGGCAAAATAGCATCTCATGCGTTCCATCTGAGCCCACCGTCGCCTCCTGTCGCTTCCCCTCCACCCTCCCCCTCCCTCCCCCACATATCCCCCTAACCCTGCCAGTCTCCCTAAAGCAAAGACGGGCAAGAATTCCGCTCCCCGCCGCTGAGTGATATAGACGCACGTGCGTGTGAGACGCTTGTGTGTCCCTGTCAGATGCAGCGCCGCTACGCCAGCGGAGGGGATCTGGCGAGAGCTGGCGCTGAATGAAAGGCGCTCTATATGTATATTGATAGTGTGCGTTTGCTGTAAGAACTGAAGGCATAAGGCCATTGCACAAGGCTGGGGGGGTCTGTCCATGAAGCAGTAACTAATAGCCCTGTTCTCCAGTGCGGTTGGCGTTTGGCGCTTCTTTCTCCTATTCTGCATATGGGGTCACTGAGGATAAACGACAGATTTCTCGTGTCCCAGTGTTTTTACAATCTACCACATTCCTGTAACTGGCTTTGCTCGCTTGTAGCATTAGATGTCCAGTGAAGTAGAAAAAACCCGCACAGAGGTGCAGGGTTCCCACTGGGGCTCCAAAATGAGACCCTTGGTGAACTGCGGCACTTGTAAAATCTGTTTTATAAGTGACGATAATGATTTCCTGGTAGCACATAATGGGGGGGATACCCCATTGCCGGCTACCGCTAACATAATTATCGCATATGCGCTAATTATGGCAAAGGACAGCTCTTGCGTTAAGAGCTGTCCTTTGCAATGAGAGTCAGCGGGTCCCATCATGTCCCGGCGGCTCCCCCCTCCATCCTTTACCCCGTGCTGCTGCGCCGGGTTCCCCTCCTCCCTGTACCCGGAAGAGGATCATAGTGCAGGGAGGAGGAGGTCACAGGTCCGGGCAGCCCAGCTCTGTGCTGCCCGGACACAGGTGAGGAGGGGTCGGTGCAGGGCGGTGGGGGTGGTGCGGGGCGGCGGGCAGAGCCGAATTTCCCATTAGGCACGTGAGGCACATGCCTAGGGGCGGCACATGTTTGGGGGCGGCACTTGGATGCCTGTGATAGCATACCTCCCAACTTCTTAGTAGAAGAAATAGGGACACTAAATAGGGACAAATAGCGCCCAAAAGGGGGCGGGGCGTATGCAAATGAGGGTGCGGCTTATGCTAATTAGCCGCAACCTCATTTTCATACGAGAATAGACGCTGTGCGCATGCGCACAGCGTCTATTCCACTAGATTGGGGGGTCTCCCAACTGCCACCCCCCGCAGCGGGACAATGCCTGCCGCGGGTGGGACAGCGGGACAGGACCCGAAAATCGGGACTGTCCCTCTAAAATCGTGACAGTTGGGAGGTATGTGATAGTACTGTCAGCCCAAAATGTACCAATAACTGCAAAATATCCACTGTACTGTACTATATTCCATCTTAAATAGAGTGTAAATGGATAGGACATGCAGATACTGCCCCTAGAAACTGTCCTACTTAGTAAACATTATTGTTGTGCCTAGGGGCGCACTCATCCCTAAATCCGCCCCTGGCGGCGGGGGATCGCGTTAAAAGGCCATAGGCTTCTATGTGGCATTGCCAGATTTTTCTGGCAATACCCCCCTTCGCGGTAACCCGGTGGGGGATGCTTAGAGCATCCCAAAACCCTGATATCGAGGTTTTTACCGCATTTTAAATTTAGAGAATCTCCCCCAATGTACGCAAACAGACTCTACCATTCTACAATATATATACCCGGTACCGTTCTGAGAGAATCCTAGCAAAGGTCACAGCACAGACCAGGCCACGCTATCTGATAAATGGGCTGAGTAAAAGGTATTTTTATTTGTTTTGTAGGGGAACAGATTTACTAATTGGGGCTCCCCTGCAGCTGCGCGCTCTAGTTGGCCAAGTTATTGCACTTAGAGCGAAGAGAAAATAAATTTCCTCCAACGCAGAGGACAATGCCCTTCAGGAAAAACTGATTCCAGACCAGACCCTGTAATTATTATAAACATACCAGGAGACTGAAACTGCAAGAGGTCATTTATATCTGGGGAAAAAACTCCTCCTCCCACTGCATTTTTGTGTTTGGATTGTTTGCATAGTTTTTAAACAGCAAGGAATATTTAAAGGATAACTGTACTGTACTATACTATCATACTAGTAAGCTTGCTCGAAGCAAACGCTTCGAAAGCTAGTCTGCTGTCTTGTGATTGCCTGTGGTTGTGCTTGTGAGAGAGAGAAAGAGATGTAGTTTCACTTGCTGCCAACAGATGGCAGTGTTTCACAGACACATATACAGATGCCTAGTCACCAAAAAAATGTCGAAAAATTGAGTTGCGCACCCGCCGCCCCCCCCCCCCCAACACCTGCATGTACCCCGGCACCACCCTCTGTCATCGCATACAACCACCTCTCGCAGTGTGGTGGGGTGGGGGGATGCTGACACAGTTTGCTGTGAATCACAGCATAATCGCCCCTCCCCCTGTCCCACAAATGCACGTAATCTCTGCATTAGGGATGGACATCACATTGCGATATTTCACTACCATTGATGTTTTTTATCCGATGGTAGTGTTTTTGCCATTCTGATGTTTGCCGCCATTGAATGGTAAACACTCGATGGTGTTCTGATGGTCCCACCCCCCAGCCAGCCACGCTGCATGCTTCTGCACATGCATGGTTGGGCTGAAGATGGTTACGCATGTGCCAAAAATCGATTATTTTTGCACATTTTCTATCAAATTCTTTTGATGTAATGGTCAGTGACCATCGCATCGAAAGATTAGGGGGCGGAAGCCATCCAATGTCCATCCCTACTCTGCACTGTGGAGGTTGGTCCACAATAATGCAATTTTGAAGGACACAGCCCTCCACTCCGCCCCATCCTGCGTCACTCTCCCTCGCCCTCAACATGTTGCATAGCAAGCATATCGGTAAGTACGGTCTGTAGGATTGTAGGTGTGTGTTCACACCTGGACAGGGCTTCATTGGGTGTCATCTAATGGCACTGGTGCACCGTAGAGGTGATAGACAGCGTTAAGACTTTTATTATATAGAATTCTTGTAGATGCTGGACAGCGTCATGTAATCTGTGGTTTGGTGCAGGTTGTTCCGATCCGATGTGTGGTCCCATGTGCATCGGATCAGAGATCGCAAGGGCTGCCTCCAGCAGGCTTAGCTGGGATAGCATACGATGCATTGTATGCAAAAAGACAGGGGGCCAGATGTACTGAGCTTCAAAGTGATAAACTACCAGCCAATCAGCTCATATCTGTCATGCCACAGGCTGGGTTTGAAAATGGCAGTAAGGAGCTAATTGGTTGGTGGTTTATCACTCTTGATTTTTTCACTTATCAAGGCTTAGTACATCTGCTGCCTGGGAAGCTGTCGGGTGGTTCAAGGGAGATCAGATGCAATTGTGTTCTCGGAGAAGTTGGATAAGTGAATGAGTAGGTTTCACTGCCCTTAAGTTTATTTTTTGGGGTGCGGATGGTAAAGTTAACCTACTCTCTGCCACCCAGGAGAGATCACAGTAGTGTATAGACAGCTTTAAAATGTGACTGAGCATTTTGCTTCAACAATTGTACGTAAGTGGAAAAAATAATTTAGCATTTATTCAGATGTAAAAATATAATTTTCGCCCCCTCCCCAACCCAAGTTCACAATATGAAACACTGCAGTGGGTGACAAGGAGAGGCAGAGGCAGGGCCGATGCAAGCCTCCCACCCGCCCCAGGCAAATCCCCCGCCCGCTGCCTGCTGCCCGCCGCCCCCACCCGCACTTTGGGGGGGAGATTTCAGCGGGCAGTACACGTGCTCCGGGGGGGGGGGGTGGGTAGGTGGGGACAATACTGTGCCATGGGGGAGAGCGGGCGATACTGCGGCAGGCGCCCGCACCCCCGTGTCCAGAAAGGGGGGGGTTTCAGCGTTGATTCACAGGCGGGATGGGGGGAAAGAAGGGAGCTCACTGTCTCACCTGCTCCCCGCTTTCTATGGTACCTCTCCTAGGTGGCTCAGTACCGCCCTCCAGTGGCCGGCGCCCTAGGCAAATGCCTAGACCTGCCTAGTGGTGGCGCCGGCCCTGGGCAGTGGGCCACAGGGAGAGGCAGCTGCAGGCAGAGTGTGACAGGGAAAAACAGTGCGTGGCAGTGGGCCCCTTAGTTGCCAAGGGCCCCAGTGCACTGCACCTGCTACACCAATGGTAGTTCCGCCTCTGATTCAGATACTATCATGCAAGGTTTTTTTGTGGCAATGTGTAACCTTGTTTAAAGATGTAGTGTTCTTTTTCTTTCTCAGATAGTTCTTATTTTGTGTGCTGCCATTTGTAGGTGCAGGGTTCCTTAAATAGCTTGCCCCCCACTGAGTTACCGTTTGCGAGCTGTAAATAGAAGCCTGTTGCAATCCAGTATGAAAACAAATAAACTGTAATGCAACTTCCTTAATTGCGTTCTATTACAAAGTGAGAGGTGACTCACTGTGCACATATATATAGGACTCCAGAGCAGTGGTCCCCTCATTGTGGGAATTCTTTTTGTATGGGGACTGTGTCATTGAGAATACCAGGTCATTCGTTTTCTGTGGTGATAAACTTTAAACGATAGGGGGGGAGAGCGGTGGGTTTGGGGAGAATCGGGCAGCCGGGACTCTTGTAAAACATTTAAACCTCTCTGATTTTATAGCAAGTAGTCATAACAAAAATGTAATTTACTACCGCTTTAAAATACCGTATTCAATGTGCAAGTCTCTATAAAACTAATGGAGACATCTAAATCTGTGGGATAGGAAACTTTGTAACAGTGTTTAAATATGCCATGTAAAGGTAATTACCAGTGGTGGATCCAGAGGTGCAGCTGCAGCACAGTTCAAAATTTAAATAGGGGAGCAACACCAACTGCCGTTTCAAAACTGATTCACTGGCAGTGGGTGTGGCTCCCCTGTTTGAATTTTGAACTGTGCTGCAGCTCCTCCCCTGGAACCGCCACATTGCTGTTTTTATTCATTTTTCGTTGGTTAATTAGTTTTTATTAAAACAGTCACAGAAAGCAAACCACCATACTGACTGCAATAGGCTGCTACAGCTTATACAGGATTTATGTCCTCTCAGTGGATACCAGTTACTAGATCCGTGCCTTGCTTCCCAAATGTCAACCTGTCCCTACTCTGTTTCACGTCCGTCAGTACTTCTGGCACAAGCCCAGTCTCACACAATTCACCTAAGCTTTCTCCAGCATTCATTATACTGTACTAGCAGCAGAGAAGGGACAAGTGAGGGAAGACAGGTCATCTGCCTACTGCTATCTCTGTCAGCTACTGATCCTGAAATGTGCGCAGGAGGAAGCGCTAGCGATTGGCTCCTGCTGGCACTAGATGTTTCTAGAAAAGAGACTGGCAGATAAGCGAGAGTGGGTTTGGTGTTGCAATTGCAGCATTATAGGATGCCAACAGTCAGAATAACGGTGCTGGTATCCCAAAGAACTGTGCCGGAATTCTGACATTGATGGAGATCCTGACTGCCGGCATCCAGTAAGTACTGTATATGAGTGGGTTACGGTTAAACCAAGTGGAGGGGAGGTTTAGTGGGTAGATTAGGGATAGTCACTTAGAATCAGTGTCGGACTGTGGCAGGAAGGGCCCTCCGGGGAATGTAGTGGAAGGGGCCCAAGCTTAGGGGCGTGGCCAACTGCCACAGAGGTTTGCTGGTACATGCATGATGGTTTACCAGATCAATAACTGCAATGCACTGTAGAGAATACACAATAGTCATGTGCTAATATGTATAATTCCACTGCACTGGCTGTAACCTGATCCCTAGACGATGAGAGAGCCCCCAGACAATAGGGCCCACCGGGGATTTCCCCTGTGGGCCAGTCCAACCCTGCTTAGAAGGCATAGGCAAATGCAGGAGGGAGGAGGGGGGGGTCTGGTTTCCAAGAAACCCCCCTCCTCTTGGCAAGTGCCTTAAATTATGACACCAATAGCACTGGTATATAATATGATCAATAGAGCTGCCACCACATCATGCAGTGTAGGGGACGGAGCCGAGCTGCTGCACATTTCTAACGTACCAGCTAACCCTACCCCCCCCCCCTCCCCTCAGAGTAAGGCTGCAGGCAAGGGGGGGGGGGGGTTTAGGGTACAGGGTAAGAAGGTTCGAGTTGGGGACTAATGGGAGGGCATGGTTGTAGGATGGGAGGGTTGAGTGTGAACCAGAGACAAGATAAGCTGGGCCCTGATAAAATGGAGGGGGCATGGGGGATGAAAAAAAAAAAACTTAATTTTTCGGGTACTGGATTATCATTGCACGCGCACAGAGGGAGAGAGAGGGAAGGCTGCTGCGGCAACAGGGGAGGGAGAGCAGGTAAAAAGTATCCACCACTGCTTACTGGACCCCTGTCTGCATTCCATTCATCATAATGCCGGTGTCCGTATTCTGACCCCCGGCATCCCGCCTGTCAGTCATCCGTATGTATTCAAATTAAAGACCTTTAACTCAGGTGCCTGCACCCAAAAACACAGCAAGCATTTCAGAAAAAAAGCAGCAAACAAATAAAAAAGGTTACAGATTGTTTTTCATAAGTCCGAGAGAGATCATTGTTGTATATATAACACTTTGCATTTACTAAGCTTCAGATCTTTAGGAATGCAAAAATGTCTGTCCTCAGAATCTGCTTTCATTGCGCGTCCTCAGTGGAGTTTTCCGAACTTAATAAAATGTAAAATTTGTCTTGTAAATTGTCAGACATAAAAACATTCAGGACACAACATCGCGCATCTTAAAAATGCAGGAAACAAATGGTATAACTTTAATGGAGCGCTGTAATTATAGACAGGGTTTTTTTTCTGGGGGGGGGGTGGGGGTTCTCGAGTGTGCAGAATTGGCTCTGTGAGATTCCCTAGCAGCGCAATTCTTTATATACGTTTGGGGGATTGTTATATTGTTTTGAACATTTTAAGCCATTTGTAGTAAAATCGCTTTATTTGCTAATCATCTCTAAGCTTGCAGATGTTGGAAATGTATTTGGCTTATCATTATGACCCATTGGGCCATAAAAAAAAAGAAAAAGAACAAAAATTAGTTTAGGGTGCGTGTTACTAGTTTAAGGATCATTCGACGGTGTGTATTATTGAATGGAGATGTCTGGAAATAAGGTTTTTTTGAAATTGATAAGGAAGTTATTTTGCGCTGCCCCTGGCAAAGTACTGACGTGTTTGAAACCTGTCAACAGATCACATCGGACTGAAACGCACAAGAGCATTTTAATCCCTCTAGCCGGTTTTGGAATTGACAAATGTTATTCATGGTACTGAACCGGGATAATTAGTTTGGTTTCAGGTTATACTTTCATTTTAAATAATGATCTCAGTCTATTTAAATTTGGGTGTAACTAAAAGCAACATTCCGGTAGTGCGTGGCTGGCAACTGTTAGCCCTGGAGGGCGGGCAGAAGTAAATGGCCCATTTGAACGGTGCAGTAATAGGCTATTAGATGTAGGTGGTCATAAAGGATTGGCGCTTGTATCTTCCTGCAGGATTCCCATGGTTGTGACAGTTTCCTGGTCATGTAGATCAGAGATGATTGAAAGCAGCATTGAACAAGCTCACAGCAGACTGTCAGCATTGGCCCTCATCTGCAGCGTAGCAACACAGGCTCATGGGCAAGTTGATCAACCAGGTTAAATCACCCAACTGCCCCGATTACAGCTAGATAATCCCGCTATTTGAACACTGTCCCACTCTCATGTGCCCTGCATCGAACAGTCAATGGATGTGAGCCGGGGTTTGGCATCAGAGATGGACCTTAGTCTTCACTCTAGCACCCTGCGCCTTGTAAAATCCTTGCAGTTCCTTCTTCCTGCCAGGGGCGTCACTGTCTGCTGTGGTGTTTCTACAACAGTCTGGTTTGTATCTCAACATTGAGATACAAACCAGACTGTTCTTGAGAATTAAAAAAAATATATATTTTGATGTTTATTTTTGTTTTGATGTCCAATAAAAATGGTTGAGGCCAGTTGCACCAAACCCAACAGACTTGTGGGATCTCGCAGCTGCTGCACACTGCCATCTACCCCAGGAGATGGTACCTCTGGCCCTATTACAATATTTGGGATCCAGATGATAGTTTGAAATGCTCAAGACCGATGTAGACAAAAGGTTGATGCAAGCAAAATGTCCACATAGCAATGGTTGACAAGTGTGGAAAACAATATGGGGGTGCGATTATGTTGCCGTTGCAAATGCTGGGACCCTCCTCTAAATAGCACACCATTGGAGGATCTTTGGCCACACCTTCTTGAAGATGTGGCTAGGCTTCCTTGGCAGGTCTGGTCTTCTCGTTGACACTGCTAACCACTGTCCTAACCAGGCAATTCCATGAAATCTTTTAGTGTCATCAACCAGTGAGTTTATCCTTACAATTAAACCTGCAGAAAGTTAATGCAATGATCTCCATTTGTAAATAATTATTTTCTACTTCTACAGTATCTTAAGGGTGAGGCTTATGTGGGTATTTGAAAAGGCGCCTGCAGGTTGCGCGGCGTAAGTATGTGTTGACTGTTTTGTATATCAACACAATGACCACCCTGTGTTTGCCCGAGCTATTTATAATGAAAAACGATTACATCATTAATCAGCATGACATCCCTTTAATAGTACTGTATATTTAGCAAATTTAAAGGGACATAATATTGGAAACATACCTTGCTCGCCGCCCTTCAAATGCTTATTTTTCTATTTCTCAGACATCTTGTCAATTTCGTGAACGTGTCATTGAAAAGTCTATTTGTGAATCTTGCATTCATATACATAAATGCATGGGAGGAAAAATAATACCAAGGGCAGGTTCCTTTAAAATGAGGAAAAGCTGATCGCGTCAATAAAAAATACTGGGAATTTTAAGCCCATCATTTCACCGTTTCTGTAATACTGCCTCTTGAAATTTATGAAGACCCATCTGTCACTGTGAGTTTTTGGAGTAAAAATCAATAGAATTTACAAGGGCATAGCATATGCAGTGTGTTGTATGCAGATGTTATCCAGTAAACACAGCCATTCTAAGAATCTAATTACTTACACATTTTCACGTCAACGGCGAGTCAAGAATTACAAAATTACTGGTTCAGATCTGCAAACATGTGCAGTGGGAGAAGGCCGCTCGCAAATAAGCGCAGCCTGTGATTACATTAAGACAATGTACGCATGCTAATGGTGGTTCTAATGCTGGGCTGGATGAACGATGCTCGCGCTCATTGAGTGTAGCAGTGTGCCTTGGGGAATACATGTCCTACAAGGGTTCAAGTGACTTGTTCTATGCTGGAAATGACTGTCACCAGCCCCTTAGGTTGCGTTGTTCAGGAGCCTCATCACCTGTGTAACCTCTGATTCATGCAAATAATCCTAGTACCCAGTATATCACTATTGATTGTTCTCTCTCTATGGTTAGAGCAGTGATACTCCTTATTGTTAGGAGGTAGAGATAGAGAGCTAATGACCACAAAATAAGATAATTCGATTGCAATAATGCTTGTGAGAAATATATTGTAAGGTGCAGTGGCGGATCCCCCAAGGGGCAACTAGGGGCGGTCGCCCCTGGGGCCCCCACACATCAAGGGCCCCCACACTCCAGGAGGGTGGTGGGTGGGTGTCAGGCAGCAGGGTCCGGGCAGCGCGTTCCTGAGGTCCGGGCAACGGAGGGCGAGCAGGGGGTCCCTGCGGCGGCTGGACAGTCAGAGGCGGGGTCCCTGCAGCAGATGGGAACTAGTTCCCATCCGCCGCAGCGTGGGAAGCATTGCAGCAGTGCTGGGGGATAGATACCGTGTTCTCCCACTCACCTGCCAGCCCCGCATCTCCCCGCTGCCCTGCTCTCTTGTCACACTGTCTCCGGGGGGACCTACCCCGCTCTCCCCGCCATGAAGAGGCCGTGCCCATGCAGCAGCTCCGACTCTGATGGCCAGTGAGAATAACTACTCTGGTGAGAGGGGAGGGGGGGCCACAATTTTGTTGTCCAGGGCCCCCACAGACCTTAATCCGGCCCTGGTAAAACCGGATTGCGAGTTTGGACAAAGCAAGAAAGTGCACAGAACTGTGCGTCTTGGTAAAACCATGTTGCACTGCAGGTGGGGCAGATTACCCATGCGGAGACATGTACATCTGAAAGAAGGGTGTCCGAGCTTAAATCTACAGTATATTGTACGTGGGTTGCAGCAGGGTGCAGGAAGCTCCGGTAGACTGTCCTACCACCCAATTTTCGACAGCCTCCCAGTAGTTGGAGAGTAGGCAAGTATGATTTGTGGGCTACTGTACATGCAAAAGCAGCCAGTATTTAGTCTGCATGCAAAAAAAATCTGTTTATTTTCTCCCCTGCTTATTCCAGATGCACTTTTACAGTTCTTGCTTTATTTCATAATAGGTCCTAAGAGGAAAATGTGGCATGTCATTTACTAATAAGGTGACGCACAAGAGACGGGATTCAGGAATGCACACAAATAAATAATATACGTGTTCTGCTAATTTGTGTGTAGCAGAAATGTGTGTGTTC
Organism: Crinia signifera; assembly: GCF_055691185.1. Lineage (NCBI taxonomy): Eukaryota > Metazoa > Chordata > Amphibia > Anura > Myobatrachidae > Crinia > Crinia signifera. The sequence goes on from NC_139227.1 coordinate 24,615,903, forward strand.
TAATTAGTCTTTGCTGACAGTCACATGATTCATTTATCCTATGTTAGTCTGTGGGAGGTGACAGACTCCGCGGGGTGTCTACAGATATTGATAGTTATATGATGACTATCTTTAGGAGGACATGTATCAAACCTTCTAAAGAGTGGACAATTGGAGAAGATGTTTATTGCTATCAATCAGTTTGTATCTAGCATTTATCATGTGCATTCTATACGCTGGATGGTTGCTATGGGCAACCTTTACACTTGACCATATATACCTTCTTTGGAAGGTGTGATACATCTCCCCTAACATTATTGTTTAGGAGAATGGAGTTAAAATCTAATTGAACAAGTTAAGGTGCCCATACACTAGTAAGATTTATCTTCAGATCTGGCTGGTTGGAACAAAAACATGGTTATGGATGAGTGACAGTTTGTCAGTTTCCCAGCATTTCCAAGCAAATGGTCAACTGTCATTTGCTCTCATCCATAACCATGTTTTTGCTCCAACCAGCCAGATCTGAAGATAAATCTGCCTGTGTATGGCCACCTTTAGATGCGCTAAAAAATACAAGGTTTGAAGTTTTTCACTATCACTAGAATGCTTGTAATTATGGAATGTCACAATTTTCTTCAAATTTTTACATCCCATTCTGTATTTTTTTTCTAAACTCCCGGCACTATGCGATTTGACCTGATTCTGGTGGACGGGGGCTGAGACATCGGGTGATATCTGCCCAAATCTCATGTGTATGACATCCAATTCGATCCGATGTGAATTGGATGGGAGTCGGAAGGTCGGATGGGCTGCACATAAGATGAATCGTATGTGCAGCCACATAGCACCCCTGATGGTATCACATCCGATAAGGTCCATAGATGTGTGCCAGTGGTGCCACACATCTATCTGCAGAGCGAGAAAGTGCCGGGAAGGAGAAGCATTCTCCCGACTCTGCATCCCCGGCGGGCGGCAAACGGTGGGCAGGAGATAAAAAAAAAAAAAAAAACATACGAAACAATGGGCGGCCGCTGATTGGCTGAGAGAGCTCTCTTGGCCAATTAGCGGCCACCCATTCTTTTGAATGTTTTTTTCTTAAATTCTTCTGCCCCCTGCCTGCAGCTCCCCCGGAGCACATGCGATTTATTGCATGTAAAAAAATAGAACATCAAGTCCCAAATCGTATGTGAGCTCCCTAGGGGAGCTGCCGCGGCAGCTCAAGGGAAATCGGGTCCGATTAGGGTACTCTTTACCTAGAAGGGCGCCCATCGTGGGCATCGCATGCACTAAAAAATCGGGTGCGATGCTACCGACGCGATGCCCGCGATTTCCCATAGGGAACAATGTTAAATGTCCCAATTGACCCGATTTTCCTGTTCAATGTCTCAATTGACCCGATTTTTCCATAGGAAACAATGTTAAATGGGCCACAGAGGCCAAATAGGCACCCTGAAGTGTGAAATGGCCCCCCCAATTGTTAACGCCACCCCACGATCAACGTCAACCCGATGCGTGGCGAGCGGCGTCGGTACGCGTCCTACGACCTTTTCATATCCCCACTATCCACGTCGGCGTGGAGTTGAGAATAGAAAGTATGGCGAGCGCAGCGAGCCACCGAGCCCGAAGCGTGGTATACGCGTCCCCTCGCGGGCTTCACAGCTGTCCGCGTCCCCTCGCGGGGCTCGCTGCGCTCGCCACGCTTCGGGCTCGGTGGCTCGGTGCGCTCGCCACACTTTCTATTCTCAACTCCACACCGACGTGGATAGTGGGGGTATGAAAAGGTCGTAGGACGTGTACCGCCGCCGCTCGCTACGCTTCGGGTTCACGTTGATCGTGGGGTGGCGTTAACAATTGTGGGGGCCATTTCACACTTCAGGGTGCCTATTTGGCCTCTGTGGGCCATTTAACATTGTTTCCTATGGAAAAATCGGGTCAATTGAGACATTGAACAGGAAAATCGGTTCAATTGGGACATTTAACATTGTTCCCTATGGGAAATCGCAGGCATCGCGTCGGTCGCATCGCATGCGATTTTTTAGTGCATGCGATGCCCGCAATTTTTTACTAACGATGCCCACGTTCAAAATCGTAGGCGCCCTTCTAGGTAAAGAGTACCCCAATTAGTGTATGGGGGCCCTTAAGACACTGGACATATGCAGGACACCTGTAAACACCTGGCTTTGTCCCTGTGCTAAATATTATCTTACATGTATCTGAGTGATGGTTAATGAAAGGAGGCCGTTTAAGATCCTTGGCTAGAATAACTATCAGTAAGAACGTGAGCTGATTAATACATAGCCCGGAAGTAAACTTCTCCAGTATACAAGGATCATATTCTTTTTATCTGCAGCAGACAAGTGCTTAGCTCTCCTGTAGTAACAGACAGAACATAGAATATAGCTATTTGCGCTACATATAAGCTCTCACTCGTGGATGGGATTCCAGTGGAACCACATTAAATTTTAATCACAGAACTATATGTATTGATCATAATATATTTCCTCCTGGCTTGGGAGACGAGAATCTTGATGAAGATCTATCAGTTCCAAGAACTAGTGTCTCGGCTAGCCCAGGAAAAGTCATGGGGTCTTCTAAACTTTAACCGGTTCAATGCTGGGAAGAACGCAGACAGTAAGACATTTCTTTTGATTACATAAACTATAACTTGCCATACATGTACGGACATTTCTAGTGCTTACATTTTTCCAAAGGTAGAGCGCATGTTTTAATAAAAAAAAAAAAAAATCAGAAAAATCTCCTTTATTGCATGGGAGATATGCCCCCTGTTTATACTCACTGCCCCTTGATATAGCACCAAGGAGCTCTATGGTAACTGGGAGGACTGTACACACTGTACATCGTGTGTATTGTGTCCTCGTGTTTAAAAATAAAAGCACTCGTGCTCACGTCTGTAGATCACAGCAGAACTTTTGATATATTTCCCAGTGGAGTGCCGTATTCACAGATTCCAGGCAGATGGCCAGACCGCATGTAATCTGCAAGAGGCCCTGCGGTGCCAGCTCCCCCCCCCCCCGACATTGCTTGAGCTGTGGTGCCAGGGCCGCCGAAAAAGGGGTTGCTGTGGGTACAGCTGTCCTGGGCCCCGGCCTCTGTAAGGATCCGGGCAGCTCATTTTGCCCACTGCAACCCCCCCCCCCACTGCCTCCGCACTGTGCTGAGTGCGCTGAGCAAAACAGTTCCCAGAGCGCAGGCTTATTCAGCCCAGTACGCTGGCAACTGATTAAAATGCTGCACCGGCTTTTGAGCCAATCAGAGCTTGCCTTATGGCAGCCAATCAGAGCTCTGATTGGCTCACCAGCCGGTTTTGCATTTTAATTGGCCACCAGCATCATGAGCTGAAGAAGCCTGCGCTTCGGGAAGCAGCACAGTGGAAGAGGAGATGGGGGATCAAGAGCCGTATTACGGTAAGTCACGGGAGGAGGGGCAGCGGGGGTTAGACTGGAAATGAGTCCCAGGCCTCAAAATTCCTGATGGCAGCCCTGTATGGTGCCATGGTTACACTATGTGGGAGGAGTAAGTATTATAAGGGCACGGTAGTGCCCTTATATTAAGGCTGAATCCAACGAACGGATTTTTCCCATAGGGAACTTTTCGGATGGGGGCATGGTGTTTGAGGGACTGCACCTCAAAAGTGACTGGGCGTACTGAGCTGAAATTTGGCATGTACGCATAGAATCGTCAACCGGTGCTGCGTGCCAAATTTCAGGGCGAAATATAAAAAAATGAGCAATTGGGAGCGATCTAAACTTCCAACTGCCAGTTTTTTTCTGACACTCGCGAAATGACACTTTGTCACCCATGTTAGTCTATGAGGGTTTTTTTGGGAAGGCATAACTCGGGGTAGGGGAACAATTGAGACTTGGGGTTTGTTTTATTAGGTAGATATTGTCCCAGTGGAGTGCCTTTTGGGGTTGAGGATTTTCAGATAGGTACAGTTTTTTTATAATTTAGTGAAACGTCCCCCATTATAAAGATAGGAGCTCCAACTTGTTGCGCATGCGCAGTGCCCGCCAGTAGAGGGCGTACTTACAGAGGCTTCTTTTGAGTGTATCAAGATGGCGGACGAAGATGCAAGGGCTCTGCATACTACATATGGAGAAGTGTGCTGAGGCTGGTGATTAAGAAATGCACAGAACAGTAACTTTGTCCCTAGTAGGCAGCTCTCCTCTCCCATAGATCCTACATCCCCCATCGCCCAGCGCAGAGCGCGCGCCTATTACCGGCATTTTTAAGCCATGAGACTACAACTCCCAGAATCCTCATGCCTGGATGGGGGATTCTGGGAGTTGCAGTTCAGTCTTTCCCATTTGACGCGGCCGCGCAGTGAGGCGCACTGAGATCTCAGTTGCTGTGTACGCTCTCCCTGTCCTGTCATCCTGCAGCAGAGAGAGCGGCAGTGTGCTTTCAGCTGCGGGGTGAGGGGAGGGCGGTGCCGGTGGAGCTTAAACTCCGGGCGCAGAAGGGGTGCAGGGTGACGGTGCGCACCGCAAATGAATGATGCAGTCAGTGTGCCTGCCCTGACCTGCCTGTGTGCTGCCCGTCTCCTGCCCACTCGCCCGGCAGCCGCCTTTCTTATAAGCGTGCGCACCTCCTCAAAGACCGGCACCCGCCGCTGCCCCAGATGACAAGAACTAGTACACCCGCCAGAGCTGACAAGGGGGGGGGGGGGGGGGGGGGGGTGCCAGCGTGCACCATTCATGTACTCCAGGCTTTAGTCAGCCCAGGAGTGTGACCCCCCCTTATTCCCTGTGGCTGCAGCTGAGACAGGCAGTGGCTGTGCTCCCCTAAGTTGCCCCCCCCCTGGCCCCTGCTGCCCCCTGGCTAATTTTGCCCCCTTCTGGTGCCCCTGGCCAATGTTGCCCCCTGCTGCCCTGCCAGGGCCCTCCTACTCAACCTAGAGCATGGAACCCCTGGCATCAAGCATGAAACATTGAAACCCTTGCTGTCGAGCATGAAACCCATAGCATGTAGGTAAGCAGGACTTATGTGGCATAATATGTAATAGGCATTACGGTGTGTAGTAGGCGTTATGTTGTGTGGTATAATTAGTACTGGACATTACAGCGGGTGGCATGATGTGTAATGGGCATCACGGTGGGTGGCTTTATGTGTAATGGCCATTATGGTGGGTGGCGTTATGTGTAATGGGCATTACGTTGGGTGGCATTATGTGTAATGGGCATCACGGTGGGTAGCGTTATGTGTAATGGGCATTATGGTGGGTGGCGTTATGTGTAATGGTCATTATGGTGGGTGGCATTATGTGTAATGGGCATTACGGTGGGTGGCTTTATGTGTAATGGGCATTATGGTGGGTCGCGTTATGTATAATGGGCATTACGGTGGGTGGCATTATGTATAATGGGCATTACGGTGGGTGGCATTATGTGTAATGGGCATCACGGTGGGTGGTGTTATGTGTAATGGGCATTATGGTGGGTGGCGTTATGTGTAATGGGCATTATGGTGGGTGGCGTTATGTGTAATGGTCATTATGGTGGGTGGCGTTATGTGTAATGGTCATTATGGTGGGTGGCATTATGTGTAATGGGCATTACGGTGGGTGGCGTTATGTGTAATGGGCATTATGGTGTGTGGATTTATGTGTAATGGGCATTACAGTGCAAATTTTTTTTGGGAGGGGGGCGCGAAACATACCCTTGCTCCGGGCACCATGGCACCTAGCTACACCGCTGCCGGCAGCAATGGAAAGCTGCACTTATCTTTTCTTCACCAGCGGCAGCTCAGATCTGGCTACCACGGTACCACCCCCAAGCTCGGACTGGCCTGGCTGGGCACCGGGAGATTCCCCGGTGGGCCCCATTGATTCAAAGCTCCCCCCACTTTTAAAGGTGGGAGGGGCCTGGCGTCTGACAATGCCGAACGCCACCGGTCGGGAAGTCGCCGCCGGGTAGTCAGCCTCATCCACTGTGGATGACTGACCCG